>NW_017728947.1:64946867-64955101 GCF_001723895.1 Crocodylus porosus | reverse complement strand
AGGCTCTTCCTTCTTCCCCTTCTTGAAAATAGGGACCACATTGGCCCTTTTCCAATCCTCAGGGACTTGGCCCGAGCACCAGGAGTCCTCGAACAGCCGTGCTAATGGCTCCGCAATGACACCAGCCAATTCCCTCAATACCCATGGATGAAGGTCATCCAGGCCCACTGACTTGGACACATCTAAGCCCTCCAGGTAGTCCTTAACTAGGCCTGAAGCATCAATCGGGAGACTTGCATCCTTCCTGGGCCTCTCTACACTGTCACCCAAGAGCACCCCATTGTCAGCAGACAGGAACACAGAGGCAAAGAACTTGTTGAAGAGTTCTGCGTTCTCTCGTGCATCTGTTGCCAACTGCCCTGCCCTGTTCCATAGGGGTACAATGTTACCCTGAGACTTCTTCTTGTTACCTATATACTTGAAGAAGGACTTTTTGTTATCCTTAATCCCAGAAGCTAATTTAAGCTCCAGTGCTGCTTTAGCCTTCCTCAACAAATCCCTACAAGCTTAGGTCAGGGAGGTGTACTCCTCCTTTGTCCCTGCCCCCTGCTTCCACCACCAGTATGCTTTTTTCTTTGCCCTCAGGCCAGCCTGGATATCCATGCTCAGCCATGAAGCTTTCTTGGACCCTCTTCCCACCTTCCTGAGCAGAGGAATTGTGTCCTGCTGTGACCCAAGGATAGCCTTCTTGAGGAAGGACCACCTTTCCTGGACTCCCATACTAGCTACCCCCTGGGCTCCAAGTGCCTCCCTGAGTACTGCCCTGAGCACATCATAGTTGGCTTTCCTAAAGTCAGGCATTTGCACTGTGCTAGTTACCCTCCCCACCTTTCTCTGAATAGCAAACTGGATCATTTCATGATCACTGTCCCCTAGCATCCCTTGTACTAGCACATCCCCCACCAGGTCATCCCCAGAGGCTAACAGCAGATCCAATATGGTGTTACCCCTAGTGGGGACGAGTACCTCCTGCATGAGGTGTAGGTCCTGTACGCGCATCAGGAACCTTCGTGAGTGGCTAGACCTGGCTGACTGCTTCTCTCAGTTGATGTCAAGGTAATTCATATCCTCCATGACCACAACATCCTTTGCACGCACAGCCTGTCCCAGCTGCCTGGAAAATTCCAGATCCAGCTCTTCCTCCTGATGTGGTGGCCTATAATAAACCCTTACCACCAGAGCCCTCTCCCCCTGCCCTCCTTGAAGTTTGACCCACAGGGTCTCAGTTAAGCCTTCCTCTGGTCCCATTTGGAAGATAGAACTGGTATACTGTTCCCTAACATACAGTGCACCCCCCCCCCCCACCTTTTTCCCCCTTCCTAACTCTTCTAAACAACCTATAGCCCTCTATGTCTACTGCCCAGTCAAAAGTTTCATCCCACCACGTCTCCACTAGGCGAACCAGGTCAATTTTACTAATTGCAAGCAGGAGAGCAAGCTCCTCCTACTTGTTCCCCATGCTTCTTGCATTAGTGAAGAGACACCTTAATCCCCCTGTGGGAGCCCTGAGCACCTCCCCTTCTTGAGAGACAACTGGCCCCTTGGTATATACCTGAGCTTTTACCTCGGCAGGTCCTACACCTGGTTGAGTTATCTCTTGCTCCTGTGGTTCCCCATCCCCTGATGAACTTAGTTTAAAGCCCACCAAAGGAGGTCAACTAGCCTGTAAGAAAACAAACTCTTACCTTTAGGGTAGAGATGGAGAGCATCACACCCCAGGACACCCTTTGCTCTGAAGTGGGGGTCGTGGTCCAGGAAGCCAAATCCGGCGTGATGACACCAACTCCAGAGGCGCCAGTTCACCTCACAGATGAAGGTGCTCTGCCACTGATGGCCTCCACTAACCGGGAGGAGGGACGAAAAGACCACCTGGGCCCCCAACTCTCTAAGTTTGGCCCCCAGTACCACGTAGTCATCCATGATCTGGTCCAGACTACTCCGGGCCGCATCATTGGTTCCCACATGGAGGAGAACCATAGGATAGTAGTCGGAAGGCCGGATGAGGTCAGTGATCTTCTTTGTGATGTCCTCAGTCTTGGTTCCTGGGAGACAGTACACTTCCCTTACATTGGGGTCCATGCAGCAGATGGGTCCTTCCATTCGTCTGAGGAGGGAGTCCCCTATGACGATGACCCGATGTCTTTTCCTCTGGGTCACTGGATGATGCTCCGGAGGTACGGTTGCCGACTTGTTGGTTAAGAGCATGGCTTCCTCCCTTCCTCCTTCCTCATGCCCAGTCTCCTCCAGTGCTGCCAGGGCCACATACCTGTTCCCCAGTTGTACTGGGGTGACAGTTAATGCAGCTGTGTGCCACCTGCAATGCCATCTGGCCCTGGAGGTGACTATCCTCCATTCGTCTCCTGCAGACTCCTGGGTGCTGACAGCCTGAGGGGATGGGCCCTGCAGAAAGGGAAAGTACCCATCAATGTCATCCTCCACGGCCCTGATCCCCCGCAGCCTGCTCACCTCTGCATGGAGCTCTCTCACCTGCTTCTCCAGTGCTGCAATCTTGGCACAGGTGGGACAGGTAAGAGAAGCCCCTGCTCCCACATCCTCCCCAGCCCCAGGGACCAATCCAGGCAGCCCACACAGGCAGGTGGTCCCACCTGCATGGAAGCCTCACCGGTCCCCGGGCCAGGAGGCAGCCATGGGGCAGGAGCCCTGGCTGCACTCTGCGTGACAATTCCCATGCTGTCACCCCGACGCACTTACCTGGAGATGACTGCTGCTGCTGCTGTTGGTTCTTCTGCTGCCTGTGGCCTCTCACATGTCTCCCTGCTCAAACCCCGGTGGAAACTCTGGCACATTCCTAAAGAGCGTGCCTGTTTGCACTCCCTGTTTGCGCGGCTCAGGAGTGTGGCTCCTGCCTGGCACAGCTAAATGGAGTCAGGCGAGGAAAGAATCCCCTGCCCGATCACCCTCACCTGGCCCCACTCACTCCCTTCCCCTTCCCCGGCTTACCTCCTCTTTCCCGCAGCTGTCCCTCAGCTGCAGATCGTTGCTGCTGCTGCTCCTCCTGCTGCTGCTGGTGGCTAAATATATAAGGTATTCTAATGTTATCACTAATATTAACTTTGTAAGTACCTATGATGTATTTTTATTTTTAAATACTGTTTAGGCCCTACTTCATTGCAATAGGGGATGACCTACAAACAGATATCTGCTAATGCAGAAATTTGTGATTTGAGTCAGCATGTTGAACTGTGAGTCAGTTGAACCTAAAGACCAGGAAAAAAAACCCCAAAATTTTGTTATTGTTAGAATCATGGTACAAGCTGAGTAAGGAAGCTGTGGAATCTCTTTCATTGTAGGAAGCTGGGTAGGCAGTTTCTGGGGTAGTAGAGAAAGAGTGCATCCTGCAGTTGCATGGCAGAGCTGGTCTAGATGACTCTTTTAGGACTGTCAAACAATTTTAAAAATTGATTGCAATTATTTGCATGGTTACAGTATTAGTCACAATTAATTGTGATTTTAATTGCACAGCTAAAAACTCAAAATTATGCAAAATGATGCAAGTACTTTGTATGATTGAGGGTAGGGTGTGGGGGGTATGAGGCAGGGGAAATTTGTAAAGGTATGGCACCTGCCCCCCCTCAAACATGTACACAAACCTTAAACAGTCCCCCAAGACCTGGCCATCTAACCCTTGCCCCAACCCCTTCCCCCATACATTTACTTGTATCCAACTGCTGAGTATGCTGCCAGGACCCTGCTTGGATGTTTGCTGGCCATGTGTGTGTGCAGTCCAGCAACATCAAGGAGGGAGGGGCCACTTTCCCCCCTAGTAGCACAGGCAGGCATTCACCAGCAAGGGGGAGGGGCTACTTTCCCCCTAGCACCAGCAATGATTAACACGTGTTAAAGAAATGAACTCAAAAACAAATTAACACATTCATTGTGTGTGTTAACTGTGATTCATTGACAGCCTTATTCTCGATCAGGGGTGACTAACCTGCAGCTCCTCAGAAGTTAAGATGCATATCCTTGAATCTTTGCAAAAGCACACAGTGACCAGCTTCCAGCTAATGCCTGTTGGATTGAAATGATCGGTCTGTCATGGTGACTTGTATGAATCACTATGAGTTAGACCTGAGAGCTGCCCTTCTGTCTGCGCCTTTAGGTAGGGTGGGGTTAAGTTAGGTACAACCTTTAATGTAAGAACAGGAAATTTTAAATTTGAAGGAAAGCAATTAGAGGACTGTGAAAAGGAATGATATGGTATGATCAAAAGGCAATGAAGGTAATATTAGCAGCAGCACTCTTGACAAAGTAGAGAAAGAAAAATATGGCCCTCAGGGAGAGCAAAGAACAACTATAAATAGTTGGGAAGATTGTAAAACTTGTGTATTGTTTGTGAACAGCTATTGGAGAATTAAAAAGGGAATTGTATTTTCTTCTGTTTGTATAGAATTTCCTATCTAGGGTTGTTGCTCGCAGGTGGTATGGTAAAATTAATACTGATACTATTATTATTGATAATAATAGTCTTGACTCCTATTTTTCACGGCAAATTGTTTGCTCAACTTTAATCAGACATGTTAACAGATTCTAGGAGACCATGAAAGAGTCAAATGGAATAGTGCAACAGTAGGACAAGATGATATATTCAAGGAAATATGGCATTGGCACCTATAAAGAACCGGAGAAAAGAAAAGATATTAAGAGGAAGAAGTAGGAAACAATATATTTTACGCAAGTGTTAAGAAGAAAGCATATGTTACTGTGGATGCACTTAGATAAACAGGGAAAAAAGAAGAACCAAAGAGCAAAGTTAGAAGTTGACAGTGTGCTTGGAGGTTAGAGATGAAAGCAATATTGAAGGCGAGAGACAAAAGGAATTGCAAAACCTGCCTGCTTATCTTAAAAAGGTACGGACATGAGGTTATTTCATTATTTCATGTTTCCAATTAACCATTCTGACAAACTAGCATAGTATAAAGAAAAAATGCTTTCATAAGATTTTTTTTTAAATCACAAACATTTTCATTTATCTTGGTTTTCTAAAGACTAGTTATAGAAAACCTACTTTTTGTGCTAAATCAACATGACAGCATTTTTTAATGCTCCCAAGAAACTTTCTTCAAGAGCTGAGTCAGGCTAGTAAAGCTCTTCCTGATCCCTGGTGGTAAAAAAGGAGTTCACATGAGCTCAATTTCCCCTTTTCTTTCCCTACAAGCTGAAGAGAAATAGTACAAATTGTTGGCTTGCAAGACAGCAGGGAAAGTTTATCTGTGGAAAATGAGGCTATATACTCAGGCTCATAATATAGGATGAACGGCAACTTTTTATGTTACTCTCATTTGGTTATGTTCTTGCTTTTTTTTATTTCTGGCTATAAACTTTTTACTAAAAACAAAACAAAAAGAAAAAAAAAAACCTTTGCTGCCTAATTTTGTATTTGTTTTTCCTGAATCAGTTCTTCAGCTTCCATCGCTGTTACTGCTGGTCCTCCTTAACAAAATGTCATGCAGTTCCAACTGGCTATATCCTGCACTGTAGCATTGCTTACCTTTCACTAGTTGGTAAATTGATCCCTGTACTTAATTTTTTAAAGCACTCTAGAGGGTCCTTAAGAAATATTCTCAAATATTTTTTAAGAATGATTCTTTCTGTACACATGTACCATCAATGAAGCATTACCAATAGACAAGAGTAGCACACTTACGATGCAGCACTATCTATTGAATGGTTTAATTTTTGTATGTTCTCTAAGAAGCTTGATTTTAAAGGGCTTCTACATGGTTGCCATAAAGACAGAATGCTTAATCTTCCAGCTGGCTTATCCTCCTCATACTTATCCTCTAGTTGGCTCCTGTTCTGTTTCCAGCCCCCATCCCTTTTAAAGATTTAGAGAAAACACTTCAAAGTGGTGTTTTCAAAGATTTGATACTTAAGATAAATTCCTCTCAAATCTTAGCCACTCCCAACTCCTCCCAACTCATTTACATTTACATTATTCATTCTGTTCTTCATCTTTGTCACTGTCCTCCACAATCCAATCTTGGGCTCACCTCCCACTCACAGTGCCATTCAGAATAAGTGATGCAATAATCTTATCCTAACTGCTGACTTTTATTTCCCCTGATTTCTTGCTGTCTCTGCTCTGAGTAGTTTAAAATCCATCCAACTCAGTGACTTTATTTCTTCTCCAGGTTATGCTTCTTCAAAAGCCCAGTATTCCCATCAATTCCAACTCACATAGATGAGCCTACCAAAATAAGTGTGTGGTCAGAGTTGTTTCTCTGTAAGAGATTGACTCTGAGCAGTATCCCATTATATAATTTTTACCGTTATCCCATTAGTTTTACCATTATCCCATAGTTATATACAGTTCCGGATTATGGACAAGCTGTGAAATAAGAAGCCCTAGCAGGCAGCAAAATTGCCTTAAAAAAAATTAGTTTAACTAGTGAAATAACATTAAAAAGGAGAAATGATTGTTAACACCTATGAAATAAAGAACAATGGCTCTTTAATGGGTCATCGACCCCACCCCCCAGCTGCCTGAATAGTAGGGGCAGTGCTAGGGGTGAATTGGGGGGAGGATATAACCACCCCATCCAACCCATGCAGCTGAGCCCACCCTGGTCCCATCCCCCACAGGTGCAGCACTCCCTGCCTGGCTGAGCCCAGCCCCAGCTCAGTCCCCCTCCATCCCCAGAAAGAGGCTGGATTGAGAGGTGGAGGGAGGGTGGCAGTGTCTCAAATTTCATATTGTCCTATATGGTCACCTTACCTATAGGATAAAAGCATTTTTTATCCCCCGCATTCTTGACCATGCATTAAAAAGTCATTGCAAATTTGGTTAACCCCTAATATCCCCGGCCAATTGGCTGACATTTCAAAGGTATCTGAAATAGTTACGTGGCCAAATAAAATTGAATTTCAATAAGATTAAAAGCAAGGTGAATCCTCTTTTATATTCTTTTCTAAAGATGCTGAATATCTCTATATCTACTCCAATCTGTCATGTGTCTATTATATAGGTATTCATTTTAATATGGAGAACCCAGAGCCACCCACCCCACACAGAAACATGTCCCTGAGCTGCAGCAGTCTATTGAACCTGGATAGGCTTCATCAGCCATTTTTGGACCCACAGATAAGACAACCAGGGAAGACTACAAGGGATTGCCAAATATGTAGGTATCTATTTTAACATAAATCCTCCCTTCCTTCTCCCAGGATGCAGGAGCTGCATGTGGAAAAATTAATTCAGGTACTTATCTTCAGAGTAAGAAAGCTAGTGTCTACAGGAGTGACATACAATAGGGGTATAATTTAACTCTGAGAATTTCCGCATTCAATATAATTATTAGTGTTCACAATTTCTGTACATCTTTAAAATACTCAAAAGAATGTAGCAGACAAGCTTCTAATAATCACAGACACAAAATATTCTAGCTAACACCATGGTGCTGTAATAAAACTATCATCTTTGGCACAATCCTCATGCCATTGCTGCTGCTGTGTTCTCCTTCCCTGTAACGATAATGTATTGCTGGTCATATGATAGTAGATGCAGGATTTATGTCCACCAGTACCAATAAGTAAAGCTGTTAAGCATTTCTTAAAGTGCATGATTAGGTGTGTGTGTAGGCAGACAAAGTTATTTGAGTAAATGTGATATCTTTTATTAGACCAAATGAATAGTTAGAAAAATTGTTCTTTTACAAGCTTTCAGGCACAAGCACCCATCTTCATTCAGTTGGTCTAATAAAAGATATTGCATTTACCCAAATAACCTTGTCTGTCTACATCCTTAGACCAAGAAAGCTACAACCAAGACCCCTGAAACATGATAAGGTATGTTACCTTCCATAAGGATTGTGTGTTATGCACCATAAACTACTCATGTTGTCCCTGGTACATTTGTTCATATATATTCTAAACTTTTAAGCATGTCATTCTGTCCCATTTATTTGGTGTGTGCCTTAGCAACTGGAGAGAGAGAGAGAGAGAGAGAGAGACAAAGAGAGAGAATCACTTCACCTTTTTGTTGGAACAAAGAAAAAAAGCAGTTTGTATAGACAAGGGGCACATCTACACCTGCATTAAAGCATGTTTCCTAATGTGCATTCACTTTAGTACCTCATAGTTTCATAGTTGGTAGGGTCAGAAGGGACCTGAGCAGATCATCAAGTCCGACCTCCTCCCATGGCAGGAAAAAGTACTGAGGTCAAACGGCCCCAGCAAGGTATACATCTAGTCTCCTCTTAAAGATCCCCAGGGTA
>NW_017728947.1:64923557-64946182 GCF_001723895.1 Crocodylus porosus | reverse complement strand
GATTGCAGCCTATTCCTCCCTTTTAGCATGCCCACATCCCCCCACATCTTAGTGTCATCAGCAAATTTGAACAGGGTGATTTTTACCCCCTCATCCAAGTCACGGATGAAGATGTTGAACAGTGCGGGCCTGAGGACCAAGCCCTGGGGGACCCCAATGCCCACACCCCTCCTGGTCGAAAATGATGCATCCACCACCACTCTCTGGGTGCAGCCCTCCAGCCAGTTAGGGATCCATTTGCCTGTGTACATGTCAATGCCACAGTCCCCTAGTTTTTTAATGAGAATGGGGTGAGAGACAGTGTCAGAGGCCTTCCTAAAGTCCAGAAAGACAAAGTCCACTGCTACTCCTGTGTCTAAGGATTTTGTGACCTGGTCATAGAAGGCCACTGGGTTGGTCTGACAAGACCTGCCTCTAATGAACCATGTTGGTTGCCCCTAAGCATAACCTCCCCTGCTGGCCCCTTGTGGATATGCACCAGGATAATTTTCTCAAAAAGCTTACGCAGGATTGAAGTAAGACTAAATGGCCTATGGTTTCTGGGTCCTCCTTCCTCCCTTTTTTGAAAATGGGAACTATGTTGTCCCTCTTCCAGTCCTCTGGCACCACACCAGAGCACCATAAATGCTCGTAAAGCCGTGCCAGGGGTCCTGCAATGACCTCTGTTAATTCCCACAGCACTCTGGGGTGGAGATCATCAGGACCAGCTGATTTAAATACATACAGTCCCTCCAGAAGTTCCCTGACTAGATCCTCACTGACTCTAGGCCTGGGTGCACCTCCCCTGGGGCCTGAGGGGGTCCCGGTGGGGAGGCTGATCCAGTCCCTGCTCAGCAAAATGGACGCAAAGAATTGTTAAATAGATTAGCTTTGTCATCTGGTGTGATGACCAGATTTCCTATTGTATCTTGCAGAGGCCCCATGTTACCCAATACCTTCTTTTTGCCCCCTATGTATTTAAAAAAGGACTTGTTGTACTTGATCCAGGTAGCTGGTTTCAGTTCCATCTCCACCTTGGCCTTCCTGACCGCCCCCCTGCAGCCCCAAGCAACGGAGGTATAGTCCTTCCTGGTGATGGCCCCACCCTTCCAAGGAGGACATTCCTGGATGCTTTTGGTGAGCCATGGGGGCTTTTGTGCCCTCTTACCCCCTTTGACCCATGTTGAGATAATCTCCCTTTGGGCTTGGAGGATCGTCTGCTTAAGGAACGACCACTCTTCTTGGACACCTGGCTACCCTCCCCTCCAGCAGTTCAGTGCCTTTCTGACTAGATTTCATAGATTTCATAGACATTAGGGGTGGAAGGGACCTCGGAAGATCATCGAGTCCAGCCCCTGCCCAAAGGACAGAAAGTCAGTTGGGGTCATTGGATTCCAGCAAGATAAGCATCCAATTTACTCTTGAATGTGTTCAATCTAGGTGCTTAAACCACATTGGATGGCAGGCTGTTCCAGACCTTGGGGGCTCGGACAGTAAAGAAATTCTTCCTTATGTCCAGCCTGAAAAGCTCTTGCAGTAGTTTATACCCATTTGACCTCGTCATCATTTGGGGCACTCTGGTGAACAAACATTCCCCCAGATACTGGTCACCTCTGATAAACATATAGGTGGCCATCAGATCACCCCTGAGCCTGCACTTTTCCAGTCTAAACAGCCCCATGGCTGTCAGCCTGGTCTATTTTCCTGACCTCTGATCAAGCACATGGCTCTTCTCTGGACTCTCTCAAGCTTCTCCACATCCTTTTTTGAATTGTGGAGCCTAAAACTGGACACAGTGCTCCAGCTGCGGCCTCACCAAGGCCAAGTACAAGAGAAGAATGACATCCCATGATATGCTTGAGAAGCATCTATGGTTGCAAAGCAGCGTTTTGCTAGCTTTACTAGCTGCAGCATTGCATTGCAGGCTCATGTTCATCTTGTGGTCAATGATGACCCCCAAGTCTCTTTCTTCCGTAGTGCTAGCCAGGGTAGCATTGCCAAGCCTATAAGGATGCTGCAGGTTTTTCCTCCCAAGGTGGAGAACCTTGCATTTTTCTGTGTAAAGCACCATGAGGTTCTCATTCGCCCATTTACTGAGCCTGTCCAGGTCAGCCTGGATCAGCTGTGGATGCTTTCCCCAAGTTTTGTGTCATCAGTGAACTTGGCCAGTCTACTTCTAACTCCAATGTTCACATCATTAATAAAGAAGTTGAACAACATGGGTCCAAGGACAGAGCCTTGGGGGACCCCACTGGTCACAGGGCACCATGACGAGTGACTGCCATCAATTACTACCCTCTGGGTCTGACCACGGAGCCAATTTCCCAGCCAACGGATAACGGTAGACCCAAGGCCACAATTGGCCAGTTTAGCCAAGAGGTGATCATGGGATACCAGATTGAAGGCTTTTATGAAATGAAGATATATGACATCAATCTCTTCTCCCTTGTCCAGGTGATAGGTCACCTGGTCATAGAAGGAAATGAGATTGGTCAAGGAAGACCTACCCGCAACAAGCCTGTGCTGGCTATCCCTTAGGATGTTGGCATCGGCCAGTCCATTAAGGATAGCCTCTTTAATAAACTTTTCTAAGACCTTCCCCAGGATAGAAGTCAGGCTAATGGGCCTATAGTTAGCCAGATCCACTTTGCTCCCTTTCTTGAAGATCGGCACCACATTGGCCTTCTTCCTGTCTTCGGGCACTATACCAGAGTGCCAGGAGTTTCAAAGATACGTGCCATGGGCTGGGCTATGATGCTCGCCAGCTCCTTAAGTACCCTAGGGTGTAGATTGTCAAGACCAGCTGACTTGAAAGTATCCAGCCTCTCAAGGTATTTGTTCACAAGGTCAGCAGTAATGAAGGGCAAAGGATCTCCCTCACCCGGATCTCCCTGTCCCGGGGTGGGCATGGGCGTCCCATGGGACTGATTAAAGACCGATGCAAAGTACCCATTTAATAGGTTGGCTTTTTCCTGGCATCAGTTGTGAGCTGTCCCTTCTTGTTCAGCAGGGGTCCAACGTTGCCCTTGCTTTTCCTCCAGCTCCCCACATATCTGAAAAAGAACTTTCTATTGTCTTTGATGCTCAAAGCTAGTTGGAATTCAGTTGCAGCCTTGGTTTTCCTGGTTTGCTCCCTGCAGGACCAGACCAGTGCAAAATATTCCTCCTTGGAGGTAAATCCCATTCTCCAGCCTTTGTAGGCCTTTATTTTTAGCCTCAGGAGGTCTGCTAGATCCCTGGAGAGCCAGGGGGGCTGCTGTGCCCTCTTTCTGCCTTTCCTCCAAACTGGAATAGAATTAGTTTGTGCACTGAGGATCACTCCCTTGAGGAGCAACCACTCTTCCTGAACTTCCCTCCCCCTGGCGTCATGGTGAGGCCTCCTGAGCTTATCAAAGTTGGCTTTCCTGAAGTCAAAGGTTCATGAATGAAAGCCATGTTGCTGACTGACTTCATGAAGGTGAAGGTGATCAGCTCATGGTCACTGTCACCCAGCTTCCTATCAATCACTAGGTCACCAAGCAGCGCTTTACCTCTCATTGGCCCATAGGCTTCTTGAGTCTAGTAAAGGTCATCCACACATGATAGGAAGCTTTGCGACTGCTCGGATTTTGCTGAGTGATCCTCCCACGAGATGTCCGGGTAATTGAAGTCTGGGTAATTGAAGTCACCCATGATATGGTCCTGGAAAATGCAGCCTCAGCCAGTTCCTGGGGGAACTCATTGTCAAGCTGTTGACTTTGGGTGGGAGAGCTGTAGTAGACTCCCACCATTGTGTCCCCTGTGCTGTGTTCCCCATGGATTTTAACTCAGAGGGTTTCCAGTCATCTATCCTGGACACCAACATCAACTTGCAGGAACTCATAGCTTTCCTTAACATAGAGAGCTACACCCCCACCCCTTTTATCTACTCGATCCCTCCTGAACAGGGTATAGCCATCTATACCCATGGTCCAGTCTTGGGTGGAGCCCCACCAGGTCTCTGTTATCTCTATGACATCATAATTATTTGCATTAAGCAGGAGGACAAGTTCCTCCTGCTTATTCCCCAAGCTCCTGGCATTTGCATACAGGCAGGCAAGTTTCTCCTTGGGGGTTCTTGCCTTGCCCACAGATTGTACCAGGGCTTGGGCAGGGGTGGGCTCCCTTAAGTGCCTTGGCCTGCTGGCTTTGCAAGGGTTGCTCAGCAGGCCAGCTGTGGTGGATTTCCACCCTCCGCGTCCTCCAGCAGTCTTAGTTTAAAGCCCAGTGGAGCAGATCAGCCAGTCTGGCTGAGAAGAGCCTCCTCCCCAGCGGAGAGGTGAAGACCATCTCTTCCCAGCAGCTCACTGCCTCTCTCGCTGAAGAGAGGGCTATGGTCATGGAAGCCAAAGCCTTCCCGATGACACCAGTGGCGCAGTCTCTGGTTAACTACCTGGATCCTCCTCTCCCTCCTCAGCCCATACTCTGAGACTAGGAGGATTGAAGAAAACACCACCTGTGCCCCCAGACCTTTTAGCCGCATTCCCAAATCCCTGTAGCTCCTCATGACCTGGCTGGGAGTGCTCCAACCCATGTCATTGGTGCCCACATGAATAAGAAGCATGGGATAGTGGTCTGTGGGCCAAAGGAGCTTAGGGATCTTCTCCACAATGTCTCGGATGCAAGCACCTGGGAAGCAAGAGACTATTCTCCTTACCTCAAGGAAGTCTGCCCTTCTGAAGTCCAGGGCTGCTGCCTTGCTGCAGGCCTTTGCCACCTTGCGCTGGATGGTGGATTCCAGCAGGCGATGATCACTATCAACCAGGTCATCAAGCACCCGCAGCCCCCTCACCAGGTCATCACCCGCGACCAGCACCGGTCCAACAAGGTGTCTCCCCTGGTGGGGGTGTGTACCTCCTGGTTAGATGGAGGTCCTGTATTTCGGCTAGGAACCTACATGAGTGGTGAGACTTGGCTGACTGCTCTTCCCAGCAGATGTCTGGAAAGTTCAGGTCACCCACGAGGACCACATCTTTTGACCTAACTACCTCTGTGAGCTGACTTAAGAATTCCTGGTCTAGCTCTTCCCCTTGGCTGAGTGGTCTGTAGTAGACCCCCACCGCTAAATCCCTTTCCCCTTGACTGCCTTGTATTCTAACCCAGAGCACTTTAATGTGCCCCTCCTCTGACCTTGTGCTATTTGATGAGGATGTGTATTCCTCCTTGATGTAGAGCACCACACCCCCACTTTTCCTCCCTGTCCTGTCCCTCCTGTACAGCCTTTAGCCTCCAATGTGAGGTACTAAGCAAATGCACATTAGGCTGCCTTAATGTGCAGTAATAAATGTGCATGGTTTTTAAAGTGACACTTAATGCATAGTAGCTGATTATGCATAATCACTTTGGTTTTTAGGTGACACTTTAATGCACAGTAAAATAGGCCACTGAGCATTAAAGTTCACATGTACACACACTCAAGGAATTTGATCCAAGGATTGTTGCAATGTTTTGGTCAAAATAAGTTAACAAACACAGGACAATACAGGCAGGATAAGTGAACAAATGTATAAATGATTTGTCAACTTCTAAGCATTCCAAGGTTCTTGACAGCTTTGCAACTAAGGTTTTGAATGCTTTGTTAAAGCAAATTATATATAGCAGAACTATCCATACTTTTGGGAGCCATTTCCCTATCACACCCAACAAGCATACAGAACTGTTGTGAACTATGTGCTACATCTCTACCCTTTGACCTTAAAGAGCTTATAGCTATTATAATCTTAGATCACCCCACACAGGTTTTAGCTGAGGGCTAGAGATCTTCTTCATCCTATTCCCAAACTTCTATATATCTCTTGTTGCAAGACAGAGAAACAATTATGGAGACACTCAAGGCTTTTTAACATTTTTTCATTTTAATTCATCTCTGAGACAGCAAAAGGACAGATCCATTCTACCCTACTTCAAGCACCTCTGATTAGCTAGCCTTGGAGTCTCAGAATGATCCTTCCCCTTTCTGACCTCTTTGGCTGCCTATACATGTTCTGGTTCATGTTCTAATTAGAGCACATCAGAGCAGACTCCATGTTCCCATAAGAATGCTCCAGCATGGCCTCACCATCACATGTATAAGCCTCTGTGCATTTTAAAATGGCTGTGGGGGCACTTTATCTAAACCTCATTGAATGAGGTTTAGCATAAAGCATCCTGAAGATATTTTTAAATGCACAGGAGCTTAATACATATGAAAGTGAGGCAAATTAAAGTGGCTCTCTGGGAACCACTCTAAATAAAATGCCACCCCCCCAATCCCTACCCCAGAGCACATGTATGTGCAGCCCTTCAGAGAATAGAGTTAACTGTTAAACATCCTCATAGCACTACTTTTTGGTGGGAGTCCAAGGAGAGTTCAAAGGCCTCCATCCAGCAACAGAATTAATAGGATCTAACATCTACAAACCCTCTTTAGGTCCTAGTTCCATTAATTCAAGTCCCTTGTATTCTACATCTTTGAATTAAACAGGAACAGGGAGCCAGTAATAAGTTTAAAAGGTGCTTGATCACACACACACACACACACACACACTTATAAAAAGCATAGGATGTAACCAGGAAAGAAACACGGTTGTTAATTGGAACAGGTTCAGTCTATTCACTTCAATTTTTTATCACAAATATTGTTCTTGCTGTAGGAAGTTGTTTCTTCACCCTGAATTTTTAACTTTTGTATTTCAACAACAGTACAAGGTAAAGGTTGGTCTTCCTTGACTCATTAAACTGCACTGTTTTGCTATCTGCTTCTGTGTTTTAAGTATGAGAATTAATGTGGCAGCAAAGTGCTAATAGCAACACAATGATTTATGGTCACAGACTATTGAATAACTTCACATTTGAGTACTCATTGGGCTGTGAGAGAATCCTTATAAATAATAGTACAGGACATCAAGAGTCCATAAATAACAAACACAGAGGCCAAGTACATAAAAGCCAAACTAAGTCCTGTACGTGAGGTGGTAACATAAATATGTGGTGTTCTAGGACTGCACTCAGAAGTCAGATTCTGATCTTAGTTACAGTGGCATAATACCCAAATAATCACACTGTTCTCATAGGTTACAGTTAATTGCTACCTTTTTGTGAGAAATATACATCTAATTGTGGCTTCAAGGAACACAGAGTATGGTATAGTATCACTTCTTGTTCATGTGCCAAAAATACAAAATGTTATACCTGCTGTACCGTTAAGGCTGTAACTGCTTGCTCTACCAGTCTAAGTGGGTCTGTCATCTGTCATTTTTTCACCCCTTTTATGGCAACAATCAATAGGATCTGTCACACTGTTCTTTTTCATGCCTCATTGAGTACTTATCAAATACTCAGTAAACTATTGATTAATGGACAAATTGGAGAGTATAAGTTTTTACTCACCTTGAAATGGTGACACTGTGAGCTGTTACACTATTTTTCTTAAATTACTTTATAAGGTTTAATGCCAGTTTGTGAATCATACATGGAATTTCTGATGTTTCCCAGTATCATCAGTTATTCATCTCAGAGTCTAGTGCATGAAATCTGCAATTAAAATCAAATGCAAAACAGAATTCTGGTCCTTTTATATGTTAAATCAGGATTTTGCATTCCACTTAGTTCAGTGCAGAAATACAACTGGGATTCATCAAAGCATAAATTTTGTTTGGCTAAAAAGATTACATGTTGCCAATTAAGTGATAAAATGTTAATTTTTTTGCATCTGGTTGCAAATGAAATGAAGTTACTTTGGTCTGCCCCGAGCCAAGACAAACTGGAAGTCTTATTCATAACCATAATTTTCTTTTATTACTTGTAAAATTCTCTTCTCAGTTCTTCCAGCTGCCTGCAGTCTTCATTAACCTCCACATTTACGTTCCCAGCAAAGGTTGCAACATTATCTTTCTGAGGCTTTAATAGTTTCACTCTAGTTGCTGATGGAGATAAATTCCAAGTGTTGTTAAGATGTATATTTGTAAGTGCTACATTAGAAGAAGTGATTGAAGTTCCAATAATAAGTTAAAACTTTACTTTTGTTTTCCTTAAACTCTTTTGTTTTCTTTTCAGCATCTTTTTTTGCCAGTGTTCATGTTTAGTACATTTATTATGGTTTTCCAAGAGTGTATGTGTTATTGTACCCCAAAACCCTAAAAGAAAGGTGGTTTTGGAAGCCTATTTTTTATAATATCATGGTGTATCACAACACAGCCTATTCCTCTGGTTATTTTAAATCTTCCATTTTTTTCCTTTCCCTTCTTTACATGTTTATGCAATTAGTCTTTGCCTCCTCATTCCTCAATAAAGCTGCAGTATAGAGACACCTGCTGGGAACTGAATGAACAGAAACAATTGCAAATATGCATCTCCCAAATAAGAGCCTTTTTCCCCTCCCATACAGTCAATCTTAGACACTTTTGGCTGTCCTTAATTTCCTTGTCTAAAAGGGCATTTCTGGTCTCCTTACACAACCACTGTTAACAGGATCAAAAATCACTCTGGGCATGAATGCTCAATTTCAGCTCTGATAATTTGTAAACTAAGAAGCCAACATGATAAGACAATCATATAATTTTATTACAATAATTTTCACTTTTCACAGGACACCAGTATTATTTGTCTACACCAGAGACTTTGGAGCATGGGTCTTTGTACCTTCCACTAGACTCTGAAATCCCTCCCTCAAGCTTTACTTATGAAAGAGAATCCTAATAAAATTCATTTTGGGGACTAAAATTTATTGTGCTTTATTTATCAAGAAAAGCAATTCTTTACCAAAAGAAACAGAAAATATTTATGTCAAACATTTTCAGTTATGTTTGAGTTCTGCAAAGATTTAAAAAATGGGTGGAGAAGGAAGGCAAGGGAGTTTTTGAAAGATCTAAAAATCTTAGGAACTGTAATGTTCAGTTTTCTTAGATGCCTTGCTATTTCATGGAGTCCATAGTCTTAAGAATGGCGTTCACAGTGGCAGAACTTATCTAATATAGTGTCCTTATACATCTCAATTGTTCTTTTTACATGCAGACTAATTAAAGGAAACCACCAGTCCCCTCAAGAGTTCTTGCTTATAATAGACTTGTTAGGTCTTTAATTACCTACTTACCAGAGCCCTTCTCCAAGTTTTACGAATTTCCATTTTACATTTTAGGCAAAATAGTCATTTCTTTAATTTCACTGGCATATATTTTTGTTATGTATCTTGCCATGTAACCATATTTTTCTTTTCACTTTCTTCTGTAACTCAATTATGGTATGTCTCACTTCTATGAAATGTGTCAGTGCTGTGTACAAGAATTTTAATATCCTCATTTCTTGCTTTCATTATTTCTTATTTAACATTAAAATAAGATAAAATTTAATATTTTTGAAAAATCGCTGTTTGCTGCATTATATTGCTTGCTATAAGGATGAATGCTACATTGCTAGTTTTTATATGATCCTCCACTAAGAATATTGAATGTAATTATGCTATGATCACTCTTACTAAGACAATTAAACTTTCTAGCATCTAAGACCAGATGCCATACCTTGCCAGGCTTAGGTAGTCCCAACCCTTTAAACTACAGTACAACTAAGTCACAGAATTAAGTCCGTATATTATTAGACAGTGTGTTTGTTCACCAGGATATCAGTCTCCCTCCTTTGTCCCCATGACTCTTCTATGCTAATACCAGGTCATCTAATTATAGAAATGGCTCAAACTGAAAAGTCATGGTACACTATTGTGACTGTTACCATTTCATTGGTCATCTATAAAATGTCAGGTTGAGTTTCAGTTGGTTCTGATGACCACTGAAGTGACTAGCATCTATATCACTACATTAGACACCATGTCCTACATTACATTCATATGGGAACAATTATAGTGCTATTTGCTCACATGCAATAGCTTGAATATGAGCTAATGTTTCTCCCATTTCAGGCACTGTATCTATTTTATGTCATTTTAAAATAATTCAGCTCTTCCAAAGCACACACCCAATAGATAGGTAATCTTAATTTTTTCAGTGCCCTGTCATACATCTCAAAATGTTAAGATCATCTTAAACATTTCATGTTAATGGTCCTCAATGTGCGATGAGATTACTTTCTATCATGACCTGAAATGTGACATGTAGACATAATATTTTTGTAATATTCCATCTGTATCAATAATTTCAATCTATACAAAATCTTTTCTTAATAGATATTATCCTGGCTCTACCATGATGAAGCTCAAGAAACAGATTTTTAAAATAGCTAAATCACTTCCCAGTAAAGACTTTTAAAACAAAATGTACCAGCTTCATTAAACCGGCCATTTTATAGGCAACCAGAAAAACTCAAGGCAGGAGTAATATATGAGCATGGCTGCTCAGTTGAAGGAATAGGCATGACACTCTATTCCACATAATATATCAGACATTACTCATCAACAGATGGCTTCCTGGCAGTCTTTTGTATAATCTGTTTTAAGCACCTATAGCCAAGATGAAAAGCAGTAACTGAGGTCTGCAAAGAACAACAGATAAGAGGGGAAAAAAGATGACAAACAATGATCATTTGAGAGTAAAACATTTACCAATATTATGTAATAAAAAATAAATGCATTTACAACGTTTATAGCCACCTACTGGGCAAATGTAATAAAAAGCCAAGCATCCAGGATATGCCTTTGGTTCTCTTGTGATTTAGAAGAACCAAAAATCTGTTCAAAGTCTGTCTGGTTTTAAACCATTCAAATGTTACAAAATGAAGTATTAAAATATCTATATAAAGTATTATGGACCCCTGCTGCATGCATGCTGGATCTGATAAACTCTGAAATATATGCAGTTTGCAGCATACAAAACACCCTGGCTTCACCTCTTTTGTTTACGAGCTAAAGCTACTTTTTTTCCTCTCCTATGTCAAATGTTACTTAATTGTTAAATACAGTTCGGCTACTCTTATCTCACTTGTAACTGAACACAGATAGTTCTTAACAACAATTTACCAAACACACACCCATACTGAAACAGGAGATTTTGAAATTTTCGTGGGATCTATATGAAAGTAGTCATTACATTCACATTGACACCAAGTGTACAGGGATACCACTTAAAGCACCTTATTAAGCAATAATAAATAGTTGACTAGTTATTTTATAATTGACTTGAAATGTATCCTTAATCCTCTTAACTAAGACAAAATTTAAGCTTCTTATTTTATGTTCTTTGAGAGTCTATGGGAGTTCAGCTGATATTTGGCTTGATAAAATGGGGTTAAAGTCAGGGTAATAATATCTCAGAGCTCCAGGGGACAGGAGTTAACCATGACACTAATGCCAATTCTAATACTGCTCTCTCACCTCTGGCACTATATTTAAGTTCAACCTGGAGAATCACATGTAAAATGATTTTGGCAATTTCAATTCAATGTACATAAAACCAATTGGACATAATTTCTTCTGATTCCTTATCAATTAGTGAGTGTTGACAAATGGCCAAAATGATGGAGTATGATGGTCCTCAGGGTGGATGCTCCATTGGTATTTGTTACGTGTGAGTTAGCATATGGGGGGGCGTGCACTAACATTTTAGTCCCCTAAAGTTGTACTGTCACATTCTGCCAAAAACCAGCATAATTAGGAAAAAAATACTTCTCTCATCAGGATGGAATAACCAAAAAATAAAAAGTTTATCTCTTGTGATACCCTATGCAGATTATGGATTTTGTTTCTGAAGTGGAAGTTGAGAATCAAAGTCCAGCTGGGAAAGATAAGTTTGTATAGCCATTTATGACATAAGCAAAATTCTTCACCAAACTGTGATCTTGAGCTCTGTTGGGGTCAAAGTCTCTGTATTATTTAGAAATAGGTTGTTTTGTCCACTACAAAATACAGAATGGAAAAGTCATTTTCTATGAGTAACCACATATTGGTTTATTATTATACCCCCTGAAGAGCAAGAAAAATATATTAAGCTTCAACATCAGCTAGAGATCAAATAGCAAAGGTATTTGAAGTATCTTACTATTTCACCAAATGGTAAATGAAATATGTTTTTAAATATACTGACTGGATGATTTAGAATTAAAATGTCTGATAGAGTTCACAAGACTCAAATGCCTTTAACTACTTGACACACACATTTCCGAAGTCACCAAGTCCATTATTGAATGACATGAAAGGTGTTGACTGTATCTGAAAGCAGGGTACTGGAATATTATTTCTCTTCTTTGAGCTACCCTGCCATTTAAATAGCACTCTGTAGAAATGCTAGATATTTTCTAGTAGCAGTAGGAAGCAGAGCTGTGATGTTTTGAAAGCTTCACATATTGTGACAAATCTTTTCAATTCCGAGCTATTCATCTACAACAGAACTATTTTCTATGATTCTCATTCTTGCAACGTGAACAAATCGTGAAAATATCTTTTTTTCTATTTTATCAAAAGCAAATTGTGCAAAAGTCACACACAGCCCTATTAAACAGAAGGGAACAATTATTTTACTGGATCAGCCTTGCATATGTACTGAACATCCACAGAAGGGGATAACCCTGCCCACCTCTGTAGTACTACTACAGGGAAGAATATTTTTTTTTAAATCTTGAAAAATAGAAAATTACCAGGGAAATATTTAGGAATGTAATCAAATATTTTTCTAAAAATACATCCACATCCAGAAAACAGCATGTGTCATGTGAGTATTTCTGATAGGTCTATTCATATATGTAGAGTGACACGTGTACTTAAGTGTTTTCAGTTCCACGGCCTTTAGTCATACCCATACTTAACTATTTGCCATAGCTGAGCCTTTTTTTACTTGAACAGACTTTTTAGTAATTTGGGAAACTACCAACTGCCGTTCATAATATAATTTCTACTGCAGAGAGGTAAAATGCAAAATAGCTGTGACTTCTGAATCACTTGAATACTATTTGTAGTAGCATTATGGATTGCAAATAATTCTTACTTCACAAAAGGAATCCTGTACTGGAGTATCCCGATAATAGCAGTAAAGTGAAATCCAGGTGCAATTGCTTACATAGGAGAGAGGGATTAAATGAACAAAACTATTTCTTTTCCTTTTCTGTTCCTGCAGCAAATGATGCTGCAATGCAGAACTTGAAATACCACTCAACACCCCCTCCCCCTGCTCTTGTTGCCTGTGTGGACTGCCTTTACTGTGGGTGTAAATAAGCCAAGATGTTTCTTTTAGACTAGCTGCTAGGGATCATCCCTCATTAATCTCTGCAAGCCTTTCTGCCCCTACTGGGTAAATTCAGGAGCAGTAAGCCCTGGCAAATAGCAAATTTACTTCCCGAGTGCTAAGTAAACCTACAATAATGTGCCTTGGATTACTCTGGCCACAAGTTCAAAACAATAAAATGTGTGAGGATGTGTGTATGCATGTGCGTGTGCATAATATATATGCAGATGTACATAAAGTGTACACTGGTATTTAAAAAGGTAATATACTCTGGCTATCAAGTCACAGTAACCATCCCAGAGTTAAGGATGAAGCTAGCTTCTTTTTAGTGATCTGATCCCAAGTCCATGGCAATCAATGGTAGCCTTTTCAGTGAGTTTATTCAATAGGATTTGGTTCACATCTAAGACTGGTTTTCAACACTATTCTTTTCTCTGTCTGAAATTTTCCAAACATTTATTTTCTGATTGTGATGCAAAATGGCTTGAGCTATGCCCTCTAATTTAGGTTTGTTGCTGAAAAGTGCCTCATAGCAGGTAGGCAAAAATTGTTTTGTTTCATTTCATTCTTGCTTGGTTTGGTTTGGTTTAAGAAGAGGATAGTGTAGGAAGTATAAAATAGCATAACAGAAATGGTTTGTTGTGGGTGTATGTACTTCACACAATACATGAAAGAAGTGAACTAACAGCTCAGCAGCGAAGCAAAATAAGAATCGCTCTCTCCTTTTCTTCCCCCATTCCTTGGGGGGAAGTAGAATCAGAAACACCCAGGAAACACCCACACGCAGATAAAGATTCAAGATGCAGCTATGTAAATGACCAGCTTTCTTAAAAGGTAGCCTGTAAGTTGAGAAGTACTAACAGATGCACTAACTGGTAAACTAAACAAGCCTTTTTTTTCCTTCTTCACCAGTAGTGAGTGAAAAGGAATACTCAGTACCAATTATGCACCCCAAAACGGTATTTTGTTTCTTTGTTTGTTTTTCCCCTTCCTCTTTCATGAAGTTATGTTCCAGAACGCTATCTTACAGAGCTGTATGAAAGCAGATACATTACAAATTATTTTTAAATGTATACATATAAACTGGCTTGGACAGTTTGAATTTGTTTGTTGAGCCTATTGTTAGTGTTGAAGGACAATTCCATGGCAATAGGAAACTGGCTGGAATCAAAAGCTGTTCTCTGGATAATTGTATGCTTGGGATTTCTAAGGATGTATTATTTTAGCAACAAGTATATGTTTTTGTGAGGCAGTGCTAGCTACCCTCAGTTAAAACATAAGTTCTACCTTTCACTCTTTCTTACTGATAACTTTTTGTTCACAAATATAGATATACTATTTATAAACAAATAATTTACAAGTAAATTATGCTCTTAACCTCAAATGTCAATAAACCTGCATGTCACACCATAACACATATATATTTTATATCATACTTTAGTAAGGAATTCAGAAATGATGTTGAGTGTAATTGTGGAGGAAACATATATGTAAGGATTAAAAAAATTGTCATCTCTTTGAAAATTGCTCAAAGGTACACAGTGTTGCATCTAACAGAAACAAATTAATAGTGATCTGGTAAAGGCATTTAAAGTTGCATTATAATAAGCTCAATTATCATATGATATCATACCATAATGATGTATCATGGATATTACCATTGCATAATGTCAATATGTTGGATAAGATACTGGCCTGGACCTCTCAAAAGACTAATCCAGAGGAAGTAGATTTTCTATTGGCATAAGGTTGACATCCTGACAGCCATAACCCTCCTCCAAGCTGTTAGTGAAATGCAGATACTGGTTAGCTCAATCCTTTGAGGGCTCAAGTTAAATTTGCAAAACAGATGATCCTACAGATCTTCTGAAGGAGGAGAAAGAGAACCAGATGGAGCCACAGGGCATGTTATTGTCCAGTACATTCATCTAAACACAAAATACAGTTACTCTTAAACGTTTAGGGAAAAGATCCCTCCTTTTTAAATCTATTTGATAATCTATCAACTATTTTTTGGCAATATTGCTGCATTCATGACCTTGCATTTAGTAATAAGGAATTGCCTTCACTCAATTAAAACGCCTCTCTCGCAGTTTTGAGAATTGATTTTAATGCACACCAAGGTCACCCTGATTGTCTACTGATAGAAGAACATTTTATCAATTGTACCCTCATGTTTAAGAGTGGTAATTAAAAAATGCTGCTAAGAGCTTAATTCTGCTTCATTCCTAAGACATCACTGACTTGAGTCTCTATTTTTTCCAAGCTAAAACAACCAGAACAGGAAGGAGTTACTCTTCATCTGCATAGATCCATAACTCCCCTACTTTTTCCCAGGAGGAGCAAATGCACTTCTGGGCACCCATTCTGTTTCACCTTGCACAATCACACAGCTTCCCCATTCGTTCCAGTGGACAGCATTTAGGCTTGCCCAGATACGAATCTTCTGTTGCTCAGGAGTCACGTAGCTCTCAGTGTAGTTTTAATCCATATTAAGACAGGCCCATATGGATTTGGAATTGTACTTCCTCTTCATCATGTAAAATATGGATTTATTTGCAGGACTTCATAACCTGCAAGACAGCTGGGTGAATGACTGCATCTAAAAGACAACATTAACTTCAATATATAGCTACTCCTGACTGAATATCTTAGTGGTCCTTGCCCAGGACATGGAAAACCTAACTCTTAACCCTCCCCCAACCCCAGAAGGTTTGAATCGTTTTCCCCATCTGAGCAAAATGCCCTAGACACCAAGCTATGAGGCAGCTTCCTTGTTCTTTTTCTGTTATAGTGTTGTTTTTCCTTCTGGCTACTCAGTCACCTAGTTTCAGTAGGAGGATTTTCTCAGTCCTGCCTAGCTCAAGGACATCTGATTTTGCCCTAAATTTTAATAGTTAAATCTACATCTTGATGTCTCTGACTGGCCTAGAAATGATGAGCTTTATTCTCAATATGGAATTACATATGGCCATTTTGTTTCTTAATGTGGTGCCAGTGAACTCTAATGGTAAGGTAAAAGAAGACTGAGCAGTGAAACATTTCAAAATATTAATGTCAGGTTAAACTCTTAAGCAGACATCCAGAGTGAGACAGTAGAGTTAATCAGAAATGACAGAAGTTTTTCCACTGAAAATGCATTTTCATTAACATTTTGTGAAAATGTCGATGTCAACATGTTTATAGAAAGAATTTTAAATCAAGAGTGTTCAACCCCTGACCCAAGGGGCAGACCCAGTCCCTAGCATGTTGTCATTTGGCCCTCAGGGTTCCCTGTGGTCTGTGGAGAGCTGCCCTGCACACTAGATCCAGTGCACAGTGCAGCAGAGGGCCCAATACCATCATGCAGAAACAGGCAGAAATGGCACAGGTTCTCGGTCCCCAATCCCAGTATGCAGGGCAGGCAGAGGTGAAATGGTATCCCAGGGCCCCAGTCTCATATATGGGGCAGGGCAGAGGCACCATGAGGTCTTGGGGCCCAAATCCCAGCACATTGGGCTCGGGGGTGCAGCACAATCTGGATTAAGATGTCAGGGCCTAATGATGGGGTGCAATGTCCAATCTGGTATGGGGACTGGCTCTATACCACACATTTGGCTTTTGCGGCCAAAAGGTTTAGCACTACTTCTTTAAACTAATCATTTTGACTTTCTACATTACTGAAACAAAACATTTGTTTTAATAATATCAAAATGTTTCTCAAAGGAGTGATCTTAAAACAAAATAATTCTGAATTTTCTTTCTGTAGGACAATTCAAAATTTCCCATGGAACAGAAATCCCATTTTCTCACAAGCTGCAGATATCATTACACCTAAATAAGCAGATTCAGTGTAATAGATACTTAACTAACTAAATTAAAGGAAGTTCTAATATATCAGCATGGTCTGTGATCAAACTCCCTGATTTCAGTGTAGGCATAGCTTCCAACCAGACAATACACAAGTCCATACACAATTTGACATGAAGATATTTTTAATTAGTTATCTCATGAATTATGTATTATTATATACCTATATATGAAATCCATACAGGTTCATGGGAATGGTGAAATTCTGGCAAGTATTCTGTAAGGCCCCTGCCAGCTGTGCAAATAAAGGCATGATAAGCTCTAATTTCCCTGGAAATCTTCAAGAGGAGACTGGATAGGCACCTGGCTGGGGTCTTATGACCCCTCCTACCCCCAGTGTTCATTCCTGCCCATGGCGGGGGGTCGGACTCGATGATCTGTCTAGGTCCCTTCCAACTCATTGATTCTATGATTCTATGATAATGCACAGTCCACACAGTCATGCCTCCTGCCATGCCACGCATGCATGGCAGGAGATGTGATTGTGGGAACTGAGCATCTGATCCCATCATACCTTATTGTCAGTGCAGGGAGAGCAAGCCCCCACAGCTGACACAGGCTCCCAGGTGCAGAGGTATACCAGATGCCTCCAAGGCTTAAAGCCCACAGCTGATGGTTCCCAGCTGTGGGTGCACACCTGGGCAGACATTCAACTAATGGCATCATAGGAACTAGCCACAAAGTTATTACGCACTTTCTGCAGAATGAAGTTGTGGCTTATTCCTTGTTTTATGACATTATTAGTTGCTTTAATGTGTGGCCAGGTTTCAACTTGAGCAGTGATTAACTGGTTAAATCACTTCTTACATGTAATGTGTGGCAGGGGCCTAAGGCATTTTATTTATGCCAGTGAAAAAGAAGTACATAGCCACCCTGTCACTGAGGCTGCCTATAGATGTGCTCATTCACATTCTAATTAGAATGCTCCAGCATTACCTCACTGATGTATGTTAGGCCTCCTCACATTTCAAAAGGGCTGCAGGGTGCTTTAACTAAACCTCATCCCATTTCCATTTTGAAATGCACAGGAGCTTGATACACATGTTAGTAAGCCGTTTTAATTAGAGCAATTGTCCAGGAACTGCTCTAATTAAAATGGCCCTTCCTCTACCCCCAAGCATATATATATAGACAGCCTGAAGTTTTATCCTAGTCAAAAGTTGCCTGATACACTGCTGATTACTACTTTTAACTGTTTATGTTAATGCAGCTCGGAGTTCATTTTATGAGGCCCCAATTCTATAACCATAATCACATATGCTTAAAACACTCCCCTCTTCCCCCAGCTCCTCTATTAAAACCTATTCTGATTTACCTAACTGCTAGCATTCAGGCTTTGTGGCTGGCAAGAATTTAATTTTTAGGTGCTAGACACTGGTGACTTCTGCAGACAAACTTCATAATGTTTCAAGTGACACATTTTCTATATCAGTATCTAACTTTGCACCATAACTGACGCATTGTCAATGATGCCTCCTTGTAATGGCTGGAATCTGCTAAACATTTACATTCCAAAAATAAACAATAGGTGGAGGAAAGACATGGCAGGCCAGATCATGTTCTATCTACAAAATGTCTAAGAAGTTAGGACACATCCTGTTTCATTACTAAGACAGCCCTATGCCAGGGCTGGCCCTGTCAGGAGGTTATACATTGCAGGGGTCAGCTATCCTGACACCCAGCCCAACCTTTTCTCTATTACCTCCAAGCTACTGCCGTCTTTCTTACCTGCCATGCCTTGATGGAATGGGCATTCCTTTGGAGCCAGCTGGCTTCCCCTTTTCACACCTGTCCAGGCCCTAACCCTCTTATCCAGGGTCTAATTTGCTCTAGCTTCTTTCTTTAGCCCTGGGCCCACTTAGTCTAGCTTTGGGTCTTTCCAGGCTAAACTAAGTACAGCACACCTGGGAATTAGGCTCTACAACAGGGTTCCCAAGCCTAAAAAGGGTTAAATCCTGCCTCTACGTATAACCAACAAGAGCTGAAAAGCCACAAGACGCTTTAAGGTTCCTGAAAAATGAACTCCACCAACCCTCATAGTCTCTCTAAGTTCTCCAGGCAAACTGAAACAAAAATGCTAGCAACTGCACTCAACCAAAAATTACCACCTCTCTAGGAACTCACAAACAAGCTTGCCCTAAACAACAGTCCTTTATCCCTTCTAGGTCCTGTGTATGGAAGAAGCATTTTTTTAAAAAAAATCCCTCAGGTCAATTCTTATGCATCAGGGCTCCACTTTTTGTTTCCAAGCCTCACTGCGGTCCACCTGGAGGATCCTACCTCTTCCCCGGCCAGGACTAGACGGTCCCTCTAGGTTGAAGGCAAACCCATTTCTCCCCTGAGCCCCATCTTCCAGGCAGCCCAGCCTATTAGCTGGATTGATCACAGAGGTTGCTCATCAGTCAGCTGCCTTTGCCCTGGACACACACAAAAAATCTCTTAAAGGGCCCTCACTTGTCCTTTTGGCTTTGTAGCCCTCTCTCCCAGTAACAAGTTGAGGGTTCCATGTTACAAGTCCCAATTTTAGTGCTACAGGTTCCAAAGTACAATGTCTAGCTGAGGGGACTGATCTATCACAGGGTAGTGTTCACCTCACTGGGTAACAAAGCCAGACTCCACCTTGATTGTTCTCCTTCCAGCCATATTAATCTTTCAGTGCTGACTACACACTAACCAAATTTCACAAGGAAGAGAGACAGGTATGCCTAGCCCTGTCTACCCTGCACCCTGGTAGTTAGGATGTTTTCCTGGCCTGTGAAAAAATCTGGATTCTAATCCTGCCAAGATGAGGCAAAGCTAGAACCCAGGTCTCCTATGTCCCAAGCAGAGACTTTAATGCTTAGGCTATTTGACAAAAGCAAGCCTTGCTATATAAGCAGCAAGCAGTTGCAGGTTATGGGGTATTTTTTAATCTAGCCTTTCAAGGGATTTTCAGAAATCTGTGCCTCTCATGATGACATAAGACAGGGTTGCCCAATTTCTAAGCCCCTGAGGGATGCACCTTTGGGAGCTTCATACTGTGCAGGCCATATCAGGTATACTGTGTGGATGCCCCTGTCCTCTCCACCACTGCTTCACACACCTATGTAAAAATTAACCCCATGACTGCTCTGGCCACCCCCCACCAACTGCTGTGCCACACAAGCATGTGAGTGTGATTCCCACTGCAATGTGGAACCCACTTGGGTGCCCCCCTGCCACACAGACATGATCCCCCTACACACATGGCATTGATCCCCTCCTCTCAAGTATAGCCCTGGACTTACCCTTAACTCCATGCACTGCTGCACTATTCCAAACTCCTAGGCAAAGGCAGGAAGCAGTAACCAGAGGTGGGGAGCCTGATGGTGTTTCAGCCAGAGTTACATGGGAAGTGGCAACCAGATGAGAACCCAGGGACTGAAATTTAACCTCTCCTGGGCCACATGCAGCCCATGCACCACTACTTGGACATCCCTGAAATAAGCTATTGCTTACTGCCACTCATCTCAAAAGGAGTTAAAAAAATAGAGTTGCCCATCCATTCAGTTGGCAGCCTTACTACAGCCATAGTTAACACCAGGATGTGTGCATCCAACTCAACTGACAGTGAATATAGCTAACAAATAGCAACACTGATTTCAATGTAAAGTAAAGAGGAAGAATTGGAGGTCATGCAAATCTTTTGATCAATAGTGTAATAGTTAAGATGCTTACCTAGAGAAATCAGATTTCTAGGCAACAGACTGGAACTGCTCTCTCCCAAGTAAGTACCCATGTTACTTGGAAACAGAGTTAGACTCTCTTGTATTTCTTTTCATCCGGTGGTCCATCTTCAGTGGGAGAGATTAATGCTCTTAGTCCTGCCTACCCCTTGGCTTTGTGATTAGGGCACTCATCTGGAAAGTAGAAAATGTGAATGCAAACCCTCTGAAAGAGTCTTGTGATTTCCTGGGCAAATGCCTTAACCATGAGGCAAACGGTGGGCTATTCTTCTAACAAGAACATCAGTATCAAAGAGTAGCTTGTATTTTTTTCAAACTAAAGATTTGGTGACTTATACAGAATGGGTTAGTATTTTCCCAGACGAATCTAAATTACAATTCAGAAACTATGCATAGATATGCAGTAGGCCAGGTCTAATTGCTGGGAGATAGTTTCCTGCTAAGATAGAAATTTATGAAGAATCTAGATATGTTCATAAAATTGTGAATGTTGCACAGGATACAAGAAGATTAAATTTAGTGACTAAGGGTATATCTACACCAGATTCAAGCTGTTCTTGAAGCTGCTGCTGAAAAATAAGCTTTGTCCATACAAAGCCCATACATAAAGCAGTGAGCATATGACAAGGATGCCCTTTGCTGTTGTTCTCAAGATACTAGTCCCTAGTATGATTGCGAGTGGTGCCAGGGGACACACCTGGAGCATCCTTTGTATCTCATTTACAAATTGGAAATGTGTAGAAAGAGGTAAGAGGGGCTTATTTTTCAATGGCAGCTTCAAGAGCAACATGAAACCAATGAAACTGTACCCCAGGACACCTAAAAGCTACATATATGCCTTTGGACTTTTAAGCTGAGTCCAGACAAATGTAGACATTTGTTTCCCCAAGGACAAATAGCAGTGGCACACCTTGTGCCACTGCTACTTGTCCCCAGGGAATGCCTGTGTTATGTGCACTCTTGTGTACTGCAGGTCACCCCAGGTGGGGTAGGGAAGGCCGGAAGCCTTACCTGGAATCCTGGGAGCCTCAGGGAGCTGCAGCAATAGCGCTCCTGCATCTGGGAGCCTGGCCAGCAGCCAGAGTGTGGCTCTGACCAGTTAGGCTTGTTGGCACTGGATTTATGACCCAGATACCTTTCTGCAGGTGGACCCAAACCCTCAGACCAACTATGACCTCTTCATTCAGTAATAAGCAAATTTTATTGATACACAGTGATAGCAGATAAGAATAATGCAAGCAATTCTATATCTACCAGTCCTAGAGCTGTCATAGAAGGAAGGTATGACCAGTACGCAAGCTTCACCCTGAGGTTCTTTCTTATATGTCAGACGTCAGCAGCCTGGAGGCTGAGGGTTGTCCCCCCCTCTCCCCCGCCAGAGTGGGGTGGATGAGACGGACTGGTCATATGCCCTCTGTCCATGATGGCCTTGGGTTCCCTTCCTGGGGACCCTTTACTGCTCTGAAATCCCTTCTTTTGTATTCTTTCTCCCCTCTGATGACTCTTCATCTCTGGCCATCATTGATCGGTTTCCCTATGGTCATCATACTATTCACTGTGTCCTGTCAGTATATTCCTTTGTTCTGACAAACCTATCACATGCACACATCTTAATTTGGTTATTTACCACTCCTATTAATTTGGTCTGTTCACCAAAGCCAAAAATCCCAAGGGCTCTACAGTTTGGCACTGTGACCTAATCCCACCTTATCTCATGTTATGGAACTGTGTGATGCAGGCCTTTAATTCCCCAGCCTGTGTATCTGTTGGCTTCAGACACAGTGGACCTTGAAAGAACATTTATCACAAACAGGCTTTTAGAAATCAATTCATAGTTTCATAGTTTCATAGTTTCTAGGGTCAGAAGGGACCTGAGCAGATCATCTAGTCCGACCCCCTGCCATAGCAGGAAAGAATACTGGGGTCAAACGACCCC
>NW_017728947.1:64915949-64923457 GCF_001723895.1 Crocodylus porosus | reverse complement strand
GGTTCCAGACCCTAGCCGCCCTGACCGTGAAGTAGCACCTCCTGATATCTAACCTAAACCTACCCTCTGCTAGCTTGGGACCGTTATTCCTGGTCACTCCTGGTGGTGCTCGGGGGAACAGTGACTCCCCCAATGCCTGCTGATCTCCCCCAACTCTTGTCATTCCCCAGGACCTTTGCTCTAATGCAGTATCTACTTTACCTATTAACCAACTCCCAAAAGCAAACCTCTAAATACCATTTCCTAGCCATCAAGGCCCTGGTTCTGGGCAGCATGCATTGATGCCATATGCACCACCCTACTTTTTTGGGGTGTAGGTTTTTTTGACACTGGGATCTCCTAGGGCCACCCGCCTCCCCCAATTCTGCAAAGTAGCAGCACAAGGAATGCATGCATGTGCAGTGTGTGGTGAGGCAGACAGGTCTGTGGTGCCACATACCACATATCTGCACTTGTCTGGATGCACCTTTAGAGGTGGTATAAGATCAGCATAGAATCTAGGCCAGCTTAGCTACGTTTTAGCATACCAAAAGGACACTTAATTTTGCAAAAGGTGGATGGGAAACCCATTATAATCACTAAAGGCTTTGTCACCCATCATACTTAGGATGTGTTAATTGCAGTTAAAATGTGAAGCTACATATGTTCAAGCAGTAAAATACATGCTAAGTGTAATCATATCATGTTACGTGTAATAACATAAAACAAGAAAAAAAACATAATTTATATATGATTGTTCTTTATCCATGTTTACACATATATTAGAAGACCTATGTTAGTGTTGAAGTGATGTTGCAGCCATGATCCAGGAATATATAACAGGCAAGAGTCCTATGGATGATATATTTTCTTGATATCTGAACTAACATGGACTAACTGCATGGTTGGGATAGATTTAGACTAACTTTGTGGTATCATAGTACCCCTCCTTGGGTCCCCTGAAAGCTTGTCTAAATCTATCCATGCAATCAGTGCAATAAAATAATTATATTACTTCTTTGAGCTTTGCCTCATGGGAGATTTATTTATAGGAGATATTCTGATTGAGGCTGCAGGTTGCTTCAAATCTGACATTGTTCAGGAATACACAGCTAACTGACGTTACAGTAAAAGGTTTCTTGAGCAAAGTACTCAGATAATTTAAATCAGAATTCACAGACATGATACAGGGTTAGAGTTCTAATTAAAAGACCAACTGAGTTCTAGAGTTTGAACTGAAGTAACAAAAACAGTAGGACTTTAATTCATTTTGTTATACATGACGATAGCAGGAAAATCTGACAAGTGAAACAGCTGTCCAAATTACTGTACATATGTGCTGCTCTGGCTTTTACAAAACCACACACACACACCAGCTTATGGGTCTACAGAGGATTCTGTAAGCATGAGAAAATATCAGGACAAATAGAGAAAAATCAGGATAGGGAAGAATTGGTGTCATAGCCCTAGGGAGAAACATACGTGCAAACTACCAAACAGCAGGGCAGATGCAGAGAGATTTGGTAACTGAATATCAACTAGAAAATCTTTAAAGAGATCAGAGGACTACAGAAAGTCACTGGAGCTTTCAGGAAATATTTTCTCCAGAAGCAGAGGATTTTATTGATTTGTTTCATCTCTTTCTGTTCTTTGCAATTCCTCTTAAAGTACGCTATTTAGTTAATTTAGACATTTGTTGAATCTCACAGAATTATGTTTAAGTGCCAAACTCAGCATGTATATGTCATCAAGGATTTTTTTTTTTTCAGTTGTAAATTATACCTAAGAAATCCATTTTTATGTAAAAATTTTATAATTCATTTAGGTGGAGCACATCAAAGAATACATTTTTCAATATATAATTTTGATAGTCAAAAGCCACTGTTTAGACAAACTCTTATAATATTGCACTGGCCAAGTATTTTACAAAGGAAGGAGAGGCAGGGACAGTAAAAAAACAAAAGGTTTTCTAAATTACTGTTGCCTGTGTCATTAAATTTCATATTGTGCATAGAATCTAAATACATCACTTTGTTCTGCATGACAAGCAGAAGTGAGCATTCATACATTACTCAGACACTTAATTAAGTGCCTGGGATATTTGCAGTTAGCAGAAACTAATAAGGGAATCACATTTAAATTCAAATCACTCCTCAGGGTAGCTGTCTGCAACATAAGCAAAGCTTACTGGGTAGATGTTCCATTAAATGCTCAGCTAAAAGCTTAGATTTACTGTATTTGTGAGTAAAGAATAAATCTATTTGTGATTAAAGGTGAGAATAAAATAAACAAATCTGTTTGGGATTTTCAAGTCATGTTTTCTCTCTCTCATTTTTAAATGCCAGTGTGTCTATTATTTTGTCTAATAAAACAGGAGTGTAATTTAGAGCTTTGCTAGCACAGAACAGGAGGTTCTATAAAAACAATCAGTTGGGCTTATCCTACACAAGACCTTTTCAAGACATTTCCAGTTATAAGAAGCAGCAAATATCAAAACTAAAAAGTTTAAAGGTCCAATGGAAATTAATATACCAGAATATTATTACCAATGCCACGGTCCAAAACAGTTTTTGTAATAAACATGAAATTCACATTACTATATATAATCACTTCCTTTTTGGTCTCTGTTTCATGGCCCATTCCTAGATTTACTTTCAGTCTCCAACCCCTATGGAATTTTATTTGTCTGATTGATATGTCAAATGCAGTACCTCAAAAAAAGGCAAAATTAAAAGTGCAAGGGGCCAGTGTTTGACCCTTAACATAAAACCACCATATTTTTATTTTTGCACTTCATTTCAAATATCCTCTTTGCAAAGCATAGCCATTCATCTTCCTACAATGTCCACACTCCAAGAATCAACATACCTGAGCGCTTAATGCTATTACAGATCACTATCATTGGAAGTAAAAAAACAGCATTATAATGTTCTGACAAACTTAAATATGGTCAGGCTATAAATACTTGCAAATAAAAGTCTGATTTTGCTATTATTTCTTGTTTTATACATGCTTTTGAATCTTGTGAACATGAATGCAATGAACATTTAAACATCTGGAAACATACACCAGAAGTATATCATTAGTTATTCTGTTATTTTAAAAGTTCAATGTATCCAATCAGGAAGTAAAAATAATATAAGTGATTTGTTAGCTACATTTTTAAAAAACTAGAGTGAGGAAAATAATGTTTAAAAAAACGACTTCAACCAACTCTAAATTGCATCTTTGAATTTTCACCAACAGTAAAATATCAGATTTGTCATAAATAAATGGAGTAAAATATTTCACTTCAATTTTTTTTTAAGCATGCTCAACACTAAAAAATAAAGTTGGGTAAAAAATCAGAATGAGACCAGAAAACATGGTTTTCCTGATGAATTCTGGCAAGGTTGCACCTCTCATGCAGGCGTATAGTTCCCATGTTTTTTTATGAGTCTTGGTCAATTAAGAGATTACACTGTATTATGAAAGATGTGTTCTGCCAAAGGAGTCTAACCTTCTCAAAAGAATTGTGCTATGAAGAATCAAAAATTCAAATCCCATGAGACATTATAGTATGACAGATAATGTACATTTATTGTTGAACTGGAGCACACCAAATATTTCATTTCCGTATTTTTCTAATGAAAACAATTTAAATGTTTTGGTAAAATAAAAATTGGCCATATATTTCATGAGTGCATGTGTGTGGAAACTAGATTTTTCCTCAAAAATCATTTTAACAAGAAATTCCTAATTTAGTCTTCTAAATATTTCAGGAAAATTGTAATACTATTAATTTGAAAACAATACACTTTAATTTTCAACAAATATTTTTGTTACAAAAAGTTAGTTGGCACAATTGGAGAAATTCCATCCAGTATTTAATATATATATATGTTTTCTAGACTATAGAATGGTACACAGGAATGCGATGTTAGGACCAAATCAAAAAAAAGAAAAAAAGGGCTTACACAAATTTAGGCAGATAGGTCAAAAATGTATCCAAAGATTCCTTTTTCAACTACAGCCTCACCCTGGAAGCATCTAGACCACTCAGCTAGGGCATAGGAATCTCCATTTGTCCCACCTTGCTTGACAGTGAGTTAACTAGCAGAGAATAGATTATTCTGGGTAGGAATGCCCCCTATCTTCCCTGCTAAAGCTATGCCACTGTGCGAAGAACGATTCATGATTCAGTGGTTTGGTTTTAGAAGAGATGAGAAATCTTGAAATGAAAAAGAAGCCAGTTAAAACTCTTCTAGTAGAAGTATCACATCAGTTAATCGGGAGGGACAGTATAATTTGCTAGCCTCAGTGAAGTCTGCGGAGGTAGATAAGAGTCTAGCTCTGTAGGCTATGGCATTAATGATTATTTTTCATCATGCATCATGTGTCTGTTAATAGAGCATGTGTAAAATTACACTTTGTACTTTGGTGTCTCTAGAATTGTCAATATTTTAGCAAAGATTTAAAGCCACTACACATTTCTTTGCTGCCTCAAGATGGACCACAGTCACACATAAGAGAGAGCTTTCTGTATTACAGTAAGAAATATCCCATTCATTTTTTTAAAAATGATTCAACATCTACTAAGAAGATTGGGGGTGGGGGGAAGGTAGTTAGTACTTCAAAACCAAAATTGTTGGGTCAGATCCCAGAGGTCTTGTTCTTAACCAAAGAAAATTGCTGAAATGATAGCTATAGACTTTCTATTTTTCAGGGAACATGCTGGATCACAGGGCATCCTTAACTGTAAAGAGATTCTATATAACCCTTCCTAAGAGATGTTATTTTTCTTCCACGGGTGCATCTGAAATGTTAAGACTGAATTCAAGGATGGAAAGGTGGCAATACAGCCCAACAGTCAGATATGAAATGAAGACTAACAGATAAAGCAATAATAGTCCACTGTCATTGTTACTAAAAAAAATGACATATTTAGAATAATAGTACAGTATGCCTGGAAATATTTAGAAAAGCTCACAAACAAGTTGTTTTTTTTTAATCAGAATGATTTTTCAATGGAAAACTTCCTGAAAAATTAAAATTTCTCTTTTTTATTGAGTTTTACTGAGTGAATTTTACTTCCATTGTAAAATAGGAAAGAAATGGCTTATTTGTAATTGGTTTAAATATTTCATTGTGTTGAGCTAAATTGAAACATCTAAGTTTCAGGCAGTTCAATACACCATTGAACTGCATTTACTTCTCAGAATATTTCATTATCTGTATTCTAGCTCAGATCCCCACTCTCTCCTTTGAGACAAGCATTCTAGAGCTCCCACAATGCAATGCAATACATATATTTCATAATATGTATTCTAGCTCAGACCCCCACTCTCTCCCTGCTCTCTCCCTTGAGAAAAGCACTTTTGAGCTCCCACAATGCAATGCAATTGCATGGGTATCGCATGATTCTGTGTGGATTATGGGAAATGTAATTCATCCCATAGGAAAGAATGGTGGCATCAGGTTCTTTAACTAAAACTCATTTTCAGGCAATGCACCTGCATAAGAAATTGCAGCTTTATGATAATGTAATTAAAAATGAGGCAATGCGGACCATTTCAGCAGGAAAGGAGGATTTTATTGTGAAAAATGTTGAACTGTTTTGGTTAGATCAAAACTGTTAAAATAATTGTAAACTTCCAAATCAATTTTTGGTACTTTCATTGGGTGAAAAATTTTGCTATTTCAACTTTTAATCCAAAGTCAGACTGAAATGTCAGAATTCTACAGAGTGGTAATTTTGGATTTTACTTCCCTCTACTCTCAAACCTTTTTTTTTTTTTTTTTTTTTTTTTTTACATTCAGATGACTGGATTTCTTCATAGAAATAAGAGCATAGGGGTGACTGGACATGGTACCAATCTTCTAAAACTCCTAAGGCATTCCAGAATTAATATAACCCTGCTTGCATATTGCCTTGGTCTTAAATGACTGGATTTCTGGAAGGAAAAAATATTTCTGTCCATTCCACTAGCCAAAAATTACCAGTCATTCCCACAGTTTTCAGTGTCTAGTATACTTCCAGGAGGTAAAGAGTTAAAAGAAAATAGCTTAGAGTAGGAAGTTATTCACAAGAAGAATTTTAGTCTGTATAATATCTGTCAGTTCTTTTTTTAAATCCTTATCCCTATTACACCTGCTCTTCTCAAAAAAAAACACCCCAAAGCCTGGTGGTTTTCTCTCTTCTCAAATAAACTGGGATTATAGCCAACAATGGGCCATCCCTCTTGGTCTGAGATCAATCAGTGCAAGAGTTCTTGTCATCTGGCAAGCAATACTAATACCAACAGGCAATTCGTATGAAGCCGGGGTAGCCTAAAGCATCTTTGGAAGTCAAGAAAGAGGAGAGAAAGAGAAAGAACAAAGAGGTTGGAAAAGAGAATAGTTTAGAAAAATAGATGAGAATATTGAAAAAAGGGAATATGTGGAAGTGAGAGGAAACCAAAGAAGGAAAAGCAGAAAACTGCATAATAGCCTAAGAAGGAAAAGTGAGCAGAGATTTTTTTTCAAAGCAAACACCATTTTTGAAGCAACACTTCATGGCCTCACTATTCAAATCATTGCCTAATAGCAGGCCATCTGTTCTGACAGCAGGATTACCATGCTCTGAAGCACCTTGATCTTCCTTTTGTTCCCATGACTTTTTTAACCTTTTTTTTGACAGCTAACAAAGGTAGAGCAGGTTAGATAGTACAGAAAAATGTTTGTTTATATTTTAGCAGTAGTGGCAGGTTATAAGAGGTTAATGGAGCTCGGTGCTCTCAGTGAAGTTGCTCTCTTATCTTTTTCATAAACAAACAAATAATCTTTGTGGAAACTGTTTTTCTTTCTTCTCTCGGGCAGGAGAAATGGTGGAACAACAAAAGGCAGCTGGCAAGATGGAGGAACCAGCAAATACTAGTCCCTTCAGTAAAGCAGCCAATGGAGTAAAATGTGAAAATAGAGAATAGGTATGCCTCCCTCTTTAGCAAGCATAAAGCAGGGCTAAAACAAGAGAATGCTTATATCTATCTGTGTAATAATCTCTTCTTTGTCTAAAAGTGTGTATCCAGATGAGCATGGACATTTGGTTCCCCAGGGACAAGCAGCAGTAGTCCCTGCTGCCACTTGTCCCTAGGGAACTCACAAGCTATGCATGCTTCAGCATGCAGCAAGTTACCCTGGGTGGGGTAGGGAAGACTGGGGCCAACACTAGAGCCATGCAAAGCTTCAGGTGCTGATTCAGTTTGGAGGAGATTCAGCCTGATTCAGTGGCTGAATCTCCAAATCCAAATCAAATCAGGGTACCAATTCAAAGACTGGAATTGATTTGAAGCTCTCTGAATCAATTCAGAAAAGATTCAGAGAGCTTCGGTGATTCAGGCAGTCCCGGACTGCTGCAGCAGCAAGCTGGACCCAATCTCCGAGCTGATAAGTAGTGGGTGGTGGAAGGGGGGTCCTAAGGAAGGTGGAAAAGACCATGGGGGGACCTCTGCCAGGCCCCTGCCAGGGGATGGCCCCTGCCTGCTCCCCCAGCCCTGCTGACCCCCACCTAT
>NW_017728947.1:64908935-64915809 GCF_001723895.1 Crocodylus porosus | reverse complement strand
AGAAAAAATGAAAAAAAAACTGAACTCACCGGCTGCTGCAGGGCTTCTGGGGGCTCATGGCAGAGCCCCCCATGCAATGCGAGGCAGTGGGCAGCAACAGAGATCGCCCCCGCACCAGGCAGCACCCAGTGAGTCTGCAGCTTCTTGTTTTCATTTTTCTTAAAGCGCCAGAAACTGGGGTAATTGGGGCAGCCATTGGGGGAGAGGGTGGGGGTCAGGGGGATCATGGCAGAGCCCCTCACATGGCATGGGGCAGCGAGGATCATGCCCCGTGCCAGGCAGCAGGTGAGTTAGGGCTTTTCTTTTTCGAAGAGCAGGGAGCTGGGGCAAGTGGGGCAGCCATTGAGAGTAGGCAAGGGATGGGGCCTGTGTGATTTTGAGATTCAGCTGATTTGGCAGCAGCCAAATCTCTGAATCAGATTCAGCCGAATCAATTCGGGACAGTGATTCCAATCCCTGAATCAAAACACTGTTCCCCGAATGGACCGAATCCAAATCTGAAGTGAGTGCTAGCCACTTCGCACAGGCCTAGCCAGCGCTGTGCTGGCCCCAGCAGCCTTACCTGCGGTTCTGAGGGCCTCCTGGGGCTGCTGCACATGCTGCAGTCTTGGTGTGTGGAGCCTGGTCAGCAGCTGCAGCATGGCCCCAGGAGGCCCGGCTCCACTTTTCAGCAATGCACACTGCCCAAGCATGCACTGTCCAAGCTTTTTTTCTTCCATGGGTTTTTTTGACCCCTGGACATCCAGGGGTCAAAAACACCCACAGGGAAAAATCCTGGAGCAGCATACACACGAGCAGCATTCCCTTGCAGCACGGAGAATGCCTGACTGTGCAGTATGTGGCACTGCAAATGTGTTTGCAGTGCCATATAACACACGGCCCCCTCATCTGGCTGTGCCCCAAAAAGAATCTGAGTAACTTCAGTACTGTGCTGGAGGAGCAGAGCTGAGGCAAAGGGATGGAATTGTTGCCCCACCTATGCTTTCTGTCTGTATGTGAACCAGCAAATAACTCAATGTGAGAAGGGAACATTATTGGGGGGGTTCATCTGGTTGAATGCGTGTGAAAAGGAACTTCTTACCTGATGGTGGGGGAGGAAGCTTGAGAGGAAAGCAGAAGTTTGCTTACTCATATTCAAGACTGGAGAAGCAATGATAGAAACTGCAGCAGAGGAAATAAGAGAGAAAGGTGAAGGACCCTTTCTTAGTTTTCTGGTTGTATTTGTGGAACTGATTTGATGTGGAGAAAGAAGTATGAAGATTTCAGAAAGAGTATGTTTGGTGAGGGAAATCTGTGACCCCTTTAATCCCTATTGGCAAACATTTACATACATAGACTATTTGTTCTGACCACTACACAGGGAATGAATGTTCCTTGTAGGAAGGATTGTATTTGCTTTCAGACATAGTACTGCTATGGAAAGCAGAAGCTTTACTGTTTGTTGTTCTTTGTTGATTCAGACTTCTATTTAAAAGACAGCTATGTTACTAGGGATCAGACACAGCATCACATGACTTGAGTGACCAATCGGGTAACAGAAATAGGATGAAAACCACGTTTCTGTGTAGGTATGCATTTCATCCACAGTCAAAGTGGACGAGACATAAGATCAAAGTGACGAAGCAGAAGAAATTCTTAAGCTAAAAACTGTCTCCATAAACTTTTCTGATGAATGCTGCAGATATCTAAAATATCTGCATGAATTGTAATTGGTTTGCAAGCCATTAAATGTGTTGGATAATGTATTTGCAATAGATATGTATTTGCAATAGATATTTGATCAGCTCTATTCCAATAAATGTTAAAAAAATCCAGTTAGGGTTAGACATACAGGTTCATTAAGTTTCTTTTCTTTTTCTGTTGAATACTCCCATGTAGTGATAACATCATGTCTCTGGAAATCAATTAATTGAAGTCAAGTTTTATGCAAAGAGTTATTTAAGGGAATATTATGTTTGTGCTGTAAGCCAATGGCCTGAGGATATCTAACTGAAGTAAATTTAGTCTTGGTTAACAGTTCCAGATCACAGCCCTACTAAATGAAGTCCTCTTCTTATTCATACAGGAGGTACAGCTTGTCTAGTAGAACTACAGGACATGGCCTTGCTGTTCTACTAGCATGACTTAAATATGCCCTAAGCTGACTATTTTAAGGGGATAATTCAGGCTTCAGGCCAATTTAGATGTTAGCCTTTCTAGTGGGACTGCCAACTGTGATGATTAGTTGGCACTTTTACAAGGGTGTTTCAGAAACTAACAGCAAAATGGCTGCTCATGCTGTATGTCTGCAGCAAAGCAGGAGACAACTCAGCAGCAGGGAAAGCTGATAGCAGCACTGTTGAACTCACCCATTGTTTTACCCTGAACACGTGTGATGCTAGTGAGCGCATAAAAACACATGGCTTTGCAGCTGCCAGTGTATGCCAAAGAAGAAGTACTATGGCATTTATTTTTTGTGGGCTGAAAGTGTGCTGATTACAAGTATCCTTGTAATATTTATTTAGTCTATATTTAACACAGCATTCCCATCCTATGATTCAGTACTAATTTATCCCCAATAATTTGTGTGGGATTTAAACAAATTTAATAATATTCAATAACATAATAGCTAAGTCATGAAGTAACTGGTAAGGTAATGTCATGACTACTTAGCTAAAATTCATCAAGTAGAGAAATTTTTCTAAAACTCATAAAATGGGCTCAGGAAGGCTACTTGGGTATGTGAAACACTTATGTATCCATGGAGAAGCAATTTGGCTACTGAATTCACTTTCTATGGTAACAAAAACCAGAAAGTCCCTCTTGTTACTGTCTTGTGCTGTACTAATATTTCCAGTAATAGTAGATGCAACTACATCTACATTCTTGGCTAGCAGCAGAACAACATAACACATCTTTGGACAAATATTTTTTTGCCAGGAACAGAAATAACTGCTGACACAATTTCAGCAGAATGGCCATTGTTAGATAAGGGGGAATAAATAAAGTGGACCACGTCCTATTATGGCTACTGTAGTAAGGCAGGCACGTTGTGGCCAATGTTAGGGAGCCAAGAACTGGGTCGGAATTTTTAATCAGAGCAACACTTGTGGGCAGAGGCTATCGAAATATCGCCTATTTTCACAGTGCTCCGGTAAAAGTTGGTTTTAACATGAACCACATTACAACTAAAGTAGATACTAAAAGGATGATGCTTAAGGCTTATGTAATGAAAGCTGCTAGGATATTGCCTAGCTAACGTTAAAACCATAGGACAGAGCTTCCTGGTATGCAGGGAGTACACAAAGAATGTCTAAGACACTTTTACACTCTGCTGTTCCTTGGCCCTGGTCCAGTCCCAAGGAGGAACTTAAAGTAGCCTCTGTCCTGCTTTAAGTTTTACCACCTGTAATAGCCCATATAGTCTTAGAGGCCAGAGAACACTTGAGAGTTCTTTGGGCATAGTTCATTTTTCTTGGCTGAGAGAATCCTCTAGTGCCTGAATAAGCAGCTTTAAAGTTGATTTGAGCTACCAAAGTCATACAAATCTTTCCTATTTTAGGGCAGTATTTGGTTCAACATTTTAATGATGATTGCCATACAGTATACTGTATTTCTGTCATATACCTATCACATCATCATGCTTCGTGTAATGCTACTTGCTTCACAGACATGATTCCTGTCCTTGTCACTAAACTGAGATCTTTAAGTTATGTTAATTCTATTTGTCATTGTTATACCCACGCAAATAAATGGTATAATCTTTCCAGGAATGTATATTTTAGATGATCGGTTCATTTTAATGGCGTTTGCTATGTTTTATTTCCAGTTAGTTAATCTTCTGCAGATGCATGTAATCCCCGTGCTGTATTATGTCAGAAAAGAAAGAAGCTGAATTCAAAAAAAAGATTAATTAAAATATCTGAAAACGTGTTTTACATATTAATGCACAATTTGGCATAATTCCTGCCAACTAGGGATTTGACCTGAAAAGAAAGAACAAATGGATTGATATTAAATAAGGGAATTAAAAGTAAAAATATATGTATTGAACATGACTTCATTCTTCTACTGAGCTTTCAAAAGAAGGTCAGTATCCTAGTTCCTGTGTTACAGAAACTGAGGCAAAAAGATAGGAACTGGCTTCTCTGAGTCTCTTAAGCAGGCCAGGGGAAAGCCTGCAAATAGAGCCAAGGAATCCTGCGTTCTATCTATTGCTTATGTATTAGACCTGTTGCCTTTTGATGGCAGGCTGATTCTTTAATACTTATGGGGCTTGATGATACCAAATACTGTTAACATGATCCAGAAAAACACTTAAGATGTTTTCAAACACAGTCCTTGTATCAAGACCGTCTGCCCTTTAACTGGTAAGCAGCCTCGAGGGAACAGCTATCCTTGCTCTGACTAGAGCTGGCTGACAAGTGAAAAAGGGTCCATTGATTAGGGAGCAGCTCAGTTACACTGTGAGCTGCACAAATGATGATCAATTTAGTGTTAGCTTGGAGTTTGGAGCAGTCACCCCCTTAGATCCCCCATGTGCACTGCCGTGACTCACCAGTAGAGGCTTGTTGAGCAGGGGCAGGACTAGGAGCTGTAGTTGGGAGTTGTCACTGCAGGGCTGGTAGGCAATTACAAGTTTCTATCCCTGCTCTATGGGTGAGAATGTGCGAGTTCCTGGGATACTGGTGGATGTCAAGTTGGATGGCACATCTGTAGGGAGTGCCTATACCCCAATAGACCAGGATCTGGGTATTACAGATCAGAGATAATCCTGCCCTGAAGAGGTATAACTTTGATCTGCATGAGTACTTAAAACCATTTAAAGGTGTTAATGAGCAGACAATCCAGGGGTTAGCTGTAAGAGTCACCCAAAATTACTATGTAACAAGGCCCTTAAGGTTAGGGACAGAAGTTACACATAAACTGGTTTAAGTGATCAAAAACTGATTTAAATCTGTAACAGAATAGAAGCTCAGTACACATAACCCAGTTTCAAAGGCTAGGTACAAAGAATCAAAAAGCCCAAGGCTGAATCAATTCAGTTTTTGCAGGTTAGTCTAAACTGCACAGATGAAATTGAAACAGAAGTGAACAGACATTTGCCTTTGATTTAGGAAATGCAGCTCAGGCCAGAAGCCAGGGAGCACTACAGCATGGCTCTCTGGCTGTGTGTTCATTTCCTCTTCCTGCAGGCCCCGTGATCTCTGGGATTTGCAGTCCAGAATTAGATCAGCAGGACTCTGCAGTATTGCTCATTACTGCCTCTTCCTGCTTCCAGGTGCCTCTGGAATTTGTAATCTGCAGTTGCGGCCAGCAGTAAATGAGAAGGGAAGAGATATTTAACCCCCCTGGCCCCAGGCCTCAGCCAGGTCTGCTGGGGCAGGGGGAGAGCAATCACCTCCATAGGCTGGGCTGCATCTCCAGCTGGGTTTGTCCCTGTCATGGGACGGAGTCCTCAAGGATGGCCGTGTTACCCCTAGGGCCCCTCAACCATGCCAATATGGCCCACTGGGCACCCTCTATTCTTGCCCGCCATGTCTTAATGTAATAGTAATGAATAGGGAGGCTGCCTTTAAACCTACTTGAGCACAGTCCCATTGAACTTCCCTGAACCCTGTGGGTCCCGGACCCCTTGTGGGTCCTGTTTCAAAAAAGATGCCCCAAGGACACCCTAGCCTTATGGGCTATATGCGTGGCTCCAACTGCCCCAAGCCTCAGAGATGGCATTGACATTGTCTGGTTTAAGCCTTGCTGTGATTTGGCCCCCTTCTTCTCTCTGGGCTCTCCACTGCTATTTCTGCACCTCACTGGCACCCAGGCTCTCCGCAGCCCTGTCCCCATGCCCCAAATGCCGTGCCCTCACTGGCACCAGGATCCCCGCACTGTTGTGGGCCCCCAATGAGGCCTCCTCCTTCCCCAAATAGCCTCACCCAAACCACCGGTGTTATAAACAGCAAACAAACATAAGCCCCTGGACTATAACATAATACAAAAGACCAGGGTGTGCTCTGCCCCTTTAAAAGCATCAGTGCTGGGGGCAAAGTTTAAGTGTCTAGTAGGCACAGGTACCTGCAGAGCTCATCAAACCCCATTAGCCCCAAGTGCAGCATATCAGGCAGTTGCTGCATCACTGGAGGCTTCATCCCCTCTGGCTGTTAGCAGGGAAGTACCTTCCCTAGTTCCAGCCTGGGGTTTATATGGGCCTAGGGCCCTGCCCCTTCTGGTCAGATGACCATGTGCAGGTACAAGCTAATTTGCCCTCTGGCTTGTTGCTCTGGTAACCTGAGCTTCTGTCTTTTTCTTTGGGCTCTCTCCCCAGACAGTTTCTGCTTTTCTAGGAGCAGACACCTTAGTGCCCTACAACAGTCCCCCCCACCCCTTGTCAGCCAGCCCTTACTGTTCCAGCTAGGGAGCAGAGGGGCAGGGACAGACAACACAGCTTAGCCCAAGGCTGCTAGCATGCTGGGAGACTGTGATTTAATTTGAACCAGGAAGGGGTCTGGGACAGAAGTTCCATAAACTGGTTTGACACAAATCAGTTAAGTCTGATACTACATTCAACCAGGTTTATCTTAAAACAGTTTCAGCTATTTTGAAACTAGTTTATGTGCACTGAACTTAAGTTGTGTTACAGGTTTAAACCTGTTTCTGATCATTTAAACCTCCCCCTCTATGCGGCACTGGTCAGGCTGCAGCTGGAGTACTGCGTCCAGTTCTGGGCGCCACACTTCAAGAGGAGGGCCACTCGTATGATCAGGGGACAACAGGGCAGGCCCTATGAGGAGAGGCTACGGGACCTGAACCTGCTCAGCCTCCAAAAGCGAAGGCTGAGGGGGGATCTTGTGGCCTGTTATAAACTAGTCAGGGGGGATCAGCAGGCATTGGGGGAGTC
>NW_017728947.1:64905137-64908835 GCF_001723895.1 Crocodylus porosus | reverse complement strand
TTTGACCCCAGTACTGTTTCCTGCCATGGCAGGGGGTCGGACTAGATGATCTGCTCAGGTCCCTTCTGACCGTAGAAACTATGAAACTATGAAACTATGAAACCAGTTTATGTGTAACTTCTGTGCCTAGACAAAATGGCTGAAACTGGTTTAAGATAAACCTGGTTAATTATAGTATCAGATTTTACTGATTTGGCTCAAACCAGTTTATGATACTTCTGTCCCAGACCCCTTCCTGGTTCAAATTAAAACACAGTCCTCCAGCATTTTGCAGCCCTGGGCTGGGATGTACTCTGTACTCCAGAGAGCAGGGCTGGCTCCACTCCTCTGCTACCCAGCTGGAGCAGTGAGGGCTGGCTGACAAGAGGATGCCAGGGAGGGACAAGCCCAGCTGGGGATGCAACCCAGTCTAGTCCACAGCAGAGGGACTGCTCCCCGCCCTGGCTGCAGTCTGGGGCCAGGAAGGGGGTTAAACATCCCTTCCCCAGCTTAAATGCTGGCTGCAACTGTGAATTACAAACCCCAGAGGCACCGGGAAGCAGAAAGAGGAAGTGATGAGCAATCTTGCAGAGACCTGCTGCTGTAATTCTGGACTGCAAATCCCAGAGACCTTGGGGCAGCAGGAAGAGGAAGTAAACACACAACCAGAAAGCCATACTCTAGCACCACCCTGTTTCTGGCCTGAGCCACTGCAGGCATGTGGCTGCATATCAGATGTCTGTTCACTTCTGTTTCAGTTTAATCTGTGTGGCTTAAACTAACCTGCAAATAATGAATCAATTCATCCTCAGGCTTTTTGACTGTCTATACTTAGCCTAAGAGAGCTTTTCAGAGGAAGAAGAAGACACAGAGAGGGAGCAGGCATAAGGGTGCGGCTACATGTTCATAAACACCCCATAGTTCCTGTGTATTAAGTTTAGTACTTGGATAACCAAGTACTAAATCAATGCACAGAAATTGGTGCTCCTGCACAGTAGTTCTGGTGCACAGCTTTTTAGTGATGCTAACTGCACAATAACCTAATACTACTGTGCAGCAGCATAATAGAATGGGTTTTGCCTTGCACGCTACTGTGCAGTGTTATTAGGCTACTGAGCAGTTAGCATCTTGTGTAGACACACCTGGAGTGTCCCATCTGCTTTGCCTCGGGGTTAGGAAGAACAGTGGAATTTTTTGCTTCTTGATTGGACTGTAGTTTGTTAATGTTTGAAAATAAACCTGTTTAAGAGTGTCAGAGTGTGACTAATGGTCATTTCCCAGATTGGTAGGTTATAGAACAATGTACAGTCCTCCTGATTTCAATCAAAATGCTAAGGTGCACAAAGTTAAGCATGTGCTTAATTATTTGCAGGACCAAGACCTCAAAAAAGTATTGGCGGGGCAGCAGATTGCTTATGTATTGATAGATATTATTTAATTTGCCAAAGCACAGTTTGTTGGACTTTAGTGATGCACAGATTCTCTGCAAGGATGAATTCACCTTTAGTTTGAGCCCTGACTTTTTACATATGTTGCAGTTAACCCATGCATTTCTAGTGAGGGGCAAGGGGTTTTCTTACTTTTTTATTTAGTTGTTTCACTGCCAACATTTGAAATTCCATTGTGCTACTTCTAAAACTAAATAATTTGACTGTCCTCTTGTGTTGTGTTTTTAAACAGTTTTAATAATGGTGAGATATAAACAGAACAGTTTCTTTTCAATCCTAAAATGGCTGCATAGGCAAGTTTAATTTCTGCATTTCCCTCAGTTCAGGAGTTCCAGAAAAGGTATTCTTTTTTTATTACATCTGCCCTTACTCCACTGTATTTCTGCTGCATCACTTGGTTTCTATGGACTGTTAAATTAACACCATACAGAGAGATGTTTTGAAATCAGTGATAGAGGGGATAAAATGAACTCAAAAGGTTACTAGTCATATTCTGTCCTCAGGTATTTGGTTGTATAATTATAATTGTGTGAGGACCTAGAGACATAACAGGGCAGCTTTGTAGATGTACCCTGGGAAGCAATAAGTAACAGGACAGCCACTGTAGATGGACTGCTGGTAGTGGCTGGACTAGCAGGATTGGGGCTGCTATTTTTGCACCTTTCCACCACCAAGCTGATGCTTGGGTCTAGTGTCCCACAACCTGCCCCTCCCCCAGATTTAGGCCCCTGCTAGAGCTTTCTAGTGGAAGATGGTCTCCTCAAGATGAGTTTTCTCTATTTCTATTGGTGGTTAATGCTCCTAAAAGTGAATGATTTGTAAGAGGCTTGGCCAGGCATGATGAGTATATTCTCCATCAAATGTGGATGATCAACTCCCATTAAACTCAATGGGAATTCTTCCAATACACATCCATAGACAGCTAGCCTTAAAGAAGGCAAGCTCAGAGTCCCAACTTTCCAATACTACTCTTCCAGTGTAATATATTTCTGAACTCTAATAGCCAAACTATTTCAGATTTGACCATGTCCTGAGTAAAGTCTGACATTTGTGGCAAATAATATGGTTTTTGAAGTGGATAAACTGTCCATAGAGATTTTTATCTATAATGAAATCCAGATCTAGTATAATAAATGCCTCATATACAAAAATATATCATTTAATTTTTTTTCTTCCTTATTGCCGTAATTTATTTTCCAATTTTCATGTCTTCATTAATTTTAATGATACTGTCTGTAAACTACCACAACCAAGCAAAGGGTTTACATTTGTAAATTGGGGATATGGTAATTATTTTTTAAATCTTTTCTCTAAGTTGTTTTGGTGGGAGCTGAATCATTGATTTTTATCTGCTCCAACTTGTGCTTTAAAAAAAAGTTCAATAAATCACCATTTTTGGGGACTATCAGAGTTCAGAGATCTCAGTGTGGGGCAGGGGGGGGGCATTTAATCCCACCACCAAACAGCTTTCTCCACTTAAAATGTCACTGGGCCACCCTCTACACATTACATGTATTATGCAATTAATTACCTCATTGTGCAATTACCTTAAGCCAAGCTACACATGCAGAGTAGTAGGCCTGTGCGAAACAGCTAGTATTCGCTTCATATTTGGATTCGGCCGATTCAGGGGACAATGATTTGATTCGGTGATTCGGCTCACTGTCCTGAACTGATTTGGCCAAATGTGATTTGGCAATTTGGCTGCTGCCAAATCTCCGAATCCCCCAGACCCATCCCCCATCTGCTTGCCCAGCCCCAGCAATGGCTGCCCTGCCCAACCCAGCTCCCGGCACCTGGAAAAAAAGTCCCAACTCACTGCTGGGGGGTGGGAATCCCTGCTACTCCATGCTGTGTGTGGGGGTCTGCATGAGCCCCCCAATTCTCTCCCCCACTGTTCAAGCCCCCACCATGGTTGCTCCACCTGCCCCAGCTCCAGCTCTTTAAGGAAAAAAAAAGCCCCGGGACTCACCATTCCTGCCTGGTGGGGGCGATCCCCACTGTCCCCTGCTGCCCCATGGCATGATGAGGGCTCTGCATGAGCCCTCCGAAGCCCCAAAGCCACTGCAAGAGCAGCGAGTCCCAGGGGCTTTCTCAGGTTTTTTTTTCTTAAAGGGTCAGAGCTGGCCTGGGCGAGGCACTCATGGGGGAGCTGGTGATGTGGGGTGGGATTAGGGGGCTTGTGACAGAGCTCCACATGCAGCACAGAGCAGTGGGGGGGCAGCGAGGATTGCCCCCCCCACCTGGCAACACCCTGTGAGTGGGGCTTTT
>NW_017728947.1:64858224-64905037 GCF_001723895.1 Crocodylus porosus | reverse complement strand
CACTGAGAGAGCAAGCAGAGGATTGGGCCTGGCAGGGGTCTCCCCATGGTCCCCTCCCCTCTCCTCCAGTCCCCTCTCCCCGACCCCCTACTTACCAGCTCCGAGGCCAGCTGCAGCTGCCTGCTGCCAACAGAGACTGTTTGAATTATCAAAGCTCTCTGAATCTTTTCCGAAGATTCAGAGAACTTTGAATCAATTTAGACCTTTTAATTGGTCCCTAATTTGATCTCACAGAATTGGGCTGAATCTCCTCTGAATCAAATCACCAGCCAAAGCTTTGCACAGCTGTACAAAGTAGCTGTCTCACAATAAAAAGCTCCAACTAGCTATAAAGTTAGACCTCAAAAATGTGTAATAACTTTATAGCTGGCTGCTGTCAATCTTTAATTTGCATGTGTAGTGGGGTCTCTCTCTGGCAGCTGGGAGCCCTATCAGCTGACGGGACTTCCAGCCGAAGAGGTGCACCATGTCCAGCATGAAACCCCCAAGCCCTGGGGATCATGGCTTCCATGATCCCCAGGGCTTGGGGATTCGTGAAATCTCCAGGCCCACATGGGGCTCTCAGTCCTGGCTGTGCCACATGCCCAGCCAGGACAGAGTTCTGCATCTGGCATGGCTCCCAGGCTCAGCTGAGTCTCATGAATCAAGACTGAGAGGTCCACAAATGGTTGGGTTCCCAATCCTAGCTATGCCTCACATCAGTTGTGGGGACTCTTATTCCCAGCTGTGCATGGCCCCCATAGCTGTGAGTCCACTGTGCAAAGGCAGCTCCTAGCCATCAGAGCCTGTTTTTGCCAATTCAGGAAGAGCCCAGAATCAGGCTCCCCATAGACCAACAATAAGGTAAGATGGGATCTAATGCACAATCCCAAAATTGTGCTCCTTGCCATACACATGTAGCATTGCAGGAGGAGTGATTGTGTGGATCACACATTACATCCAATCAAGCCTTTACGCATGTATTGAGGGGGCCCAGGATACCTTTCTTAGTCAATAGTAATGACATGGGTCTTTTTACAGAAAAAAATCTGAAATGAAATAGAGTTTGGATCACCAACATGTAAGAATGAATCATTACACAACAGCTCAATTTTGAGCTGCACTGTGATGGTTAGGATTATTACTATACCATATGGTAGCTAAATTTCCAGGTCTCCTAGGTAACTATTGTATATGTGGTTTTAAAAATTACTTGAGAAAGGAAAACAAAATAGAACTTTTCCCCATCTAAAACAAAGGTTTAAATCCAGAATAAGACAATGCTAAGGAAAAATCATTATGATTTTAATGATGTTTCATGGCCTGTATTAGAAATAAATGCTTGTTTCAATCCAGGCCACAGTACAAAAAAAAATCTACTGCATCAGTTACTAACTGGCTTCCCAGTACAAAGAGAGCTAAAGGCTTAAATAGGTTCTGTACTTTCCTCTGAAGGTGGCCCTTCCCTGCTGAGGCTGAGACATGTCAGTGGTATGATGCGAGGAAGCTGAAACTCCTACTGTCCATGCTAAATCTGTTCTGTAGTTAAATAGAGGACTTCAGTCTGCCGGGCTGTCTGCCCAGAACCTATCACCACCCACACTTAACTCACTTTCATAATGTTTACTAAAATTCTCAACTGCTTCTAGGTAATCTTCCTACCCCTAACCTATCCTGAGATGATCTAGATGCAGAGCATTTTCGTATTCTTATAATATCCATTAACTTAAGTAAGCAAGTATTTCTTAAAACCATGCTGACTCAGTAACAGCAATGGTAAGAGTCATGCCCATGATTCTTCCATCCTTTATAAGGTCTCAAAAAACAATAAAATGCTGCCAAGATGCCCCAATAAACTCTTTGGGGCATTATTTTCTCCAGTATCAAATCAAACATTTATTGCAGAGATACACCTCTTAAGAATGAAACAGTGCCACGTGTATACAGTTATATTTATACCCACTTGTATTTTTGGCTGCTGCATAGGCTTATAGGTAAAGCTACTAGTAGACAGTGGCCAAAAAAGAAAATAAAATGCAGAACACATTATCATCATCTTTATTGCATTGGAATGCCTCTGCAAACACTTTGAAATGTGTGTATGACTACCTAATACGTCCTCTGCTATTTCTCTAACTGAAATTGATAAGCCAATTTGCAGGTGAATCAAAACTATATGGCAGAAACCTACAGCACTGCACAAAATATTCTCAGTGAACATTATTTTGTGTCATGACAGTAATTTGACACACTGCAAAGCAAAACATATGTGAACTGGATCCTACTGCTTTTATGCCACTGGCACTTTTCAGGAGAGGATTGATATATTCTTAGCTGTTATCACATCCATGGCAATGTTTTAGATAGGGCCACCTCTTTAATTTCTTTTACTGTCAATAAATGCAGGCTTTATATAATAGAGATTTTGAAGTTTAGCGTAACTAAAGCTTAATTAGTATATTTCCAGGAGCTTTCCACTGGCTAGATCAGGCAAACCCCCCTTCTGGGTTTTCAGCCATTTGCTTGATAGGTTTTTTCTGTGTAGCGAGTCTGAATACGTCCTCCAGGTTTGCTGTGAAGCATGAGGTTGGAAAAAAAGCATTAGAATATAAGCCTCCAAGCCAAAGGGGAAAATATAAAGCTTTGTGAGCAAACACTGTGTCCAAAAGAACAGTTGAAATGAAACACTACCAAGATCACTGCAGCACTTTGAGGAAAAAGAATGACAGAGTTCCTAAAAGACTGAGAATGTCAGAAAATAACACTTAAGGGAAAACACATCTAAGTCTTTGTGATGCTGTAATGAGGTCTGCTTTACAGGTTTTGTTGTCCCTGGCCTTTGTGTAGGTACACTGAGGAAGTGCAAAATGCAGTCTTAACACTGAGAGAGCACAAGGACTACCTCTCCTATATTCTCCCAGGGCAAAAACTGACCCTATTAGTGTAAGTGGAAGGGAAATAACAAAGCCACAGTCCTGCTGTCCACACTGGCACAGTATTCTTTAAAATGGCAGCATGTGTCCTGGGAAACCCTAGGAAACAGCTTCCTGAAGCTGTTTTTAGGAACACAGGAAGGGAGGAGTGAAAAGGGGTCATTGTAACTGGACATGGTTTTCTAGGTAAGGCACAGAAGAATCATTTCCCCTGACTTGCAAGTGTCACTAATACAAGCCAGTATGCTGTTGGTTTCTTTCTGCAGCAAAAGCACACTGTTGGCTTATGGTCTACTGAAACCCCAGTAATTCTCCAAAGTATTGTAGACTAGTCAATCATTACCCAGGCTCTGCTTGTACATGCAATTATTCTGTCCCAAGTAAACAGAAGGACTTTTAACTTATCCTTATTGAATCTCATCTGATTTATTGTAGAGTATTTCTCCAGTGTATTCAAATCAATTTGGATTGTAACCATATTCTCTGGAGTATCTGCAACTCCGCCCAACTTAGAGTCAACCACACATTTGCTGAGCATGCACCTGCTTCTCACCATCTAACTCATTAATGAAGATATTAAACAATACCAATCCAGGATAGATTCTTGGGGAATGCCACATAGTACCTCCTCCCAACTAAACATTGAGCTATTGGTGACTTCTTTTTGAGCATAATGATCCAATCAGTTATGTATCTACCTTGTAGTATATCCATCTCGTGTGCATTTCTTTAGCTTGTTAATGAGAATATTGAGGGAGACCTAGGTGAAGTTAAGGTACCAACCACATCCACTGCTCTCCCCATCCACAGAGCCTGTCACCTTATCTTAGAAGAAACTCATGTTGGTCAGGTGTGACTGGCTCTTGGTGAATCCATGTTGGAAGTTCCTGATAACCTTGTTTTCCTCTCGGTGCTTTATATTGGGTTCCTTGGGGGCCTATTCTATAATCTTCCCAGATATGGAGGTCAGGCTGAATGGTCTGTAGATCTGTAGTCCCCCGATCTTTCTTCTTCCTTCTTTCTTAAGATGGGCACTATATTTGACCATTTTCAAGTCATCCAGGACCTCATCAGACTTCCACAGGTCCTCAAAGAAGACAGCTAAAGGTTCTGAAATGAACTCCACTAATTCCTTCAGTGCCTTAGGGTGTGTTCCATCTGGCCCTGCTGAATTCTTTACTGCTGCCTGAATAGAAATGTTGCTGTCACTGCCAGGCAGATGGTTTTAAACTTTGGGTGGACCATTAATCAAAGTGTAAGGGTTACAACTGCACTGTGGCATCCCCCAAATCTGGCCGTTAGAGGGCTTTCTTAAAGTACAGCCAGTTGTCCTGCTTTCCTTTACCCCTCTGTTTTGCAGCCCAAGGGATTCTGCCTACAAGGATCCCCTAAAAATCTTGAACTCTTTTTGTGGTCATTATCACACAAGTTACAGTCTACTTTCACATTCTCAACCAACTCCTTCCTATTTATATCAAAAAGTTATGCCCAGCTTCAGGAATTTGTTGGACTGGTTATGAACAGCAATGTTTCCCTCCTAGCCGATATCCCAATAATTACAGGCAACGCCTGCTTAATGCTGTTTCACTTAGCGCTATTTCGCTATAATGCTTATTTGAAATTGATACCTATATTCACTTAGTGCTCAACGAGTTTCATTATAACATTTGCAGTTGCCAGTTTGGGTTATTAAAACAATTGCAATAGCCATCTTGGGTCATTAGATACTTCCGGTTTCGCTTAACTCTCGTTTCACTTAATGCTCGGTTTTTCAGGAACCAATGAACAGTGCTAAGTGGGGGTTGCCTGTAAAGTCCTCCATAAGAACCAAGTCCACAATTTGAAAGATTCCATCAATTTTGTATTTTGCTTCCTGAGGCTGTTCTTGAGATCCCCATGGTAGTGGCTAGGTATGCAGTCATTACTAAGTGAGGATAATAATTTCTGTCACTCATTGTTCATTCTCTCCCTTTATGTCCATTTGGGGAAGGGGGAGTTTGTAGTAAAATTTTTTGATTTGGTAGCTGTTTTCATCCTTAAACTGTATACTGTATTATATGCTTACATGGCAGAAAGCAAATACAGAACAAAGCCCCTTGCCTTTGGAGCAAAAGATGGTGATGCTTGTGATGATCTTCCATTAATGTTGGGATTTTTCCACAATCTTGAATCATGATCCCCAAGGAAGCTCTATCTCTTGAAAAGATGATCTCTATCTGTTGATAGAAAAATGTCCATTGTGCCAGAGAACTGCTATATCCCAGAGTCTTATATGACCTTTTAAAAATCCTACTACCAAGCCACTGAGCTTCTTGGAGATAAGGAGTGTGATATTTAACTTGATGTTTTGTGAAAAGCTAGTGTAGAGAGAAGACAGATCTGATGTGAGGTGACAGTGCTGCTGAAGTGACATTCTATGGTGTGACCGCCGGGCTTTGATTAACCACTCTCGAGAGGTTTTTGCTTTGCAGGTAGATGTCAAATACCTGTTGGGATCTTGTTGGTGCCAGAGTAGATTCCTTCTCTCCGTGTCCCCAACCCCGTTCTCTCCTGCCACGACTTGATGTTCCCCAATGTGAGGGGTCAGTTGACGGGATACCCCGTGGCCCAGGATCCCCCGGCGGTCACTCATGGGGCTCCACCACCCCTACACTCCAGCCTCACACCACCTTTGGTGCGTCCCTCGCCTGTTGCTCTTGATCCCAGCTGTGGGGCAACACCCCCTGGCCTGCCTCTAAGTGACCACGGCTCCCAGCCATGGTGCTCACCATCAGGTTCGGCCCCATGGCCCTCCTCACCTGCCCCCTCCCTTCAGGGGAAAGAAAATCAAAAGAAACTATACACTCACAGAGGCTTCCCTTCAGCATCAATCTGCGGGGTATACTCCCCTAGTTCTCTACCCCTTAGCCAGGGTTGTCTAAACAAATGAAACAACCAAAATGCTGACCGCCCAGTGTCTCCCTACCCTCCAATTGGCTTACTCCGAGCCCTTCCCAGCTCCCTTCTGGTCCAACCCAAACCGATCACCTCCAGCATTCCTCCTTCTTGCCCGTCACTCTATTGGCACCTGGTGGCGATGCCTGCCCCAATTGTACCCCCTCAGGGCTCTCCCATGGTCTCTCCTCCCTGACGAGACTGTCTTCATGCCCCGTCATCTCAGCACCCCACCTGTGGGTCACTTCACTCCCAGGTGCTCTTCCAGCCGTGTCCTCAGGTGTCGTGCCTCCCGTTCCAGCATTGTCCGATGCAGTCTCCAGCCGGGAGGTCTGGCCCCGCCCCATCCGCATCCCTGCTGGCTCTTCTGGCTCCCCCAGTCTTGTAGCAGAGACTCCTCTTATCGTTGGTGACGGTTGCTGCTCCTCACCTGGGCTATCCGTCCCCTTCACGGCTGCAGCTGCCATTTTTATCACTGCCGGCTGGTGTCCGATGGTGACATCACCAGCTGGCCACAATTGAACATAAAGGCAGCTAACAAGCCACGTGGGCTTCACCTCGTGCATGTCCCGTCCTGAGCTGCGGGTGAGTTCTGTTCATTACTTTACCTCCCAGGACATCAGAATTCTGTTCTAGTTGAGTCACATAACTGTTCATTATTTCTTTCTTAAAAGTAATGTGTAAATTTTATAATCTGACCCTAAATCTTTAGGGTATGATATGGAGGAGGCCATGTCCATATTACAAAAAACATGAGGAATAAGATTATGTCCCCTGCTATACCCATTAATATTTTATAACAGACTGATATGAATCTATTCCTCATAAGCATGATATGTGTTCTCACTCAGCCCTGAGCATAGGGGGCATGCTGGTGGAAGGTGGTCTATACTGCACAGCTTTACTGGAATCTGTTGTGATACCTGAGCTATGCTGCTGTAAATTAGAAAATCCTAGATCTACTTTAAATTATGCCGGATTGCATTTTGACCTTCAAAGCCACCATCAGCAAGGTTGATGTACAGCCATATTTGTTCCCTTTCTCTCTTCACCAGCCTGTACCAGTTGGGCTGTGACCCTTGGCACTGTAACATAGAATCAAATTTTGAATAATGATGACCTTGGCTTTCAGTTGATGTAGGAGGAAGTGTTGGGTGTTTGGGTACAAGCCAAAAATATTCATTTGATATTACTGCTGGGTAAAGTTAAAATATATTGCTTCTTGAGAATCCATGCCTGAAAAGTGATGTTTCATGAATAACTTTTATTTATTTCTTCAGTGTTACAGATTGGCATAGTACTTCCTGCCCCAAAGAACTTGCCAGCTAAATTAGACATAAGACATCAAATGATGCTGGGCAATGTAGATTTGAGGGGGATAAGGATAACCGTAAAAGCTCATTAGATAAGCTATGTGTGTACAACAGCTCAACTGCTTAGTTTTAGTTTTAAATTAATACTTTGTTTTATTACTGGATTATGACTTGGAGTAAAAACTCTCAGAGGGCCAGAAACAGTACTATGGAAGTCAGGTGTCAGTGACTCATGAGAAATTAGTTCAGAAAAATTATTTGAGAAAAGAAAAAACGAAATTATATGTTGAATGGCACTAGGAAAATATTACTAGTGGTGCTGCCCATAGACCTTTTCATGGCCCAGGACAAGTTGTCCTTCTCCTTGCCTGACCATACCTTTTTTGCAGTTACTGAGTTTAGCATCATGGCGTCCTTTTAGTTATGTTTCTCTACTTTCAGCAAAGTGATACAGGGAAACTGTCTAGATCATAAACTTTCAAAAAACCTTTGACAAGTCTATCATAGGAGCTACATAAAGAAGCAGGTAGATATGACATATCTAAGCATTATGCCATATCTAATTGCCAAAAGTAAAAAACTAGGAGCAATTTTGGCATGTTATAAATTAAGCATGTGGTCTCCCCACATTTTGTACTAGAACCAGTAGCGTTTTGTACATTTAATGATCTTAGTCCAAATTTGTAGATTACTCAAAGTTACTTAGATTAGTCAAGACTGAAAAGATTCTGAGGGATTTCAAGCAGACCTAACATAGATAAATGAGACCTTTAATGGAAAAGGAAATAACACAGTTCACAAATGCATATGTTACCAAATTAGACTCATGGGGGGGTCTGGCCTTTTTGTTATGTTTCTGTACTTTCAGCAGCAGTTAAGAATACTATTGCTTCAACAAAAAAGGTATAATTAATTAGTTATATGTAAACATCCATTCATAACCCATTTAAAACGCCTCAGCCAGTCCACCCCTTTCCCCCACAAAAATCCTAGACCAGCATTTCGAGTTGTCCCTTTCCCATGAATAGTTCTAATTAGAGACATTGGGTGTAGCTAAGACAGTCAATTCAGTGTTGCAAGAATGAGAAAGAAGCCCACTGTTAGACAAAGGGTAAAGCATAGGGATGGAAAAATAAAAACAAAGGCTCAAAAAAAAGAAGGAGCAGAACCTTGAAGATGAAATGAGTAGTTGAATTTGGTAGAAAAAAGAAATCAGAAGTCATGCAAAGTTTGAAACAGAAGGATGAGATCATTGCACTTCTGAATATGGAAGGTAATTTTAGCTAACACATGCTGAATGGAAGAGGGGTGCATTGTGAGAGTCAAAGATGTCACAAAGGAATAGGTTGCAGTAGCTGAGGCCAGAGACAGCTAAGGAATGGAACTGGATTTTAACAGCAATGAAAACAAGTGATGCATTTTGGAAAAGTTGAAGAAAGCCCATATTTAATAATGCTAGAGATGCAAACTACAGTAGAGAAAGTTTTCAAAAAAACACCAGTGTTGGGAATGAGTAACTGAAATGGTGACACAGTACTAATGGTGATGGAGAAGGGAGGTAGAAGGAAGCAGATGAGGGAAAGGACATTTTTTATTAAGTCTAATTTGTGTAGATGAATTAGTATCCAGATATTATTTTTATCCTAGGTTTCAAATGATGGACTGAAGAAAAAGGTTAGCACTAAAAGTCATTAATGCATCATGCCAATTTAATCATGAGAGTGAATGATGTCATCCAGGCAGTGAAGAGAGGCTAAGGAATCAACACAGGGGGACAGGCAGGGAATGGAGTAGAGGAGAAGGGTGGGGGGAGAGAAAGAAAGAAGGTGACTAAGGTTAACAGGAGACTTTGAAGAAACATACAAAGTCAATATTTACAAGTAGCTGTCCGTAGACTATAACAGAGCAGTGGTGTTTCTCACACCCTGTTGCAGTAACTCTTGTTAAATGTTGAGTATTTAATAGTAATAAAATATGTAGAAGTTGGTATGTACAGAAACAGAAAATTGTGAGAAAGAAGGAGTGAATCTCAGTGTCAGAGTCAGAGAAAAGTATGGGTGTCAGAGAACAGTCAAAGGTGCAAAAAAAAACTTAGGCTTGACCAGAAGCAGGACTTTAATGGCCTTAATAAAAGGTCTCAGTAGAAGTTAGGAGTTTTAGGAAGACAGAAAGGTATACTCCTATAGATCATTGGTTTCTAAATTAGCTCTCTAATTCAGAAAAAAATGTGGGTTGCTGTTGTGGATAACCCCCCAGTGAGATGTGGAACATTATTCAAAACAGAAAATGGTAGGGGTGTATAGAGAATGGAATGCAGTGCATTACTAAAAATATAAACCAGGAATTTATTTTCATCTTGAATTTTGATCATGTCTGATAATCCTCTCCATAAAACGATATGTCTGAAATTGAAAGGCCCAGAAACAGGTGAAAAAAATTGTAAGAAGCATGAAAAACCTTCATGTGAAGAGTGCTTAAATAGATTAAGGTTGTTTAGCATAAAGGAGAGAGGAATAAGAGGTGACATGATAAAGGTACACAGAATAGGTACACTTCTATTTATTCTTTCTCGTAGAAAGAATCAAGGTCACTGGCAAAAGGAAACATATTTCAAACATTTAACGTTACCTTAGATAAGCAATATTTCTGTTTTAAAATGGTTCATAAATTTATGCTTAAAGGACATAAGCCACTTTTAAACAAGGCACTTTGTCCACATGCAGATTATTCCAACATTTTCCGGGAAAAGGGTTTTTTTACTACTTTCTCTGAAGTAGCTACTATCAGAAAAAAAGATATGTGGAACTAGATGGACCATTGGCATGTTTTAGTGAAACAACTGCTATGTTTCTAACTGTGCAATCCAAATAATATTCTTTAACGCATAGCCATATGCATATTCATTTATAACACTATATTCCAACTACTCAGTCAAGAAGCCTAGGGAATGTACAAAATACACAATATGAATTTGCTAATCAGGAATTATTCACATTTTACTTTATATTCATAGGCTAGATTTTCTTGCCCTCTTGACTTCCTCTGTGTTATGTGGCTGGTGTAAGTGGATGCAAAGTACCCAAAGAATCAGTTGGAAGGGCCATTAAGAGTAGCTTAGTACAATCCCCAGAACAAATGCAAATTGTGCTATTCCCAAAAAATCCCTCGCCAAACACCTGAAAACGTCAAGCAAGAAGCTGTGTCTCTAGTTCTATCTTTCAGTATCACCTTCTACTGTAGCTCACCTATAAATTTATAGGTGTTTACAGTTATTGTCAACTCACAGTAGATCCTGGTTCTCACCGGGACTTTTCAGTAATGTAAAATGTCTAATTTTGGAAAGTATGAAAGAAATTATATATATCCGTGTAACAATTTATCTGACTTCAGGTAATAAAAAATCTATTAAATACATATAGAAACAAAAGTGTTTCCTACTGTTTCTATATATTTTTATTTGATCTTCATCATTTTGTTTTCTGAAGTTGCTGTTTTTGGTTTTTTAGTATCTTTTAGGCTTTCTTTTAACATGCATTGATAAGTTTTCTGTGTGTTTAATCCTTGTTTTTAGATTCTGTTCTTATTCTTCTGTCATTTGAAAAATTGAATTTTACTGAGATCCTTTGTATGAATCCGTATAAGAATCATGCAAACTTCCATGATAGCCCCATTAACTGGGTTTCTTTCTAATGGGAAAGAAAGCCCAGGTTTTTAACTTGCATACCTGGTCTAATTTTGGTAGCTGTACATAGCAACCCTACAGGAGTAAATATGTTGTTATTTTTTATTACCTACATTAAAAAGAAAAAGAAAGGGGAAAAAATACTCAAGCCAGCATGTTTGTCTGGAAAGACTTTGATTTGTATTGCAATCTTCTAGCCTTTTAAGAACTCTCTCATTCTGCTTACCCTCCACATTGCTGCTGCCTATTAAACTGCAGGTTTTAACGATTTTTCTGCAGTAATTCTCCAAGTCACTTTTCTTCTCCCTTTCATATGGCAGCTTTTCTTCTACGAGGAGACATCCTTTCTTTTCAGTCTTTCCTCCAAGACCAGTGATTATGAACTCACTATCTATACATTTGAATTACATTTTCCATTTATAGTATTCACCAAGCAATTTACTGCTCTGACTCTCATTGTAAAAAACATTAATATTTCTCTGTAATAGTTACTTGGTACAGCATGCTAAAAAAGCCTATCTGCAAACCTCCAATGCCATGTTTCATCATGATTCCAAAAGTAATTGTGTGTGTGTAGTTTTTATATACAATCATATAAGCCTATGGCTATAAGCCATAGAAGCCAGATAGGCCTATGGAAGCCAGATGGAATTAATGTTGTTAAATTTACTTACCCTTTTGTCTTTCAGGTATTTGTTTTATTTGTCTCCTCTAAAAAAGTTAGATTTTTTCCTTTTTGAATTTACAAAACCTATGTCAGACATTTTCTTTTCTCTTAAACATTTTTATTGATCCATGAATGTCATGACATTTCAAAGATGATGGCATAAACAGAATTTTCAGCGTGACTGAGGCCAGAGTTGGGACAGGCAGAATGACAGATGAGAACATAGAGGTACAAATTCAGCAGTAAAGAGAACTGGGGTGTTTCACATTCTCACTGTCACATTTTTTTCACAAGTCTCCTGCAACAGCCAACCTGGGACTGCAGCAATCAGGAATTATGGCATCATCTTCTAGTTAGAAATGCAATTTAGACATACAAAAAAACCCCTTTTGACTTGTCTCAGATTATGCCGATCCTATGAAGACAGTTCCTACACAATTACTTTAGGGCTGAATATGTTTCATTATTGCACGTATAAAATTTTTTAGGAACATCTAATGTAGTAGAAGATGCTACAGTGCCTTTGTTTCCAGCAGTAACTGAACCCACATTTCATGGTTTGATATTAGAGAGTCAAAAATTTGACATTCTACTCAGTGCTGTGTTCTAAGCAGTACTCAATACCAGATAATTAAGTGAAAGTTATTAACCCCAGAGGCTTAACTTGCAAGTTTTGTGCCCCGGCAAAACACTGCTGGGGAAGGCATGTGTCAAGTGTCAAAAAGCAGCTTGATGGATGGAGGGAAGAGCAGTCTTACCTACCTCAGGGACTCAAAGTCCTTGGATGCTTCTAGTGTGCAGTGGTGTGCCCTCCCCTGCTACCACTACCATGGCAATATGGAGACCTTGCTAGTTGTTGCCACTATAGCTGTGGCATTGGGCTGCTGCTAAAATAGCACAGACTCTTTGTGGAGCCACAATTCTGGTTACTAAATGGAAGCCCAGGCTTGGTGCCTCTCCCTCACCCAGTTTGACACTGGTGCCTCTCCCTCACCCAGTTTAACTCCTATTATGCCCCCCTTTTTCAGGAGTATAGCATAAGCAAAAATCTCTTCTTGTACCTATCTGTTGGTCAGTGTAGGCACTGAGGTATTAAGGCTTTTAAACTCTCTAATAAAAAGCTCTTTTTAATGACAGTATACAAATACTGATATCACCAGTAGCATAAATAGGGAGGGAGGGAAGGGCACCAGAAAACCCCTCTTCCCCCCACACACACCCTGGGAGTCTTTGCCATGGCAGAGGAGCCCTGTACCAACAGCATAGCTGGCATGGTGGCTGGGGTGGGGAAGAGAGTGAAGGGTCACCAAGCATGTCTCTCAGGATGCCTACACTATAGGGCTGCTGCTGCCGGGCTGATACTGCCACAGTAGCAGTGATGGCATCAGTATCAACTGCCTTCAATATACAGAGAGCCCAGACAGATAAGATTTTCTATCCCTCACCACCCCAACCCCACCTTGGGAGCTGAACAGGGTGCAGCCCAGGGGACTCTGCTCGGTGTCCCCCTCAGGTGCACTTATTTTCACATTTTGATCCACACAACACTCCTATCCTGTTTTTTTTCATTAGTTGTCCCAAGTATTTTGTTGTGTCATCCATCCATTAGCCCCATACATTAGGAGCTATTAGTTAGCCACATGGGCTTCAGAGCCCACGATAAATGGGTGATGCAAATAGTCAGGAGCTGAACAAGTTCTCTATGCTTCGGATGATCACTGACCTTATTTTTTAGAGGCCTGATCCAAATCTCACTGATTCAGTGACTTCAACAAGTCTTGGCTCTAGTCCTGATTGAACAAGCTTAATAATAAATGTGTATGAGGATGAGACAGCCTTTATGATTACTTGTCAAACTATGTTGATATGTCACTATCTGTTTCGACCTTTTTCAAAGGAAAATTATACTGCCTTTCCCTGCTTCTTTGATAGCAAAGAGTCATCAAGAAGATTGCAAACTGTTACTGCTTTTCATTAAATAAACATCCACAGTAATTAGATACAAAAGCAGAAAGCGAAGGCAGGGGAGAAATGTTTGTATGACTAATTCTTTCCAGAAATAGTGAATCTCCTACATCATTATAGCCTACTGTCTTTTACTGTGCAGCATAAATACCAAAGGTTTCCATTCTTCACCTTTGTAGTTACCATGAAGATATAAACACAAAGTTACTGATTCATACAATAGTTACTTGCAGTGTTTATCTCTTGCTACAGTCATCTTTTTCTTTCCCTGACTCTTTTAGTGAAAACTATAATTTCTTATAATGAAATGAAGAGAAATATAGTAAGCAATACCAAAGGTATAAGACTTGTAAAGAAGCTTATTGAGAAAAGTAAGTGCTTAAAAATATAATGCTTTAATAAAAATGTTCTCACCTTTTCAATACTATACCTCTTACGGAGTAAAAGGAAGTTACTATTGGCAGATAATATTCAGACTATTAATATATCTTCCTGGTACTTTAGTTACTACTAACCAATTTTTAAAACACTGTGAGACTTTACTAAACACAAATATGATTAGAGTGAATCAGTGCAATTTTGTTATACGTTAATAGATTCACAGGTGGCTGACTTACAATATGTTCCAAAGATTCCCCTGGAACTTTTAGAGACAGAAATTAGGAGGTCTTCAAAGGTTCAAAAAGATAGGTAGGTAACATACATTTGCTTCCTATGACTTTTGTATATTTCAGATGTATCTTTATTTATGTTTATTATTTTCAAAGCCATTGACATTTTGTTCACATTTTTTTCAGCTAATAATTCATCTGATAACTGATCAACAAAAGCTGGCTGTGAACTTTTATGATTCCTACTCTTGTTTAACTGTAAATCACACTGTTTGCATCCCCATGAGCAGGGACATGTGGTTGCCGCAGGGAAAAAAGCAGTGGCACAAATTTGTCCTGCCACTTTTGCCCTGGTACATACCCCTGCGTGTGGGGTTAGCACAAGAAAAAATGCTCCAGGTGGGATAAGGGAAGCTGGGGCCAGCACCTGGTCTGGCCTCAGCAGCCTTACCTGGGGCTCCAGGGGGACTGCAGGGCTCCAGCAGTGGCAGTCTGGGTTCACAGAGCCTGGTCAGCAGCATGGCTGTGGCTGGCCAGGCTCCAGTTTTGGTGGCACACACTGCTGCCACATGCGCCACCCCATCTTTTTTCTGTGTGCTTTTATTTTTAATATACCAGGATTTCCCAGTATCTAACTTTGGATTCACACTGCAAATATGCAGCATAGAGAACCAAATCATGGGTGTGAGGTGCATTTTTGTGGCACCTCAAAAGCCTTTGAGGTGCCACAAAATGCACGTGCGAACTTGTGTGGATACAGCCGTAGATTTGTTTCTGTTTCCTGTTGAATAACCATATGTAGTGACATAATGAAAACTATTTTTGCATAATTTACTTTCAATTCCTTCCCTGGCCTTTTTCTATGCAGGTAGTCTTACTAAATCAGTTGGACTGCTCATAGGAGACATTAAATTAATGGTATCAGAGTTTTTGACCTTTTAAAATCAACTTCAGTGAAAAAACAAATTCAGTGTTTACATTAGAAGTTTTACTTTCCACATTAATTCACCCTAGTAAATTTCAAGCCCCCTGATTATGAAGCAAAAACATGAAAGAGTGTAACTGAAAGACATACTGTATTCTTCATATGTTTCTGAATTCACATTCACCTGCTGTGGGAATGTTTGCATGTAAAAGTAGTGTAAAACTGAGTTAAAACTTCAGGATTGTCTTACCTCTTCCCTAGCTGGATAACATCACCTAGCACAGGGGTGGGTAATTATTTTGGCGGGAAGGACACTTAATAAGTTTTGGTGAGCTGTAGAGGGCTGCATGGGGTAGACCTCTTAACAGTTGCCCTGTCCCCTGGTTGCCATATTGGAACTGGAAGTCCTGCCCCCTTACCCTTGAGCTTTACCACCAGACATCCCTCCCCTTGCCACTAGGAAATGCTCCTTTTGGTAGAGGAGGGTTGCCATCTTGAAACCATAAAAAAATCAAATCATACACTAAAAGTCAAACACCTATTACATATTTTAATATTATTACAAATATATTTGTCATGATTTGTGTTTACATACTGTATATAGAGGGATTGCATAATAACTAAAAAATAAAGCCTTACACTTGTATATAGTGTGTAGGGTGTGGTTGGGGGTGGAGGAGATGTATGGGGGTGTATGGTGGAGGGTGGGGTGTGGGGGTTGTGTATGGCTATGTGTGTGTATGGTGGGGTGTAGGAGGGTGTGTGTAGGGTTTGTGATGGGGTGTGGCTGTATGTTGGGGGTGTATATGCAGGGAGGCTACAGGGGCAGGGTGTGGGTGTGTGAGGTTTGTGAGGTGTGAGGGAGGGTGAGGGGCATGGGGACAACCCCCCCACATTCCCCCACATGGCATGCAGCCCCCACTGCTGGCAACACCAGCAGGCAGGGGCACTTGGGATACTTGTGTCCTGGGCAGGTGCTGATGTCAGTGGCACGTGGCTCTGGCCAGTGCTGTGCATGGGGGTGAGAAGCACAGCCTACCTGGCCCGCCTGTATTGTGGGGTCTCTTCATGGCACACATGCAGCTCCTGCATTTGCACTGCACTGGGGGGAAGCCCTGCACTGGAGCTGGCTGCCTTCCCCGCCCCCTGTCTTGGGATTCCACCAGAAGAGGAGGGGAGCCCCGCTCCCTGCTTCCCCGCAGAGTCCTGGCATGTGCACCATGTGGAGCCCTTACAATAGAGGCAGGACAGGCAGGCTGCACTCCTCGCCCCCACATGCAGTGCTGGCTGGAGCCATGCGCTAACAGGCACCACCGCTTCCATGGGGCACAAGCACCTTGAGTGCCCCCATCTGCTGCTGGTAGCGGGGGCTGTGTCCCATGTGGGAGAGTGCGTGGGGGGGTCCCTTCCTCACACCTACACCCTGCCCACTCAAGCTCTGCACTCATGCCATGCCCCTGGGTGCAGGCTCTGTCCTGCTATCAGCTCCAGCCCCATGCTCCCTGTCCCCACCCAGCTGCAGCTCCACCCCACCCCCACAACTTCCCTACCTGCTACCTGGAGTGAGCGGGACACTGGGGAAAGCAAGGTCCCCCCAGGGCAGCTGCAGCAGTGGCAGCAGCATCCCTGCCCAGAAGCTACTGCTGGTTGGGCCCTGTCCTTCCACCCATGCGAGGTGGAGCAAGGCATAATAGGGTTTGTTGGGCTGGGGTTATATGTGGGTACCTCACTCCCACCATTGTGGGTGGATGGGATGGGCAGGGTACGATTTATTGATTGGTGCCTGGGGTGGATGAAAGTGCCTGGTGGCCTGGATCTGACCCATGGGCTGTATTTTGCCTACCCATGACCCATGATATAGAAGTCAATCTGTAGCCAGTATCCCCAGTAATGAAGAACTGACAATCTAGTGGCTGATGTGTGAATCAGAAAAGAATTTGATTGTCTCTAGGAAATAAATGAGACTGAGATCTTTCTAGTTGTGTGATGTAATTTCAATTTAAGGACACCACTTTTTTTCTTGTGGTTTGTTCTCATGTTTTGTAAAACCTAAGATCATTGGTGAATGGTAAAAGTTCTTCAGGGCATGTTTAGAGTTTTCTAATCTGAGTTGTGGCTTGTTATTCTCACTTACAACTACTGAGTTGGCCCCTTGTGTCTCTCATTTTTTGTCTAACCACTATAGTCAATAAGCTGATGTGCCAGAATGGAGGAATCACTCAATCTTATCGATAATATGTATTTCTTGTGCTTTACTCTGTATGTCATATTTTCTTGAGTCTCAGACAAAACATGTTTTTATTGCAGGCCTTGATGAAGTAATGGAGCTAAGGGAATGCCTACCAGATTTGATTGCATCATACCTCAGGAGAAACACTGTTGGGTTTTATTGTTGGGAGTGATGTAATAACTCTTGGTTCCCTGGCTAGAAAAATGCAAGTTTGTCCTTAATTTTTGTAAACTGAATTAAAATGCAAAATGTTATTTTGATGATATTGCTTTCATAACTGCAACCATATTTTAACACATTTCTCTAGTGGGCTTAATACAAAGTCACTTGAAATCTTTTTCCCACCTTGACCTCAGTGGGCTTTGGATCAAGCACCAAGTCTTACCCTGAATAACAGATTTGCATTTCCTTTTGTAATTAAACCATAATTGGTTTAAAACACAGAAGCCATGGTTCTCCTTAGGGTAAACCACATGGAGCTGACTTTATTGCACTCCACTCATTTTGAGGTATTATCATGAACTATGCATACTCACAGAAAATGCGTAAGTACTATTTTTTAAAATAACACTTAATACCACTCTACTCATCTACAGTGAAAGAAATATTTACAACTAACCACAATTAAACAAAGATTAAAAGGGATATGGAATTTTAAAAACACTGAATTCCTACTGTGTCATTAGTAGTTCATAAAAAAATTACTTCTGTGTCCTAATTATATGATACTGAAAGATATAAATATTTTCCATTTGAGAGGTAGTGGCATACCTATTCATATGATGTTTTTCTAATGATTTATTCATGTTTCATAACCAGAAATCTCAGTGTCAAAGTAATCAAAAGGTCAGTAAAGCATTTTTTACCTAAATCAGGAAGAATGTTAATTGTTTTAATCAATATTCAGTTTACTGTATATTTTATTAAGGTAGGAGGTTTGTGTGTTTACACTTTTGTGGAACTTGGGTCCTGTCACTACTGTTTTCCATTGGTATTCATGAGAGATTTTAGACCAAGGTACCGTTAGGAGTCAACCAAAGTAGAATATCCCTCTTCTTTATGATTTATAACCAGGAGCAAAACTGTAGACTTATACAATTAAATGTATAGGTAGCTCTTTTGTATTACAGCTTAATGATGATGATTTTCTTATGCTCTATTTTGTAAAGTAATCCAAAGCCAAAGGCATAATGATGTGTTTATGCCCTACTCTTTTACAATCACCTGAGAATTCTAGCACTAATGAAAGTTAATGTAGTGCACAATCCTAGTGTGAGGGACCCTGTATATAAAAGATCATTATTTCACTTGTGTGTTTGTGCTGCTTGATGATCCTTGACAAGACACCACACCTGCTCCAGATTGATACCGAACTTTTTGGGTAACTTTACAGGCAACTCCCAGTTGGCACATTTAGGACCTCAGTGCTCCTTCAGTCTGTTTTGTTCCAGTAGAGGCTAGTAATTGCTTGGCATCCTCATTTTCTGGGTACACATTAAAGGGGTCTTATTTTTGGAGGGTAAGGGTTAAGTACTTTCTGAAAATAAGACCCCAAAGTGTCTCAAGTTGTATACTTAAGCTAAGCAAAGCAAAACTTTTGATAATGTCCATATTTTGTTACAAAGATCAGAGCATTCTCCCTACTTCTTCCTTTAGTTCTCCGCCAGACATGTAGTAACTGGATGAGGCTTTTAATGTGCAACAACTTTTTATAACATACCAGGACTTAATACAGAACTATAAATAGTATAGAGGTAGCAGTCTTTAGAGGTAAGTAGTCTTTGCAAAAGGTCTGGGGCCTACCCCTGTTGCTGTGCTGCCACTCCAGGAAGTTCCTGCTGGCCCAACCAAACTGTCTCTTGGAGTGCCACACTTCCTGGACACTCAGCATTCCAAGTGTTAGGGTAGCTTGCCATATTTATGCTTTAAAGTTGCATCTGTTTTTACAGTGGTGAATAACAGTATTGTTTGAAGCTTTCTTTTATATTCAGCCTTACATAATCATTGCTTAAGTTCTCTATAGCCTCATTGTTATCTGAACTTCTGCTGATGTCTGCAACATCAGTTGGCCTTGCCTCTTGCAAACAGCTTATGACCTTGAGTTTGCTTGCAAGATGTTTCTTTTCTTTTCTATCACCCTGAGAATTTTTTCTAACACAACATAGTAATAGTTTTGTTACCAGCTCAAATTAACTGAACTTGGCACTAACCAGCTGAATCTGAGGGATGACATGATTGAATGATAATGAAAGGTAATAAGGAAGACCAATGGATAATGCCAAAAGTAAGACACCAGAAAAAGGCCAGATTAAGAGGTGTGCTCATGATGGATCTATTGAATAAAGGAATATGATGACAGGATAAAATATGGACAATGTGTTGACTGCAGAGAGAGACCAATCCCAAAGCAAGGAGTCATCAAAGGAGTGAAGGTGAAGAAAAGCATAAAAATGGGCAGCAAGAAAGTTAAGTATGTTGTCATCATCATTAATCCAGTCTTCAACACCTGTCCTGACCATTGCAGCTAATGACACACTCTATGCTTCAGGTACTGAGTGGCTGTCTTTTCTGTTGAGCAAAGTAACATCTGGGATTGGGTGAGATCTTTGTACAAAGTGTTTTTCTCTTTCTGAATATAGAAACTGCTAAGATAGTGCTTGTTGCACCAATAAAGTTAGACTTTGATTTTCAGACACTGAGTTGTCTGTGTTCATATTTCGTGTTCCATTTAAGGGTTAATTGTGCTTAAATGATCCCTTAGCACTATCTGAGAGAGAGTTAACACAAGGAGGACCCACTGTGTGACAAACTCCACTCTCCTTCATCTTGACATCCTCCTCTTATCCTTTTGTTCACATTTCTAGTTCTTAAAATAAATTGGGAACTTAAGACAAACCTCTAGGCTAGTCCCTAAAGTAAACTTAAGCTGTTTAAGCAGAGCTGGTCAAACCATTTTGACCTTTCCAACATAAAGATCAAAATCTTTGAACAAAAATGCCAGAACACCTCAAATCTGAAGAATTTCTTGGATTCCCCAGAGGCTGCTGGGAACTCAGTGGCTTCCAGAATCTGCAGTTCTGGAACTTGTAGCAGTACCTGGTGTTTTCTGGCTTCTTTCCTTGAAATCAGAATAAGAAATTTTGAGAGAGTTTTTGAAAAATGATGGATAATTTTATGCTAATTTACAAGTTGTGGGGGGACTTCAGTTTCTCAATCTTCTTAAAATCTTGAAGAAAAAATAAAGGAAAGTCTTTTAAATTCCATATATTAAATGTGAAAAATAAATAAGTAATGACAAGATTGTAAAAAAAAGTAGCCAAACCAAATTGAACTTTTTCTCTAATACTCTTCTAGCAACAATTCCTCCACAGTGGAACGATACTTTGCATAAATGCCCCTCAAACCTGTTCTTTAAAATACAAAATAAATAAAAAGCCATAATTTAATAGTGGCAAGCCACGATGCTGACAAACATGGCTCACCAGCATGGTACTTGCAGCTCTCTGAAAATTGGCCCAAGCTCTGCCCACTTCTCCCCGAGGCAGCTCCAGGGGACAGCCCAGCCCTGAACCCCCCACCACTCTGGCTTTCCCAGTGGGAAGCATGCCCCAAGCCTACTCTCCTCCCTCCTTCTCTCCCTCCAGAATTGCCGGCTCAGGCACCAGACTCCTGGGGCAGGGGCTGCAGCTGCACTGCTTACCCCGGGCTGTGCTCCCCATGGGGAAAGCCAGAGCGGCTCAGAGATGCGGGGCAGGTCACCTCCACTCTGGGTTGCTCAATACCCTTTCCCCCCTGCTCTACGGCTCTTGAACTTTGGTGGAGGATTGGATGTGGCTCCGAGGGTGAGTAACTCTGGCCATTCCTGTGATAAGGCCTCACAGGAGACACAGCAATAAGATACTGACATACTGTACTAGAAATGGAGAGGTTCACAATACAGAAAAGTTGTGAAAATCTATGAATGGTGTGGCTTCTTCCAGGAGTGGTGCCTATTTTTCTACAATGGAAAGAAAATATGTATCCATGTATTTGTTCTTTATTTATAGGACTAACCCATAGGAATCCTGAATCTAAAATAAATCACCCATTACAGTTTGGGTGCTCTATAAATGCTTTAGGTGGGATAGACATAATGATGATCACTGGATTTTATATAGCACTTGGCATCCCCATTTTACAGTTGAGGAGGTGAAGGAACGAGAGAAAAATTAGCTGCCCCGGGGTCATCCAACAAGCCAGGAATTGAATAAAGCTTTCATGATTCCCAATCCAATGTCCCATGCATGCAGCTATACTGCTTCCCAGGCAGTTTTCCATTTGTGTAGAATGTCTTTTAAAACAGAGATCAGCAAACTATGGCCAGTTATGGTCTAAAGACCCACTGGATCCAATCTGTGGATGTGAGGCTTTGATGAGGCTTCTGCTGCCAGTGCTCTCCCTATGTCACCTACCCACCCCCTCTGACCTGAGGTTGTGCATTCTGGCCTACAGCCAGAAAATGTTGCTCACCATTGCTTTAAAACAGACACTAAATAAAATACTTCATTATTTTTTCTGTTGCACAAGTTCACTATTAAAGTCTACTTTAACCTATAATTTATTACTTGATTTATACCAGTGTGTGTGTGTGTGAGAATGATCAAATACTATTTATGACATTTTTATGTTTTTGAATAGGTTTTAATAGTTCTTAAGAGCTTCCTCTCTTCAGGATTCTACTATACTGACCCTCTTCTTTATGCTTTTACTGGCATAATATTACTGTTATCAATTAGATATAAGGGTATTTGGGGACAATAAATACAGTCTTATTGTCATTCTTAAACATAAGATATCTTTTAGTTTTAATTATTAAATACAGTTACTAGAAAAGAGGTTCTCAGCTTTTAATGTCATCTTTAAAAAAAAACAGAAAGAGTCTAACATTCAGAATGTAGGAACGATTGCATATACATTTCCAGTATCAACCTTCTGGGAATCTAAATAGAACAGACAGTAACACCTTGCTGTCTCATTGTGTGCAAAAGTGGCACAAATTGATTCAGAAATCTATTACATTTAATCTCCCTAAAACTAATACTTTTTGGTCTCTAAGGTTACTAAGATAGGTCTCCTTCATACGTTGACATGTTTTATCATATCTTAGAAGTGGTCTTAAGGGTTCGCATATTACCTGATGATTATCTATGTTATTGGCCCATTCCTTTTGCAACTGCAACCTGGTTAGATTTTCTTTTCCTCCAGACAGTAGTTGATAAAATCTCTATAGCTTTAGAGCATCTTCTCAGGCAGTGTGAATCTTTCAAAAGTCATGGGTTGGCAGATCTGTGAAAATTATTTGGCTTTCATATGAAATATATGCATTTTTCAGACAGGATTTTAAGGTACATTGAGCCAATGAATAAGTGACTTTTTAAAAATAATTTTCCTTGTGATATAAAAGAAGCAAGAAATCACTCAGTTTATTGAATAAAGTTGTGAGAAGAGGAAGCCATAAACAGTAACATGAGTCAGATTGTTCAGTCCGTATCTAGTGGTATAATCTAAGTCCTTATCTAGCCATAACTGCCCTGATTTTAGAAGGTTGTTTCATAGGCCCAAATCCGACTCACCTTACACAGCTAGCTTTAGCTGCATTCGTGGCATTTTAAGCCATTTTTGAGTACTCTAGATCCTGCTCCCGTTGCACAATTCTGTCTTGCCTTTTTAAGCACACTCTGTCCATGTATCTTTTTGCACTATTGTTCTACTCAGAAAAGAGTATAACTGTGTAAGTCCTTGAAATGTCAGTGGCATTAAAATAGTGTTAATTTGCAAAGTCAAGCACCAAAAAGCTAGGAAGAGCCGCAAATCCTTTACCATGTCTTGAGTGGAGGGGACTATTTGAGAAGGGACTGTTTCTGACCTCCTAGGGAGCACTAAAGTATCATCATGATTACATCCTAAAGTTATAATCCCACCCCCAAGTGAGTTTCACTGGCAGGAAGAGTGTCAGGCCCTAATGGGTTTCAACAGTATCTATAATGTTGTATAGCCTTAATCAGATGCGAGTACAATTTGCCTCACTCTGACCTTGCAGTTGCTTTACAGTTACAATTACAATTACACTTGCAATTCCATTTGGCTGGATTTTTCAGTCTGCTGAATCCACTTTGCACCATGTAAACTGTGCAAGTGGACCTAAAACTGGTGGAAATTGATTATAAAAAGGATAAGAAGAATCAAAAGCTAAGACCTGAAGTGGGCCCATTTCAATTAGTAATAAGGCACATTCCTTTAACATTGGAAATGATTAACAAATTAGCAAGGCAAGTAGTGGATTCCCCTTCTCTCAATGTCTGTGATTCAATACAAGCTACTTTCCTGAAGGATATGCTGTAGCCAAACACAGATTATTGGTACAACGAAGAAGTAACTGGGTGAAATTTAATAGTGGTATTATTCAAGGGATCTGATTAATGATCCATTCTGTACTTAAAGTCTATGAATGAATGGTTTATGTTGGTGTTGATGAAAACAATGCCAGGACCATATAGGTATCTAGGTTGTAGTTTTAAGACGAGGTTAAACTGTTGCTGTTTGGGAACCTGGACAGTATCAACTAACTGTGCAGTTCTTCATGGAGAGATTGTTCTTTAATTTAACAAAAGTGATTTCCTGTTATGGCACAAATTCTGCTCACCTTATCTATATATGTAATTCTTTTGATATTCAATGGACTGTTTGTGTGAGTAATATGAAGAGGATGTGGACTGATATAATTACCCCTACTTGTCAAGGCAGACTGAAGAGACATTCATTCTATTTTCCCTTTCATTATGCTATCACTCGCTGCACTGACTGCCAAGTCACATAACAGCAACAGACAGTAAAAAAGATAGAAAATGTGTAATATACTTTTTAATGCTTTTTTAAAAAGTAGTTTTAATGCACAGTAGGCACACATTCCATTTCCACCAGCACAACAAGCTGCTGTTACTTCAACAGCCAAGCACTATTGCTTCTTACAAGATTCTTTCATACTTTCCTTTTTTTTCTTTTTAGTGTCCTTTTCTGCTATTTTTCAGCAAAAGCTCTTCTCCCCCATCTATTGCCATGTGCTACTAGGCTAAAACTAAACTTATTCTCAATCATTTAAAAAAACTCAAAAAGTGAGAATAAATGAACCATCACAACAACAAAAATTAGCCACAAACTCTCTTCTGAATTCAGCCCTCATGTTATACAGTTTCTCTGGTTCATCAACCAACCTTGATTTATAGACATATACTATCTGACACCCCTACTAACATTTTGCAGTATCACTGTGCCATATTAAGCATTAACTCACGTAAAAAAAGTAAACCAGTAGCATACAAACTGCTTGTGAAAGACTTTGACATACCATTAGTAGCAATGCTTAGCACATTTTTTCCTTCTGATATAACGTTATTGAGAAACTTACAGAAAATATTCATTATGAACATAAGTGTCATAAAGAATAACATGTATGAATAAGTAGCCAGAACAAAATAGATACAATAATAGAAGAACAACAATGAAAAATACCCAACTTCTTCATATTTCTAAGTGAAATTAACTACAATATGTAGTAACAAACATAATACTAAACACTATGGACAGTTTATGAAAACTGAGATAAGCAGTAATTATCAGTAAGCCATTAAAACAAAACATTCAACAAAACCAATCAATATAAGGTCATTTCATATTTAAAAAGTGGATAGAAGAAACCTTGTTTGTGTTCACTCATCCTTTTTGGGGGTGCTACTAAATAGTTGCTTGTCTTAAATTTGCTGAACATTTTCTTTGTACAGCTAGTTCTGAGTACATATGCATAGCAGCAGGAACATAATTGTTATATAAAAACAAAATTACTGAAATATATGTTTTGCCTTGCCAGCATTTACTTCACTGTAATTTTCTACTTGGTATTCCCAGTCAGAGAGAGTTGCAAAAGCTCTTAATGTTTTGTCATATAGAAAAACAAAAACAATATGCCAAAAATCCTCAAGTGGACCAATATCCTTGCTCTTCTAGAATTGTTCTTCATCCCCAAAGAAATGGAGACTGTCAAATGATTTACTGCATGCTTAACTTTACTTACTATGAGTAGTCCTACTGAAGTCAATGCAACCAACTGTGTGCCAGGAACCTCAGTACTAGAGGATCATTACTAGCCTGAAGTAAATAGCTCAAAAAGTCAGATTTATGAATATTTAAAAATTAATTTAATGGGCATGTTCATGTCCCATGCATATTCCACTGAGTGAATTTTACTTACACTGATGCCCATTAGGTTTGCAACACCGTTGCATTCAAACAGAACCCTCGTTGATATAATATAGGTGAAGTTCCCAAAAACCTTTACAAGAATCCTAGCATAAAGAAAGCTAAATGAAGTGAACAAAGATCTGGCTTTACACCAGCCCAACTGTTTCTTTTCTTGTGTAATAGGACACTTGAATTCAACTCTTGTGGACCAAAGGTAGAAAACATTTTCATTGTCATCTTTAACTGCCCTAAGGTAGGACTTAACTTTTATGCTAGGGTTCTTATCTTACAGGAGTTGTGTACTTGGTGTGGATTGGTGTAGATTTCTTCAAAATTTATTTTGTCTTAAAAATATTTTAAAAAGACAAACAAATATATTTTATACCTGTAGTGAGAAAATAACAAAACAAAATACATTCACATGCAGTGTGGCTAGATCCAGATATTCAAAAAGCCTCAGGTGGAATCAGTCCAAGTTATGCTGTTTTCTGTAAGCAGCATAGTTTAAATTAGTAGCAAACAGAACACATGTTCACACATTCACCCTTAAAATTAAATTAAAATCTGAAGGGGACAGTTACATAACAATGCATCTACAGGAGAAGGAAGGAGCTACTGTACATATAAATCCCAGGAAATCTCCAGCGTTATAGAGAACTGGAAAATAATAAATTCATTATAGCTGGTTTATTTCCTTAAAATAACAGCTCATGACCACAATTTAAAACTTTATTTTACTGCATTTTATTTTTGCTGTATTAAGGTTTTATGAGAAGAAAAGTTGAAAAATAGTTTAGTTTAGGATGGCAAGTAACTGAATTAAATTGGGAAAATGTCAGGCCTACTATAATTGCATTGTTCAGGACATAATAGAAGACTTTTTTGGAGACTGATAGCTTAACTCTTAAAATTTGTACAACATTCAAACTACACATATATAGCCAAATTTCTTAAATGTGAAGGGTGATTACAGAAAGCTTAAACATATCTAGAAGTGAAAGAATATATATCACCAACAACAAATGTTCTTTCTAGCATGCAGACTCACAAATAACTGTTGCTATCCCTGACTTTTAATATTGTTAAAGAGAAACAATCACTTAATAGGAAAAAAAATCCTCAAGAGACATACCTACACTTGCATCTGTGTTTGTTTATGCAGTTATCTGAGTGGTGTGTGCAAACATATAACATGCATATAGGTCTGCTGTAAAAAGCAGTTATTTGCTACACAGAAAATTAAACAACAAGGGTGTGGGCAATTAAATTTGGTTCCATCATTTTAAGAAATTGCACTGAAAGTTCAAACAACAAAATGTAACATAAAAGTTAATGGAGCTTGAAAAGGCTTTCTGTATTAAAAACTTGAATTCAAGGTACTTTTTCTAATGGAAATGTATCTTACCAGTATTTGGATCAAATAATGACATGTTTTTGTTACATTTAGCTTTTGGTTTTGTATGCAATAGTTAGAAATTAAAATGAGCTATTTGTTTCAAAATCACCTGTTGTGCACATGATTTTTTTTTTCAACAAAGATTCCAAAAAGAATTGTAGCATAATAATTTTACACAATCTGTTCCACAGCTGGTTAGTGTTATACAACTCATCTATTCATAAACTAGGGGACAAATTATTAATATTATATTCTTGCTAATGAATGCATTGGCTGTACTAAGTCTACTCATATATGTGTTCTGACTAAAGTTTGCTCTAGATCACTAAATGTTTTTAATTGGATTCTGAAACCATTGGATAATAATACTTCAACGACTGTATTTTAAATAGTGAGACTGTTACACTATTAGAAAATACATATGAGGAATCCCTTTACTGTTTCCAATATATCCAAAATGTATCAGATGCTATAACACCTCTCCACATATTTTGAACCATATTAATAGAATCACATGGTTGTAAAATAAGTAGCCTGCAGTTGGAGGGGGGTAATAAAGAACAAATTGTTATTGTTACAGAATAAGACTCCTAGACAGAATTCTAAAAATAGTATGTAGAAACTCTCCATTAATTTTAGAGAAGCAGTCTGAACTGTATTTGAAAGGTAGCTATAATTGTATTGTGGCATTTTTGGCTAAATACAAGTGTTCAAGAACGCCAAGGCAGAAGGGCTCTAACTTTTGAGGCTTATTCTGAGCTGCCAAGATTAAGTAGGGGAACAAATAGAATACCCAATAGCCCTTGTGGGGAGCAGGGCTTAGAGCCTGCCTGTACTTACTGAGTCCAGCAGGTAGGGGGCCTCTTGCAGATAAGGGGACTCTGTGTCCTCTGTGGGCTGCCTAGGCTGCCAAAGCTTCTTGATCACAGCTGAATGGCTGAGTCACCTGATTGGATAGCAGAAACATCACAGCCACCCACCTGGCCTAGATGCAATGGCAGTGGTTTATCATGGCATGTGCCCTGCTCTCATGGCCACAAACCATCAGCTAGCCACCCTGTACATGCACATCTACTACACCCTGTGCCTGCCATGACGGTGTGTATGTCAGATGTCTGGTTGTGTGCATGTGTGTGTGTGCCCTGGATGCCTGTCTTCCCAATCTACCCCCAACCCCCCACCAATACTGTATGCTGTTTGGATCTGTGAAACCTTGGAGCCAAGTAGCTTCTCCCCTGCATGGACTGGAAGCCATACCTATATATGTAGGGTTGTAGGGCTTTAAATGTCTGTGCCCTGGAACTTGGGCATAGGTCTCCAGCCCCAGACTCCTCTGGTACTGCATCTTGGGCACCATTGACTACAACCCAGGCTGCCCAGGCACTGTCCCCCTTCACATCTCCCCAACCCACCCCAAGAAGCGTACACCGGGGTGTGGGAGAATGTGGTCCACAGAAGAGACATACCTCATTTTAATCAAATTTTGAAGCTGCCAAACTTTTTTAGTATATTAAACAAAAACTGTGGAACACTGCCCCCTCCAAAACCTGGAACCCTCTCAGTTAACACTGAGAGAGTGGAAAAATAACTGGCCGGTGCTGCCCAGGTCTCACATGGAGGGTGGTAGAGGGGTGGGCAGCTGCAAGGGTTCAACTTAACAAACACAAAATCTTGGGGCAGCAGGGAAAATGCTGGATGCAAAAGTGCTGCCCCTCAGTTTAATTAAATGTTGCAGTTGCCAAACTTTTTGAGTGCATAATAAAAAAAAACAGGGGAATGTTGTCCAATCTGGAACTTGGACCTGAACACGGGGGGCTACTTATCAGAGGTCCCCTGCAGTGAAACCCAGGTCTAGAGTGGCCTGGCCTGGTAGGCCACCTCCTTTGCCCCCAGTTCTGAGTGGTCCCACACCATTCTGGCACTGGTCTGGAACCTCTGTGAGGCCCTGAACCTACACCAGCAACTGCCAGTAGCCAGGGGTAGTAAGCTGGCCCTGGAAGGTGGGCTGAGCAGAGGTGTCCTGATCACAAGCCCTGGTTCTCATGGGGAACCTCAACCTGATGAGAAGGCAGTATAGAAGTGCACAGGCAATGCAGGATTTTTTGGAGAGTGTTGGGGACAACTTTCTGATGCAAGTGCTGGAGCAGCCAATTAGGGGCTATGCTCTACTGGCTTGGGCATCCCTCTTGAAAGCACAGAGGCAGAACGGGATCTTGGAGTCATTATTGACTCCAAGATGAACATGAACCACCAAGGCCAGACCACAGTCAGCAAGGCCAGCCACACCTTGTCATGCATCCAAAGATGCATCTCAAGTCAGTTCAGAGAGGTGATATTCCCCCTCTATGTGACTTTGGTCAGGCCACAATTGGAGTACTGCATCCAGTACTGGGTGCCGAACTTTAAAAAGGATGTGGCCAGCCTGGAGAGGGTTCAGAGGAGGGCCACCCACTTGGTGAGAGGGAAGCAGGACAGGCCCTATGAGGACAGACTGAGGGACATGAACCTGTTCAGCCTCAGCAAGAGGAGGCTGAGGGGGGACCTGGTGGCTGCCTACAACTCATCAGGGGAGATCAACAGCACCACCTGGGGTGATGAGGAACAATGGTAAAAAGCTGATGGAGAATAGGTTTAGGTTAGAGATCAGAAGACAATATTTTACAGTTAGGGTAGCTAAAATCTAGAACCAACTTCCTAGGGAAGTGGTCCTCACCCCTACCTTGGGCAAATTCAAGAGGAGGTTGGATGATCACCTCTCTGGGGTCTTGTGAACCCAGCATTCATTCCTGCCTGTCACAGAGGGTCAGGCTAGATGATCTGTTCAGGTCCCTCCTGACCCTAGCTACTATGAAACCTGCTGCTCACAAACAGGAAATAATTGGTGGGGAATGTAGTAGTAAATGGCACCTTGGGTAGCAGTGACCATGAGATGATGGAGTTCAGGATCCTGAGGAAAGGAAGGATGGAGAGACCTGCAGAGCAAGAACCCTTGACTACAGAAAAGCAGACTTCAACTTGCTCGGGGAACTCATAGGGAGGATCACCTGGGAATCCAGTCTGATGGGAAGAGGAGTCCAGGAGAGCTGGCTGTACTTTAAAGAAGCCTTCCTGAGAGTGCAGGAACAAACCATCCCAATGCTCAGGAAGACTAGCAAGAATGGCAGAAGACCAGCTTGGTGTACCGGGGAAATCTTCAGTAAACTAAATCACAAAAAGGAAACTTATTAGAAGTGGAAACTTGCACAAATAACTAAGGAAGAATATAAGAGCATTGCTCAGGCATCCAGGGATGAAGTCAGGAAGCCCAAATTGCAATTGGAGTTGCAGCTAGCAAGGGATGTGAAGGGTAACAAGAAGGGTTTCTACAAGTATGATAGTAGCCAGAAGAGGAAGTTTGAGTCCCTTACTGAATAGGGGAGGCAACACTGTGACCGAGGATGCAGAAAAGGCTGAAGTACTCAGTGCCTATTTCACCTCAGTCTTCAGAGGCAAGCTTAGCTCACAGACTACTGCACCGGGTAGCACAGTTTGGGGAGGAGGTGAGCAGCCAACAGTGGCAAAAGAACAGGGTAGGGACTATTCAGAAAATCTGGCCATATATAAGTCCATGGGGCTGATGTGATTACAGAGCTGCTGGCCACCATCTCTGAAAACTCCTGATGATCAGGAGAGGTCCCAAATAATTGGAAAAGAACAAACCTGGTGTCCATAATTAAGAAATGGAAGAAAGAGGACCAAGGGAACTATAGACCAGCTGGCCTCACTTTGGTCCCTGGAAAAATCATGGATCAGATCCTCAAAGAATCTACTTCTAAGCACTTGGAGAAGAAGATGATTAGAAACAGTCAGTATGAATTCACCAATGGCAAGTCATGCCTGACCAACCTGATTGCTTCTATGATGAGGTGACTGGTTCTGTGGATACGGGGAGACCAGTGGATGTGTTATACCTTGATTTTAGCAAGGCTTCTAATACACAGCGTTCTTGCAGGCAAGCTAAGGAAGCATGGGATGGGTGAATGGACTGTAAGGTGGATAGAAAACTGGTCGGATCATCAGGATCAGAGGGTAATAATAGCTCTAAGTCTAGTTGGCAGCTGGTATCAAGTGGAGTGCCCCAGGGGTTGGTCCTGGGACTAGTTTTGTTCAATATCTTTATCAACAACCTGGAAGATGGTTTAGAGTGCACCCTCAGCAAGTTTGCAGATGACACCAAGCTGGGAGGAGTAGTAGATATGCTGAAGGGAAGAACTAGGATTTAGAATGTCCTAGACAAATTGGAAGACTGGACCAAAAGAAATCTCATGGGGCTCAACAAGGAAAAGTGCAAAGTCCTGCTCTTAGGACAGAACAATCCCACGCAGGCTACAGGCTGCCTGACTGGGCAGCAGCTCTGCAGAAAAAGACCTGGGGTTTACAGTGGACAATAAACTGAATATGAGCCAGCAGTGTTCCATTATTGCCAAGAAGGCTAATGGCATATTGGGCTGCATTAGTAGGTGTGTTGCCAGTAGGTCCAGAGAAGTGATTATTCCTCTTGATTAAACACTGGTGAGGCCATATCTGGAGTACTATGTTCAGTTTTGGGGCCCCCACTACAGAAAGGATATGGACAAATTGGAGAGAGTTCAGCGGAGGGCAACAAAGACGGTTTGGGGGCTAAGGCACATGACTTTTGAGGAGAGGCTGAAGGAACTGGGTGTTGGAAGCCTAGAGAAGAGAAGACTGAGGGGATTTAATAAGTCTTCAACTACCTGAAGCAGGGTTCCGAAGAGTATGGAGCTAAACTGTACTCCATAGTGGCAGATGACAGAACAAAGAGCATTGTTCTCAGGCTGGAGCAAGGGAAGTTTAGGTTGGATATTATGAAGAATTTTCTGACTAGGAGGATGGTAAGACACTGGAACAGGTTACCCAGAGAGGTGATGGAATCTCCATCCTTGGAGGTTTTTAAGACCCAGCTAAATAAAGCAATAAGGTGAATTGGCTGCTCACCGCTCAGATAAGGGTCGCAGGAAAGGCTTCACCAGGGCCAGTCAAGGAGTGCAAGTAGGATAGCCTGATGGAGCTGCTTATGGGAGAAGGGCAGGTTAAATGTGGCTCTGTGTGGGGCAGTGTGTAAAAGGCCCATTGAGAGTGGGCAGAGTGCTCAAGGCCTGGTGAGAGTGTGTGATATGAAGGAGGCCTAATGGGGTGGAATGACTGGATGAATGTGTCGGGCCTAGCAAGGGGCTGAGCATGGCCCAGCCTCAAGCTGGAACAAACAGCAACTCAAGGATGACATCTGTAAGGCATAGATCATAATACGGGCAGGTTGAAGTTGTGTATACACCCCTAGACATCGGCATCTTAAAATGGGCAGCCTCCCACTTATTGTAACACCAGTTTACTTTACATCAAAGGCATGGCAGGAGACTGGGCAGATTGCCCTAGACAGGCGGGCGGGCCAATACTGTGCCCAGGCCTGGGTGATTAATAAAGGTTTTTAGTTTGTGCAAATGGAGGGACTGACACAGCTTCTCAGTCCATGTTAAATCTTTCTATGGAACAACCCTCTCTTGGTTTCCCAGCCATCATCTTCCTAAATGATTCCAACTGATAAACTGATATCTATTCAGCTAATTAATCTTTACGAACTCCTATTTATAACTCGTATTGTTCAGTACATATTATTATTCCCATTTCACACTTAGGGAACTTGGAGAATATATATGAAGTGACTTACGAGTCACTAACCAAATTTTATAGTAAGTCATTAGTAAAGATAGTATTTAGGTGATATTGGCAATCATCTCTGAGCCTAGGCCTCTAAACAATGCTGCTTCTGATTGTATAGTAATAGATGGAAATCCATCAGGAAGTAGCTTAGACTACATGGAAACTCATGAACGCTAATCTTCTTTGTACAATACTAGGTTCCTTCATTATCTTGAGTTACTAATGGCTTTAGTAACAACAGAGTGTTTCATGAGAACTGAATCTGTACATGGAAGAACATTCACTTGCAGAATTCTACCAGAAGGTGAGTGCCTCCCTTGACATGGTTGACATGCTTAGATCACATTAAAACTGATATGAAGGTGAACATAGGAATAGTACTTTACACTTAATACTTACAGAGGAAATGGACCTTTACATGGTCTCTCCAACTCCTTCAAAACCCTGGGGCACTCCTTGCTGGTCTTCACCTCTCCATAGCAGAATTCTTGTCATTGGTTCCATTGCTGCTGTTGCTTCCTTAGTTACACCTGCAATTTGCCCTGTGTTATATACTATAAATTTACACATGCCCCCACTTTAGTTTTAAGACCTAATTCACTCCCATCACCATACCAAGTCAGTTTTGTCCCTTCCCTCAACATAAGTTAATCCCATGCCTCTCATCTCATGACTATTCTAAATCTTCTACTGACTATCCCCTGCACCCAACCAACATCACTAGAAGTTTCAGCACTAAAATGTCTTTGATGCCTTATGTTAATACACATCAGTAGAAAAGACTCTGGAGAATCCAAAGGCATGTAATAAGAGACTACAAAGGCAAAAATAAATATGGTAAGAAAAAAAAAAGCACAAAGAAATGTGAGCATAAAGTAGGTTTACTGGGTAAGATGAAGTGTTATACCTTAATGTTAACTTTTCATCATCTCTTTGATGGTATACATAACTAAGACACCTAAGCCTCTATATTTTTTTAAGTTATGATTAAAACTAGGTAGGAAATATTTTTTCCTGCATATGGGTGAGCATAAACCTTGTAAAAGTTTTCCACAAAAAAGAGAGAGAAAGAAGGTCTACATCCCTTTAGATAGGGTATTCTTCTGAGTATTAGGAGACCAGGGAACAGAACATCAGTAACTCAAAACTCAAACAAGTGCCATAACACTAAGCCATGGGATATTCTGCTGGTGGGAGTGACAGCATTTCTATTTTTGAACAGAAATTCCATTCTTATTGCAAGTGATCTGTAATTTGCCATGGAAAGTTTCAGTTTTGCAGATCAACAAATTCCTACAAAAAACATTTGGTTATAAAATTCTTGCCCAGCCCCTGTTACAACAGCCTCCCTAAATGGGCTGTAGCTCTGCTTAGAATCTGGGTAATGCTACATCTTACAGTTTCTCTCACACACTGCAGCATCTCTCCTTTGCTCACTCCTGCTCCTGGCATACCTCGCTTCAGTGAGATGTTCACCAATGGCAGATGTATGGATGTTTTCTACAATGCTTCTCTAGAATAATCCTCCCTTAAATGCTTTTAGGGCTTTTTTGTGCTACCTCAGTTTAAAGGGTCTGGAGCAGAATAAAGACATCATCAACACTGTGGCTTTATAAGTGACTTTACTGTATATGTAATGTGATCATTGTAGCCACTTTCCAGATTCAAAGTAAAAATGTTAACTAGATAGTCCTCAAAATGAGATAATATTATCCTAATTGTATTATTACTCTATAGAGAAAACAGCAGCAAACCTGGAAACCAGCAAAACTAGTAGCAGCAGCAAAACTTAAAATAGTTGGGCTCTTCTACACGACAGTCATCACACTTGTACACGTGACGGTCATCATGATGTATACATTACGAAAATGTAATTTGTGTAGCTTAATGGCATCACACATTACATGTGCACTAGTTTGGGGGTTTTTTAATTACTGCATTGTTGCAAACCTTGATGTAGTATAGTTTACAATGTTGCAAATTGCAACAATGCAGCTGTCCACTCACCCCCTGGCTGCAGGAGAGGCAGACAGGCTCCACAGAAAAAAGGATAGGGCTCCTCACCACTTCTGCATTCATCAGGCACCCATTGAAGGCAGAAGTGGCCCAATCCTTTTTTCTTCCCCAGCAGAGCCTGCCTCTCTCTCCTGCAGCTGGGGGGGGAGGGGTGAGGTGCTGGTGGTCTGAGCAGCCCCTCAGCTGTGGGGGAGCCCAATCCTTCCCTCCTTAATGGCAGTGCCCCCTGGGTCCACCTGGGTGGGCTGCTAGCAGCACCCAGTCTGATCCATCTGTTCCCCACACCTGACTGCTGGAAGCCCACTAGGCATTGCTCCCTTGGCAGACCCTGGGAAGAGTTGAATTGGGCTGGGTGATGCCTCCAAACTGGGGCAGCACCCAACCCATTAGCAGCCTGCCCAGGTGGCCCTGCACAGGTGCTGCCACCATGGAGGGAAGTACTGGGACCCCCCCACAGCTCAGAAGCCACTCAACACACCAGCAGCTCACCGCCCCCCCACACTTCCCCGTCCCCCTCCAGCCATGGGCAGACTCTGGCTCTGACAACAACAACAAAAAAAGAATTGGTCCCCTTGCCATAATGTGGTGGAAAAATTAAAATGGGGGGCTTCAATTAAAAACCCACCATTTCAATTTAAGAGACATAAAACCTTGGGGATTGAACCCTTGTCACATGTACAAGCATCAATTGAGTCATAATGCCCAAACTACTAACTTGCACTCCCTCTTGGCAATTCTGGAGCTGTTTCCCAGGAAACATATACCTGTAAAGAGTTTTAGGAGAATCCATTACCTTTATGACATGTGTTTTCATGGTAATCGGTTAAAAAAACCAAAAAAGTAAAAGAAAAAACCCTGCTTGGACATGCAAATACATTAGACTAGCTATGGAATGAGATAGATTTCTGCTTTTCAACCATTGTATCTTATACAGAGATATGGAAATAATATTTTTACTAAGTTGAGATATCTCTCTTGGACTTCTTTGCCTTACAGTGCTTCCTCCATTTTTTCATGCATTTCTGCTGGTTCTATTGATTAGGCATCTGTTCTCTGTATAGCCATAGTTTGCTCTTGTGGAACAATGTTTAGCAGCTGTTACAATTCAGACAAGTGTTGACAGGATGAGAATTAAATTAACACCCAATAATGTTTTAACACCTGGCCTACCAACAGCAATATCATTGAATTTCACCTTTTAGAAATTGCTTAGTAAGTTACTTTCATATTACTTTGACTTTGACCACAGCATACACTGATTGTATTTTAAAATAAAATTCTTGAAACTTGAAAAGGAATTTTGCACCGTTGGCAAAATAATAATAATAATTAAGGACTTTTCTCCTAGTATCATGGAGCCAATTTTAATTACTTTTCTTCCTATTACAGCTACATGTCCAATTTATTTAGCTAAATGGTACTAGATCAATAGAAATCAGTACATACATTTTTAGTAAAATGTTGATGGCTCCAGGAAATTAAGAATTCTTGTTAGCCATCTGAAGTCAAATGGACACTTCATGTATAAAGAGAATGTTGGAATTCATACAGAAGAGAGGGGTTTCTGGTAGCCAAGTACAGGACAATAATAGATTATAATACCTGCCAAAAGTGCAACATAGTCACACAGTGGCCAGGATTAGTATTTTTCTGGCTTCATGCAAAATCCCTGTACAACTGGTACATGGCTGAATGTGCTCGAGATATTTTGTGTATGGAGCTCTGACCCTTAAAACAATGCCTGGCCATGGGTGAAGTTTTTAGTTTACGCGGTTTGCTTACTGTGCTTCAACAAGTGTCAGTCCTTCGCTTAGAACCTTTTCTAGCAACGTTCAGATGAAATAATAGACTCATCTGTGATCATTTAGATCATGATAAATTGTTGTTCTACCAAAGAATCACAAAAGGTATTCCAAAGAAAAATGATAACCAACTGCAACCAACAATTCTGAAATCAGTTTACAGTGTACATATATCAGTCTAAAATCAAATTAAACAAAATTCTACAATACAAAGGAAATTAAATTACTTCAAATGCTTATCATCCAATTTCTCCTTTTGGTTTACAGATGCTGCATCAGTCTTTTTGCAACTTCACTAAAAACTCCTGCTCTTTAAATGATCTGCATAATCTAGATCTTTTTTACTTCTCATATCAGCCATAAAGATAAGCAAGGAAATAAAGCAGTGCAGACAATTTCTACTGATGCCAAACAGGTGCAGATTTGATATATCTGCCAAGTGACCCTCATTCTGCATGTCAATCATTGCACTGACGTTAAGATGCAGAAACTGGCAGCAATCCGTTTCACTGTGTTTAGCTGCTGCTGTACTAACCTCATGCTTTTCATTGATTTCTGGGCTGTACTGAAGTGCTGTGTGTCAGAGACGAAGAGAAGGCAGGACCAATCTCCAAATGTTAATGACTAATTTGAATTAGAGAATAATAGTAGAGAATATTTTCCTGATCAAAGATTAAGATTTGAACCTCAAGCCAGAAGTTAATATTTCAAGGCGATATCTTGCTTCAGATACTCTATCAGTTTTCTGTTTGTGCAATTATCGACATTTTAGAGTTGCACAGGTTTAAAGTTACATATTAGAGTAAAGAATCGGTTCTTCTGTACAAAATTTAAATAGTGAATATTGTGTGATTTCTTGTACTGACTTTAAGACCTAACCAGACATCATAGTCAGGTACAGAGATTATACTTTACCGGTGCAAAGTGATCAGAAACTGGTCCATACACACAAAAGAACAGAAGTTTAGCGCACACAGACTAGTTTAAAAAATGGCAGAATGTATCTGGTCTACTATTCCCCCCCCACCCGCCCAACCTCCCAGTAAAGGGTAAATGTGTATTCTGTTCACTACCAATCCCAGGCCTCTTGCAAAAAAAAAAAATGTTTACTTAGATTGATTCCACCTCAAGCTTTTTGTATGTTTGTACCTAGTTTATGAATATCACAAATATAACTCTCTAACTGGACCCCAAAGAAAACTTAATAAATCCCAAGTTATCATCTTGGAATAAATCCCAAAACAATCAATCATATTTATTTGTGGTTATACATATCACTAGCTTTGTAGTGCTTCAGATAACCATATCTGCGGCCAAAATAAAATGAGCTCTGGTTTTCTTTTATTACTTCTAATACCCAGGAATTGAAATACAATGAAAAGGCTAGAATTTGTTATTTTTAGCCCTATTTCTCCATAAAGTATTAGGAAAGCCTTTGACTGAGGCAAAGCACATATGCAAAAATATTTTAAATTATTCACATTCATAGTTACAACAGCTAATATGCACATGAGTATGCTGTAAATTTCCTCAGATGCCAAAGTGGTGATTTGATAGTAGCATAGCAGTGTGTGTTGTTTTATCTTGAGTTGTGTCCCTTGCTAACAGCTGTTTTCTACAGAAAGTGTTTGCGTGCTCTCCAAGGCTTGATCAAAATTCCTGGGGTTTTTTGTTGTCCCAGATACTTTGCTACTCTGCAGCCCTAGGAGAGTAGCAACAGAAGAAAAATAATCTTTTCCTGGTTAATCAGTTCAGGGGAGACCAAAGATATTCGGTAATATTTCAGTAAGTGCTAAATGACTGTACAGTAAGGAATTTGTGAAGAGAAATTGTAGAGAAATTGTAGAAATGTAGAAAATAGTGTAAACATTTGGGTGTTGAGTCCACCTCAAGTTATGCCTGTCTCTGCAAACATACTCCTTTCCAAAATGCTCCAATAACTAAACATCTTAGAAGAGAATGGTTCCTCTAACAGCCTGCATTTAGCCACTGGAAACTTAAAAGTGAACCGCATGTAACCACAGCCCATGCAATGTATGAATGCTGATATGAGTTGTCTCCTCTGGCATGAATCTTCTGGTTACTGAAACAAATTTAATTAGCCTTCCTAAAGTAAAACATTCGTGGAATGGCAGCAGTGGAAACACTACATATCTGCAACAGCCCAGGAAAGTACAATTTGCACCCAACTTTGAGAAGTTTTTCCATTCTTTATTTATAGTAAATAACTGCTGAATTGCTCTGACTATAAGAAAGAACTCTTAAGTAAATTAAGAATAACAGTAAGAGATCAAAGGAAAATCTCCATCATAGAACAGCGACCTGTTAGAAGAGGTGAGATATAGAAATAGGCAGCTCTTTGACAGAAAATATCCTTTGTAATGTAAGTTCAGTAATACAGAACCCAGTCTCTCAGAGTGCCCACGGTAATAATAAGGATTGCCTCAATATTTACATTTGTGATCCGTGTCCTTAATGCATCATGCATCCAGTTTTATCAGACTGAAGTGAGTTCTACTAATGTCTAGTTTTATCCAACCGTAACATAGTAAACTATTCTAATAAACAGTTCACTAGTATTCCTCTTCTGTGATAACATATGCTTAGGAATCAGTGTAGTAAATGATAGCAAAAGTTCTTCAACTCCATTATCTAGTCCCTGGCAGTGGCCAAGAACTGCTTCAGAGGAAAATGTAGGAGCACCTCTCACTTTCTCTCAGGTCACATGACATAATTTATGTAGAGATGCTACATTACTTTCATAATCAGTCAAAACTATTTATTTCACTTACAGTTACTGCAGAATAGCATATATGCAGGCCATTTATTCCATAGATGTTTAGTGTCATGTCTCTTTAAAAAACCTTTTCACCTTCAGGCTATTTCAGTTCTTAAACTGAAAGTTCTTAATTAGTAAGAACCAGGGATCCTGGTTTTCTCTGATTAAAAAAAATCCCCAATTTTCAGGTTAAAAAAAGTAACCCAAAATCCACATTTTTTTCATGCTTAAAATGAAATGCCACTAATGTATAGACATATATGTATAGTGGTGTTTCATTTTGACCATTGAAAAATGTGGATTTTGGGTTATCATTTTTAACCAGAAAATTTGGGGGGGAGAGGGTTAATCAGAGAAAACCAGGATACTTGGTAAGAACCCACAATGCAGAGTTAATGCTTAGGCTAGCTATACAATGCATAAAGAGAGTTATGTTCCTAAGAACAATTAGCAATATCTAGGGCACAGACAGAAGTGACAATTTTTGCGCAGTCTGGCCCCTGAAAACTCTACAGCCATAACCAAACAGAAGTGCACAGCTGCAAAGAGCTTTAAAAGGGTCCAATCCACAAAAATCTGAACCCTCATGCAAGATGTTTCAAAACAGATAATCTTCTGTAACTTCTGTCTGCGTCCCAGCCAATCACTGTTTTCAGAGTGGGAGGGGGCAAAAAGAAACAGAGGGAATTTGATTTGGGGTTTTTTTAGCCCCTGCTGGAGGCTAGGGCAGGTGGATTGTAGGCCACCTGAGATGTGGGGGGGGTCTCCAATCCACCCACCTCACCCTCCAGCACTGTCTGGGGAATCTCTAAAACAAGCTCCTCCTTCCTTTCCCTCCTCCCATTCTGAAAACAGCACAGGCTGAGAGCAAGAAGTGATGATTGCTAGGAAAATCTGGCTCCATGACAACTGGCAGCCAGCAGCTAGATTTCCCTCTCTCCTGGAACCAACAGTGAACTCTATTTGGTCCAGGGGCTCGTTGTAACTCAGAACAGTTCCTGCAAAGCATTCTCAGTTACAGTGGTAAGCTGCAATTCTGTTTGTGCCCTAACTGCCTAGTGGCCTTATAACCTTAAGTTATTGGCCGATATTATACATAGGGGTCTACCCAATTCGAGGAGATAGCTAACCAAGTGTGTATGGAGCTCACTTGACTAGCCACCACTTCTGTGGGCTAATCATGGTGCTCCCCCACACAGACACCTCTGGTTGGCTGAGGAGCCCCAGTGGCCCCATCCCTTGCTGCTGATTAGTGAACAGGGATGGGGCCACACAACAGGCAGCCCTCTCAGCCAATCAGCAGCAAGAGGCAGGGGTGGCAGCCCTCTTGAGCTCCCCTTTGTGTCAGCAGTTCCCCTTTCCCCTCCCACTCTGGCAAGCTATGCAGCCAGGCTGCAGCACCATGAGAAATGCAACATTTTATTTTCAGTCCTTTTTTTTTTTTTTTTGCAGGTTTCAGAGGCTGTGCCTGCCTGACCTTGAACACCCGTTCATGAGCCACCTTGGCCAGAGCAACTGGTGATGGATATACCAATGCTTCGTGTGGCCCCTAAGGTAGGTCTATATCACCTCGGTGGCTCCCCCAAACTTATCTACCATGACTTTGACTGTACTACCAGTGGGGGGGCAAGCTGCTGGAGGTCCCTCAGGGGTGGGTGCTCCGCTTGACAGCCATTCGTGGGGCTCCACCTGCCCTACACCCCAGCCTCATGCCAACCTCTGGCGGGACACCAGGTCTTGAGGTGGCCGTCCCTCCAGTGTAGATATTTCCTTGACCTTGATGCCTCTCTCAGGTTTTGCATCCTGAGTGTTTTATGCCTCTGGTGGTCCACAGGTCTATTAGTTGCATAGACTGGGTGTCTACCCCCTCTGGGACAACCAAAGAAGGGGGGAAACAAAAAAAAGGAATGTGAAACAAAACAAGGAAGGAAGCTGCAATGCTGGCATTCCTCGGCTACCCTCACTTCCCCATGCTGGGACCCTTCAAGACCAAGACACTCAGTTCATGAGGACTGTGTGCCTCATCACTGCCCCACAAAAAGGGGGGAAAGAAAAATGAACAAAACAAAATAAGGGTCTGGGTAGCCTGTTCCACTGTCAAGATTCGATGGGGTCCCCTCGATGCCCTTCCTTGGGAGTTTTTTTGCCTCCGCTACCACCAACCTGTCTCCTGTACCCGGGAGTATTCAGGACAATGACCCATTGTCTCCCCTGGCTCTGCTATGGCCCCCTCTTCTGGGCTGTTGCTGTCTTCACGCAGCCAAGTGTAGCTTGTGGTGCCACTGTCCCTCAGTGTTGCCTGCAGTGTCCCACCCCCGGAATCCCTCAGTCCCCGGGGCTTGAGTTCTCCATCACCTGAGCAGGGAGACCCTGCCGTCTCTGCAGCTGCTCCCTGGCCAGATCTTCCCTCACTATACAAGCACTGGCCACTGTTGGTGTGGAGAGCCTCAGCTGCCTCTCCTCTTCTCTCCACTCCTCCCATGGTGATCCTTCTTATTTCTGCTGGCCGGTGGTTCCCTGTGACATCACCAGCCAGTTTCAGCTGGATAAAGGCATGCCTTGTAACTCATGCAGGCTCTACTCTTCATTCCTCCAGCATCGTGCATCCTGCTGCAGGTAAGTAGTTTTCTTGGTTTTCTGTTTTTATACATGGCTCCCATCCCCAAAGCCCCCAGGGTATGGCTTGGGGTTCTTTTGCCTGAATGCCTCTGTGACAGAGGCATTACCCAATTTTTCAACTTCCTTGAAATCCATGAAATCAAGATTTGGTAGGTCCTTTCTTATACATGAAGACAGTTAGATACATGTAGGGAAGCAAGAAAACCCCCATTTGCACCTGCAGCCCCCCCCCAAAAAAAACTTACCCATGCCCCAAAGCTAGCAACAACAGCAGACTGGCAGCTGCTACAGGAAACCCACTTTATTAACAGCTGCTCAGTCTGCATTGGACCTCCCTGCAGCTGCACTGCTATTTCTAACCCAGTACCAGAACCAGAAGAAGCAGAAGATGGATCCAAAAAAGAAGCAGAGACACTGAAATGCTGGAATGCCAGAGCCGAAAACAAGGAGACAGGGAAAGGACTAATCCCCAGACCAAGAGCTCAGAAGAGGTCTGACTCCCAGGACCACACCAAGCCTGCAGCAGCAAAGACTGTAGGAAGAGCTAGGAGTGAGCAGCCCAGGGAAAAAAAGTGGTTGTTGGAGAGTCGGCATCCCTCAAATAGATTTTTTTTTGTTTAATCTTTTATTTACTTTCATTGTAAATGGAAGGGGAAAGAAGCCCCTTAGGCTGAGTCCCAGCCACCTGAAGGGAGAAGAAAGGAAAGCCAGCAACAGCCCCAGACTGGAGGGATGCTGGCACAAGGAATATACTCCAGTACTTGGATGGTATCAAGTTAGTAAGGACCTTAAAGGGCCAGTCCCAGGAAGCAGACCTAGGCAGAGCAACTCTGAGGACCAACACATGGGCATTGAAGTCCATTATAAGCACCCAAGTCTGCAGGCAAGATCAGCTGGAAATTCTCCTTTGTTTTGTTTTGTTGTGGGGTTTTTTGGGTTCTTTTCTTCAATAGGGCCGGTCCTTGGGGAAATAGCCTGCTGCCCTCAAGTCTGATTCCCACTGTTGTTGGCAGCCACAGCCAGCAGTCATAAAGGCTCTAGAGGCTGTAAGACTTACTTGAGTTATAGTTCTTTCATTTTGCATTGTTCTTCAATTCTCTTCCATCTACCAAGTCTTGACTAAACAATCTTGGGGGCAGCTTAGCTGCCATTCCCTTGAGTTCAGCCTAGAAATACTAATGGCCTAAAGGAGCCAATAAAAGAAGAAGAATGCCCTTTGAGAACCAGGGCACAACAGATGGTTTAACATCTAGGTGGTGCTTCGACAGGGTGAAGGGGAGGTAGGAGCTCCAAGGAAGAATTGGATCCTATGCATCTGGGCCAATATACAGAAGGTTAGACCACCTCCCAACAAAAATAAACATCAACACCAAGATGTGGCAGGTGAGAATTGTGTGACCTCTGATGAGTGAGGCCCAGTCTTACTGGGCACAGGGCTACCAGGGCCCACAGCCCTATCCCATACTGTGCCAACAATAGGAAGGAAGTCTGCAAAAAAAGAATGCTGAGGAGAAGTTGCCTAATCTAGCCAATAAGAAATGTCAAGAACAGGGGTGTAAATTAAACAGCATCCCTTTCCAGGATTTAGACACCTGGGCAGGATGAAAGTGCTTCTCTCCACAGAATATCTCCAGCCATGAAGTTATAAACAGGATATTCACAACACAGTAGTGTCTCTTGGACTTAGGGCCAGTATTTGAGCTTTTCTCATAATGGTTTTTATCTCAACATACACAGCATAAAAAGAGTAGCCCTACATAGGACCATGATAAGTAAGAGATGAGTTTTAAGTCATAGCAGAGGATAATATCATCTTCCAAAATGATGCCACTGCAAGTGGGAGAACAAACAGATCTTTTTCCTCCAGTGTTATTTTTGCTATCACATGGGAAAATAATTATTTCCTTTCTTGTGATGCCTCAATCATTGAACAAATCAGAGATACTTATATGAATAACCTTGGTTGTCCAGTAACATTTCCTTTGAGGTTAGCTTCAAAGGGACGTTCAGTTTTTTCCATTGTGTGTTTTTTAATCTCAGTGTGATAAAAGGTTGCATGCATCTGATGGTCCTTGTGGTCATTTATACGCAATTTGAAACACACTTATACTGTCACTAAAAAAGGGAACCCAACACAGCACTGCTATCTGAGATGCACTTTATTATTGTTATGAAAGTTAGGTATTTTCTAACTATAGGAGTTAAATTTATGTTTCATGTTCCTTTAAACTGGATGATTTAAAGAGCAGCTGTTGGGTTTACTTTAGTCCTAGGCATCCTCACAGGAAAAAATAAGTTGGTTACTTGGTTGGGAAGATGGAATATGCACACTATAATGGTTACGTGTAGTGGTTATCATAAAAAAGATTTATTTATAATTACCACAAAATTTATTGTTATTCATTTCTGAAGTACAGTGAAACCAACATTGTAAAAGTGGTCATGGCAAGTGTGAGCAAGAGGTGACCCTGGGATGCTAAACAAAATTAGTGATATCCTTGTTCCCCTGATATCTATGGCAAAACAACAGACACATCCACAGTGTTGGTTTTGTTATTGAGACCAAGATTGTTATTCAAATGCTGGAATGTCTCTTTCTTTTCAACTGACGAACAGCCAACGTACAACAGTCATAAGTTCAATACCCCAATCGTTGATGCAGAGGATGAAACACAGGAAAAATTATATTCTAAACTTGACGATCTATCTCCAAAGAAGATAAGATTATTCCCCTTGGTGAATTCAGTGCTAGAGTGGGCAGGGACGCTGAGCTATGGAAAGAAACACTTGAATGGGAATGGGTGGGGAAAGCCAATTCCAACGTAATTCTTCTCCTGAGTCAGCATTCAGAACATGATCTCATCATCAGAAACTCCCTATTTTGTAAAAGCAAGAACTAGAAAACATCAAGGATACACCCCTGTTCAAAACACTATTACTGACTACACCATAGTGTGTGCTTGGGACCATTGTGACATCCGTATCTCCAGAGCTGTGGCTTCTGGATGCATCATCATTGATACATTCCATCATATCCATCCATATCACCCCAAACCATTTAACAATAGAAGCAGCCAAGAAAGAAGTTTAATATATCAAGTTCTTGAAAGATCCTGCTAAAGCAATTATCTCCAGCAGTGCCTTATTGAGAAACTCTCCAACTTTCCTGATGTTCTTGACACCATGATCACTGGCAGAGCCTCAAGGCATCCATGAAGCATAGAAAGAATCTCTAGGCTTCTCCACAAAGAAACACCAGGACTGGTTTGATGAGAACAACAGGGAAATTCGGGCTCTCATTTACAGAAAAAGGAGAGCCTTCAAAGCTTGACAGAATGACATCACCTCCAAACAGAAACAAAACCTTTGCTGCAGACCTGTCTGCAGCACCACAAATCACATGCACCACACATGCAGGCATTTACCACACTATTAATTAATAGTGCAGCAGGTCTTTTTTGACACCAGGAGATTCTGGTGTCAAAAAACCCATATCAAAATAAAGCAGAGCGGTGCACATGGTGGCAGCATGCGCCACCTGAAACTGGAGCCTGGCTGGCCGAAGCCATACTCCAGCTGCCAGCCAGACACCGTATGCCTGGATCATCACTGCTAGAGCCCTGGGAGGCCCCCAGGACCCCAGGTAAGGCTGCTGGGGCCTTCCCAGGTGCTAGCCCCGGCCTTCCCTACCTCACCTCAGGCAAGCTGCCACATGCCAGGATACGCATGCAAGGACATTCCTCAGGAACAACTAGCAGTGGCATAAATATGTAACATATTTACATAACTGTCCCTGGGGAATGCACATTCCTACTCATGGGGATGTACCCATTAAAGGCAAAACCCAGACAGAAATTTGAGAGCAAAAAATCAAGTGGTGGGAGGAGAAAGCAAAAGAAATTCAGAAGTTTTCTGAGAGCCATGTCATACATAGTTTTTTCAACTCAACCAAAACAATCCAGGGGCAAAGTACATAAGGAGCTGTCCAAGAGTCCAAGGATGGAGCAACGCTCTTTAAAGACAGTACCACCATCAGTGCATAGTGGAAGGAATACTTTCAAGAGCTTCAAAATTGAGATTATAAACTTCAAGACCATCAATGCCATTCCACAACAGTCAATTAAGGACTACCTTGCATATCCACCAACTTATCAAGAGGCCTGGAAAACAATTAAACAGATAAAGAACAAAACAAGGCAAGTCAAAATGTTTCAAAAAATTTTTAACGTTTTGACTTTGAAGCTCAAGCTGGGCTTGCCTTCAGGGAAACAGAAACTAAAGTAAAGAGATGGAGGGAGGAAAGGGGGGGAAGGAGTGGTCTCGTTATTGACTGTGTAGCTGGCTAGTGACTGTCACCCTTCCCTGAGGTCTCTTCCAATCCCAGTGCTCTGGGGGAGGGATGCAAAAACTGAATAAAAGACAGCATTGTTTGAACTGCCTTGCTTTCTGCCTTGGTGTCAGTTGAATGAGGGTGCACTTTAACACACACACACACACACACACAGTGTCACCCACCCATGTCATGAGTTTTGCCTGTCAGCACCTAGAGGTGCAGATCCCCAGAACCCAGATTCTCCCTGCACCTATCTCCTTAACAGCTAGCAGGTTTCGTGGCTGCAGCAGGGCATAGCAGGCCTGCAGTTTTCACCCCTTTCTGCCCCAAGACAGACACAGTTCCACAAGCACTCATGTCACAAGTTTTGCCTCTCAGCAGCCAGAGGTGCAAGGCCCCAGAACCCAGAATCCTCTGTACCTATCTCCTTGGAAGTTGGCAGGCTTTATAGCCTTGGCAGGGGCTAGCAAGCCTGCAGTTTTGACCCTGCTGTGGCTTAACACACACTTGACGTGAGTTTTTTGCTTTCAAGATATTGAGGTGTCGTTTCATAGATTTCATAGACATTAGGGCTGGAAGGGACCTCGGGAGATCATCGAGTCCAGCCCCCTGCCCAAAGGGCAGGAAGTCATCTGGG
>NW_017728947.1:64781143-64857754 GCF_001723895.1 Crocodylus porosus | reverse complement strand
CCCAGGACAGAGCCTTGAGGGACCCCACTGGTCACAGGGCACCACGATGAGTGACTGCCATCGATTACAACCCTTTGGGTCCGACCACGGAGCCAGTTTCCAGTTTCCCTGCTCTCTCCTTGAAACTTGGCAAGTTTCATGCCCTTGGAAGGAGCTACCATTCCTGCAAGTTTCATCAGAATCATGCAAGAAATAACAAAGTTATAGGCTGTTTAAAGCTTCCCCAGTATAGTGTATGGGTGAAATGTCAAAACAGCAAAACTGTTTTGACGAAACAAAACAGAAGAGCAGTTTTGAATCAAGATGAAATTCAAAATGAAATGCTGTTCCACTGAAGTGCAAGTTGAAACAGAACACTGCCATTTTTGCACAGTAGACAGTTGCAGAAGTGCTGCCAGCAACACTAAAATATTTACATGGCCTTCACTGATCTGGTCTTTGATTCAATCAACAGAGAGGCCCTATAGAAATTCCCCATGAGATTTGGATGCTTGCCAAAATTTGTTACCATCATCAGATATGATGATATGACAGCAACCATTCTAAGCAATGGCTCAGAAAGGGACTTCTTCACTATGGAACTGGACTCTAGCAAGGATGTATGATTGCACCAACACTCTTTTAATCTATATCTCTGCTATTTCACATCTCATTTGCTGATAGACTTTCATCTGAAGTCCCCATCCAGTATTGCATGGATGGGAATCTCTTTAATGTCAACTGGTTACATTCCAAAGCAAAAATAATCAATACTTCCACTATTGATCTTCAATATGCTAATGATAGTGTAATGTGTGCCCACTTCATTGAAGAGCTCCAAGTCACTCCTGACTGCTTCTGCAAAGCATATAAGATGCTTGGATTCACTGTCAACTTCACAAAACCAAAATATTTTACTAACCCACCCCAAAACAACTAGCTACCCCTCCATATACTACAATTATAGGGCATTCCTTGAAGAATGTAAAGCATTTTCCCTACCTGGTTAACCAACTTTCCCAAAAAGTAAACATAAGCGATGATATTCAACAGCAGGTAAAAATTGCCTGTGGTGCCTTTGGACATCTCTGAAATAATGTTTTGGATGATCAGGACACAAACCAAATTTCTTTTCTACCAACCTGTTGTCATCCTTACCCTGTTGTATGGGTGTGGAACTTGGACAACATATCAGAAACACTTGAATGCCTTGGTATGTGACCTGCAGCAATATTTTCAAAAAATCCTCCATATCCTTCTTAGTAGGACAAAAGAATGAATACCATTGTTCTGACTCAAGCAAACACCACCAGCATAGAAACCATGTTCATACAACACCAGCTTTGTTGGACAGGACATATTTTAAGGAGGCTTAACAACTCGTTCCCAAAACATGTCCTATATAGTATTCCCAACTCAACAATAGTCACAGTTCTATAGGTTGGAAAAAGAAGAGATTCAAGGACACGTGGGTGACTGGTGCCTTCTGAGTCTGAAGGGGCACCCACAGAAGCTGGCGGCAGTGTTAACAGCAGAGGCAAAGCTAGCAAGCATTTGTGGATGCTGCTGCTGGCAGGGACAGAGCTGGCGGGCTCCCACAGATGCCCCTGCCAGTGTCAGCAGCTGGGGTGGCCCTCTTAGGGGGGGCACATGCCCCCCTGGCCCCACTATGCGTCACCTATGCAAGGACATTTTGGAGGCTAATTTGAAGGAATAAGAAATTAACATCAGTACCTGGGGGACTCAAGCATTGAATCATCCCCACTCATGCATGATGTATATGACAAGGCATCGATCATTTTGAGCAAACTTATCTCACCACAGAGGCAAATAGACAAGAGAGACAAAGTGAAAGAGCTGTGACCTGACATCACCAGGGTCCACTTCTTCCTCCCAAAACTATTTGCCACATCTGCAGTCAAACATGTGATCTTGAATTGGTCTCTTCTGTCCAGACTCACCAATGACTTCCCTATTTACTGTAAGACTGTCATCCTCATATTGAGGGACTGCCAGGAACACTTAATTAAAACTGTATCAGTAAACAAATAGTATTAGCTTACATTCTTACATTGCTGTTTTGTGTGTCACACAAGATCATGTTTCCTCCCCACTTGGGTTCTCTGTAACCTATTTGTGATGATTGCTTCTTTTTTATAAATCAGAAGCAATACAAAACAACATTGTAGACTTCCAATCCTGCTTCTCTTAGTATCTCACAGCGCATTCCTTGTGTTTAGACATCTCTAAACTCTTGGGTATTTTGCAGATTCCTGTAAAGAGCTGTACATTTGACAATCTAGAAGTCCCAAACCACCAACGATGGCAAACTATGCCATCGTCTGGAAGGTCAAAAGGTTCTTACAAGAATTAGTCTCAGCTCTGAGCAGAAAAGGGTTTGGGATATGGGTGGGGGGTGTGAATACTAATATATAAAAGTTTAGGAGGCCCTCTTGGGTGAGATGGTAAAGAGTAATGCAAGAAATCTTGTAACTGTATACAGGAAGGACTGGTGGTAAGCATTAGACTACTGTAAGTAAAATGCAACTCATATTCACCAGTGTACCAAGACAAATGTTTGCAGTAAAACTTGTACTTTCTGTAATCCTATGGAGCAACAAATTGAAGGTTCTGTAGCCGTTTCATCTACATCTTCATCTACATCAAAACAAAATGCTAAAATTTACTAGAACCATGTCCCTTGTGTTAGCCTATTAAAACTAAATTTCATTCAGTTTTCACTCAATCAAAATTTTTCATGTCCCCAGCACATCACCACCATAGAAGTTTGTGACATGGCAGCAGAATGATTTTATAGATAGACAAGATATACTGGAAGCTTTTGGTCTCAAGAAAATCAGAACTGCTGCATCAAGCCTGTTGCATTGAAACCACAGTTTAATTTCCATTGATGTTGGGCAGTACAGCCTAATCTATAATTTGTACTATATGTACCAATTAGGTTGACTACAGTTTATCATGTAATGATCTAGCTGAGTTTAGTTTCCAAATTAGTTGACAAAGTAAATAGGTTGCCATTAGGTGGAGCACCCTGAACCACTAAACTGAGATAAAATAGCTATCAATAAGTCTGAGTAAAATAACATGACTGTGATCATAGGAGAGGGAATACAGAACAGTTAGCATTTTTGTTACTTACAGACCCAAAGTAGGCAAGAAAGGCTGGTATTGTCATTCCCAATAGCATTGTGCCAGAAAATACTATTTATATTATGTGCCTTGATTTGTGTATTTTCATATTCAGTGTATTGCACCTTTTCCTTGTTTAGACTCTTCCACCCCATCTCTTGTAGCACTCCTATTTGCCATAGATTAATCATCCAATTTACATCACAGTCATTAGTATTTATGTAACTTAGTCACTCAGTTGATAAGCTTTAGTTAAAGTGCCCCCACCACCATTTTTTAGCGTGGAGCCATTGATACAGGAGACACTCTGGGCACTTCAGTTAGAGTGGTTCTGAACTGCTCTAACTAAAGTATGCCCCCCACCCCCGCCAAAGGACATGTATAAATAGTACTATTCAGATGTACATATGCATTCACTGCCTCAAAATATCCACAATTTAGGCTTGAGGTTTTGTGCTTCATACTAGCTTTCTAACTTATTATGTCTGCTCATCATCTAAATATTAAGATTATTTGCTTGTCCTTTACTCACATCAAGCTGGACTTAGGCCTTGGCCTTTTCATTCAGGATAAATCTACATGCAGTGCTGATTTACCATCTGGGGTACATCAGGAACAGCATTGTCAAGCATTAATTACAAGTCCAACATACAAGCTATATCAGTTGAAAAATCAATCCATGTTACTAGCTATTGGTTTCTACAGGCAGTGATATTCTCCTAGGTTTAGGGAATGCTGGATAAGATAAGAAATGTAAACTGAGATAAATGTCATTAGGAGTAGTTTCAGTTTATGGATAACATAACAGACTAATGCCAGATAAGATACACAGATGGACAGACAGAAAGATGCATTTAAGTTATTCAAAGCTACTATATATTGTTTTTAGTAAAATTTCCCTTAAAATGCAGTGACAAGTTTTCAATCAACTCATAATATTGTATATAATATTGCAATCTAAAGTAATAATACTTTAGATTATATATAAACTAAAGTAATACATATATGTATATATATGTATGTAAACTATAATATCAACTTCATAGATAACTATATATAAACAAGACACACACACACACACACACACACACAGAAATTTTACATTTTAACAAAAAACAATATATAGTGGGTTTGAACAACTTAATCTCTTTTTTTTGTTTATTAACCCAAATCCACACCTTCACTTTTCATGCATTTTTGAGAAAATAAGAAAGTTTACATAAAACATTTGACAAATGTCAATATATTTATCTTGGGTTTTCACAGAAAATAAACACATTTTTATTAACTCTAGTAAGTTGTAGTATTTCAAACCAGAAACATTCCTAACATACCAAAATAATACTATACACCTAAATAAATGAGATATTTTAGAACATCTCCATATTACGTAATTTTGTTGTAATAAATGATGCAGCATAATACAGGGTCTTAACAAGAAATGGTTTGAACTATATCTACATACAGGGCACATATACACATGTTGCTATGGTGATGTTATTACTACACCATAATTTAGTGACTTTTTTTTATTTTTTTTGGTGACACTTTAGCTAGCTGGAGTCCTTGGGCTGGATGCACTTCAAAGGACAATTATTTTTGTTACTTTTTTTGACCAATGCAAAAGTCTCTCTCTCTTGCAAGTCACTCTATTCTTCCACTGTGTTCAATCCTGCTAAGACTTCCCTTGGAATACTGGGTCAAGTGTCTGGAATTACACTTCAAGAAAGATTCAGACACATTGGGAAAGTCCAGAGAAAAGCAACAAAATAATTAATTGTTTAGAAAATATGGCAGGTTAAGAAAGTTTGGAAAGGTTGGGATTATTTCATTTGAAGAAGAGAAAAGAAGAGACAGAGGATTATTAGATAACCATCTTAGATACAAAAAGGGCTCTTGTAAAGAAGATGATTATTGATTGTTCTCTTTGTCCATATGTTATAGGACAAAAAGTAATGGGCATAATTTAAAGAAAGGAAGGTTTAGATTAGATATTAGGAAAAACTTTCAGACTGGGAGGATGGTCAGTAATGGGACTAAAACAGGATGTTAGATTGCCTAAAGAGGCTAGAGAATTTCCATAATTGTATATTTTTTAATTGAAGTTAGACACTTCCTATTGATGCTCAACCTTTCTGGCACAGAAGCCAGATGAGCGAGGTACAGATGGACTGTGGGCTGGGTATTGTGTGTGGACCCATCCCTCACACCAGATCCAGCCTCTGCTCCAGATCTGGGGTTGCATGCCAGCTTGATCCAGCACCCAAAGCCATGTCATCCAGCATGTGGGCTCCCCATAGGACCAAACATTAAACAGTGGAAGAGTGGTAGTAATGTTAATTACCACAGGGTTCCCAGAACTTCAGCAATTGATGATACCACTTCTCCCCCACCACTAATTTTCTGGAACTGTGGGGACTTCCACAGGCTGAGTGACTTATCATGGTCATATCTGGCCCATAGGGTGTACTTTGAACGCCACTGGTTTAGACAAAGTGATACTACCATGAGCACATGGCTAGATTAGATACCTTCCTATAATGCTTTCCAGCACACATTTTTTTATGATTTTCTGTCCACACCTATTCCACTACTTACCTAAATCCCACCAAGTTTGTTTAGAAGAATCATTCTGACAGCAAAATAGAGGGAAGAAAAGTTGGCATGTATTTTACAGTCTAAAGTTTTAAGACAGGAAAGGATGAATTATTGCTAGGATCTAGTAGGATTTTCTATCTACAAAGTTCAAAAAGGAGGGTTCAAAAAGGAATCTACCTATTGTACATATTAGGAACCCAGTTTTTTCAAGAAACAGATGCAAAGGCACCAAGAATCTGACAGCCATAGCTAATTTTTCATAAAACCAGTCAGATTAAGTCAATATCATACTTTATGGGGAATGTGGTGTGTTTAGCTATGGTTCTGCTTTTATCTGTATTGCACCATGGTTATAAATAGTCAGTATGTCTGCTTGCCAGGAAGTAGGACTGGGAGAGAATTCAGAGTCAACAGTCATACAGAATGAGACACATTTTGCTTTATTTTTCATAGATATATTATTTTTGTTGCTTTTCTTGGCTAACAGTACAGTAAGGATATTTATTTTCCATATAGTGAACTTAACTCTATGGTGAAAGGTGGCTTGTAACTAGTTTTTCTCAGCAAGGAAAAAAGTGCTTTCTAAAACTGTAGTTAAGAAGCCATGCCTTTGCTATTGTAATATGTTGTTAGTAACTTTTGGCTTAGACCACTGCAGCCTGTAGCACACAATGTTTATATAAACTGATCTTGGGACATGAGCTTTACACAATATCTCAGTCTTACTTCCTGTGTTCTTTTGCAATCCTAAGATGCCTCTAGCCTCTCCCTTACTTAAATCATTAAGAATAATTCAGAAATCTGAGTTGTTTTAGAAAATTCCAAGGTTTACTCTCTGAATTTGTTTTGAATCCCTTGCTGAATATTGTTGGCAACTATTAGTCAGTAAGCTTAGCTGTAATGTTTTGGCATTTTTTTAGTATCTTCAGATAGCTGTGAGTAATCCTCATTTAGGCATGGGTCTAACTCATATGTTCTTTTGGAAGGGTGAATAGCATTAGAATGACTATTTGATAATTTATTTAAATAAAAAAATGAAACAAAATCAGTAGGCAACCTTTATTTTACATTTTAAAAAATTATATTGAAGAAATATAGTCAATAGTAGCACACAGAAGTAACTAACCTAAGGTATCAGAATTTGTTTCTGATTTGTTATACTTTAGTTCATGTAATGTATTATGCAAATTTCTCCTTTAAGACACATGCATAATAAGCTTTTCTTGTGCACATTGAAAGTGGAATCAGATCCTAATTTTCAGTTTTAACTACTACTATAACTAAAACTTTCCATCCAAACCAGAACAAAATACACACTTTTAAATGCAGGCACCCCAAATGGGGTGAGCAATATATTTTTTTAAGTACCAGTAATTTAAAATCTCTTTCTCACTTGTCAATGGGAATAAGTTTAAAATTATTGTAAGGATTTATGATCCATTAATATTAATTTATGATACATCAACTGCTAATAATAAACATTGCATGATAAGAAGTAATAGGTGGCAGTCTAATAAGTCCAGATTCTCAGTGTCATTTAATGCTTAATATCCAAGGGTTTCTAACTACCTTCATGGATTTGAACCATAGTAGCCTCAGCTAAAGATATTCTACAAATGTACTTCTCCATGCATTTTGTTGTGGCCAAACAAAATGAAAATTTATTGAGAAGACATGATTTTGTGATAACTTTACCATTTAGGGCCTGAGTTTTGCAGGAACAGACAGCGTGATTTTTTACTTCAACAGATGCAAGCCACCAATTTGATTTGGCCTCAGATCTAACCTATACTTATACTTAATCAGGAACCAGATACCATCTCCTTGAACTAACTGTAATATTTTTTAAAAATGCAATATGGTGGTTTGTGGACTTCTCCTGATGTTGGCAGTTAATACCTTGTATCACCAGCTAATTCACCAAATTAAAGACTCATGTAATAAATTAAGTACATTTGGGAAAATGAAATGAGTGGCAGATATTACAATGGATACCTGGGACATCTGCCTGATGTATACATTTACAAATGGGCACAAAATGGGTATCTAGGCTCCTGGCAGATTCTACATTTAAAGTGTCATTAATGTCTTAATGGAGCAATACATTGTAACATGCCACATATTCAAGCAATTTATCACCTGCTAACAACCAGTCAAATGGTGATCCAGAAACAAAGATGTTACTTGTTATCTCTTTGTAGCTTGTCTGTATTTATTTGAATATGTGGCATATTATGCATAAGGTGTTTAGCTATGTTCACTAGCCTTCCACAGAGGACTGCTCTCTCTGCTCCCCTGAAGAGCTGTGAATTCCCATAATCAATTTAATCATATCTCTTCACTAATTAGAATTTGAAATCAAGAACTGGCAGTAATGAGGGTTGTTAATCCTCCAAACCCAAAATCCAAAAATCACACCATTGTTGACTTGCAGAGCGTTACCACTAGGTATTGGTCTACTGCCCAACACCACCTAGTGTCTGAAAATTAGGTATATGCAATGTATACACAATCACTCTGTCAACCAACCATTCAAGCAGAAGCACTGTCAATCTATCATCACTCATAACTCTATTCAATCTGATAAGAATTCACAACAATTCGCACCACTACTCAGTCCTACACTGTGCTTGCTCCTGTTAGGGAAAGTAGGTCATGCCATCATTGTGATCAAGAGTTCATTGGGTCTAGAACTCTCCTTCCTGACTCCTAGTCAACTCAGTAGGCACCACATCTTGCATTAATTTTAAGCCAACTTCTAACCACAAATGTTGTCAGAGAGTCAAGGCCAGAGGAGAGACCTAACACCCCAACATCCTTTCTGCAAGAGGACAATCTGGGCAAAGGCAGAAGCTACATTTTTCTCACTATTGGCCCCCTGAAAATGCTCTACAGCCATGCCATGATACACATGCATGGCTGCAGAGTGCTTTTAACATGGCTGATCACACAAAAAATCCGATGAAGGTGCTATACTTTGGAGCAACTTACAGAATTTTTTTCCCTAGGATTAATTTGTCATGCAATCAAATCCGGGCTGCTGCAGCAGGAAGGGAAGGGGGAGAGGGAAGCCAGCACCAGTGAGTTGCCAGCTAGAGTCTGCCCAGCCCAAGCTGAAGGGGCAGGTGGATTGGAGCCCCACTGCCTTGTGCCCCCACCCCTAGCCACCCTCTCTTCAGCTCAGGCCAGACAAACCTTGCTGCTTCAGGCCTTACTGCTTCTGCTTTCCCCCTTCCCTCTACCCCCTCCATTCCTGCTGAGAGCTTTGCAGCTGGGAGCGGGAAGACAGAGCTGGGAAGAGGGGTGGCTTCTCAGCTGGGAGAGGAGCTGCTCCTTGGCTGGCTGCTGACCTCTAGGCAGGCTTGATCCCTTCCCCACACCCCATCAGGTTACTGTCTGATGGGTTGTGGAGGAGCACTGTAACTCATGGCACCTTATGTAAAGTGCAACGAGTTTGATCAGGGGCCTGCATGTCTGTCAGTGCCATACTGACCTGACCTCAGCAAAAGAGTCTTGACTCACCCCATCCCTCTTTCCTCAATGAGCCTTCAAGGCTGCCTCTGTAAGGAGCCATTTAGCACCTTTCCCCTGTGAGATGTTGAGTGTAAACAAACATTCAACATGACATGTCTTATTTGCACACAATAGGAATGTATTAGCAAAAGAAGAAAAGCACATCCACCAAAGTACCTCATATGGTGTCCTGGGAGAGTCTGAGCCACACTGCTCTGCACTCCCCTCCCCCTGCATGGCTCTATTCCCCTCTGTGCAGTTCCTTCAACCAGGGGAAGTTTAGCTGGTGAACTCAGAGGTCACTTTTCATTAACAGAACAGCTGGAAAGAGGGGGGAGAGAATAATACCCCTGCAGCAGCTCTCCAGCTGACAGAGAAAATGCCCAGGTGCTTTTTTCTCCTCAGGATATCTTTCTCTGTGAATATGAATCAGGTCACAAGGAGTGCCATTTTTCATTGAGCAACATTACCTGCTGCTTGACAGAAATAACATCTGCCACGGGCCTGAGGCTGCCAAATTGGGATTTCTCGGTGACTTGTATCCAGTTAGTAAACTACATACAGTTTGTATTTCACCTGCAAAGGTTCAAATTAGTAGAGATTTTGTAATTTTGTACACTGGCCAGCCAGCACATTCTCTTAAATATCATACAGTGACATAAATTGAGTTGCAAATTCTTGAAGTCTCTGATTTTATTCGGTAAACTTCATTCTCCATAACTTTTTAAAAACTTATCTTACATTAAAATATTTAGCACTAAGTTTTAGAAATCCTAAGTGCCTGCAGTGAGATGCTGATTTGGGGTGGGGCTTTGAACATGGTGTGAATTAGTAAAAACCTTAACTAAAAATAAGTGCTTAATTTAGGGTTTTTGTACTTTCTCTCTCTCTCTCTCTCTCTATCTGTAGACTTACATTACACACACACACACACACACACACACACACAGAGTATTTCTTCATATAGAACATTTCTTGGATTAAAATACAAACCTTGTTTTTGAAAGATACAATAAAGAAAAAAGATCTTTCCTTGTAATAAGTGAATAGCAGCAGCTTAGGAAGTCTGCTCGTTGTTCTACATCATGTGTTTTGTACAGATTTTTACTTTCATTTTTGTCTGGCAAGGCAAGAACTGCTTTTACCATATTTCTTGCAAATAATTCACAGTAAAATTTCCAGCTGCTGGTTGTTGTTTTTTTAAAGGGTACATTTTGTATGTGAGAACATATGGTATATTGTTGTCTAGTCTTAATGGACAACTTTAATTACTTTTTACATGATTAATACTTTCATAATATAGATATGAAATATAAGTAAAATGTAGTTTAGACTTAACCAAAATCTACCTAATATACATAAATATAAAGCATATAAAATGTAGTGTTGAAGTGATGCTGTTCCCATGATGGGCCAGAAAATATGCAAGAGGCAAGAATTCTTGTGGATAGTATCTTTTACTGGACCAACTGTATGAGCTAGATTGCAGGTGAGAAAAATCTTGTATAAAACCCCATATGCAAATATTTTATTTACATATGGAGCTGTATACAAGCTTTTGTTCCATCTGCTACTTCCGTCTTCCATGCCTGCTTCTCTTCAAGAGACCTGAGGAAGGGTGATAGCTGACAGCTTACCAATGTCTAGCCCAAACATGCAGTTTGTCCAATAAAAAAAATACCATCCACAAAAATTCTTCCCCCTCAAAGTTTGTAACACTTGTAGAGAAAAAGTTTCTCTCTCATAAGCTTAAAGAAATGACTCTGTCATCTATCTTGGAGCTAGTCCTGAACAATAAGAAAAAACTGGTTGTAAATGAAAAGGTAGTTGAAAATTTAGGAGGGAGTAATTCATGATTCTAAGGAAAGAAAGGGATGAGAACAAGAACACTGAAATTCAAAAGGGCAGAAGTCTACTGACTTGTGGCAGTGATAAGCCCCCACTGGCACTAAGGGTGCTGGGAACAGCCCAGGCACTCCTGGGGTGAATAAGTAGACTCCCCATGCCCCTGTAAACTTACCTCTGGGAGCAGGACCATGGGCGCGCAAGCCAGCGTTATGCCGGCTCTTCAAACAACTGCTCCCTAGGCAGGGTGGTGCCCGGCTAATTGCGGCAGCTGATGCTGCCGCCACGGGAGATTCAAAAACCCCACTGGAAACCGAAGGGGATGGGAGGAGGAGAGAGCCAGCAGGGAGCTGGCCAAGCAGGCGGTCGCTTCAAATGCTGGCAGTAGCAACCTAGCAGGCACTGCCCCACATTTAAGGCATGGGAAGCAGTGTCCTCTTTCAGGCTGGAGACGTTTTTTCCCCAGCCACATTAATTCCATAGTTCACAGGAGCGTCCTTCTCCCTTGGTGAGAGAAAGATGCCAGAGAATGGGAGTTCAGCCCACTGGGATCAGGGTCTGAGGCTCCCAGCACCCAAACAGATCGGCAATGGATGGGTGCTGAAACTGACTCCTTTAAGAGGGGGCTTACTGGGAATGGCAGAATCATAATCAGAACACCAAAGTGGTTGGCAGGTGAATGGGTTGTAGGGAAGGTGGAGACCCAAAGAACACTGCAGCATGGCTGTGAGTACCCCCATCATCGGGTCACTCAGGAAGAAGAACACCACTGAACCCCTCCTTCCTTCAGGTAACAAGTTATGGCACGTAAGTTGGGTACCCCGACCAAGGGGGAGGGAGTTACTCACAGCATCCACTAGAGTCGCCACAGTGGTGCATTGTCTGGGAATAGAAATTCCTACACTAGCGGATCTGTAATCCCAACCCAGACAGAAGTAGTCATGCAGCCACCTGCTGTAGCCCATGTGGAGCTCCTAATGCAAGCCATCCAAGTGATAGGGCAGGTGCTTGAAATACAACAGCTGCAGGGTACCCACCAGCAGGAGTGTATGAATCGTAATGCTGCCCCATTTAAGATGCCATGGATGTTGCAGGATGATGAACCTGAGGCCTACATTGAGGCATTCGAGAGGATGGCCCTTCAGACTGGGCTAGACTGCACTCAGTGGGCCCACCAGTTGGGTGCCCTAGTGGTAGACCAAGCCCAAGTGGCCTACCAGGCCCTGTAGAGGGAAGATGCCTGTAACTATGATAAGGTGAAGACTGCAATCTTGTACCGGCTCAACATTTCCCTTTGTTGCCGGCACAAGGTGCCTGAGGGAGGCAACAATTGGGTTCATTGCCCGGTGTGCGTCGCGCCAAATAAACACACTGGGGGGAGAAGCAGACAGAGTTTATTTGTTCTCAAGTAAAAGGCACAGGGAGACTGTATTGTCTCAAATCCTGCACACTTAACCCTGCAACAGCGGGATTTTATACCTCAGTCAGTTTCACTGTCAGTGATTTTCCACCAGCTGGCTCTCCTCTTCTTCCCCTTTCCCTCCTCCCTTCTCTCTCCGAGCGGTGCCCTTGCATTCCACAGATAACAGTTTTAGCTCGCCTGTTTTCCAGAAGGACAGGAGATTGCAGGTGCCATAGAAAGGGTTACAAAGGTTGGGCGAAAAGGGGGGGTCCTGGCTCATCTGAGCCCAGAGCAGAAGGACTTCCTCCACGCTCATGGTCTTCCATCCCTCTGAGTTACCTGGGGTTATGCCCAGTGACACCAACACCCTGAAAGTCATAAGCAGGCCTTCTGAGCCCAGAAACCCAAGAAAGTCAAAAGGCCTCACAGCTTACTACAGTACTGTGAGATGTGCTGAATAATTGGCTTCCCATGGGTAGGTTCAACCGAGATGGGGTCCTGTTGGAACAATTCCTTTGGGGCCAGGAGGAGGACACTCAGGTATGGGTGAGACGACACCAACCACAGAGCAGTGAAAAAGGCCTTCGCCTCACTTTTGCCAGATCACAGAATGAATGTAGTCCCAACTGGGACTCCATGCCCCAACAGGGAGCAGGACTCTAGAAAAGGAAAAGAGGATAGTTCCTCAGAAGGGAATGATGAGGGGTGTAGTCTGTTACCATTGTGGCTGGACCAGCCATATCGTAAGGGAGCGCGGACTGGCTTTTAGCAAACTAGATCATGGATTGGCAACATCCACCCCACCTAGAGAGAGACTGAGGAAAGCCAACTGAGGTGAGTCCATGCATTGTAGTTTTGGTACTACCTCACAGGAGGGACTCTGAGATCATTGAGTTTTGACGGCCTGGATCAGGATTGGGCGTTGCGAGCGACCCTGAACAAGGGATGTTCACAGTTGCTACTCCATGCAGTTCTGGCCCCCCAAAAAGGGGTGAAGGAGGCTGGACCTTTGGTAATGACCTACATCTTGGGTGGCGAGATGCGCTTCCAGAGTTGCTACCTCTCCCTGAGAGTAATGGAGTTCTGAGGTGAACTAAGGGTTGTCTTGGCTCCAGCATTGGCCTGTGAGATGATCTTAGGCTGAGAGTGGGGACCATTTTACATGGTACTAGAACATGTAAGAGTGACTGAGGAAAGAACGCAATTAAGAAGAGGCGAGGGCTGGGCAAGAGAAACAACCTCCTCACAGGATGGACCTGTCCAGGACAGCATTGATGTGGAGCAGGTAGCAAGTGTGGCACAGTTTTGTTGAGCACAAGAAGATTCAGAGCTGCCATGGCTAGTAACAGAGGACCCAGGATAGGGGACATCCAGGAGCCACCCTGACTTTGAGGTAATGGGGGGCTACTGTAGCAGGTCCAGAGGGGTCAGCAGGGACGGCAGAAAGGCTAGTGGTCCCATCCCCATTCTGCTGGCAAATTTGGAGACTGACCCACTAGATGACCATTTAGGGCATACCTAAACCAGGGCAAGACTAGTCTGGGATTTCTTTTGACCCTGTCTACAAGAAGATGTGGATAGGTGGGGTGTGGCCTGTCCAGAGTGCCAGAGAGCCCAGGAATGGAGACCTCAGAAGGTGCCTTTGCAACCTATGCCAATTATTAAGATGCTGTTCTCCCATGTAGTGCTGGACGTGGTGGGTCCCCTCCCAAAATCTCACGGAGGGTACCAATACGTATTAGTCCTGGTGGATTATGCCACAAGTTTTCCAGAAGCAGTTCCACTTAGGTCCATTACGGCTACCCGTGTGGTGGAAGAGCTCCTAAAGTGGATCGCCTGTGTGGGAATCCTATAAGAAATACTCACCGACCAGGGGACAGACTTTATGTCGGTGTGGAAGAGCCCCAACCCCAGGCAGCCCCGGGACTCACCGGGCGGGACGGAGCACGCCCGGCCGGAGCTGGCAGCGCGGGAACGCCAGGCGTGAGAGGTGCGGCACAGCCGGAGCCGGTGCGAAAGCCCGGGAGATAAGCCCAGCGCGGAGCCCGGCGGCACGCACTTTAATTAACTCTTCCAGGTGCTGCCAGGACCTGGTGGGTTCAAAAGCGGTGCCGGTGCGGTGCATCAGCGGCCGGAAGCAGCCGGAGGAGGAGGAGCTTCCTGGCGGGGAAGCAGCAGCAAGGCGGATGGCAGGAGGAAAGCCAGCTCAAACCTTTTGGAACAGGATAGGGCCCTGCGGGGCAAAATACAATGGGTAAAGGGCCCTCAGGGCCACTGATCGGGTGGTGGAGGCTGGGAGCGGGGAAGCCCCCCCCACCACAGCCACTGCCGGTGCGGCCCTTGGCCAGAGGCAGCAGAGGCGGGCTGAACCAGGGAGGACTGTTGGTAGACAGGCCCTTGGCAGGAACGGCGGGCCCCGGCTATATCTAGGGGACCCCGCCGAGACTTACCGAGTGACCCGGGGTTACTAAGGAGGACTCGTGTGTGGTGAAGAGAGAGACCCGATCCCGGCCGGGTTGAGGGGAACACCATTGGGACTCACCGCGTGGAGGCTCAGGTGAGGGTGTAGAGCCCTCGAAGACCCCAGACCAGACGAGACCAGAGACCCGTTTCTAGACCCGTACCCACCAAGGAACAACACTGAACCTATATCATCAAAGTCGTGGCAGGCGGACTTGGTGGGAGCAGGCTGGGAACGTGAGTGACTCCAAAGTGCACAAAGGGTCTGGGCCCCTAGGCGACCACGGGTATGTGAGTTGTGCCCTTATGGGCGGACCCATGACAGTCGGGTATAATGAAGGCACTTTGTAGCACCCCAGGCATCACCCATCTGAAAACATTTGTTTATCACTCCCAGACTAACGGCTTAGTGGAGAGACTTAATGGGACCATCAAAAGGATGCTCGGGCATTGTGGACAAGAGGACCCACATAGATGGGACACAGTATGAACCCCACTATTATTTGCCCTGAGAGATGCACCATAAGAGTCTACGCAGTTCTCACCCTTTCAGGTAGTGTATGGCCACAGCCCCAGAGGTCTGTAATAACAGACTGTCCAAGAAGAATGGGAAAGGCCAGTGGGACCAGGAATGATAACAAAAAGATATCGACAGGAACTACAAGATCACATATACAAGGCCCAGCGAATCATTTGCCAGAATCTTTGAGTTGCGCAAGAATGACAGAAGACCCAGTGTAATCAAAGAACAAAACCCAGGACATTTCAACCTGGATATATGGTATTAGTATCACTTCCAGCTTTGAGTAAGCACCTTTCTATGTGGCAAGGCCCATTTAAAGTGACCCGTCAGGTTGGTCCGGTAGATTATGAGGTGTTCAAGACTGGACACTGCTGTGAGCATCAAATCTACATGACAACCTCCTCAAAGAATGGAGGGCACCACAGGGCTGGATGGAACAATACAAGGAAGAAGGGGAGGAGTTGGGACCCCCCTGCCCTGAGTTAGGGGGTAGAACCACAGAGAGGGTGCAAGTGCAGCTGGGGGAAGATTTGAATGCTGAGCAACAGTGGGAATGGATGGGGATTTCATAGATTTCATATACATTAGGGCTGGAAGGGACCTCAGAAGATCATCAAGTCCAGCCCCCCACCAGAAGGGCAGGAAGTCAGCTGGGGTCATAGGACCCCAGCAAGATAAGCATCCAGGATGATAGAAACCTTCCAGGACATATTCCAAGAAACCCTGGGATAGACATGAGGAATAAAACACGAGATCAGAATGCCACCAGGTGCACTAGTCAGGGGATGATGGAGGCCTATACCCCAACAATTACAACAGGAAGTACTGCAAGAAATAGAAAAAATCCATATCAAGCAGTCCATCCTAAACAAGTCCATCCACATCCATCCAAAGCAAGGAATCATTCCCGAAGTCCCTGGCGCAGTCCAGTTGTACCAGTGGCCAAACCAAATGGGTCACTCCGCCTGTGCATCGACTTCCAAAATGCACTAGCAACCTTCGATGCCTTCCCCATGCCCCATATTGCCCACCTCATCAAGAAGATTGGGAAAGCAAGGTATATATCCACTATTGACTTAGCCAGAGGGTACTTGCAAATCCTGATGAGACCGGCTGACTGCACCAAGACAGCTTTCAGAACACCCTGGGGCCTATTTGAGTTTGTACAAATGCCCTTCAGGCTGAATGGAGCTGCAGCTACCTTCCAGAGGCTTATGGATTCCCTGCTGGCACCACACACAGCATACTCAATGGCATACATTGACGACATAATCATCTTTACCTCGGATTGGCCCCCAACACCTTGATGCCCTAAAGGCTGTCCTGGGAGTACTCAAAGTGGCTGGGATGACTGCCAATCCAAAAAAATGTAAACTGGCCAAGGGACCATCCAACCCCTTGCAGGCAAAGTGGAGGCAATATGACATTTCCAAGAGCCACACAACCATCACCAACTCCAATTCTTCTTGGGCCTCATCAACTAGTATTGCAGGTTTATACCACACTTTGTGGAACTCACCACACCCCTCAGAGATGCACTCAGAGGGTGGGCATCAGGGATGCAAAGATGGATGTCCAAAATGATGAAAAGCTTTGAGGATCTGAAGGAGGCTATGTATCACAATGTGGTAGTACATACTCCTGACTTCTCTGCCCCTTTTATCTTACACACTGATGCATCTGGCAGTGCCCTAGGGCCAGTCTTACTACAAAGATTGGGGGAAGATGAGCGTCCAGTCACATTTGCAAGCCACAAACTTAGCCGAGCGGAGACCAGATATGCCACAATAGAGAGGGAGTGCCTAGCCATACAATGGGCAGTAGAGTATTTTAAATGTTATCTGATGGGCCAGAGTTCCTGGTGGTGATGAATCATGTCCCACTGCAGTGGTTAACCAAAACACAGATAGAAAATACCCGCATAACCCACTGGGCACTTGCTCTTCAACCTTTCAGGCTCACGGTAGTGCACCGCCTTGGCAAGGATAACCTTGTAGTGGATTTTCTCTCTAGATATATCAGCTTGGAGGACACAGCAAGGAGGCATGCCAAGCACGTGAGAGGAAACTCCAGACAACTTGGGATGCCCTACAAGATATCAAAATGCCACAAGGCAGCTTAAGGGGGGAGGTCTGTGGCAACAAGAAGCCCCCACAGGCACAAAGAGTGCTGGGGCCAGCCCCGGGCACCCTCAGGGTGTATAAGATCCCCCGCTCCGTGCCCTGGTAAACTGCTGCTCTCCGGGCAGGGTGGCATCCGGCTAATTGTAGCAGCTGATGCCACCACCATGGGAGATTCAAAAACCCCACCAGAAACAGGGGGGGGAGGGAGGAGGAGAGAACCAGTGGGGAGCTCGCCAGGCAAGCAGTCACTCCAAACACTGGCAGTAGCAATCTAGGAGGAGCTTCCCCGCATTCAAGGCAGGGGAAGCAGCATCTTTCAGGATGGGGCTAGTCTTTCCCCAGCCACGTTAATTTCATAGTTCACAGGAGCATCCGTTTCCCTTGGTGGGAGAAAGATGCCGGAGTACAGGAGCTCAGCCCACTGGGATCAGGGTTTGAGGCTCCCAACTCCTAAACATACAGGCAACAGACCAGCACAGAATCTGATGCCAGATCCCTTTAAAAGGGGGCTGTCTGGGAACAATGGAACCATGATCAGAACACCAGAGCTGTTGGCGAATGGACGGGGTGTAGGAAAGGTGGAGCCCCTAGGAACACTATGACATGGCTGTGAGTACCCCCGTCATCAGGTCACTTGGGAAGAAAAACACCACTGAACCCCTCCTTCCTTTGGGAAATGAGTCATGGCAGGCAAGTTGGGGGACCCCGACCAAGGGGGCAGGGAGTTACAGTGTCCACTATAGTCATCAGACTTGTATACAGTGGTAAGGTCCTATGCACAGACATTTTCTTTAAGTATTCCAAGAGGCCTGGCAGTTTCTGAAGGATACATATAAGAGCATAATGGTTGCAATATTTCATTGCAAAGGAAAGATAAGAAGCACAAGAGACTAATGTGACTACACAAGGTGGTTCTTAACTATCTGAAGTTAAGATCTACAGGCGTGACAGGGTCCCACCCCAGAGATGGCTATGACACCACTGAAGCCACCTCAGCCCTTGTCATCTCTACTCTCTTTGCACAATCTCCCCTTCAGCTATCCTGCCACACCTTGAAGTATTCATGTCTTTAGAAAAAGGGAGGCTGCCCCAGGGCTCCCCAAGCAAGATCTCATACTGATGAACCCAAGTGTCATTGCTCATCATCATAAGAGCTAATTACATGACCTCCTCATCTCCCCTTTTAGCCACATCCAAGCCTTGCAGATGTTAACAATCACTCATTTGGCATTGGCCCCATAGTTGAATCTGGTCAATCTCCCATCAATGGGCCTTTCAGGCCCAGTGTCAACTCCAGTCCATGTGGACCTCTAAACCTGGAACAGTCTTCACCACTGTTAAGGCTTCTAACTCCAGTGCCTTTATCCATCCAAGCCCCCTCTGGGCTCAGCAATCTGTACCTCAAGCAATCTCAATCGCTCTAGGGCTTAGGCCTGCATTCTCTGGCCTTCCTGGGATCAGGCATCTCAGGCCTTCATTTCCTGTCCCTCTTGGGCTCAGGCCCGATTATCTCCAAAAGACTCCACCCCTGCAGGCTATGGGTCCATGACTTTAGCTCTTACCCAACATGGGCTATGGGTCCCCATACCAGGGACTGGCTGCTGGTTAGCCCTGCACTGGAGCACACTCATGCCCCAGCCAGGCCCTCCACAGCACACTGAAACAGGTCAGAGCACCCCGTGCTGGCAGACTGACTTCCTGGGCCCCCTGCAAGCCAAGGCTGCTCTGATTTGGCTTAACATGCTGTTGTCCCAGACACAAGGGTAATTGTGGCCCCCAGGAGCAATAAATTCTGGCATGAGTTTGTTTTCAGTCAAATTTATTTCAAGTGTAGACATACCCATGGAGTAGAAGGAACAAGAACAGATCTACAAAATTGGGAATAACTAGTTGGCAGACATTAGACTGGATCATAACCCAATGTGAAGGTTTCATAAAAAAGACAGATGCAATTTTGGGGTGCAGTATCACAAGAAGCAGATGCAACACATGGTACATGATAGTACGGCTCTTCTCTACATGAAGTACGGGGTGCTTTGGGCACTCTATTATAAGAACAATGTAGAGAAACAGGATAGGATTGAGGGGTTAAATGATAAAGATGACAAGAAGTGTGGATGCATGCTGTATAAGGAATGTCTAAAGGAACTAGATTTGTTTAGTTTGAAGAAGAGAAAGTAAAGGGAAGATTTTGGTTTTGAATATTTGAAAGGGTGCCATAAAGAAGAGGAAGAAACATTGCCTCATGTACTACAGAGGGAGAGACATGTGGCAGTGGGTTTACATTTCAACAGATTCTGTTCTTTTGAATCAGAGTCTGTGATACTTCTGATATAAATCTATGGCAGGATTCATATATTAAAGAAGAATAGTATGTGAAACCATTTTTGAGGCAGTAATAGAAACTCCAGATCAAGAAATTGAATCTGAGAAAACCATAATCTATATAGATATTAAAAATGATCTTCTGCACAGTTCAAACTATCTTTGCCATGCTGCTACAGAAAGAAATCAATTTTACTTTTAGCCACTAGGTGGTTGTTTACTAACAAGGAACATTCATAGATTTCATGGAGATGACGTATTTTTATGTTAAATTTGAAAAGTAAAATTTTCTGTATTAAATACATTTTAAAAGCAAAAATAAAAATCTGAAATGAAAATTAAATGTTAAATAAACAAATAAAAATTCCCAAAAAATTAGACTCAAATGTTAAAGTTCAGTTTATAGTCTGATCAATCCACCAGCTTGCTTACTAGTCATTGGCCTTTCCATTATCTTTCAGAAATTATAATTAAAATTACCCAGACTCCCTCTACATCATCTTTTTATGCTGCTACTTACTATTTATATGTTATGCCTCAGTTGTGATCTATTTGTAGATTTCAGTGTTATCAGATTTCAAAAGATTTTTTAAATGTAATATCACATTTTTTTTGTGAAAAGAAAGGCTTGGGAATATGTTTAGAATTCACTGAAGATTTGGAACCATGACTCTGGGGTTCTGTTACTGTCTCATTATGAAGTTGTTGTGTGAGCTTGGGCATGTAACATAACCCATCTTCGAATCTGTTTTCATAGGCTATATCTTTGCCCCAGCTAAAGCTGCTTTGTAATAAAATACAATATGAAATTCACATGAAATGGCTACATGTGGATTTCCCTTATATAAAACAATCCCTGGGGAGTGTATGTGAGTGTGCAGTAGGCCCCCTTACACAATGGGGGCATAGTCTACTTTTTTTTCCTATTGTTCACTTGTCCCTTATGGAGTATTACAGCTGGCACACCTGGTTCTAATGCTGCTTTAAATTGCTCCCCTACCTTGAACCCATTGCATGGAAATTAGTTTGCTGCTGCAAGTTTTTGCTGCTATTCAAAACCACTTGGAGATCCTTGGAAGGTGCTACTCACCATTCTTGTTGAGAGATTATGTAAAATTCCCATGTGAAGATCAGTTAAGTTTTTAAACACAACTCAATTATTTTACTATAAACCTTATTTTGGTCCCCAATTAAAAATAAATCCTTAATGGTATGTGTTATTTAAGTAACATAATATTTCTTCTGAGTGCTTTAAATAAATCAGAAAGGCCACTTTTGAGGAACAACCTTATCAGTGACTTTATTTTCTTCACTTACACAAAAAGTGACCAGTGTGCAGTATATGCCCAAAGTGCAACAGAGAGCTTCTGCGTGTGGCATGCAGCAGATAGGGGAAGGGATCAGGCAGCACAGGAGCACAGAAAATGGGAATCAGAGAGCATAGCAGCAAATCAGACAGGTGAAGGGGGTCAAAATAGTACCTGAGGACAGTGCAGGGCTAATTTGTGGCTGGTCTGCCAAAAAGGTTATTCGCCACTGACATAATATTCATTTACTTACTGACTGTAACAGGGGGCCTTCTCAGGGCCAATTTGCCTTTAGCTTCACACCTGTTTCTGGGCCAACTTCCCACTTTCTTGCCTGCCAGGCCTTGTTATTAACTAATTAATGAACTTGATTAGGTGGGAGGCTGCCCATTTTCTTGCCCCGATGCCAGGGAGCACTATCCATAACTCCATACCTCCCCTACACCGCAGCCCATACCTTGCAGATGGCATCTACAGATGTTAATCTTGTTGGCCCTACACTGGCCACCTATGTGCTACATTGCTGTGCATAGCACACATGGCACAATACCAGCTGTTAATGCACCAGCTTTTAGTATTTCCAAAAGGAAGTATTAATGATGGCACAGTAACAATGGCATCATAGTGGCATGAAAAGCCCTATGAAACATATTATCAGAACTGAATACATTTTAAAATACTTGGGACCATCTATACATACACATAATGCAGGACTAGTTTACCCTAATTTAAAGTACTCTAAAGTAAACTCACCTCAGCACACATCTACACATGCAAAGAACAGCTAAGAGCAGCAAATCTGCTCCTGCTCCCTGTGGCCCTACACTGGGCCCCAGCAGCAGCCAGGGGGAGCTCTAGGCTCCCCCTGGGCACTATCCCAGGGGCAGGCAGGGAGCACAGAGCCAAGAGTCAACTGTCTCCTGGCAGGGGCTTTGTCCCTGAGAGCTGCCTGCTGCCAGCGTGGGCTTCACCACCAGAGCCCAGGCAGGGACAATGCCCCACTGCCCTTACAAGAGGGAGCTCCCAGCCCAGGATGGGAGATCCTTATTCCCCATGGGCCCTTCTTCTCATTCCCAGCACCAGCCCCACAACAAAGGCACTAGAATCTTCTAGTGCTAGCCCCGTGACTGCAGAGATAAGGATCTCCCAGCCCCTGCTCCCTGATCACAAAGCGGGGCCTAAGAACTCCCTGCTGCTGGGGCAGGGAGACATAAACCCCACCCCAGCTCCAGTGATGGACCCTATCCCAGCAGCAGGCAGTTCCCAAAGGCAGGGAGTCTTCCACCCCGCTGCCCGGCTGACCAGATGCACATCCTCCTGGTCAAATGTCTACACATGCACTACTGTGCAGTAAGTAACTGAGAGTAAATTTGTGACTTGCATTTTCAGGTAGCAAATTTACTCATGATTAGAGTAAATTACAGCACAGTGGGCATGTCTACACATGCACCCAACTGCACAGTGTTCCTGTGTAGTCCTGGTGGGGCACAGGTTATTTCTGACCTTACTGTACAGTAGCAACAAGCTAGTGTGCAGTAGTCTTGATATCACAGTTCATGCCTGCTGACTATGTTTCTGTAGCAATGAGCTACATTGCCATAGCTCATCGCTACAACAACATAGCACTTCATGTAGAAGCACCCTGTAAGCATCTGCATATGTAGACAGTGATGGCTACTCTGCAGTAATTAGCTCTAATGTAGAGTAAAGCATCTCATGTAGATACTCCCTTTAAGTAGCAACCAATGAAATTTCAGTGAAATATTTGAGGATGTATTGTTTTTTAAATAAACTTTCCCCTTTCTCACCCAACAAAAATATGAAGCATAGTTCTACCCTCCACCTATTCCCCACAGGTGTGACATGTATAACACCTTGTCACAAGTGACACAAGAGTGTCTTCCCACTCCTCCAGAATTCACTAGTCACCAGGCATATTCTTTTCATACCTCAATATTCACCAAACCCAATCCTCTAACTCATAACAAAAAAATCCTTGCTCTCCATTCATTTTCAACATATCTCTTTCAGACAGAAGCACAATAGGGCAGCTCTGTCTCCTGGGCAGCTGTGGTGCATGGGGCGGTGACTGGAGCTTGGCTGCTAGCAACAGTATAGGGTCTTGGGGGGAACTGAACCCCAAATTCTTGAAAGCAAAACTCATGTCACATGTATGTGTTACAACACAGTGGGGTAAAAACTGCAGAGATGGTGGCCCCTAGTGAGGCCACGGAGCCTGCCAAGTTTCAAGAAGTTTGGTGCAGGGGTTTGGGGGGAACTGTACCCCACATTCTTAAAGGAAAACTCATGTCACGTCTGTACGTTACGACACTGGGGGCTCAAAACTGCAAGGATGGTGGCTCCTGGTGAGGCCACAAAGCCTGCCAAGTTTCAAGAAGAGGTTTGGCGGGGAACTGCACCTCAATCTGCAGACAAGCAAAACTCGTGACATGGGTGACCCTGTGTGTGTTAAGGCTTCGCACAGCACTAGTGCCCATATTTAAGCAAGGGAAAAAGGAGGATCAGAGAACTATAGACCAGTCAGCCTCACCTCAGTCCTTAGAAAAATCATGAAGCGGATCCTCAAGGAATCCATTTTGAAGCACTTGGAGGAGAAGAAGGTGATTAGAAACAGTCAGCATGTATTCACCAAGGGCACGTCATGCCTGACAAACCTGATCGCTTTTTATGATGAGATGATCAACTCTGTGGATGAGGAGAGACCAGTGGATGTGGTATACTTTGATTTTATCAAGGTTTTTTATATGGTCTCCCACAACATTCTCTCAAGCAAGCTAAGAAAGTACAAGCTGGATGAATGGACTGCAAGGTGTATAGAAAACTGACTGGATCATCAGGCTCAGAGGGTTGATGTCTAGTTGACAGCCAGTATCAAGCGGGACCAAAAGAAAACTCATGAGGTTCAATAAGGACATGTGCTAAGTCCTGCACTTAGTACAGAACAATCCCATGCAGCAGCTCTGCAGAAATGGACCTGGGGGGTTACAGTGGATAATAAGCTCAATATGAGACAACAGTGTGCCCTTGTTGCCAAAAAGGCTAACAGCATATTGGTCTGCATTGGTATGAGTGTTGCCAGTAGGTCAAGGGAAGTGATTCTTCCCCTCTATTCAGCACTGGTGAGACCACATCTGGAATACTGTGTTCAGTTTTGGACACCCCACTACAGAAAGGATGTGGACAAATTGGAGATGCCTGGGGAGGGCAACTAAAATGGTGAAGGGCCTGGGACAAATGACTTATAAGGACAGTCTGAAGGAACTGGGCTTATTTAGTCAAGAGATGAGAAGACTGACTTTTGGATTTAATAGCAGCTTTCAGCTACCTGAAGTGGGGTTCAAAAGAGGATGGGACTAGGCTGTTCTCAGTGGTGGCAGATGACATAACAAGGAACGACAGTCTCAACTTGCAGCAAGGGAATTTGGCTTAGATATTAGGAAGAACTTTCTCATTTGGAGGGTAGTAAAACACTGGAACAGGTTACCTAAAAAAAGCTGTGGATTCTCTATCCTTGGAGGTTTTTAAGACCCAGCTAGAAAAAGTCTTGCCTGAGATTATTTGGTTGGGGATGGTTCTGATTTGAGCAGAGGGTTGGACTAGATGTTCTCCTGAGGTCTCTTCCAACCCTAATTTTCTATGATTCTATATTTCAGGGATTTCATAGACATTACAACTGGAAGGGACCTAGTAAGATCATCAGGTCTAGCTCCTTGCCCAAGAGGCAGGAACTCAGCTAGGGTCAAAGGATCCCAGTAAGATAAGCATCGAAATGTTTCTTAAAAGTGTCCAGAGTAGGTGCTTACACCACCTCTGGGAGGAGTCTGTTCCAGGTATTGGGGGTTGGACAGTAAAGAACTTTTTCCTTATGTCCAGCCGAAAATGGGCTTGCAGGAGTTTGTGACGATTGGACTGTTTTGTCCCTTGGGGTGCTCTGGTGAGCAGGCATTCTCCCAGATCCTGATGCACACCCCTTATTTACTTATAGGCTGCCACCAAGGCACCACTGAGCCTGCACTTATGCAGGCTGAAGAGTCCCACAGCTCGCAGCCTCTCTTAATAAGGCCTGTTCTTTTGCCTTCTGATCATGTACATGGTTCTCCCCATGACTCTTTCAAGCTTCTCCACATCCTTCCTGAATTTTGGAGTCCAAAATTGGATGCAGTACTCCAGCTGCAGCCTCACCAAGGCCAAGTACCATGGGAGGATGATATCCTGGGTCTTGCTCAAGATGCATCGGTAGATGCAAGACAGAGTTTTTTTGTTTTGCCAGCTACAGTATCACATTGGTGACTCATGTTCATCTTGTGATCAATTATGACTCCCAAATCTCTTTGGTGCTAATGAATGTAGCATTGCCCAGTCTACAAGTGTGATGCAGGTTCTTTTTCCCAAGGTGGAGCACCTTGCATTTCTCTGTATTGAATGCCATCAGGTTTTCATCCGCCCATCTTGCAAGTCTAATGGGGTCAGCCTGGATCACCAGCCTAACCTCAAGTGTGGATACTCTTCCTCAAAGTTTGGTGTCATCAGTGAACTTAGCCAATCCACTTCTGATACCAGTGTCCAGATCATTTATGAAGATGTTAAAGAGTACAGGTATAAGAATGGAGGCCTGAGGGACATCACTAGTCACTGAATGCTATGTTGATTCAGTTCCATCAACTACCACTCTCTGGTCCAAACTTGGACCCAGTTCCCCAGCCATCAGACTGTGGAGTAATTGAGGCTTCAATTGCTGAAATTTTCCATGACGACATCATGGTTCATCAGGTCAAAGGCTTTTTTAAAGTGCAGATATATGATAGCTACCTCTTCCCATTTGTCCACGTAATATGTCACCTGGTCATAGAAGGAAATGAGATTCGTCAGGCAAGACCTACCCACAACAAACATGTGCTGGCTATCCCTCAGAATGTTGCCTTCTGTTAGCCAGTCAAGAATGGTTTCTTTGATAATTTTTTTCCAGGATCTCCCCAGGGATTTAGGTCAAACTGATTGGCCTGAACTTTCCTGAGTCTTCTTTCCTCCCTTTCTTGAAGATAGGCACCACATTGTCCCTCTTCCAATCTTCAGGTACTTCACCCAACCACCATGAGTTCTTGAATATTCTTGTCAGCGGCTGTGCTATGATGTCTGCCAATTCCCTTAGCACTCTTGGGTGAAATCTATCTGGACCAGCTGATTTGTGGGTGTACAGCCTCTCAAGATGCTCCCTCACAAGATCCACACCAATGGTGGGCATATATTCATCCTTACCCTCATCATCTATGTATCATGTTAGGCAGGGTGGTCCCTTTGGGCTGGTGAAAAAACAATGCAATGTAATCATTAAGCAGGTTGGCTTTTTTCTGGGTGTTGGTAGTCAGCTCCCCCTACTGGTTTAGCAGGGGTCCAGGGTTACCATTGTTTTTCTTTCAATTCCCAACATATCTGAAGAAAGACTTTTTATTGCCCTTGATTCATGTAGCCAGCTGGAGTTCAGTTGCAGACTTGGCTTTCCTAGTTTGCTCCCTACAGGTGCGGACCAGTCAGTATACCCCTCCTTAGTGGTGTTTCCTGTCTTCCATCCTTTATAAGCCTCTCTTTTTACATGTAGGAGTTCCATGAGTTCCCTGTTCAGCCAATGGTGTTGTTTAGCCCTTTTACCACCTTTCCTATGGGTTGGGATGGACTTCCCTTGTGCTTCTAGGATTGCTTCCTTAAGGAGCAAATACTCATCATGAACTCATCATGATCTTCATCAGAGAGTGCTGAAGGAGCTGGCCAAAGCCATTGTGGAACCCCTGGCAAAAGTCTTCCACAACTCATGGTGCTATGGAGAAGTCCCTGAGTACTGGAAGAGGGCCATTGTTGTGCCTATCCACAAGAAGGGCAAAAGGGAGGACCCGGGTAACTATACCTAATTTCCATACCAAGGAAAATCCTAGAAAAGTTCATCAAGGAGTCTATCTGTGACAAGCTTGCAGAAGGTAAGATTCTGAATGACAGCCAGCATGGCTTTGTTGCAGGTAGGTCTTGCTTTACCAACCTCATCTTCTATGACTGGGTAACTCACCACCTGGATATGAGAGAGCATGTTGACATTGTATACCTTGACTTCCAAAGTACCCCATGATGATCCCATGATGATCTAGTATCCCATGATGTCTTTGCAAAAAAATTGGAGGATTATGGGCTTAACTCTGAGACAGGTGGATGAGAAACTGGCTGCAAGATAGGACCCAGAGAGAAATAGTGAATGGATCTGTGTCATCCTGGCAAGAAGGGGCAGTGGTGTCCTGCAGGGGTTGGTGCTCAGTCCAGTACTTTTCAACATCTTTATCAATGATTTGGATGTGAAGGTGAAGAGCTCACTGACCAAGTTCATGGACAACACCAAGTTATGGGGGAGCTTGGTCATGCTTGAACATAAGCTACAGATATAGGCAAACTAGACAGGCTAGCAAGTAGTATTGTGTGAAACAGCACTGTTTTGTTTCAACTTGCATTTTAATGTTTTGACAGAACAGTGTTTTGTTTAGAATTTTGTCTTGATTTGAAACTGCTGTTCCATTCTGTTTCATCAAAACAGTTTCATTGTTTCAACATTTTGCCCATAGGCTATAATGGGGAAGCTCAAAACAGCCTATAAATTTGTCATTTCTGGTCTGATTTGGATGAATCTTGCAAGAATGGTAGCCTGCCAAGTTTCATGGAGATAGGTGCTGGGGTTTCAGAGAAACTGCACCTCAAAGTCTTGAAAGCAAATAACTCATGTCACGTGTATGTGTTAAGCCACAGCAGGGTCAAAACTGCAGGCTTGCTAGCCCTTGCTGAGGAAATGAAGCCTGCCAAGTTTCAAAGAGATAGGTGCAAGGGTTTTGGGGAAATTGCACCTCAAGCTGAGGACAAGCAAAACTTGTGACATGGGTGACATTGTGTGTACTCAGGCACAGCAGAGTGAAAGCTGCAGGCTTGATAGCCCCTTCTGAGGCCACAAAGCCTGCCAGGTTTCAAGTAGATAGGTACAGAGGATTATGAGTTCTGGGGCCCTGCACCTCTAGCAGCTGAGAAGCAAAACTCATGACATGAATGCTTGTGGGACTGTGTCTGTCTTGGGGCACAAAGAGGTGAAAACTGCAGGCCTTTTAGGCCCTGCTGCGGCCACAAACCTGCCAGCTGTTAAGGAGATAGGTGCAGGGAGAATCTGGGTTCTGGGGCCCTGCACCTCTAGCTGCTGACAGGCAAAACTCATGACATGGGTGGGTGACACTTTGTGTGTGTTAAGGTGCACCCTCACTCAACTGACACCAAGGGAAAAAGCAGGCCAGTTCAAACAATGCTGCCTTTTACACAGTTTTTCCATCCCTCACCTGAGCACTGGGATTGGAAGAGACCTTTGGAAAGGATGACAGTCACTGGCCAGCTACACAATCAATAATGAGAGCACTCCTTCCCCCCCGCCTTCTGCCCTCTTTCCCCTCCCTCTTCTTACTTTACTTTCTGTTTCCCTACAAGCAAACCCAGCTTGAGCTTCAAAACATTTAAAAAATTTTGAAACATTTTAACTTGCCTCATTTCATTTTGAGGCTGTTTTGAAGCTCTCTGTTTTGTTTCAATTTTGCTGTTTTGCATTCAAAATGAGTTGAAACAGCACCAAAACGAAATTCCCAGCAAAGTTTCTCACAGCCTTACTAACAAGTTGGATGGATCAGAAACTGATGAAGTTCAACACTGAGAAATTTAAAGTACTCCACCTTGGGATGAGCAAACCCCCAAGACACCTACAGGCTTGGCGGCACCAAACTGACTAGCACCACAAATGAAAAGGAGCCCACAGTATGAATATGAGCTGGCAGTGCAATGCTGTACCCATCAGGGCAAATAATACTCTGGCATACATCAATCAGTGCATCTCCAGCAAAACCAAGGAGGTGATTCTTCTGCTCTACTCAGCACTGGTGAAACCACACCTGGAGTACTGCATCCAGTTCTAGGCACCACACTTTAACAAGGACATGAACAAGCTTGAAAGAGTCCCAAAAAAAGCCACCTGTATGATCAATTTTAAAAGGCAAGCCATATGAGAAAAAGCTGAGGGAACTGGACTCTTCAGCCTGAGGAAAAGAAGGCTGAGAGGGGACCTGGTAGCAGCTTACCGCTATTCTAGGGGAGTACATCAAGGGCTCGGTGAACAGCTCTTCACCAGAACACCTGAGGAGAAAACCAGGAATAATGGCCACAAACTCCTGGATGATCAATTCAGGCTCAACACTGGGAAAAACTTCTTCAGTCCGGGTACCCAGACTGTGGAATAAGCTCCCTCCAGAGGTGGTGCAATCACCTACTCTGGAAATCTTCAAGAGGAGACTAGACAGTCCCTGGGGTCACCTGACCCCAAGTTATCTTTCCTGCTTGATGCTGGATCTAATTATCTTCCTATGTCCCTTCTGGCCTTACAATCTATGTAAAACTCCCCTCCCTGTGAAATCATGGCCTCTCAGGGCCTCAAGAGCAAGCTTTCTGAGCTTATGAAAGTCAGCTTTCCTAAAGTTGAGGACTACTGCATTGCTGACTGACTTGCCAGCTTTGCTATGAATAGTGAAAGTGATCAACTCATGGTCAAAGTCACCCAGCTTCCCTTTGATTCTTAGGTCACTAATTAGATTATCCCCTTTTGCCAGTACCAGGTCCAGCAGTGCCTTACCGCTTGTCGGTCCATAAACTTCTTGAGACAGGTAGAGCTCATCTACGCATGTAAGGAAGCTTTGAGATTGATCAGATTTGGCCAAGTGCTCTTCCCATGAGATGTCTGCATAGTTGAAGTCTCCCATGACAAACATGTATTTATCTGCATAATTGTTTAGCTATAGATCTACTTACCTATAGATATATATACACACAGATTACAGGTGTGGATCCAAGGGAGTTTAGGTGCATGGTCACCCCCCCCTTGTGCAATGGAGGTCACATGCCCAGACCTCCAGTTCCCTGCTGTCTTATGCCTTAGTCCCCTGTGGAGTTGGACATGCAGATGGAGTTCTGGGCTCACAGAAAATACCTGGGGGACCAAGCAGGGAGCAGGTAAGGAAGGGGGCAGGGAACTACTCACTGCAACCATTGTTCCCATCTGATCTGGGGGCAGAGAAAGCATCAGGGCTGCTCTTTCCCTGGGCTACTGAAAGGGCTGCATGGGGTACCAGGATCAACAGCAGGATCAATGGTTTGGTCCTTACTCTTTCCTCTCCACCATGTTTTTCCCATTGTCACAGGTGCTCCAGCTATGGGGACCAGTGCACAACTCAGCTGGACTGGGCTGAATGGGGCTGGGATGAGAACAGTGGCTGCAGTCCCCCTTGTAGCACTTGCTCCTGACTAGCACAGGACACCCATAGGAACAGGGCAGGGAATACCTGTGCCTGGAAGAAGGGACTTGGCTGCTGCAATTGTCCACAGGTCAACCTTATGCTACCTCTCATAGAAGCCCCCAGCTACTGTGGGGCAGGAATGGCCCTGGGGCTTCCCCTGCCATCAGATCAGCTGGGGACAGAGGTGACAGGTCCCCACTTCTTGTGCCAGGAAGCAAACCCTGCTGGAGAGGAGAAAGGAGAAACGCATGGGGATGGAGTCTTACCTGCTTCAGGAACTTGAAATATCCCTGGAAGTTGCTGCTGCATGCAATCTGTCCACCACAACAGGGCAAGAGGGGGGCTTCATCCACCTCTATGGCACAAGGTACATCTCCCTCACCTCTGTTGTTTTCAAATCCTAAATCTGCCCATGTATGTATGAAATAAATTTGAAAAGATACAATTTGTAATGCTAGCTCAATACTATTTTGTATTTCAGGATAAAAGATATCAAGTTCCTGGTCTTATGAAGTTGTGTTCATTAGAGGATCAGGGAACCAAAACATTTGATGAAATTTCAGAATGTTTTCTCAAAGATAGAAAATACCTCCAAGCAGTATAAAACACAAGTGAAAAAGACCATCTCCCCCACAATTCATACCACTAGGAAAAGAAGTGCTTGATAGGCTCATGGCTAAGGTATTCATAGACCAACTAGAAAAAAAAGTGGAGGGGGAGTATGCAGCAAGGTGAGCAAGATCATAGAAAGATTGAGGTCATCAACACAGCTTCCCAAACAGATAATAAGAAGAGCTAAGATTGCTTGGGATGGTGAACTATATAGAAATATTTGTGCCTAATATAATGCTCAGAACTTGAAGCCTGGAAGTGCTACTGTGCATGGTCCTGCTTTGAGAAGGGGATTGGACTAGATTACTACCCAATTTTCTATGATTCTGTGATTCTATGAAAGCCCTCTTTGTGGAGAGAGCTGTCAAGCTGGACTGAGGAAATAGCCTCTCCAACATGGTGCACAGAGCTGTGCCACAGGACCAGAATAGTGGGGTTGTAAACAAACTTCATGCTTCCACAGGGCACAGCTGGGGCAGGGAAGCCACAGGGCACAGCTGGGGCAGGGAGGGGAGCCCAGGGAAACTTATTGGTGTGGGCTCCCCAGAACTCAATATGGTTGGGGCCAGGCAGAGGGTTCCTAGCTGTCTGTGATCAGTTGGACATGGGGAGGAAAGGGCGAGGAGAGGAGTGAGAGACCCACATCTATCTGCTCAATAGGAGGGACGTTGTTTGCATGCAGAGCATGGTGCAGCAGAGCATGGTGCTGAGTGCTCAAGAGCACAATGTGACTATGACCCCAGGGTCCAGGCAGTGTGCAGTAGCAGCAGTTTGCAGATGGCCAGCCTGGTGCTGGTGTCACTGGGGAGCTATGCCAGGACTGGACATCTGTAAACTGCCAATGTTGCATCTACCTGCACCCAGGGACAGGGTCATGCATATTCTGTACACATGCTGTGCCCCTGAGCTTAAAATAAAAGATAAGTATCATTTTTTAAGGAAGACTTTTGGTGCTGTCACAGCACACCTTTCAGTAACCACTGGTACAGCTGTAGGAATTACACCATTGAAAATGGTGGCCTCCACATGTGTGTCATTTTGTGTGGGTATGCACATAGTGCCTAAACATAAAGGCTTCTGCATTATATACTACCTACTTATGTATCCTCTGAATATGATATCTAATTTCAAAATGTTTAACAGCTTAAGTGCAGTCACAAATTAAACGTTGTAATTATGGCTTTTTATATATCAGATTCATCATTCTGCATACTGGTCCACACTTCATTCTGAACTTGGAGCACAGTCTTCCCACTAGAACTTAGTGGAAATGTATTTGAATAAATCTCCAAAGTAGATGCATTTTCATGATTGGTAAGTGGACAGCTGAGAATTTAAGGACACTCCAGTCACAAAGGCTAAGTTACTTTCTGTGAAGTCATGGTTAAGAATCAGTCTCTTATTTTCCAACTTTGCTTTCAATATGCTTATATAACGAGACATATTCAACTAAGGGCTCTTCAGTTCCCTCTGTTTTATTTATATACCTACTTATATAACCACAGATGAATAGTGCCTGATCAAGAATATCTATGATTGGCTATGTTTTATGTGAGTGTCACATTCCAATTTACTGGTTCTTAAGAATGGTTGGGACTCATTGCAATAAATAGCTACATACAAAACTAAAGAATTTTTCAGTAAAATTGAGTTAATTCAACCTGTATGTAAAGAAATTTCAAAGAGCAGATAATGTTAACAAAATGGATTGTTTGCTACAACTCGGCCCCTTGTCCTCATTGGGCTCTGCACAGCCCTGCCTCTGCACCCCTCAGCACTGGGCTCTCTGCAGCCCTGCCTCTGCGCCCCTTGGCGCTGGGCTCTCTGTAGCCCTGCCTCTGCGCCCTTCGGTGCCCCTAGTGCCACGCCCTCTGTGATGCCAGGGTCAGTACACCTGAAATACCGTGCCCTCTCTGGCGCCGGGGTCTCCCCACACTAAGCTGCCCCCCCCCCCAATGAGGGCTCCTCCTTTCTCAATAGCCTCACCCAAGCCACCAGTTTTATAAAACATAAGCCCCTAGGCTATAACATCACAATGGGAACTTATTTGTTCTCTACCCCTTTAAAAGAATCAAACTTTGCCCCTAGCTAAACTCACCCTCAGGCCTCTTCCTCTAGCATCCTCTAGGAGGGCTCCTTCCTGCTTGGCTGCTGGCAGTGAAGTGCTTTCCTTAGTTCCAGCTCTGCCTCTTCTAGTCAGCTGACCAGGTGCAGCTGCAGGCTAATTTGCTCTCTAGCCCTGGTAACCTGCAACTGGGCTTCTGTCTGTCTCTTTGGGCTCTCCCCAGTTTCTGCTTTTCTAGAAGCAGGCACCTTAGTGCTCTGCGACAGTCTTCAGGCCATATTTTTACTTTGAACTTCAATCTATTAAGAAGAGTTTTCAAGCTCAATTATATGTAATACAAAAAGCTATCAGAGTATATTTTAATTGAGAGTCAGAGATGGCTGCCAGAAATATTGTTGTGGCGAAGTGGGACTCCCTGCCTAGCCACAGTGCTAGGTTCCCCACTTGCCTTTGGGCATGACCTCCACCTGACTCTCCTGCCATGCCTTGTTCTTAATTAATCAAGATGTTAATTAAGGTGGAAGGCTGCCCATTTTATGCCCCAATGCCAGGGGGAGCTATCTGAGGCTCTGAACCTTCTCTACACCACAGCCTATGCCTCACAGATGGCATCCAGCTGTTAGTCACACCTGCCCCAGACTGGGCTCCAGAATCCTCCTATCAGGACCCCTTTTTGATCCCTCCACTCAGGCAGCCTACTCCACCATCATTCGGGTTGCTCAGCTCCCTGTAGGTCCCAGGAGTGGTCCCCCCGGGACCTTCGGCCACACAGGCTCTGGCCTTTTCTCCAATGCCAGGCAGGACCCCCAGGCCCTCGGCTCTGAGGCATCCCTTTTGGTGGGCACCTGCTCCTTTTGACCTTACTGGTCCTGGCCCCAGCATTAACCAGTCAAGGGGGTACTCTACCTCTGGCCTCTCTCACTAGCCCCACACTCTCTCTCAGGTCCACCTTCCTGGATGTGGTAGCTGGGGTTCCTCACACCATGACTGGTGCTCCAGGGCCTCACAGGGGACTCTCACTCCCCCACTGGAGAAGCAGGTTGTGGTGCTACTTAAGATCTTACTCTTCACCCACACTCAGCCTCCCAGCAGTGGAGGACTTACTGGGGTCAGGACTCATAGTTTCATAGTTAATAGTTTCATAGTTTGTAGGGTCAGAAGGGACCTGAGCAGATCATCTAGACTCACCCCTCTCTCTCTTGGGCTGAACCCACTTTTTTCAGCCTTGGGCTCAAACTTCAGCCTCAGGCATCCAAAGACCTACCTGGGCCTACTCCCCTCACTCGGGGTCTCCACACCACCCCTTCACTTGGGGCTCTAGATCTCCACCCCCTTCAGCTGGGGCTCCACACAGCCCCCTCACCTGGGGCCACAGGACTTCGTTCCCCAGTGGGCTTAGGTGACCATAGCTTTGCCTGGCCCCAACTATGGTTCCTTGAGGTTCTACCCCCCCACTCTCCCTCCTCAGGGTCTCTTGGGGTCTTGCACCCCACACTGGTGCCTCAGCTGTGTCTGGCCCCCAAATATTCTCCCTTCTCGGAGTCTCTCAGGGTCTTGCACCCCACACAGGGCTCAGGTGGCCTCAGCCATGCCTGGCCCCCAACTACCTCTGATGGTACACAAAAACCATCCAAAAGTGTAGGCTAGGGTTAAGGTGCCCCTACTCGCCTTTCACCAGGGTGATCACTGGCCTGGCATTTCCCGGGGACTCCTGCACAACTGAGAGCCCCACCAGGCCACCCACTCCTGGCAGGGTGCATTTTTAGGTCATGCCCAGGACCAGGAGCCTCCTGACCATCCCCTACAGCTCCTGCCCTTACCTCCAGGATGTTCCAGCAGCTCTGCAGCCAAGTGATGTTGCTGCCTCCCCAGCCAGCAAGGAACTGAGCTCTTTATATGGGCAGCCAGAGATCTAAAATGGTCCTGCACTCTGTGAAGTTAAGCTGGACCAGGTTTCCCTATGCCTTATCTGCATATACATTTTATGAGGATCCCAGGAATTATGACAAGAACACCCAGTTTCAGTCATGAGCTGGGAACTAATTAGCACATGGATTCTTTGGGGCACCTGGAATACACTCACACACTGAGCAATGCTAAACTGTAGCGTCACCATGACTTGATATGTTATTGACTCTAGTGAGGTCTAGCCCAATGGTAAATCTTGAGCCTTTTGGCTTTGGACTAATATCATGCCTAGTTTGTACTATATAAAAGTAAATATAAAAGTACTGCTTAAAAGTGTGTTTATAGAATATCTTCAATAAAACTTGCAGCAGTTTCAGAAAAGATCAAATGCATCAGTTGTGGATGAACTCAGTCTATGGGTACTATATGCAAAGGTTATTGTTTTCAAATTTTCTTTTCATCTCCATGTGCTCAGGGAGAGAAGGGTTTCATTGTAAGAGGAGGGGGAAAGGGCTGTAGAGGGGGAAGAAATTGGGGGGAGATAGAGGGCACGGGGGCTACCTGACCCCCCAGATCTATTTTCCCTGCTGTAGCAGTAGGAGGGGAACATATTCAAGGCAAACCTCCAATAATTAGATTATAGGCATGGAAAATGATAACAAAATTATAAGGAGTACTCAGTAGCCATGTTGGCCTGATCCAAAAAGACATATAAAAAACTAGAACTCTTGGTTCCAAAATGATACCATTTATTAGACAAACTGGACTAATAAAAGGTATCATTTTGGAACAAAATTATAAGTTTTCCATATATAGATGGTAATTATTGGGGGGTCATCTTATGATCAGTCATCTTATATTCAAGTAAATATGATATATCATGAAACTAGTTTTTAAACTAACACCTCCTCTTCTTAGACTGAATCTTAACTTAAACAAAGATTCTGCTCATCACTAAGAGGCATTTCTGAAGACAATCAGTGGCTTGTTAGTTATTTTATTTTACTAAATATTTTCCAAGTAATATTTGCATTTACTCTTTCATTTCACGTTTTGAAATTTTATTCTTTTCAAAAAGCAAATGTCACTGTATTGAAATTTAACAATACACAGCCCTAACAGGATTGAATAGCATGAAAGAATAAATGTAACATGAGCAAATGATTTACTGCGCATCACATTTGAGTTACGGCAGCATTCCTTAGATAAAAAAGCCCATATAGTTATCGGAGTTACTAAAGATTGACAGTACTATTTCAGTTAAGTTTATTGTTCATACTAAACCATTACAAAGTATAGTAAGAGATAGAACAAATTTGATTTTGAAGTTGACTTTTTGTGCTTAGAGCATGTGATGAGGGAAAATGTTCTGACAGCTCAAGCTTACTCAAGCTTAATGACTGATCTAAATTGGAGCTTGGAGATAAAAGAAATTCTTTAGTGATGCCTCAGTTGTCATTGATTGCTATGAGCAATTTTAAAGCTATTCAAGATGAGAATTGCCAGCTTGGTTCTAAAAGAGGAGAAAGTGGTACATAAGATTAGAGGCTGGTGCAAACGCTATCATGTAAAAAAAAGAAAGAACAGGTTTGTATTACTTGCGTACATAGGTGATAATCGCAACTGCATATAGAATTATATATCAGCAGGAAATGACTCAATGAATCTACAGGGTACATTGTAAGCACCAGCTGTGCTGGGGAAGATGAAAATGAAAGGCAGTGTGCATTACAAGCATCAACAGGAGTAAGATGGCTGAAAACAAAATGTTAGATGCTAAAGCCAACAAGCCAGTTAACAAATTCATAACAGAAGCTCTTCTTGCAAATTATAAATTATACAGCACAGGCTTTTTCCAGGGGTTTTCTGAGGATCTTAAAATTACAGAATGGAATAAAGGAAGGGAGAGGTTGTTCCCACCCCCATCCTCCAATAGCTCAATACTTTTAATCTCTGACTAATAAAATCATCTGCAACTTTACATAAATATGATCACATGCATGCTCCATTTCAGCTCTGCCTATTAGAGCCATCATATATTTCTATCATTTATTAAACAAATTGTGACACAGATGGATGAAAGCACCAGCACTCAAGGCTGATGTAAAGTGAGACTCTTCTCGTATAATCATGCTAAGAAAAGGGTCAGACCATGGAATAGGGGAGGGGGGCGGGGGGAGATAACAAAAATAGAAAGCAGAGGGTTTGCAATTGTTCATATACCTGAATAACTTAAATTGAGCCTCAGGGCTAGATACAAACACTCAAAAAGGCCAAGGCTGAATTGATTCAGTTTTTGCAGATTAGTTTAAACTATACAAATTAAATTGAAACAGCAGTGAAAAGACATTTACCTTTGATTCAAGAAATGCAGCCACATGCCTGCAGCAGCTCAGCCAAAAGCTGGCAGGGGGAGCGGGGGATGCTAGAGCACAGCTCTCTGGCTGTGTGTTCACTTCTGCTTCCTGCTTCCCCTCAGGTCTCTGGGATTTGCAGTCCAGAATTACAGCAGCAGGACTCTGCAGCATTGCTCATCACTTTCCCTTCCTGCTTCCAGGTATCTCTGGGATTTTTAGTCCACATTTGCAGCCAGGAGTAAGTTTGAGCAGGCGAAGGGGTGTTTAGTCCCCCTCCCTAGCCCCAGACCCTAGCCGAGGTTTGCTGGGGGGCAGAGGGGCAGTCCCTGTAAACTGGGCTGCATCCCCAGCCAGGCTTTCCCCCACCCTCCCCTTGTCAGCCAGCCCTCACTGCTTCAGCTAGTGAGCAGAGGGGTGGGGCCAGCCCTGCTCTTTGGAGTAGATAGCCCAGACCAGACCAGGGCTGGAAAGTATACTGGGATGCAGAAGGGGCTGTGATTTAACTTGAACCAGGAAGAGGTCTGGAACAGAAGTTTCATGAACCAGTTTTATCCAGATCAATTAAGACTGATCCTACATTCAATCATGGTTAACTTAAACCATTTTCAGCCATTTGAAACTGGTTTATGTGCACTGAGCTTCTGTTCTGTTACAGATTTAAACCAGTTTCTGATCACTTAAACCAGCTTATGTGTAACTTCTGTCCCTAGCCCAAATGGCTACTGTGAAAATGTGTCTTGGGGGAGGAGTACTTGGCAGGTCTGAGGTGGGACAGGTGTCTGACAGGATTGGTGGGGGCTGATGGGCCTACAGGGGAGGTTGGGAGGTCTACAGGGAAGGTTGTCCATCAAGGAATGGTGGAGTTAGGGGACTAAAAAATAGTCCAATCAGCATCAGGAGGTTAGGAAGAGTGCAGTTCTGGGGCTGAAGCAAGAAATACAACTTTTCCAGCCCTGGGGCTGCGCTTAAAATGTATACAGACATTTGGCAGATCTACCTAATCTGTTCCTGATCTAACTTAGTTCACATTCTCAGATGAACTAACTTAGATCTGGCCAGTCATTTTTTGCCTGATTTCAGATCTCCGAACACCTGCATCAATCAGCACTTATATCGACCTAACTCTATTAGGTCAATCTATTTGTAATGTCTGTACATACCCCTAGACTTTAAGTTCTTTGGGGCAGGGTCTTTATCAAGTGCAAAGAGGGGTCCTGAACCTGACTGAGAACTCTAAACATTACCTTAATACCCAAAACAATGATATTTTCCAAATCTTTAATTGGATTATGTCTGTTAAAAGTTTATGAAAAAGAAACTCAAACATCTCTCTCACACGTTGGAATGAAAGAGAGTTATACATATATATTGACTATCAATAGTTTCTGGAAGGTTTCTAAAATTGAAAACAAAGTTTTCATCTTTCAAATAGAGCAATAAAAATAGGAAAAAATCCAGGCTATATTTTTGGCCAGTTTTGGATTAACCCTAAATAATAATGAATAATGATGATAGTTAGTTAACATCTTTGGTTAATATTACTTACAGTCTTGGGTCAGTGAAGAAAGTGAAGAAGGTAAGATCAGTAGAATGTAGAATGCTTCTGTAAAAAGTGCAGACCCTGGCAGCAATAGAAAACAGCTTGAATAATTGTACTTACATGAGATGCATGAAAATATAAAATCAATACTTGGACACCAATCCTACAAGTAAAACAGGAGCAAAATAGAAAGTGACTGAAATGTTGAAAGTGCTACTGGCTTTTTTTGTTTGAAAGTAAAATGTCATTTTTTATTTTTTATTTTAAAAGATAAGTATTCTCCTTTTCAACTGCTTTTAGGGAGATTGCACTCATACATGGAGTGGAATTTTTATTGTCTTTTTGCTCTACTTTAAGTTGTTCCAAAAGCATTTCAGATAGTTGAATACATTAAGCAAATATATTTTTGTTTAGGGTGTCATGCCCCATGCTACTTCTGCTGCTGACCGACACTTCTGGTATCAAACTTTTTTCATTGTAGATCTTCCAGTTTAGTTGTCTATATCCAGATATATTAGGAATAAAAACTTCCAAGGTTCTGTTTATAAAATATTATTGCTTTGATACTTTGGTCAAGACTGGGCCTTCCTGCTTATACTGACATACAAGGTGGTAATATATTTTATTAAACTAACTACAGGGCTAGGAGAGATTTCACACAAGCTTTCAAACACGAAATACTTTTCTTTAGGTCTGAAGTTCAGGTCTGAAGCTCACAACACGTGGACCATCATGGCTGTAACATCACTCCTATACTGAGATGAACAGCCTTGTCTTCAGTATCTTTAGCTCTTCTTATTTGCCCGATTTCAGATCTCTGAACACGTGCATCAATCAAAAACAGGGTCCAGAAAACTGGACCCACACTTAAAAATGTGTTGACCTAGCTGATTATTAGGATAAGAAAGTTGCTTGAAGTGACAGGATTTGGGAAAGGTACAACAAGCTTCCTGCCTCCTTGCACTGCAATGGCAAAGTATAATAGCCATCCTTGCCTAGCAGTGGTGCCATAATCTTAAAAGAACTGTAGCTGAGTCTCCTCATTCTAACAATCATTAGGAATTAACTGTATCAGTCCTTTGTATCCAAGCCTATTCTGGTGCCATTCCTTGCATGTGTTCAGAGGGATCTACAAGTAGTCTTTAAAACATAAACATCATTAATATCAAATCCAGAGCACGCACTACATATAAAGAATACATGCAGATGTTACATTTAGATCACTTTGGGGCAAAGCATCCACACCAGAAGACAGGTATATGATCCAGGCTGACCTGGACAGGCTCAGCAAATGGGCAGATGAGAACCTGATGATGTTTAACACTGAAAAATGTTGTCCACCTTGGAAGGAAAAACCTGTAGCATCCCTATAGGCTTGGCAGTGCTACCCTGACTAGCACTATGGAAGAAAGAAACTTGGCAGTCATCATTGACCACAAGATGAACATGAGCCTAGGATGTGATGCTGCGGATAGTAAAGCGACCAAAAGCGACCAAAAAGCTGGCTTGCATCCATAGATGCTTCTCAAGCAAATTCCAGGACATCATTCTCCCCTTGTACTCGGTGGTGAGGCTGCAGCTGGAGTACTGCGTCCAGTTTTGGGCTCCACAATTCAAAAAGGATGTGGAGAAGTTTGAGAGAGTTCAAAGAGCCATGCTCATGATCAGAGGTCAGAAAAACAGACTTTACGACAACAGGCTGAGAGCCATGGGGCTCTTTAGCCTGATGGCCACCTATAAGTTTATCAGGAGTGACCACCAGTATCTGGGGGAAGACTTGTTCACCAGAGCGCCCCAAGGTATGACAAGGTTGAACGGTTATAAACTACTGCAAGACCATTTCAGGCTGGACATAAGGAAGAATTTCTTTACTGTCCGAGCCCCGCAAGGTCTGGAACAGCCTGCCACTGGAGGTGATTCATGCACTTACACTGAACACCTTCAAGAGTAAATTGAATGCTTATCTTGCTGGGATCGTATGACCCCAGCTGACTTCCTGCCCTTCAGGCAGGAGGCTGGACTCAATGATCTTCCAAGGTCCATTCCGGCCCTAATGTCTATGAAATCTATGAAATTAACCTAACTGGGCTGGGCTTCTCTCCCTTCCTCCCTGCTGGGGCCATAGGTCACGTTTCTGGCATCACACTTCTCCTGGTTTCAGTTCTACACCACTTCAGCTGGTTGTGCTCTTGTTCCTATTAGGTTGATCTAAGTGCTGAACATTACATTCATTTAGGGAGTTTAGATAAGGCAAAAATGGCCTCCTGATCTAATATGGTTTACTTGAGGTGCACCAAGTAGATTGGGACAACCAATACCCAACCTAATCAAACATATACACACATTCAGAACACAGCCCCAAGGGTGGAAAAGCTAAACTTCTCACCACGGCCCCAGGACTGCACTTTTTATACCCATCCCTGTGGGAGCAGGAAGCCTCACAGGAGGTGGGCCAAGGAAGGAAGCCCCATGTAGGCTGAAGGTATTCCCCATGTACCTCCAGGAACAATGGCAGCACCGGCAGAGGCAGCAGGAAAGTGGCAGGCATGGTGGCAACCCTGGTATGTAAGTTTCTGTTCACTCCACATTGGCGGGCTTGAAGGAACCACCAGTATAGCTGAAAGTCTGGTGCTGGCAAGAAAAGGGGCAGCTGAAGTGGCATGGAACTGGAACCAGGAGAAATGTGGCACCAGGGATGTGACCTGGGGCCCCAGCATGGAGGAAGGGAGTGAAGCCCAGCCCTGGGAGCCCAGCAGAGTGTGGGGCATTGACAGCCCAGGTGCTTGGAGAAGTGGCAGAAACAGCAAAGTCCAAGAGATGCTCCAGGATCAGGGACAGTGGAGGAACACTTGATCTGTTCTTCACAGTGCCAGGGACATGTGGTGGAAGTAGAAGCCAGCCTCAATTAGTGATGCCAATAGACTTTTTCCTTTTCTTTTCTTACATGTATGAACTCTGATTGCTAGCTGGGATATTGTTGGGTGAGTACAATGAACTGGGCAACTGGGACCCAAACTGTCACAAGGGAGGATTAAGGCAAAGTATATTTAAAAGACCAGAAGGTCTGAGTCAGCTCTTATTTTGTAGTTATGCCATGAGTCAGGGCATGATTTGCTTTAAAGTCTTTATTTAACAGAACGCCAATGTCTGAGCCAGGGATTGGAGTTGTTGGCTCTGCTGTTTGTATGAGGACACCAGAAATTACAACTCAGGACTGAGTGTTACCCACAGTGGCCAGAGGATATGGCTTTCAGCCCTGAAGTACATCTCTGCTACGGTGAACCAGTTGGCATTTGGAAGGTGTATAAGGGGAGGCAGAGCCCCAAAAGTCGCCTTCGTGCAGGGTATATTTCTGTGGGGAAATATGTAAGCCATGCTGAAAGCCAGGCTGTCTGGACCCAGGGAATCATTTTTCTGGAGGGAAGACACCCACAACGTCTGACACAACACATACTGCCCCCACCCTGACTCATCTATTTTTAGCTCACTGACCCACCACCTCTGGATAGACAACCCCCTTGTGAACTCAACAACTCTGCCCCTCCTATGGACCCAGCAACCCTCCCTAATTGTTTCCCCTATGGACCACCAGCCCTCCTACTCCCCAAACCCCACTCAGCCCTTCTCTACCCCAAGTTACTTAGATTGCATTCCTGGTGCACCTTCCAGCACCAGCGAACACATGCACAAGCAGGGACCCAATTGTTGATCATGTGCCTTAAAACAAAATGCATGGTCATAGATTGCATCCTGGGAAAACATGCAAGTGGACAAGGTTGTCCAAACATTTCTATTCTAGACTCTTTGAGCTCAAATGTTTCTTGTTTGGTATTTGCATCTGGAAGAATGTCTTGAAAGTCTGAGCCAAAAAGATTAAGCTGCTGCTCATGGAAACAGCAAAAAAACAAAAAAGCCCCATCTTTTCTGCAATGTTAGGTACATACACATAAGCCATTTCACATTACTGAGTGCCTAGGATAGGGTTATATACACTGTGTCAGATGAAATTGTTTTCTATAAAAATAATATTAACAGAAATTATAATAATCCTATTCATTTCAAGTCTTAATTTTTTTAAATAGAATATTAAAGTTTCTATTATTTAAGAAAACTAATATCTAAGCAAATAAATATTAGGTTGAATATACAACCATAACTCTTCCCTACATGGGTAATTCTTCTCACTACTTTGTAAGACTTACAAATATCAAAAAACTTTCAGGGAATCTGTTCCCTGTTTTAGGTATTCAATAAAAACTGACATCAGGTGAAGGCATTGCTTCAAAGATATGTTGCTCAGCATGGGGTAAATGCTGTAAAGCATTTCACTCCTAAACTAGAATGAAACTCATTGTGGGGACATCATGAAAAGCTCCAGAGACAAAACTCAGATGTTGTACTTAATGGAGGTCCCACAGGTTACTCATTTCAGCTTCCTGAAACAGTTATTTTCTATGAAAGCATTAAATGTACAGACTCAAAAATACTGAATGGAAAGAGCTGGTAATAATGTATGCTAAATATGTAACACTTTATTTAGTTTAGGTACAGTTTTGCATACCAGACATGAAATGCTGACCTAAAAGGGATAAATGTACAGTAATTGCAGTAAAAATGGTACCATGCTACATACTCAGTTACTCTAAATAGTCAGGCAACCTGATCTTCCTTTTATAAATTTGCCACATCTTTTTTTTCAGATACTTTTTTCATTCTGCTTCTCTTTACTCAAGTGCTATAGGTTAAAGTTAAAGTGTACAGCTTTTTACTAGTGCTGCTTTCTTTTTCCATGTATATATTCATTTTTCATACAGCAAATTTCAATCCAAGTGATTGGAAAGAATAGCCAGTTTATTTTCCTACTATTGCTAAATGTTATTAGTATATTAAAGGAAACAAGAAATAGAGATTTAGGATTCAAGATCTGGAAAATTAGCCGAAGGGAGTTTTGTACTTCATGTGTAATGAGCTTATGATTTTACAGGAGGTGATTTTCCTATATAGGTACTTTGAGATTTTTTGGATATTGATGTACTGAAATTGATGACGATGAGGATGATATCAGGACATTTGCAACTGAACATTTAGTTTGCAAAAATATGTATTATAGTAATACATATAAATCTGTTTAGTAATCCAGATAAATTAATCCTATGTGACTTTGCATCCTTATAACAACTATGATGCACAGATTTTCATATTTTAGAAGACAGATCTATTTTAATGAACCAGTCAAGATTATCACAAAGTGTGGAAACTCTACAGGCAAGTGTGTCTTACTTATAAAGCTTGGCTTGTATGAACCTTGATGGAAGAGAGCTGAGCAAAAGATGTCTTTTTCTGAACTTTATTTTTAAATCCCTGAAGGATTTAAATAGATGTAAAATACCTTTAACTAGTCTGAAGGAAATTAGAAGAGTAATGTTTGCAAAATAGAGTAAATCCACCAGAAATATGTATGAAAAAACTTGAATCTTTCTCATTTATTTTAATTATATTACAGTTGTAAAAATTTATGCCAAAGCACAAGTCAAATGTCTGACCAGAAGCAGAAATGTCTTTATTTTGTCTTTTAAATAAAATAAAGAGTATATAAAATAACAAGTTCAGAAGATTACAATTTGGTGAAATAAAAATCCTTTAGTGCTGAAATTCAGGGTTAGGTCCAAAACCCTGTGAAGTCAGCTTGAGTATTTCCCTTGATTCTAGTAAGCATCAGATCTAGCCTTTGGCTCACAGGCTCCTACAAGAAAAGAACAATATTGGTTAAGCTGTGGTTCTTTGTTTATTGAGGTGGATGAACACACACACACACACACAGAATTTTACAAGTTGCTGACAAGCTTTATGCAAAGTTTGTGTATGCAATTACAGCTTCAGATTGGCAGCTGTTGCTTAAGTGGGCCTCTCCTCTTCTATATAGGTTATTATATTATGCTTACCTCCGTATTATCTGCCTGTCTCCCACTTGTTCATTACACAATGTGATAAAACACCTGTCATATTTTGGTTTTAATCCTTTTCCCTGCAGGCAAAGCATATATAGTGGAATATTGTTTTAGATAGTGTTTTCAGGGTTTTCCTCCACTACATATGTTATATTATCTTTTCTAGGCCGTGAAGTGCCTAAAAATGTGGATGTAAACTTTGAGTTTTATTTGAAATTCTATGAGAAGGTAGTGAATAGAGTGGTGGACTTGTCTGAAGTACTCAATGTTGCCAAGGAGACACATTTCAGCCTTCTGTACTAGTTGGAATTTTCTAAGTGTCAAAGCTTTCATGACCAGGCATTTCAAGTTCCAGTAGTTTGGACAAGAGATGTCAAAGACATGAATAACCAAGATCAGGTCACAGTTTGTCAGGATTGGATGCAATGTCCTTGCAAAGAGATCATAGCAGGTAGTACTCAAGAACGATATTATTGTAAGAGGCAGCAAAAACTTCCAACCCTAGACTTCTATCCTAGCATCAGCAAAGAGCTCAACTATCAGTTGTGAATGAGAACTTTTTATGGTTGGTTGGGCACTTCAGAACCATGAAGGATTATATGACTAGAAGTGAATAAATTCTCAGTTGTGCACTTCCAGATAATCTAGCATTCATTTCTTCACGTTCTGGAATTCTTATAATGAAATGGCAACCCTGTTCTGAGGTAGCTGGATTTTACTGAAACTCAGTTTCAACCTTTGCTTTAACTAAGTTTTTGCTTTAAAATATTTTATAATACCATCCATTGGGCTGTTCATTAGATTAAGAATCTCTATATATTTGCACTTTCTAAAATGAATAAAGCTGCAATACATCTTAGTCTAGTTCAGGAGATATGGAGGAGAGTGAATAATATAAATGCCAGCAATGTAAAAAGCTGTTCATTTTTTCCTTTCATTTCTAATCAGATTCCAAAAAGAAAGAAAATTCAAACATAGAGGAAATTATTTAATATGTCAACAATAATGCTGACAAAATTCTAAAGCAAATAAAACATTATAACTAAAAAGTATTACTCTTCTAATATTGCTGCCGCTGGCATTGTGAAGCCAGTAACTACTCCTTTACACTGGCTACTTACATAAAAGAAGCAGCATAGGCAGAGAAGTTCTCCAGAACTGCTTATGTCCTCACCACTATATAAATTGGTGAAAGTGGACTGGTGGCAACTGAAACCTGGCTCTGTCACCATTCTCTGGTGCCAGCCAGGATAGCTATGTACACACAGCAGAGAAATTATGCAGTGCTATTGGCCTGGTGAAACTTACTTCCTCCCGGGAACACTGAGAGAATTGGAGAGAAGTCAAAATTCTGAATGACAGTCTTCCTGCCAAGCTCCTTCAGAGGCACCATAAACAGTGCTTAAGATGGATTGTCTATACACAGCCTGGCACACTACCCCCTTTCCCCCCCCTAAAGACAGACATTTACTCTTTACCAGAATCCTGCTCAAGTAAGAAATGTAGAATTGGCATCATACTGTAAAGGCTGGTGCAGACCGGTTGAGCCAGTTAATTAATTTGTGCCCCTGTTCTGAACTTAGTAGATTCCCTGATCTGATTCCTATTAAAAATAAACCCAGATTTTGGTATTTTGTTTCTCATCCCCACAGTGATAACCCACAACACTTACATCTAGACTGAGTTTTCATTTGGCAGCCTATTATGATTGTATTATGAGGAAAAATACATTGAGGCTTGAGTTTTGCGAAGAATAGAGAATTGTTTTTTCTCTTTATATGTTTTCTTATAAATTATTAAAAATATAAAACAGCCTGTTGTGAACCATATGTTCTTTCACTTCAGATGTCTTTTACTTTAGGACTTTTCCAAGAATCCAGTGTTTCCTTCTTCAGGAACTGTAACTGATTATTCTGCGGTATCACTTATAGTATTGTGTTAGTGCTCAGGATGCTCAGCTTACCAACTGGGCATTCTGAGTCATTCTTTTTCTGAGGCACTAATTTAATTTTCATAATCATTAATGGATAATAATAAATTCCCATTGACCCTGGTGGGAATTTTGGGTTTGTGACAAATGAAGGATCAAGATTCTCAGATATAATGAATGAAAAGTATTTTTCTAATACCGATTAAATTAGGAATTCAGGTTTATGTGCACATTTATTGTCCCTAATTTAGGCATCTAACAAGTTATAAGTTGGGCTTGCTAGTCTGCAGTTTTCAAAAGCAAAAGGAGATTAAAAGAGTCTTGATGATACTGTGATTGGGCTCAACACCATTCTTATTATGTTTCTTAATTTAGTACACAACTTCTCAATTAGGAGGAAAAGAAGAACTGAGCAATTACAAACTGAAGCACACAATAGAAGAATAATTGAACCAGAGAAAGAAATAATTTACTTCAATGTGAGTGTGCCTGAGTATGAACAGAGTAGGTACTTATTAGGGTCTGTGTTTGAACCATAAATGGACTTTCATACTTTCCCATTTATGAGGGAGAAAATATTGTTCCACATAAAAAATAGGGAAAGGAATTGTCATAATTGTTAATAGATGTAGAGTGGATTTGATCTGGCAAAACAATCTAGTTCTAGGCCTGCAATGATTCAAGAATTCCCAAATAAAATAAATTCAAATGAAACATTAATTCAACATAGTACAGCTTGCAGGTTTCACAATGGATTTTATAAGCCTCATAACAGAAGTTTGTTTTGAAAAAAAATCAAGTAACAGATAAGCCAAATTATAAGAGAAAGGAGGATTTAGTTAAGGAGCTTAACAGGCATAATAAGGAAACCGTTAGTCTTAAAACCTCCTTTTCTCTTAAGCATACCCTACTGCGGACCTTTAAAATTTACAGCTAACAGTCCAAAAAAGAATATGAAGTCAATAAAGATATTGGAAATAAATTTAGAATCATTGAACTGGTAGGAAAAAATAGTCCATCACTCAAGTAAATTTATATGTAAAGTAAGTGGTGATTGGTATTTTTTCCCCTCCCAGGTAGTGAAAAAAATTAAGTATCTGGGACATGTTAGCAAAAGGGCCCATCTGCAACTGAGTTGCAATCCAAAAGCTAATGGTTCAAGCCTACATCACCAAAATCAATGGGAGTACTTCTGTCACTTTAGATGGATGACCATATTATTGCTGATCAAATGACAAGAATTTCTAGGTTTAGAATATACCCGTTGCATAAGTAGCCTCTAAGAAAAATGTTACTAATGTCCAAGAAGAGCATCAGAAGGATTTTTGGGCTATTTATTCCTGTGAAAGAGTAAACAGCGACATGGCAAAAAGAGCTGGAGAACACCGCTTCCAGAGCTATTACCATATTAGGATAGAGGCTCTGGAAAAAGAAAAGAAAGAGGAGAAGGGAGTCTCAGAAAGGGAGAAGAAAGAAAGAGCATCTGAAGGAGAAAGTGAGGGAGAAAAAAGGTCTCCAGGAGATAAGACACTTACCTCAGGATTTTTCTTGCCGCTGGAGAGAGCGGAGCTCTGAGACGGGGGGCGGATCCCCGAAGAGGCACGGCAGACGTGGCTGGGGGCTGCGCTAAAAAGTAAACAAAAACCAAAAAAAAGAGAAGAGTGAATTGACTCACTCCCACAAGCTTAGTGAAAACAACTGAGTGCTGACCACAAGGACTCAAGGCTTCAGGCACGCACCAGATGAAAGGTACACTCTCAGGACAGCAAAAGTAAATAGAGAGAAATAACAAGGCTTGAAGAGAAAAGCCTGGTCTAAAAAAAACCCAAGGAAATAAATGGACAAACTAGAGTTAAAGGGACTTTGTTTATCAACACCAAGTTCAGTCCAACCAAACTGATAAAGGTTAAATAAGAACAGTATGTAGACAGAATTACAAAGTTGATATAATTGTTAAAAAAAGGACCACTTCTGTTTAAAGATAATGAAAGTTTGTATAGTGTTATAAAGAATAAAGATAAAGACAAGTGTTAATCTGCATCTGATTGTGAATATATATATAGGCGAGTGTGTGGGAATAATCAAGTGAAGTTTTCCTCTACAATACCGGGATTCCTAATAGAGACACCCAAAGAGCAAAACAACAAATATATATATAATAACCCTCCCGACAGGTGACATCATAAAGCAGAACTTATTGTAATAAGATCCAAGATGTGGCAGGCGGGAAAGTTGGAGTACTTACAGCTCTTTGGGAGATCATAAAAGGATCCAGAGATGCAAGGTGCACCATCACAATTCCTTTTCTAACTAATAGATAGATCATGGAACGCAGCTCTTATTTTGTTATACACAAGACTTGAAGCCACTACTGTTAAATCTTTGTTGGGGCACATCAGAGGACAACAAAGTAAAAAATCTTAGGCTTTCTGACACTTACTTTCAAACAAGTAATAGCTTATGGATTACAGTGCTAGTAATACTTCTAGAGTAATAGTCATAGATATGCTAGTCCCTAGCAAGGTATGTGAAGGATAAGAAGAAAGGTTTCTACAAGTATGTCAGTAGCAAGATCAGGGAAAGTGTGGATCCCTCACTGAATGGGGGAGGCAACCTTCTGACAGAGGATGCAGAAAAAGTGGAAGTGCTCAGTGCCTTTATTGCCTCAGTCTTCACAGGCAAGGTCAGCTCCTAGACTACTGCACCTGGCAGCATAGTTTGGGGAGGAGGTGAGCAGCCCTCAGTGCGAAAGAACAGGTGAGGGACTCATAGAAAAGCTGGATAAGTACAAGTCCACGGGGCCAGATGGGATGCACTCAAGGATGCTGAGGGAGTTGGCTGATATGACAGCAGAGCCATTGGCCATCATTTTGAAAACTCATGGTGATCAGGAGAGGTCCCGGATGAATGGAAAAAGGGAAACATAGTGCCCATATTTAAGAAAGGGAAAAAAGAGGATCTGGAGAACTACAGACCAGTCAGCCTCACCTCAGTCCCTGGGAAAATCATGGAGGAGATCCTCAAGGAATCCATCTCAAACGACTTGGAGGTGAAGAAGGTGTTTAGGAACAGTCAGCACAGATTCACCAGTGGCAAGTCATTCCTGAACAACCTGATTGCTTTTTATGATAGATGACTGGCTCTGTGGATACAGGGAGACTGGTGGATGCGGTGCACCTTTATTTTAGCAAGGCTTTAGATACAGTCTCCTGCACCGTTCTTGCAGGCAGGCTAAGCAAGTATGGGCTGTATGAATGGACTGTAAGGTGGATAGAAAACTGGCTGGAGCATCAGGCTCAGAGTGTAGTAATCAATGGCTCAATGTCTAGTTGGCAGGTGGTATCGAGCCCAGGGGTTGGTCCTGGGGCTGGTTTTTTTGTTCAGTGACCTAAAAGAAGGCATAGAGTGCACCCTCAGCAAGTTTGCAGATGATACCAAGCTGGGGGGCAGTAATAAATATGCTGGAGGGTAGGGCTAGGATTCAGAAATGGTGAAGAGCCTGGGGCACATGACTTATGAGGAGAGGCTGAGGGAACTGGGCTTATTTAGTCTAGAGAAGAGGAGACTGAGAGGGAACTTAATAACTGCCTTCAACTACCTGAAGTGGGGACTGAAAGAGGATGGAGCTAGACTGTTCTCAGTGGTGGGAAATGACAGAACAAGGAACAACAGTCTCAAACTGCAGCAAGGAAAGTTTAGGATAGATATTAGGAAGAATTTTGCCACCAGGAGGGTAGTAAAACACTGAAACAGGTTACCCAGAGAGGTGGTGGAATCTCCATCCTTGGAGGTTCAAAGTTGGCTGAGCTGATCTAGTTGGGGCTGGTCCTGCCTTGAGCAGGGGCTGGATTAGAAGACCTCCTGAGGTCCCTTCCAACCCTACATTTCTATGATTCTATGATTTCATATTTCTTGAGTAATAGTCATCGATGTCCTGGTATTTTTTGACTGAGCTATTTGTCTGTGTGAACTATATATAAAATTCTCCATTCTATTGCCTTATCAAATGTGTAATTAAATATAGTGGTTATCTTTTGCTGTGAAATGTATAGTGTAACAAAGTTAATCATGTTGAATCCTAAACCCTTCCATATCCATACCTCTGCATTCCTAATTTCTGTGTAATTTTAACCCATGATTTTGCATTAACACTTCTTCTTTTTTTAACATTTTAGGTGATACATTTGTGATTTAAATAAAATACCCAATAACCTCACAGGTTAGGACAAAACTTCCTCTGTATCTTTCCTTATTATTCCCAAATATAACACCAGCTGAAGTAGCAGATAGATCTGTAACTAGACAATACTGTGCCCTGGGCAGCAATGCAATGGAGGAGCATCTGAAGGTGCGCTGCCACTGGAGGATATATTCCCCTTCCTTTGTTTGTTGTTGACACATGCACCAAATGGCAAAAAATCCACCAGTTTTCCATGGAAAAAAGACAAGTGACACCTTCTTTTACCACAGTAAATAACCAGCTGCTTCTCCTGCACCACATGTTGCTGCCGTTCCTGCTGCCAGGGGTGGAGCTGCTGCAGGGAAGCTGCAGGGTATGGTGAGGGGAAAGGTATAGTTGGGTGAGGCACCCTTCCACCCTCCCTTTATATAGCACCCAGGCCTTGTGCCCTGCCCAACCATATTTACACTACTGGAAGCAGAATATGTTTAAGTATGTAAAGTACTATATCCAATAGTGCAATAGGAAAATAAAAAGCTGGTTTTGTTGACACTGTCATTTGTAAAAGCAGCCTTAGGCATTTTTATTCTGAATTTCCTTCCTTTTTTAAGTTTAAAAACTATTTGTGCTCACTCTTTATCGTGTTTATCAGAGGAAAACAAAAAGGTAACCTTTCCTTCACAACAGATAGTACTTATTCCTTTCCTGTAATTTGAAATGCTTCTGTATATTTTTATAAATACTCAAAGCACTGCCTCAGAGATGGAAGCACGAGCATCAGAAACCAATAGAAATGCAAAGCATTGACAGCATTTCAAGGATATTAGGTATGTTGTGTCAAGGCTTTGGACTCTGAGTCATGTATTGTAAGAATACTAAATATTGATGCAATTCATCATATTCAGTCATTCAGAGTTGTCATGATGTACTGTAGTTCTGCACAGTACTGTAGATCTGAACATAGGCATTTATCACAAGTACAGATAAAAAAATCAAACATTTCTGTGCACAGACAGGAGCAGAGTTACATGAAAATAAACATTTAAATGATAAACTTTCACATGATACTAATTCAAAATAAAACATAGATTTTCAGCCAGAGATGTAACAAGCCAGCTGGGTGCCTGGGGCAGCTGTAACACATGGGGACAGCAGAAGCTTTTGACCACCACCTTGCTGCCAGTGCAATTGTAGCACTGTAGTAGCAGCTGTTTTTTTCCATTTCCTGCCCCCACCCAAGTGGGTGTCCAACCTACTTTCTGTTGTCATCAAGAGAAGCAATGTAGGGCCATAGTTTGTTTTCCTACTTATAGATACTACACCAAAACCCAAAATCCATGTACTTGTTCAAAAAAAATAGACATGGCTATTTTAATAAATATTTACTGTTGCTTGTCAAGTTTAAGTTGAAATAAGTTTCAACTACTAAAATCACTCATAGAAGTGAGCTTATGTTAACTGTATTTTAGAGCCAAAACAGGAGTAATTCTATAAAGCTTACAATTGATCTGAAATGCAAAATGTAAGCAAGCCACCAAAACATGACATATATGGGTTACAGTAAGTTCTTAGAAAAGCAAAAAGAAAATTGGTTTTCAAATGAATGCTGGGTTAAAAAGTGATAAATAGAAAATGGACTAATCTAGACTGCCCTATAGTACACATTTGAAAATAACATGCATTATTGTTCCAATTATAAGCTGACTCTGCATATAGGTCAACCCCTTATCTTCAGGTTAAATTTTAGGAAAAATAGCTTTTTCCTCAAATATAAATGAATAACTACAGTTAAAATCCTTGAACTACTAGTGTTGTCCTTAGCAAATCCCACAGGAGAATCAAAAAACCAAAGAAAGGGCTCAGTGTTAATTTTGTTGAAAACATTAAAATAAGAAAGTAACCTTTATAAAAAGTTAATTTTGCCCAAGGTTCACCATATTGTATTGAACGTAAAATTCCATGTTACTATATATCAAAACAAATATTTCTAGTTAAACAGAAGCTGTTCATAAGCTTAAGGAAAGCCAGGTCCTTATTTAAAGATGAAGTTTAAATTGCAATTCTGGATTCAAAATTCATATAACATGTAAACCCAAAGCCCTGGATCAAAACAGCTGTTTTAGGGGTTCAGAATCCAAATGCTCCTTATTTTTTGAGGGATGTGGAAAAAAAGAAAGTTGGAAATTTTCTGGCAATTTTTGTTGTTTGTTTGAAATTACACATTGCATTGAGCAACATGTTTCACTATTGATTTTGACAAACTTCCAATGGATTTTGACCAACTTCCAGTGAAGCACAGGCACAGTTCCAATAGAACTCTACACAATTTCCTGCCATCTCACCTTGCAGCCTGTTTCCTGGCTATATGGCTCCAGTGGCAACTTGCCACATAGGCTGCCCTAGAACTTGGGACCTGAGGCTTCTCAGTTTCCTCATCTTTAAAGTAGAGCTAAGGGCTTGGAAGCCGCATTTTAACATAGGGTTCTTAAGGCTTCTGAGCTTTTATTCTCCCTATGGGAGGATTAATACCTACTTTCTACATCAGTGGAACAGACCAGAGAGATCTCTAGGAAGCAGGGTTGTGACCATCTGAGTCACCCTGCCATTATAGCCCTTCTGTGAGCAAATTATGTCCACCATCATGCTAAAGCAGATGAACCTGTGCACAGCGTCATTTGCTGCAGCATAGTGGTAGCACAGCAAATGACTCTGCAATACCCTTGAGGATGTTGGAGCAGATGTCCCCACACAGTAACTTTAAGAAAAATCAAATATATGCTACTCTCTGCCTCCTCCCCCCACCCCCTTCCAGAAGTGCTTAGCTACCAGAAAAATTCTGTCAGATAATCCACACCTATACTCCTCAACAGTACTTCCCTAGCAAACCCTGCCAGTAGCTTAAAATGATGTTATAACACGTGTCGTTAATATGTTTCTCTTCTATCAAATAGCTATTAAGCTTTTGTGCTTATTTGATGGTGCTAACTACATGTCTTAGCACAAAATTATAGATCTTTAATGACCCTCATCCTAATATGAATGTAATGGGATAAACCCTTGTAACCTGGCACCATGGCCCTGTTACTATAAAAGGGATGAAGGGTGCAAAAAACCTAGAAGACCCCGTTAAGAATAGGCCTTTTGTGGCTTAGAGGGGCAACATGAACTTGGCTTTAGAGAAGGACAAGGTCTCAGCTTCCCAACATCAGAAAAGAAGTCTCTGATTAGTCAGTTGCAAGGCAGGGATAAAGTAGTTTGTACAGCAGTAAACAGTTCTGGGAGGGTAGCCGCTAGAATAGCAGAGCTACCTGTTTCTATGGGAAATAAGCTGCCTAGCAATAGGTCCCACAGAAGCTGAACACCAGGCCAGGGGTAAACTGAGAGCTGCAAGCAGGTACAGAGACTGACCCAGAATGTGATCCAATACTGTAGACCTACCTCTTGTGGAGCAGGCTGAAAGTAAATGAAATTATAGATGGGATAATAGGAAACCCCTGTGCTGGGGCTGAGAGGCAGGGACCAGCTAACCAGTAGGGGTTAGCTGGTCCCTGGGGCTAGCTGGTATATAGGCTTGCCTCCAAGGTAGAGTGGGTAACTCTGGCCTTAAGTATTGGTAAGAGAGGAACTCTCTTGCAGAATGTAGGAAAATTACTAGGGCTGTGCAAAGCTTTGGTCGCTGATTCAATTCAGCGGAGATTCGGACAATTTGGGGGCTCCATATAGTCTCTCCATCCTGCCTGGATCAGATTGCGGTGGGGCCAGAGTGTGGTGGTGGAGCGAGTCTGGCCCCAGTGTGGGCTGAAGGAAGGAGAATTTATAGATCAACAAATTGAATAGGATTTTGCCTTGTCATTGGTAACATACCTGGATGAGATTTTTAATTCATTATTTCAAGATTATCAAGAATTCATAATACATACAGGGTACATTTAATTTAAATTCTTCTTAAGAGATTTCTAAAAACCTCATGATATGTAATAGCTCATTTTTAAAGAACCAACAGCAGCAGCAATAAACATGCAAATTAATGTATGTACTTGTATACAAATTCACTCATTCATCAGAAACATTGTGGTCAGGTGTAGGTTAGGTTTCTGACTATCATTGTGGATTTGCTTACTTTATGTGCAATCTTCTTGGGGAAAATAGACAATACACTAAGTCTATAGTTAGTCTATAGTTAAATACTCAGTAGTCTCTTTGGGGTCATTAACTGTGTACTACTGTTTCATTAGGGTTTAAATTATATCTTTTAGAAAGAAAAGTAATTAGTATCTGAGCTACTAAATGATCACTTTAGGTCAGGCAAAGTGCCTATCAATTTAATAGGACAATAACTGTATATTAAGAATTTGTGAGATAAACTGTTAACTTGGTATTACTCTCTATCTTCATTCTGTCAAAGAAGATATCACATTTTCTGTGTGAACATTAAGGGTGAAATATATTTGATCATTACTTTGAGATCTCTAATTGCACTCCTATAATTTTATCAGTTTTAATAATCCACTTAGAAATATGCTTTAAACTTTAAAGATCGCATTGGCGGGTCCTAATGTTAGAATGTAGGGGTCCTACTGCATTGGAGGAGAGAAATACACCAGCAGATTATACCTCATTAGAAGACTGGAGAGAATGCTAGGTCATTCAATCACAAAGGGGAGTTAGAAACAAGTGGAATTGATCAATTCACGGAAAGATAATCCCTGCATTTGGTGGATGGTAGGAAGGAACCATGATGTGTTTCTTCCTGCTTTAAAATTTGTACTACTAGAAGTACATATGTATTTGATATAGGACTGATTAGAAGCTGCAAGAACCATTTTAAGATTCTTCATGTCATTTTGTTTATTAAAACTTTAACAAATACCGTAAGAATTTTTGTGGGGGATTCGGTTCTAGGTATTGATAAGGAAAGATTAATTTGTTCTGATGTTCAGTTAGAAGCTATATAACACCAGGTCAAACCAGTATAATCATCCTAGAGAAGTACTAGTAGGATCTGTTCTACCTGAATCAAATTACTGAAATGTATGACTGAGAAGAAGTATTGTCATATTGAAACTTAGATAAAGAGACCCAAATCTATGGCTTTGATACCAATGAAGCCTATATGAGTGATGAAATTGACATGTATTATTTACTGAAAGAGGCATAGAAATGTAAGAACAGTTTATTTCTTTCTCATATCAAATTATTTCCTCAGATATTCTAAGAACTCAGTAAGATAGTCTAAGATATTTAGTACCTTGGAAGCAACCGCTTGTTGACAGATGTTAACAGTGGAACGTAAAAGATGGCTGAAAGAAGCATTAAATAGCAGTATCTTAGTAGAAATATAGTGAGCTTCCTTAATAGCCATAATTGGTTAGGCTCAAAGGTTTAGGTCATGAAAAGTATTAGTAACATTGATGACCCAAACCTTTATCATGTATATAATCTCTAAAAAAAAAGGGAGGAAGAAGAAAATAAAATTATGCACAATTGCGAATCATTTTGTACCCTTTCTGGATAAAATGAAAGATGAACAATGAAACTGGTCTACACAGCTGAACTGTGGTATTTTGTCCATAATACCACCAGACTTCTGGTATTCATGAACATCCCTGAAAATAATTTTCTTTATCTCTGAAACCATTAGATGGCTAGGCTAAATTTGAACACAGTGGTTATTTCCTCTTTTGTTATTCTGACTTGGTGTTCTGCATCATTTTGTCAAACTCATCAAAGATTTGGATAAGCTCAAAACTATTTCCTCTGTGGGATTTATATAGGCAATTAAAATCCCTTACCCCTTAAGGCCACTGATGCTAAGCTTGGCCCTGTCCTATTGTGATTAACTTTGCATATACTTGTTCTTAGGTACAGCTTCCTTTCCCGATGTACAATAAATGTGTTTTCTGCATTGATATTTGCCTTTTGATTCAGACTCTGTTGTTATCCTCTTTATGGTATAATAGGTTTTTAAGATATTTTCAGAATGCTAAAGAGATTATTGTTTTTCCTGGTTTGGCTTTCTTAAAAACAAATCAAAGCCTCAATGCCCAATTTTGTAATTTGATTCTACTGCCATGAAGGAAGAGAGAAAACATTCTTATATCAAAATTATTAATTTCCAATCCTAACCCATATTTTCTATCATGCAAATTAAATATATTTAATATATTAATCAAAGTTGGGATAGCCATGTTGACTGTGTCCTAAGGTTTTATTTCTTTCTAATAGATGGGAAAAGGGAGATAATTCTGAGGTAGGTCAAATAATGTATTTCCTATATTTACATCTGCAAGGGCTTATATGTAGCTGAACTATTTCATTTACAGATAAAAAATGAAAAAGGATGTAGATCAGGATGAAGAAAACAGCTAGCTACTCCCCAAAATGTTAGAAAATAGTTACTTAGAAGTCACTGAGATCTCACTAGAAATTGGAACTAGAAGTGAAAAGGTAAAAGGTCTCAAAGTAATGCTGGGAAAAAAATTAAATGGAACTTTTTTCATCAGAAAATTCAGTTTACTTAAAACAAACTTGAGGGATAGTGGAACATGTTGATTTCAAGAAAATATTTGGCAAGAAAAGGTCAAAACAGTTTAATATTCCTAATTTCATTTCTATAATAAAGTCAAAGTAACAATAAGGTAAATATCTTTTTATACTTTATTGTTTCTATTCTTCTTATTTCAACTCTTATTTTAAAATATTTGATATTAAATTGTGTATTGTATTCTGTATTATATTAAAATGTTTTGACTTTGAAAGAAAAGAATAAAGAATAAAAATTGATTTTTTTTCCTGTAAGTTTCAAAATGTTGAGTTTTTTTTAAAGAAAGCAAATGTTAAAATAACAGAATGGGATTTTTGTTTCCTGATACGGTGTACCTATAAAAAGAAAGAAGTAAATCATAACTATTTTGTTCCGAGGCTTTTACTTATCCTTTTGTCCACTAGCAAGATTTGTTTGGAGCTTTGGTTTTATGAGCAAAATGAATGTCAAGAAATCTGAAGTACCTGACCATGATACTTTGAGTTCTTCAGAATTGAAAACTGGTTGCTTTCACACAACTTAATACGCACAAATTAAAAGATCTGTTGATTTATTTACAAGGCCAAAGAGTGATTCATCGATTTACCCCTTGGGATAATAGTATGGTTACAAACCCATTATAATCCTATGACAGAATTGTCTTTATTAGCAGCCTTTTACTTGGGAGACCTGGCATTTAAGCTCAGATTGTTTTACAAAACTGGTAGTAGATCCTATCAACAACTCAAGAAATTTCAAAATCATTAAGAGGCTAGATGATTTCTAGCCACTTAGGTAGTAAAGTGAAATCTCAAGAGGCAAAAGATATTAACTGTACTAAGTGTGAGAAAGAAACAAATCAATAATCTTAGCTAGAACAAGCTGTATTTCTATTACGTGTTTCTCTGCTGGTGTATTGCAAAGATTTCTGGAATAAAGTAATGGTTAACACTGGCAGAGCCCTACCACCTGCAAAGCATGAAGGAAAAAGCCCAGCAAGAAAGATTGAGGGGGGAAAAGAAAATGAATGTTTAATAGCTGAAAATCTCCGATGCAGGTAAACTATGCTAAAAAAACATCTGTTCATAACTACCATCAAAAATAGATTCTTTGTTCTTACAGCTGTTTTGTCTACAACTCACATCACTTACTGATTTGCAAATAATGATGCAGACAAAAAAACCTTTCTAATTGCTACTCAGAGTTTTAAATTGTTTCTACAAATTAAGGCTTAAACTCACATCAATAACATTATTACCCATATTTACATTAGGTTAAGGCATTGGGGAAAAAAAACAGAACATGAAAATGTTCTACCACTTGAAAATGAAAAAGTTGTCCCATGAAAAGAAAAAGTCTAATATTATTTATCTTTTTAAAAATGGATGTTATTTTGACTTTCCTTGTGTTCTTATCTAGTAGTATCAAGGAAAGTCTACATATTTTGTATTACTGTTATCAAAGTAATTTAAGACAATTTGCTTATTTTTTTAAATAAAAGTCTATTCTCTAACCATATCTCAAAGACTCCTTCTAAAATTATATTGATGATTTATTCTGAAGGGGAGTGATTTGAAGATTGCTTCACCCAAGGGAATATTTAAACCCTTAGACATATGCTCAAGGATAAAGTTATAATAAAGATTTTAAGATTTGTAAATAAAGTCACTATCAATTGAGATTTTCAAAGTTACTCTTTTTTTTCCTTAAGAGTAAGTATTACACCCTCAAATTCATCAGTGTTTGGCCATTTGAAAATTCTTAATGCAAATACACAGGCTATGCGATTTAAAGAACACTCAGTGGAGGCATCTACATGTGCACTTTGCTGTGGAGTTGACTAATTAGCTCCGCAGTAAAACATCACCATCTACGCATGCAGTGTTATTAGGCCAATAAACTAATTAACTCTGCTGCAGGATAGTACTACCCAATGCAAGTACTATCCTATGACAGTTATTTACTGTCCAGCAATGCATTTTTATACAGTAACCGGGTTGGCTGGGGCACAAGGTTGCTATAGTTCAGGAGTGCCTGCTCGCTAACTTCATGTGTAGATGAGCTCATGTAAATGTACCCATGGATGTAGATGTGCCCATTTCTTCAATATGAGGGAATAAGCCTGTAAATATAAATTTTAGCAAACTATTTAATGAAGAGATAGCACCTTATAAAAGAACCTAACAATTTCTGTTTACAAAATATCATGGTATCTAACTATACTTTTTAGTTAGAGAAACAAAATGTTTATAGAAATTATTTCATATTGTCAAAATTAACCAGCTTTTACAATACTTTGGGCTTTTATTTGACTTCCAGAAGGAGTACCCTTCTAGAATAGATGTTAATGGCTATCCAAGCTAGCTGTTTCCAAAAACAGGCCCTTGAAACACCTATCTTTTCGTTTTCATTTTCATCTTTTCTTTTCTTTGCCTGTTCAGTTCCTAATGAGAACATTTCCAGTAACTTGAGTGGGAGCTGAATGGGGCTAGTACTCTTTAAATAAGTGAATAAAATACATCTAAAAATACCAGCATATTCTTCCTAAAAAGTAATTATTACATGAAAAGTTATCAAACTAAATGAGTAAGAGCATGTATTGCTGTAGAGCAAACACAAAGTGAAGAAGTCAGCTAAAAGGAGATAAAAGATAGAAAGGAAAACTACTGCATCATCAAAAAGATAATGAAGTTTAGACGAAAGTATAAAAAAAGCAGAGACTTTGTAGGACATGTATAAAATGCAATGCAACTCAAACCAATAAAAGCAGGGAAACTTTTGTATAGGAACTGTCACTAATTAGATATTGTTAAAGCTGGAATTAGCATTTTATTTTTATGGCCTGGCAAATAAAACCCTTATGCCAGCATTGCTGATTTTACCAGTAACTACAATGCATATTGTATGCCATTTCCAAGGGACTCATCCAACAGTAGTGTGGTGTGATTCGTGTTGGTTGATAATTGTGAGATATGTAGAATCTCTATTCTGTATGCCAGAAGAGATCAGCGTCATCTTGCTGGAAGGGTGCAAGGTGACTTGCTCTTTGACCAGATCTCTTGTATTTGATCCAGAAAAGGACACGCATACAGCTTCATAAGTCACTCTTTCCCCATGTCCAGCTTACAGTCCAATAATTCAAGTATTGCCTAATTAAGATCTTGGTCCTACAAATCCACGTTCACTTCCTTAGTGCTATTGATACCAAAAAAGCTACCTGTATGTTCAAGCCCTATACATTACTATTATACGCCATAAAGCAACTCTATTTACTTTTAGTCACCTTTAGGAATAATGATCAATATTCACTGAAACAGCAGAAGTCTATAGCAGAAAGAAATCTATAGCAGAAGTCTGTCATTTTTTTTCATGAGTCCCAAAATCACAGTTAGCTGCTAGCAACATCTCTGCCATACAAAAAAACAATTAAGCTGTTGAATACTAGAGTAACTTATCATAAAAATTGTTCCTGAGTGCCATCAATGCATTCACATTGTTCCCTGCCTCAAGGGCTTTGTATTTCGCATTCCATTTGATAACAATACAGTTAGAATGCATAACACATCGGGGTGAAATTCTGGCCCCATTGAAATCAATGGCAAAAAATAGGGGGAAAGGGAGAGGAGAGAGAGGGGTGTCTAGATTTCTCTTTTCACTTTTCTTTTTTTTACTGCAATTGCAGTGAAGGACTTTGCCAGAAAAAAATGGGTGCTGTAAAGAAGGATGTGAATGAAAACAGCGTGGTTGTTCCACAAATAATGAAATGACACTTTGTAAATCTCTTTCTCTCTCCTCTCTTAATATGCATTTGTGTTAGTTAGAATCATTGGATGTGGCTCCTTCATCCAATCTAATCATAGGAAATATGTCTGGTAAAACACCACAAATAATGTAGAGTAAATTCCAGAAATGAATTAAAACACTCCATCCAAAAGCTGAAAAGCCACGTAGAAGTGGATTCATAAGAAACAATCAAGGAAATGTGCAGAAGAAGAAAAATAAAGAATGGGGATAGGACATTGGGAAAGACAGTGTTAAAGAGAAAATAAAGAACATTGGGAAAGGCAGTGTTAAAGAGAAAATTTATGGTTCATTAGGTTCAGCAAGGTAAAGACAACACACTTCTTGCCTTTCTCCCTGGTTTCAATGTTGTTGAATGACAGAAGCACAATTTCTGAGTTAAAAAAATTGCAGAAAAAACTTCCTGAAACAAAACAAACAACAGTTTGGAATTTTATTGTCAATCCAAAAACACCTGACTGCCAGAAAGTATACCCATAAAAAAAAATTATAGCTCAAATCCCTCATTTGCCTAAGCTTGCAGGAAATGAGAAACCTTTACAATTGATATGCCAACTAATGATGCCATTTTCTGTAGCTTGTTTTCAACTGAAGTCTGCAGACGCAGAGCCCCCATATTCATTCTTTATTTCACAGTTTACTAATCTGTGCCAAGAAGAATCTTACAGCCTAACATGAAAATATAATTTATTTGGAACAAGGTTTTTCATTCCATCAGTGATCCCTTCATTATGTGGTCACAGAAGCAAACTCATAGTAAAGACAGCAGAAGCTAGATTCTACTCACATCTGACTGAGCTTCTTTTCTCCAAGCTACCACAGCGGTGGGGATTCTACTTTTCTTGCATAGATGAATAGTCCTCCTGTTCTCTCAGGAGGAAGCTAATGCACTTTCAGAGGTGCATTCTACTTTATCCTGCAGAATTGCTAATTTCTACCATGCATTTCAATGGGAAGTACTTAGGCAACCCAAGAGACAGAACCTCTCTTGCCAAGTAAGCTGAGAGAAATAGTCTATCAACAGGGAAATTTAGCGTTTCCTAAAATGCTTCCATTGGTTGAAATTCTACTTCCCATGGACCACGTAAGATACAGTGGGAATATCTACATGTGCTATTAATTCAAAGTAGGCTTACTGTGCATTAAAAATATTGTGCAGTAAGCCTACCCAGGAGTACGTTTACATGGGCTCCCTGGTGGGAGCAGATTTGTTTCCAATTACAGCAACCTAGTACAGGGCTGCTCCTGCCCTGTAATGCCCCCCTGCAGCAGCCAGAGGGATCTCCAGAATCCCCCTGGGTACTAGTCTGGGGCCTGGTAGGGAGCACAGGGACAGTCTCCATGAGCACAGGGCTAGTCCCAAGTTACACGGGGCCAGGAAGCCTCTGCCAGCTGCAGTGGGAGCTATCTCTTGGCCCCACACAAATCAGGAAGGGTCCTGATGTGTACAGGGCTGGGTGACAGCTGCTTCTACAGAGCTCTCCAGCCCCATGCACATGGGGACAATTCCTGTGCTCAGCAGGGCTTCCCCATGCAGCCCAGAGCTGGCCAGGATCAAATGCTGAATATACATGTATGAACTTTATTTTTCTAAAAAGAAAAGTCTCAGACCTTGAGATTTGCTATTAAAGACCTATGAGGCTTCATTTTCCTCTCTCCAAACACAAGTACACAGTTTCCTCTTAAGGATCTGGATATCATCTTCCAACTGTTGTTTCCTACATGAAAAAGCACTATAATAATGCCTTCAAATACTAGAGGAAAAGATTTAGCCCCACCAGGAGTTCCAAGCAGGTGAAGTGCTGTCTAAAAAAGCCTTTGCTCTGCTCAGTGCTGTTTATGTGTTTTTTTCCAAAGACTTTGTAATGGATAATGTACTAACAACATTGGAAACATGGGTTTGTTCCCTCCGTAGCAGTGTCAACTTCTTGGGCCACACAGTCAAGCTTCCTCTTGCCTGCTCTCCTTTTGACTTACAAATCTTCCCCCCTCTTGGTGGCCAATGGTCTTGATTCAGCAGATGAGTATTCTCAACCTTGCCTAGGCATGGCCTGATGATTCCTTCCTGCGGTAGGTCTAGAATCTAGGTGTTCCATGTTCTGAGCTTTATCCACTAAAATATGGGTTAAAAGGTGGGCAGTACCATGCTGTTGTGATATTGTCGTTTTCCTGATGATAACAATTTTGGGGGTTTTGCATAGTACTTATGAGCCTCTGCAAGAAATTTGTTTTACCACAGAGCATAAATGGAATCAGTTACTTTGCTGGCCACATTGAATTCTTCTGAATATGTCCAGTAAGGTAGAAAGGTAGATATCTTATTGGGATTCTAGCCATTATATTGGAAGGAGTACAATGCTCATGATTTAGATGCCTAAAAACTGAGTAAGTGCAATGCTTCAGTCACTGATTCAATTCAGTGGAGATTGAGCCCGAATTGGTGGCTAAATCTCTGAATCTGAATTGAATCAGGAGACCCCTTAATCTCTCCAAATTAAATTAGAACCCTCTTAATTGATTTGGAGAGATTCAGAGAGATTTGATGATTCAGACATAGACACAGCTTTAAATGTTTTTTTGTACATATCTCAAGGTACCAGGCGGCTCATGAATGCTGAGATGGTGAGGCAGATGGAGTGTCCCACGGAAGCATGGGGGGGTCCCCATCGCACTCAACAGCAGACCCAGAAGTGGACCAGAAGCACTTGAATGCCACCCCACCCTCCACTCTTGTGGGATGCTACAAGCACCCCAGCATTGCAGCATTCACAAGTTGTGCTGGTACCTTGAGGTATGTAGAAAAAACATTTAAAGCTGTGTCTATATCCAAATCACTGCTTCTCCGAATCAGCATCGAATCTTCAGATTTGGATTTGCCCAAATCAAATCAGGAACAGTGATTCAAATCAACAAATCAAATCACCGTCCCCCAAATCAGCCCGAATCTGAATCAATTATGGCCCGCTTGCACACCCCTAGTAAGTGCCACTTAGCCATCTTCATGGTGAAGCAGAATTTAGTTCAAAGAGTATTTTGATTTCCCTCAAAACTTTCACATACCATAATTTCCTTTATATAAAATTAAAAAATTATACATTTTTAAACAAAGTTAAGTGAAGCATGCTACAGTTATGCAGTCATTATATAAACGTTTTGTTTATTGAATGCATCCTAATCTTTTGAGGGTAACTAAAAAATAGCTTGCTTTTATCATTTACTTTCAGATCCACCTAGCCTTTGTGGCAAATATGCCTTGGAATCACTTAACTGATTTTGCATAGAAATAAAAAACATAGCCCAAATTTTTAGCTGCTTCTAATTGATGTAGCTCCATTGAAGTCAGTAGAGACCTAGTCCTGTAAATAAATTCTGATCTGTATACTAGTCTATATTATAAAGATTCACTGAAAGGAAATAGAAGATGACAATATAAGGGATCTCTTTCCTTGCAAGGAGCAGCAGGGTAGGCTGTCTAGGGTCTCTGATTAGGATGGACTTGGCTTCCACCCAATCTAGAATCAGGTGATTATAAGGAGAATGTTTGCTTACTAGGGCCATGAACACACAATGAGCTCTGCCATAGAAGACTCCTCCATTTAAACAGAGCCCCACTCATATTAATAGGGCCTCAGTTTACCCAGAGGTCAATCTGCACTAAGGCAGTGCAGAGGTCAAGCAGGGACCTGGTGGAATGATGAAGGGTACCAAGCAGGATATTAACTTCATCTTATATAAGGCAACTTGCCTTGAAACAGCAAGATGGTATTTATATGTCAAAAATAACTGGCAGTATTCCACTTTGTGAGCATGTGTTTCCTTCAGGTAACAGCAGATTTTCCTCTTTTTAATACTTTTAAAAAACCATGAGTTTGCTTGTTTGAAGTTTGTCCTTTATCTCTGTATATAGATATGCAGCACATCTCCCCTTGCTTTATATTTGTAGAAGGGCAGTTTCTCTCTTAAACCTTGTAAAGACTTCTTGGAGTAGTAATGCTACAGTGCAGCATATATATCAATTCTTGTTATAGTCACTGTTTTGTTACCTATTTTTACCCCCTACCAGCTGCCTAACCCTAACAATCTACTGTTTTTACAATCCTGTGAAGCACGTCCAGCTGTCAAACACTTTTACTCTATCTGATGTTTTAGCAGCAGTCACAGTCATGAATTAAGTATTAGGGATGCATTTTATATGGGTGTTTGTAATTTCTTGAACGTTACACGTATGGTCAATTTTGAGTTAATCTGCTAACATACTGTGCATCTGAGAGAGCATCTTTTAGATGATTCTTCACCTCCTTGTAAAGAATATCAAGAAATTAATGGGGGAAATAATCTCAAACAGGGTTCTGTCAATCAGAGTTGAGTCATTCTTTGAGACAAAACGATTATCTGTGACTGAAATGGTCATCTGCATCACTGAGAATTTTCTTTACCTCTCAGAGTCAGTAGTATTAACGTGACTGAGCTAACTTCAAATATCACGTCCTTTACTAGGACCTACAAAGAAGTTCTTAAATAGTTCTCATTTTTATTATGCCATTCTGATTTGCTGACAAGTTCCAGCTATATTTCATTAGTGCTATATCCAGCACTAATGAAAGCCTTCAAGAAATCTTTCATTCCTCTCCCTAACTTCTGTGAACCTTACCTGTTGTCACCAGATCACATAATACTCATAGACATTTCCACATTTCCTTTGGAGTAAGCGGGACCAGTTTTATTGTTGAAGCTGCTTATGAATATTGCTAATAAAATTAAATAAACCATAAGTGCAGTCTGAAAAAAATTAAGCTTGTTTGCTCATACAATCTGAAAGCTTATAGGATCTTAAAGCAACTTGTTTTCAAACCTTTTTTCACTACCTCGTTCTTAAGAACATGTGATTCGATATACAATCTACCCTTGCTCATTAATTTATTCCTTGCTGCCCTTGCTCACTACTTCATACAAGGACCATTTGGACCTCAAACATTTTGAATATATGTTCTTTAGCAAACACTCTGAATACTGAAGATCATATATTGATTTGCTATGACACTGTACTTTCCCAGGATGTGATGTTTTTCACTGAGATATTCAATTTTTTCATCATCTTTGTGAATTGTTTCTACAATTAACAGGGTCAGCACCATTTCTATCATTGATTTTTAGTCAGAACTGTGCATAATAATACTCGTGTCACTTGGACTTCCATGTGTAGATTGACAGCAGTTTGATTATAGAATAAGGTTAAGTGTTATTTGCTGGCCTCCAAGGTGCTGGATCAAGACAACATTAGTTCCTCCAATTCTTTCTTCATTGTGAATGATTTCTTCATTGAACCTATCTCTTTAATACTGTTTCAAAACTGAATGAAATTTATCTCTTGCATTTCTCCATAAAAAACAAGAAAGAACCACCATTTCTGCTTCAGCACAACTCTGAGGATTTTTTTTCTTCATTCTTCCTGTTTCTGAAATTCACTTTTCTTTCTCCCCTTGAATATCTCATTATCTAAAGTTGAATTAGCTTTTCTAGCTGATGCTAATTGCCACCATTTGCTGCTCTAAAACTTATTTGCCCTCTTTCAGTTACCTTCAAATTTTGTACTTTTATATTTTCCTAATTTTATTTTTTTCCTGTTTCACAGCTTCTTTGATTTCAAATCTTTGTTAATTTTATGGAAAAGGGGCTCTTATACACATGCAAAGAGGCTGCTCCCATGCGCTGTAATTCCAGCACCTCAAAGTGGACTTGACTGAGTCTGCTGGAGCATGGTAATCACTGTGCATCATGTGTATCAGAATCCCCACACTGAAAATTGGTAGTGGGGTGCCTTAAACTAAAGCTCATTCAACCAGCTTTAGTTCAAAGTGCCCTGCCGCCATTTTTCAGCTCAGGGACACTGATACACATGATGCTCTGGGTGCTTTTAATTAGTCAGAAAGCATCCCCTACCTCCCCCCCACCTCTCAGAGCATGTCTATAAATGCCAAAGGAAGCCAAACTTTGTCTATTGAGTGAAGAAGACAAAAGCTACAGAAGGTGAGGCTCTCTCTAATATTTTGGGTCCCTGTACCACAGAAAATAAGCACAAACACCATGATGCTTCACACTTTAGGACTTTACTGTAACAACATTTCAGCAAACTTTTGATTCTTTAAAATTCTCTCACTCTCCACATCAGTCTTCAGGATAGAAGTAGAGGTTTTGCAGCAGAAATGATATGAAAGGGTTCTGTGACTTTAGGAAGTTTGAAGACCACTGGCCCAAAGGCTTATCCATAGTGCAACAGCTCTGGTAAGTCAAGAGGTAAGGTTCAAGTTGTCTCAACTTGTTTAAGGTGTCAGATAGATAACTACTATCTGACAGTGGTTGGTCTAATGGAGTAAAATGGTTCAGTGGTCTCAGCAGATTTCCTAGTGAGCAGATAATCAACATGGGCATGTCCAGATAAGCACGCACATGCGGCACCACAGACCCATCTGCAACACTGCATGAGGCCCATATGCAGGTGTTCCCCAGTATCAAAAAAACCTGAAGCTAAAGAAGCAGGGTGGTACATGGGACAGCAGCATGCACCACCCAAAACCAGAGCCTGGCCAGCCAGAGCCATTTTCCAGCTGCTGGCGAGGATCCATGCTGCCTGATTGCTGTAGGTACAGCCCTTGCAGATCCCTAGGGCCCCAGGTAAAGCTGCTGGGGCCAGCCTACCTGCTGGCTCCAGCCTCCCCTACCCTATCTGGTGCAAGAGCCACACACCAGGGTGCCACTGCAAGGGTGTTTGCCAGGGACAAGTAGCAGCAGCACATATTGTGTCGCTGTTGTTTGTCCTCAGGGAAACACACGTGGATCCAACCCAATGGTCAGCTTAGTAGGTGGCAGGAGTCATGGGGTCTGATTCTGTGATGAAACTGGAATTGGAAGTGTACTGGAGGAAATATCCCTGAGCATTAGGATTCCTACTGTCAGGTACAGTTGCTTTTTCACAGCCCTTTAACCCACATATGAAAGGTACCAGGAACCGGCTGGGGATCAACTGTGAGGAAGTGATAGACTTAGGGTAACTCCATCATGCAGAAACTATTAAGAACGGAGTGACTACCTGAACTGTATCGGTTACTGCTTGAGGTTCCCAGTTCAGTTAAATTATTCAGATTGCAGCCTAATTAAACCACATCTCTTGTAACTTGTCTTTCTTCCTATGTGTCTGGAACGTGGTCTCACATGCCTAGTCATTTCATTATTCTTTTCTTGTTATTCTGCTGCTATACTTTCAGTACAGAGCTTTTTGTACTTATCTTTGGTAGGTTTCTTGTGGACAAATCTTCACTAATGCTTAAAATGAGACTATAAAGTTCATTTTACACATGCCCTAAATTGTATTTGAAGTCAAGCCTCCAGAGGTGAAAGGCAGGTGAATTAAACTATTATGCTACCTCAGCCCATACCACATCATTAAAAATGATTGTACTCACTCATTTTTTTGCAAGTATCAAACAGTGCATATAACTTTACATTAGTCCACTGCCCTACTTGTAGAATAGAGCTAAATGAGTAATAAGTGAAGAGTATTAACTTTACTTTTAATGTAACACATGAATCTGTGACATTTAAGTCTTCCAAATACTGAATGTGAAATAGCAATGCTTCAGGTTATTTCATTGTTGACTGGGGAGTAATTCTTTAAACTAGTTTAAGTCCTTTCCATCACATTAAGGTATTCTGGACTGGTGTTGGCTGGAGTCAAGGTTTTTACTATGAGCTTTATCTTAGTAAATTCATTACATCTTTTTAATGCATCAAGAGCAAGCACTGTAAATCACTATGAAATTAGTATAAAGAGCTTTAAATCACTCATCCTCTTAAAAGGGTTTTAAATGTGCTTTTGTACAATAACTGAATTGGCAGTGTAAAAAAAAGTCAATGAAATAAGTAATTTGAAAAAAATCATTTTCCCTGATACAAACGGATTTACTTTGGAGTCGTAGTAGAATTTAGATGTCTTTGATATCTCCATGTCACCTAATTCTACCTTTATTTTAGATTTGGTTTGTAATTCAATAAGAAACCATACACAACTTCCACAATATGGGAGCCCAAACATAAGTTTGTGTTTAGTTCTTCTTTCTGTAGGCCATCCCCCTGCAAAACCTAACAGGATTTCTAGTGAGATGCTTTTTTTTTCCCTTTCTTTTAATCTGTGTACTTTGCTTGGCTTGTCATCAGAATTTTTCCTACATTTACACTGAAGGAACAGGCAGTAGATCTGAACTAGTTTAAATCATTAAGCTTGTATCATATTTCTGTAGTCTGGAAATATCCACAAGAATAACTATGATAAAGAATATTAAGGTCACAAGTCAAGCATTTAAAATTAGGAGATGCCAAAATGAAGATGGTCTCTGAAACCTTAATTCAATCCATGTATGCATATGCATTAAGGATACAGCTTTTAATTACATGATCATGTTATTTTTCCACAGGACCTTCGCCATATTAAGTGCACAGGATGGACAGTAATTGCTAACTTAATGAGAAGCTTTTCACTATTTTGATTTATTGTTCAATGTGTGGTCCTAAAATGGATTTATGACAAGCTTGTGAAACCCTGTTTTGAACACAGGGTTTCAATAGCACCCAGATGTGTCATTAGCGGGACTGGAACCATTTAGATGCACCACATAGTTTTTTGTCCATTCAGGTAACAGTCTAAATGACAGCAGTAGTAGGTTGTTCCTTCTGTGGATTGAATAGATGCCATATTTACTTTAATATAAAATGACCCCCCAATAATTAGATTCTACATATGGAAAATTATAAAATTACTATAATTTTCCAGGAATAGAATCTAATTATTGGAGGTTTGCCTTGAACTTCTCTCCCACCCACTACTATATCAAGGAAAATAAATCTGGCAGATCAGGTTGCCTTGCCCTCCCCAAGTTCTTCCGCCTGCGGCCCCTTCTTACTATGAGACCTTGCTCTACCTAAGCACGTGGAATGAAGGGCGAATCTGAAAACACTGACCTTGAAATAAACATACCTATAATAGTCTGCATATAGACTTCAAGTTGCAGCACAGGTAGTCCATAAGCACACTTTTAAGCAGTACTTTTGTACTTAGTCTATAATACAAACTATTCATGATATCAGTCCAAAGCCAAAAGGCCCATGATTTACCATATTGTTTGCACCACTGAGCAGCAGATAGTGCTTAGGGACTCGTTAAGCACAATTAACCCTTAAATGGAACATGAAATACGAACACAGACAACTCGGTGTCCTAAAATCAAAGTCTAACTTTATTAATACAACAAGTATTATCTCAGCAGTTTCTATATTGAGAAAGAGAAAAAACACTTAGTGGAATGATCTCACCCAATCCCAGATGTTATTTTGCCTTACAGAAAATATGGCCACTCAGTTCTTGAAGCAAAGGGCACATCATTGGCTGGTATTATCCAGACAGGTGTTGAAAGTTGAATTCGTGATGTAAATGATAATGATGACGATGACAACACCTAACTTTCTTGCTTCCCCTTTTATGCTTTTCTTTAACTTGACTCCTTTGATGACCCCTTGCTTTTGGATTGGTCTATCTGCAGTCAGCATATTGCTCATATTTTATCCTGCCAGCATATTCCTTTGGTAAATATCCCCATTACAAGCACACCTCTTAATCTGGCTTTTTTCTAGTGTCTTAGTTTAAGCACTGTCCATTGGTTTCCTTTATCACCTTTCATTAACATATCCAATCATTTCATCCCTCTGATTCAGCTGATTAGTGCCAAGTTCAGTTAATTTGACCTAGTAACAAAACTATTACTTATGTTGTGTTAGAAAACCATCACACAGTGAAAGAAAAAGGAAAGAAACATCATGCAAGCAAACTCAAGGCCATAAGCTGCCTTCAAGAAGAAAGGCCAGTTGATATTGCAAACACCAGAAAAATGAAAAGTTCAGATAACAGTGGGGCTATACAAAACTTTAGCCTGAATATAAAAAAAAATTTTAAACAATGCTATAATTCACCACTCTATAAACAGGTGTGACTTGAAAGCATAAAATATGATAAGCTACCCTAACAATATAACTCACTGGGCTGGGCCCCAGCAGAGTCAACAGCATTTCAAGCCATGGTGAGCCCACAGCTCAGCACTGCTCAGTATGTGTTTGTACTCCAGATACTCTCCACAAAGGATCCATGTGCTAATTAGCTCCCCCTATTAATGACTGGAACTACATGTTCTTGACCTAAGTCTTGGGATTCTCTGAAAAATTATATGCAGATGAGACATAGGGCAACTTGGCCCAGCTCCACCTCATAAAGCGTAAGACCATAGTAACTGTATGCAACATGCTAAGAAAAGGAGCGACAGAGGGATTCTGGGTGAACTGCTTGGAGTCCTGTTTGTTAATGTTTACCAGACATTTAAGGCTGGAGAATAAACAGGAATAATAGTAAATGGGAAAGAAATACATAGCTCAGCTGTGGGACTGAAGAGGAAGTTGGAATGTATTCAATATAGTGTTTCACCATGACTTGGAAAAGAATCAGCAAGGAGGGAAACTATTTGCAATGGGCACTACCACTACCATGTATCATAATCAGAGGAATTGCAGTAACCTATCTTTGTGGTACGTTTACAAAAGGAAAGTCTGGCAACTATGTCCAACCACAGGAAAATATAGAAGGCAGGCAGAGACTGACACAGGGTATTGACCACGGAGCTGCTACCTGAAGATGACTACCAGGCCATCTGGGACCAGATCTTCCACAAAGATCTATGAAAGAACCACAGAGCATTGAACTGGCTAATAGTTCACCACGCACTCCCAGTGAGGGTGTGGGGACACAGAGAGGGGTGAGGCACTTGACCCAGCTGCCCCAGGGAAATCTGCCAAGGTGTGAGAGAGACCACTGACCACCTCCTATGGCTCTGTCCCTATGCCAAGCATACATGGAAAAAGGTAAACTGGATCCATGAAGAGGTGGCAGGAGTCAGACTGATGACAAAGGACATGACACTATACAGACACCTGACTAAACATCAGGGGTCCCCAACAACCCACTTTGACCAGTTTGTGTCCTGCATCAGGAGAGCCCTATGGAAATGCAGGAACCTACTGATGTACAGACACATGGAGCTGGAGGAAACAGACTGTGTTAAAATGTTTCTGAGTGAACTCCAGTCCTGCTAATGGAAATCAGCGATCGAGGACAGAGAAGGTACAACCAACTCCACATGGCAAAGGGACACTTGGCAAAGGCTGTTCAAAGACACCCTGATAGGGGAAGTGGTTGGTGATAACGAAGAAGACAGCACCCCAAGTGAACCTTGAGACAGCAATGAGGACAGCAGCAGTGAAAGCAACAGTGACAGTGACAGCAACAAGGACAGTGAATGAGCTGAGAATATAAACCCCAACCGGGACAGATGCCAAGAAACTGTTAGGGAAAGGATCATGCACAGGTATGTGGGAGCTCTGGGCTGTGGGTGCATCTATTGTAACAGGTGCTCAGGCATTAAATGTGTTTTAAGGTGTGTGAAGAAAAGATTATGCTGGATGCTGTGTGTGTATGTGTGTGTGTATGTGTGTGTGTGTGTGTGTGCACGTATATACACATACACACACACACACACACACTAGAAATACATTTAAAAAAGAAAGAAAGAATGGTTCCCATTATGGTCTTTTAATGATTCAAATGGATTTTGACCTTATCTGTCTAATTTGATTTGGGACACAAAACATTTCCTTAAAAATAAAATAAAAAAAGGTTTGCCTAATACTAATACATGAGCCATGCTTAGTGTCGGCTGCATTTAATCAACTTCATAGTTGGTTTCCATTACTGAGCACATGCTGCTTTTGGCAGCAACTTAATGATAGATGAAGTATTTAGTGACATTTTCCTGCACGCAAGTATAAGATAAGAGGCTCTCCCCCCGCCTAATATTGATGGGGGGGGCTTGTTTTGTATTTGTGTAAATATGGTATTTACTGACAGCAGAAGAATGGTGAAACTATCTTCAGTTCATTCCAGATGACAGACAACTATATGCTGTCATATGTATGTATATGTACCTCTTCCTATTTCCTACAAACTTCAGTCTTTGCCCTGTCCCATTTCCAGTCCTAATGCTTTCCTCTGTGGCTTCTTCTCTCATTCCTATACTTCTTGACCACTTAATCACTGTCTTTGCTCCTCAAGCCTCTCAACACAGTAATAATCCTTATGCCCAGTTAAGCCTAATGTCCTCCTTCCAAATCATTCCTGAGTTCCATTGTCTCCCCAGTTCCCCAACCAGTCCCGTATTAACCACTAACCACCATCTAGCTCCTTAGTTTAACTAAGGAGTTTAGCTCCATATTTCCCATTAACCACCATCTATCTCCCATCTAGCTCCTCTATCTAAATGGACCCCGCAATTAATGACTCCTTGTTTAACTAGTTCCGGCCTCCCCCTTCTCTTGTTCCTGGCTCTCAATGTCAGTCTCATTACCCCAAAATTCCCAGTCTCCCCTTTCATCCTGCTGTAAGTTTTGGCCTTCCATTCTCCCTGTACAAAGAATGTATTTTTCCATGTTTTCCTCTCAGAAACAGCTGAATCATATCCCCAGTCAGACCTCCAAAAAGTCCAGCCTACAGCAGAAACTAATTATGAAGAAATATAGGCCAAACAATTATGGATTAGCAAAAATATAATGAAAAAGGTCTTATCATGAGGACTAGGGATAGAAGCTACACATTCAGTGGTTTAAATGATCAGAAACTGGTGCAAACCTGTAACAGAAGTTCAGTGCACATAAACCAGTTTCAAAATGGCTAAAACTGGTTTAAGATTTATGAAACTTCTGTCCCAGACCGCTTCCTGGTTCAAGTTAAATCAGAGTCCTCCAGCATCCCAGCATTTGCAGCCCTAGGCTCCAGAGAGCAGGGCTAGCCCCACCCCTCTGCTTCTTAGCTGGAATAGTGAGGACTTGCTCACTGGCCTCACTGACTGGCTCACTGTTGCCCTTCTCCCACCCCCACCCAGGCAAACCCTGCTGGGGTCTGAGGCCAGGGAGAGGGGTTAAACTTCCTTTCCCCAAGGTTGTAGCTGCTCTGCTCTCCTTACTTAGTGTTGGCTGTGACTGTGGGCTACAAATCACAGAGGCACCTGAAAGCAGGAAGAGGAAGTGATGAACTGTCCTGTTGCTGTGAGTCTGCACGCAAATCCAAGAGACCTCAGGAGAAGCAGGAAGAGGAAGCAAACACACAGCCCATGCTGGCTATGTGCCAGAGAGTCATGCTGTGGTGCCCCTGGCTTCTGGCTTCTGGCTTGAGCCACTGCAGGCATGTGGCTGCATTTCCTGAATCAAAAGTGAATGTTTGTTCATTTGCTTATAGGTTCAATATTTGCAACTTAGACTAACCTTCAAAGAAAAGACTGAATCAATTAGGGCTTTCTGTACTTAGCCAAGAAGTGTCAAGCAACATATTAAAAGCCAGAGCTATCCGCCACTTCTATACTTAATGATAGCCATCGTGCTTAATGCTACACACAGAAAGAGTAAGAAACAAAGGTCATAGAAGTGAACCAAAGTTTTATTGGTAAATTCCTGTTTGGTCAGACAGTTCTTGGGGTAGCACTGAGAGTTGCACAGGGAATGAACATGTGTTATGTTTTGCAGCATGGGAAAAAAGTAACTACTGAAATTCATGTAGCTGGTAGGAAAAACCGGTATACGTGATGAAACCAGGTAAAATATAACTTTGTTTGCTTGAGGATGCTCCATTACCTCTGTGCTCCACTTTCTGGTTAAGAAGCTTTAAAATATAAGTATCTTGATCTGGTTACTAACAACAGAAATATGTTTGGGTTCACAGATGCCAACAAAAACATCCAGTCTGCTATGAAAAAAGGTACCAAGCGCCTACAATATAGGGAGTCTTTAAAATATTTAATACTTCATAGAAAGGTTTTCTAGATTATGAAATATCGCATACTAAAAATGTCTTCTTGCCAAAGTATTGTTATAAAATATTAGCTTTTACTTCCAGTTTTTACTCCTTCGACAACATTTTTCCCAAGAACAAAGCTGCTTTTTTTCTTTGTCCTTCTCTTTCTTTCTCTTATTATTCTGAAGTAGCATATCTGAATATATAAAGAAACCCTATTATTTGACCAAGTCCCCACTTTTAAGAAGTTTCCAGCTTTATCTAAGTCAATCAGTGTAAAAGACAGTAGCTAAGTAACAGATACAAACAAAACAAGAGAAAAATGATGCCGTTAGTATTAAATGAGCACCAATGGAAATGCATTAAATGTTACTGAAGAAAATAAAAACAGGCCAGCTTAGGCCAGTTTATACCACAGGGAGGAGAACATACTGTTCCTTAAACATCTGCTGTGTGTCTTCTTTAGCCAGTAATGAGGCTTCCTTAGAGTTCCTAGGAATAAACAGTGATTTCTTAATGCAGAAAGTGCAGTACCCAAAGCAAGATAGTTCAATGCTGGACAAGGAAGAGTTAGTTGCTGACCAAATGCTAGTGATTGTGATGTAGTTGTGTTAGTTTTGTAAAACTAGAATATGGTACCTCACCAGTAATGCAAATATTTGATAGTTTAAAAGGGCCAGTTTACAAATTTTAAAGCAACATTGTTGATACTAATTCAGAATATAAATTTAATGCCTTTCTATTATATTAAACTTAGTGGCTGGAATTATTAACAGAAATTCAACGTTGGTCAAGGATGTCCAAAAGACCATGTTTCATAGGATTACAAATAGGAATTACCCAAGTTAAGATAATGATCTACAAAGTGTATATTATGGTTTTATATTTCCTTTCTATATTTAAAAATAATCTTGTTTAATGCATTGTTTTATGCTTAATATATATTATTATGGTCCAAGCATAATCCAAAACCTAGAAAAAAATAATCATAGAATCATAGAATCAATGAGTCGGAAGAGACCTAGACAGATCATCAAGTCCGACACCCTGCTTGGGCAGGAAGGAGCACTGGGGGTGGCAGAGCACTGGGGGTGGCAGGGGTCATAAGACTTCAGCCAGGTGCCTATCCAATCTCCTCTTGAAGATTTCCAGGGAAGGTGAGAGCACCACCTCTCTGGGAAGCCTATTCCAGGCTCTGGCCACCCTTACAGTGAATTAGTT
>NW_017728947.1:64768880-64780828 GCF_001723895.1 Crocodylus porosus | reverse complement strand
CTCTGCCTCTGTGCTGCTGAGAGGGTCAGTCCCTAACCTATAACCATAATGCTGGTTCCCTCTCCCCAGGTGCAGCACCCTGCACTTGTCCTTGTTGAACTGCTATGTCCCGGAAAATGCCATGACGACGAGCACTTACCAGCAGATTGGAGGACGACACATGAGGGGCAGATGGAGGAGCCCGCATGGCTCATCAGCCGCCTGTTTATTCAGCTGCAGTTGGCCAGTGATGTCAGTGCTAAGCGCTGGCTGGCGAAGATAAAAGTGGTGGCGCAGGCTGCGGATCGGGCAGAGACACAGGGAGGTGAGCTGCTGCCGACGCTGGTGGCTGCGGGACCACTCTTCACGGGACACGGGGGTTGGAGCCAGCTGTATCGAGCGCAGGCTGGCTGAGGAGAAACCCCACAATGTTGGCCCACACAGGACAGTGAGGAACCGACTGGAGCACCACCCAGAGACACCGACAGGGAGATCAGGAGAGAAGAAGGTGACGGCAGGTGGGAGTGCGGAGGCGACGGGGCGCGAAAGGAGTCACACTGGGGAGAAGAGGACCCTTGGGCAACCCCAGGGGCTTTGTGGGCAGGACGGACATCGCTGCCGTATTCAGATGGGTCATTGAGCAGGAGAGAGGGCAGAGGCAAAGCGATGGGAGGAAGATGACGACCCGTCAACCTTAGAAACCCAGGAAGGGTCATAGGGAAGCCAGAGGGGCAGGCTACCCAGTGATCTCTGGGTGTGCAGGCACTTTTGTTTTTGTAGAAATTTTCTCCAGCTACAGGGTGCAGGAGGGGAAGGTGTCCCCAAGTAGTGGGGCCAAGCCTGAGCCCTAGAGAGTAGGTCTTGCCTGTAGGTTCTTTTCCTTTTTTTTTCCTTTTCCTTTTTTTTTGTCCCCCCCAAGGGAGGGGTAATGGAGAAGCAGCCTAGGAAGATGAGGTTCCCATCATGGTGCCCTCTCCCCATAAGGAGGAGGACACAGAATAGACATCGCTCCAGAGGGGGCATGAGACAGGGGTGTAGGGGTGGTGGAGCCCCGTGAGTAACTGCTGGGAAGCCCCGGGCCCATCAAGTGCGCCCGAAGCACAACCCTGCACACTGAGGTCCAACAAGTCATGGCAGGAAAGCGTGGGGTTGGAGACTGGGGCGGAGGGCATAGGCTCAGGCAAGAACAGGAAACCGAGGTATTGAACACACCTATTACTCGAGTGAAAGCCACCTGTGAGGGACTGTTTGAGCCCTGGCAGTTACACACATCCTGTTCAGATCTGCCCACTTCTCTAACCTATCCAGGTCTGCCTGGATGCAGTCCCTGCCTGCTGGTGTATTCACTTTACCCCACAGCTTGGTGTCATCAGTGAACTTGAACAGGGTGATCTCTATACCCTCATCCAGGTCACTAATGAAGATGTTGAACAGCACCGGCCCAAGGACCGAGCCCTCGAGGACTCCGCTGCCCACAGCCTTCCAGGTCGACATCAACCCGTCCACCACCACCCTCTAGGTGTGCCCCTGGAGTCAGTTTGCCACCCATGTGACTGTGCATTCATCAATGCCGCAATCCCTCAGCTTGCCCACCAGAATTGGGTGGGACACTGTGTTGAAGACCTTCTGGAAGTCCTAGAAGATGAAATCGACTTCCTCCTTCACATCTAAGCTTTTTGTTACCTGGTCATAGAAAGAGACCAGGTTAGTCAGGCAGGATCGGCCGGGCACGAACCCATGTTGGTTACCTCTCAACATCACTTCCCCTACAGGGCTCTCACAAATGTGGTCCTTGATAATTTTTTCAAAGATCTTCCCTAGGATAGAAGTGAGGCTGACTGGCCTGTAGTTGCCGGGCTCTTACTTCCTCCCTTTCTTGAAAATAGGGACCACACTGGCCCTTTTCCAGTCCTCAGGGACTTGGCCCAAGCACCAGGAGTCCTCGAACAGCCGTGCCAATGGCTCTGCGATGACACCAGCCAATTCCCTCAGCACTCGCAGATGAAGGTCATCTGGGCCTGCCGACTTGGATACATCTAAGCCCTTCAGGTAATCCTCAACTAAGTCTGAACTAACAGTCAGGGGACTCGCATCCTTCCTGGGCCTCTCTATGCTATCACCAGAGCACCCCATTGTCAGCAGACAGGAACACAGAAGCAAATAACTTGTTAAAAAGTTCTGCCTTCTCTTGCACATCCATCACCAACTGCCCTGCCCTGCCCTGCCCCGCCCCGTAGGGGTCCAATGTTACCCTGAGACTTCTTTTTGCTACCTACATACTTGAAGAAGGAGTTTTTGTTATCCTTAATCCCAGAAGCTAATCTAAGCTCCAGTGCTACTTTAGCCTCCCTTACCAAATCCCTACAAGCTTGGGTCAGGGAGGTGTATTCATCCTTTGTCCTTGCCCCCTGCTTCCACCACCAGTATGCTTTTTTCTTTGCCCTCAGACTAGCCTGGATATCTGTGCTCAGCCATGAAGTTTTCTTTTTCCACCTTCCTGTGCAGTGGAATTGCATCCTGCTGCACCCCAAGGATAGCCTCCTTGAGGAAGGACCACCTTTCCTGGACCCCCATACTAGCTACGCCCTGAGCTTTGACTGCCTCCCTGACTACTGCCCTGAGTACATCGAAGTTGGCTTTCCTAAAGTAAAGCATTTGCACTGTGCTAGTTACCCCCCCCCCACCTTTCTCTGAATAGCAAACTGGATCATTTCATGATCACTGTCCCCTAGCCTCCCCTGTAATAGCACATCTCCCACCAGCTCACCCCCAGAGGCTAACACCAGATCCAGTATGGCATTTTCCCTAGTGGAGATGAGTACCTCCTGCATAAGGTGTAGGTCCTGTACGCGCATCAGGAACCTTCGTGAGTGGCTAGACCTAGCCGACTCGTCTTCCCAGTTGATGTCAGGGTAATTCATATCCCCCATGACCACAGCATCCTTTGCACTCATGGCCTCCCCAAGCTGCCTTGAAAATTCCAGATCCAGCTCTTCCTCCTGATGTGGTGGCCTGTGGTAAACCCCTACCACCAGAGCCCTCTCCCCCTGCCCTCCTTGGATCTTGACCCACAGGGTCTCAGTTAAGCCTTCCTCTGGTCCCATTTGGAAGGTAGAACTGGTATACTGTTCCCTAACATATAGCGCAATCCCCACACCACCTTTTTTCCCCTTCCTATCTTTTCTAAACAACCTATAGCCCTCTATGTCTAATGCCCAGTTAAATGTTTCATTATGTTACATTTCATAATGTAAATCAGGGGGGTCCAGTCCAACCTTTATGCAGCTGTGCCACATATTAGCCCCGCACCTTCCCTAAATCACATTCCAATCCTTTTTCCTTACCCAAGTTGTTGTTCTGTTGTCCACTTCCTGCTCTGTGCTCCCTGTCTGATCTGCTTCTCAGCTTTTTGCTTCCTATTCTATCTGCTGTTGTGCTGCCTGCACCCTCCCCAATCTGCCCTGAGCCACTTGTGGACATCTCTGCATTAACTACATAAAGACAAAAGAAAGGTTAAATTGTTAGTTAATAATTATCTGTGTGAAATATCCTAGGAAATTGTAAAAGAAAGGGAGAGATATTAGTGGATCAGCTCTTGAGTGCTGCCAGTACTAAGCAGTCTAACAAAATAACAAAGGGGAATAAATAAAGGATCCAGATGGCTTCTGGAAAAGAAAAAACCTCACTAGAGGAAATAGAGAAAGGAAGGTTAGTAGTAATTTTATGGTCCTACTTGGAAAGAAAAAGGTACACACCTGGTTGAGATATGATCAACTCAAGGCTAGTTTTGACCAGTTTCTGGAAGGTGAATAGTCCAAAAAAAGGAAGATATAATTGAAAGTCTAGGGGAATAAAGGACATTCAGAAAAAGGGTTACTTTGCTGTTGCCCAGCAATCTGTGTTGGAGCAGTATTGTTTTGATTATGCAATGCTCTGTCAAACTCTGACCCTTGTAGACATCTTATTGTGTTTATAGTTTATGTCTGACAAACACTCATACACGTGAGTGTATCTATATTGTAAATACAATAGTTGCACTACATAGTATTGCATAGTATTTATAGTGCACACTTAAAATCATTGTAAAAAGGCTGACTGGCTTTTGACCTTAATAAAAGGATTTTAAGTTGAATTACTGAATTGAATTCTGAGTGACACAGGAAGCTAATATGGCTTTCTCTATGATATTTGACTTAGTACATTAAGGGCTCTTCTACACGTACATTTCAGCACGGCTAAATTTAATGCACATAAAGCTAATGCTCATTAAGCAATGTTTACCAGGTGTCTACAAGTGCAAAGACTTGGCACTAAAGTTAGTTCACCTGGCACTAAAATTAGAGCCAAGTGCCTGCAGTCCTGTGAAGTGCCCCTAGTGGCTGGGTAGACTTGGCACTAAAGTTAATGCAGGATTGCATCTACACATATGTTAATGTGCTTTAACTAGTCACGTCTAAATTTGATAGCTGCATTTGCAGGTATCAAATTTAGGCATGATTAGCCTAATTTTGCCATTTCAATGTGCATTAAGGGTGTGCACATGTAGATGCATGCCCATAGTGTGCATTAAACTAGGCTAAAGCATATTAACGTGTCATATGCCCTAAGGAGCATCCACACATGCATTTGGTCCAAGATCGGTTTACTTGCAAGTAAACTAACTGCAAGTAAATGCTCCCGGGCAAGCGTCTACACATCGAGGGACTTGGCAGCACATTTGCTGCTCTTAGCACCAAATTAGTGCCACTTCCTGCACTGGGCCCCTACCACCACTGGACAGAGTTCCAGGCTCCAGCTGCAGCTGCCAGCAACTGGCAGCCCTCTTGAAAAGACAGCCCCACTCTCTGCTCCCTGGCTAGCCCCTTCCCTGGCCAGGAGCAGCATGCATACCCCAGGGGCAGCCCATGACAGCTTTCTCCTTGCCAACTCTGCCTCCCCACACTATGGCAGCTCTCTCCTTGCCACTATGCCCTGCCAGCACCTACCTTTGGCAGTGACTACCAGCACCCCGGGCTCCTGCTGGCCACTGTGCTGGCCCTGCTGGCCTGCTTTCCTGACCTGCAGCCGGCCCATGGCTATCTGGTCCCTCCCTTCTCCCCCATACTCAGTGACCACCTTTCCAGCCCCACTGCACAATCCCAGGGCTGCTGCTGCCACACAGCTGTTACCTGGACCCCATCCAGGTGCATGGACCCTGGAAGAAATCCCAATGATGTGTTGCTGGATGCCACCACCGGGGCTGCTCTTGCCCTCCTGGCTCTCTAGCCCCACTGCCCCTAGGTCTACTGTGTCAGCTAGGACCTGTCATCTAGCAGACCTGGGACAATGAGCTGTGGCTGGAAGCATTCTAGATGATCCAGATCACCTCCCAGGACCTCCTGGAGCAGCTCCAGACAAACCTGGAGTAGCAGGACACTGCCATGTGGCTGACCCTCCCCATGGACCTGCATCTGGCTCTCATGCGTCCTCCAGCTGATCCTTCAGCACAATTAGCTGGTCCAGGAGAAGGCATAGCAGGCAGAGGCTGCCTGGCAGTGGAAGCATCTGCTGTGGCAGCAGCAACAGCACCCACCCCCAGTAAGGCCTTGGGAGAGCCGCACACTCTGCACTGGGGCCAGGTTACCAGATATGAGCGGCACTGGCCAACCACCTCCTCCTGCACTCTTAACTGAAGTCAGCCTGGACTGCCACCTATCAACCCCCCACCCCACCTGCCCAGCCCCAGCACCACATTCACTGCAGACATCTCAGAAGAATAAGTTTTTATTCCCCTCACATCAAATCGCCCATCCTCCCTTTCCCCCTCCCTCTCCAACAGACAGAATTCCTTTCCCTCACCAACAAACAGAGCCCACCTCTCTCTCATAGCAACAGAGCCTGTACACCAACCACCCTGCCCACCAGCAATAAACACCCTCTTCCTTGAGTAAACTATTTACAAAGTGCTTTGTGTGTTATCCCTGGGTTTGAGGCCATGGGGTGGGGACACCAAAGGGACAGAACCTGGGGGCAGGTGGCCAGCACCCCAGTCTCTGGCTGTTCCCTCCTGGGTGTGTACACTGCTATGAGCCCAGCTGGCACAGGGGTGATGGTGGCCAGGGGTCTCCTAGCACGAGCGGCTCCCCCTCCAGCAGCCAGTGTCCAGGGCCAGCAGGGCCGGGGCCAACCACTACAGACATTTCTGGATCCACTTCTATGTAGAGCCAGGGTGAGTGATGGGCCCAGGACCAGGTGTGGGGCGGGGCTGGGTGACGCTGGACCCAGGGTGGGCACTGAGCCAGGGGCTGACTGCTGGAGGCAGCACAGGACCTTCTTCCAGGCCCATGGAGGGCCTGCTGATGGGCAGCAGGAAGCTACCAGGAGCCAGGCTAGGTTAGGGTGAGGGGCCAAGCAGTGGGCAACACAAAGGTGATCACCAGGGCCAGAATGGTATCTAGTACCCAGCAGTCATCATCTGTGGCCTGCACTGCCCTGGTCAGGATCACATTCTGCTCACATAGCTCCTCCACCAGTTCATGCTCCAGGGCCAGGAGGTATGCCCAGAACTCCCAGTCTGCCTGGTCCTGCGCCTCCTGGCATCAGTTCTGCACATCCTCATGTGTGATGTCCTCCACCCACCAGGCCAATGCATCCTCCAGTTGTTCCTCCAGCACCATTATCAGCTCATCTATGAGGATGGTGTGGTCATGGTCCCATCTCTGGTGGAGCTAGTGGATCTGCAGGGCCCCAGCTGTGGGTGGCAGTGACCCCGAAGTCTATTCCCAGCTGCCTAGTGTGTCCTCTCCCTTGTGTGCAGCTGCAGGACTTGTAGAGCCATGAGAAAGAAGCTGTTTGTGAGAGTTTGCAACATTTCTCAGGTAATATGCTCTGTATTAGGAACTTTGCACTGCCCAGCCTCAGATCAGGATCAGGCATGCATGGGTCCCTAGGGACCATGGTCAGTTGGGTGGGCAGGCCCAGGCCCAGGCCCAGGTGGCTGTTGGCTGAGCCCTGCATCCTCACTCACTCCCTTGGGGCAAGCTGTCTGCTGGATGCTAGCTAGATGCAGCTTGCCTCCCCTATCTTGTTCCCAGGCCCGGACAGGGCAGGATCCTGGCAGTAACTGCTGCCAAGGCTCCAGACCCCTCTCACCCCTTCTCCTGCAGGTCAGCTGCTCTTCTGTGCTGCTGCAAAGCCCACGGTGCCTGGGTTTGGGGGCATGGGGCTCCTGGACTACTGGGACAACTGCACTCCCACCCTCCCCACAGGAGGCCTCTCTGGGGAGGTGCCCTTGGGCTAGTCCCCCCCGCCCCCCATGCCAGTGCTGCACCCAGAGCATGACTCCACTGCGTATGTCATGGGTGGTGGGCGAGGAGCTGGTTGCACAGACCAAGATGTGGCTGACCCAGTGCACCCTGCTTCTGATTGCCATGGTGCCCCAGGCACACTTGTCATGGAACCCTGAGCTTCAACAGTGGTGGCGGAAAGCCCTGGATGCTCAGTATTTTTGCATTATCTCCCACCTCCTTGCATGCTGTGTGGGGGGAACCCAGGGCTAGTAGAGAGAGGCCAGGCTTAGACGGGGGTGGGGCAGGGGGTAGAGGTTGGAGTCAGGGACTAGGGAGCAGAGGGGAGGACCTATCCCCCAGTGTGGGGCTTACCACATGGCCAGGGATGTCATGGGTAGTGGCTCTACTCGGTCCCTGCTGATGGTGACAGTGTGCAGCTTCAGCTTCAGCTCGGACAGTGGGGTGTGGCATCCAAGCAGTCAGCCAAGGGCCCCTCCTGGGAGGAGCTGGCACTGCTGGTGGCCAGCAGTGATATAATTGGCTGTGCCTCATGGCTGGGACTGCTGAGCTGTCACAGCAGGCGCTGGTCCAGGCTCCCTGAGTTGCTGGTCAAGGCTGAGGCTGGGGAGCTTGGTGGGACAGGCTGCTGCAGGCCCAAGGGGGCTTCCCAAATGACATGTCACCATGGATACCAGGACAGTGCCTGGGCTCAGGCAGGCCTCCCTTCATGCTGTTTACTGCACAGTAAACTATGCTACTGCACAGTAAAGCATCTTGTGCATATGCACTCTAAGCATTTACCATTTTGATTTTAAAAGTTTGCATTTTATGAGAAAGAGTACTCATTGGGCATTCTGACAAGCATGCACATCTGGTTTGTGGTGTATCAAAACACCACTGAAAAAAGCAGTGTGGTGCATGCAGCAGCAGCATGTGCCACCATAAAGGGAGCCTGGCTGGCCAGCGCCATGCTCTTCCTCCTGGTTAGGCACTAAGCAGCTGGCTGAGTGCTGCTGCTGCCCCAGGAGGCCCCCAGGACTGTTGGAGGCAGGACAGATGCTGGCCTCAGCATCTCCTAACCCACCCAGGTCACTTTGCTGTGCACCATAGTGCACATGCAGGGGGGTACCCAGGGGCAAACAGCAGCAGTACAAATGCTTCTACTTCTTCTACTACTTCTATTTGTTCCACAGAAAATGCATGCCCCTGCCCACGTGCAGTCACTGGGATGCATCCATTAGGTGGATTAAAAACTGGCTTCCTAGTGAAAGAGGTAATGGGGAGAAGGTTAATTGCTGAGCCTATTTCCATGTGGATTGTTTCTTGGCCCATGTTTCTCAGTATTTTTAACAACAATCTAAACAATGATATAAAATTATTGCTGATAGAGTTCCTTATAGAGTCCAGATGACACAGTTATTGTGGGATAGTAAATAAAGAAGAGTACAGAAATCTGCTACAGAGAAATCTATAACACCTGGTTAAATGGTCACAATACAATTAACTACATTTTAAGACAGTCGAATGATAAAACATTTGGGAACTAAAAATGCAAGTTTATGTTTTGAAAGGAGCAACTATGAGACAGGCTTAAGGGTCATCTGAGGTGATAGCCTGAATCTGATCCATCAGCCCAATGCTCTGTCAGAAAGGGCTTCAGTGAATAGAAACATGGGTAGCAAGTGGAAGTTAGGTAGCAACCTTACCTTTCTACATATCATTCATAAGGTGAACACTGTGTACAGTGAGTTCACACTTTAAAAAAAAAAGTAAAAATGCTGGAAAGATGTTACAAGAAGCCTGTAAAAATGATACCAGGCTAGAAACCAATCAGTATGATGCGAAGCTTAGAGAACTCAACTTAATCAGCTCTGAGGTTGAGAGATGGCTTTCAGGGCTTAAATGTGGGAAAGTGATTTGATGGTGATTTGAAGTGATTTGATACAACTTGTAGGAGAAATTCTTCTTCTAGAGGGCATGAGATTTGGACTGTATGGTTGTGGTGATCTGTTTTGACTTTTGAATCTGTGAATCTGAGTTCTCCATTCATTCCTGGGCAGGTAAACCCTATCGAGAGCAAGATTGCCTACACTGCACTTAACATAAAACCTGCAGCTCAGATTAAGACACTAACAATAATAAAATCAAATGATTCAGATCTGCTTTAGCTTGTCACCAGGAGTCCAGAACAGTCCCGGCACAACTACAAAGAATTGTTCTGGTTTGTATATGTGTGTTTTTCTTCTTTTGAAGAATCAGTATTAAGTCATAATTGGACACTGGATGGGGTAAATGGTGCCTTATTGTGATACAGAGAATCATCTTTCATAGCTACATGGCTGGTGTATCTTGTTCATGAGATCAGTGTTATATTGACTGTCAGGCTTGTGGTAGAGGAATTTTTTATGAAATCAAATGGGCAAGGATCTTAGGGGTTTTTACTCTCCTCAACAGTGCAGGACATAGTTTCTCTGAAATGGTAGGGATTATAGGTTTGGGTGGTGATCTGATTTCTTTTATTCTCCGCCTTAGTTTCTTAAGGCCTGAGGTGCTTTAACTAAACTGCCTTGATATTGAGTGTTTGGGTGAAACGTAATGGGGCAGATGGTTTCTTCTAGTCCTTAAACTTTATTAAACATAGTGTAGAGAGATGTAAAATGGGAAGAGGTTCCATAAACAAATGGATAAGTAAACTACACATTGAGAAATTAGTTGGCAGTGGTTATGTAAATGCATAGCAGTTTCAATGAGGGATCAAGCAGGAATATTTTTTAGGCATCTATTACAAAGATACTCCACACTGTGTCCTGGTGATAAGGCTTTTAAAATGTCTTTCCCTCTGTGTTGTGACAGAATTATTTCTGCATCTCTGGAGGTAAACTAAAAACCAGTTTCTTTAAAAAAACGGAGTTTGCCTAGCTACTCAGTGGTTCTCAAATAGCTAAGAAAGAAGATTTATATGTGATATTATTCTGTTATTCACAGCATAAAAGTAGCCTCCTCTCCAAAAGCACCTTCTTTTGACTGGTTGGTCTCTCGTGACTTTTAGAATCATAGAAAAGACCCTTACTGGTATACAAAGGAACTGGAATACCATACCTGATGAACCAGTTCCATTGGTTACTAACATTTTGTCTGAGGAAAAAAATATTTAACCTTATTTGTAAGTGGTTTCTCTTTTCCCTTTGTGTCCCTTTATGATAGTTTCCTGAGAACGAGTATTAAGATACCAAAATAGCGTAATCTAACATAGTATATTATAAACCTTTATAATTTCATATTTTTAACTAAATTATAGAGGCCTAATTTTTTACCTCTTCTAAATACGAATATTGTTCTATGCCTTGACTAATTTCCTATATTTCCTTTTCGAAGGGGCAACCAGGAACATATTGATTTCATCATCAGTGTGCATAGCAGCATTATGTTTACAACAGTTAACATTCAGCACTTAGATCCATTCTGAGATATTTTTAAAAATACATGTCACCTAAGCATGTAAAACACTGCTTCACTTCAATAGGATTCTGGAGCAGGGACTTAAACCATCATTGAAAGATAGCTCCTTTTTAGCTTGAACTGATATTGGCTGAAGAGACGTTTTATCCAGATGCCTTGTATTCCTGTTCTGCTCCCAACCCTTCACAGTTAAGCAATAGCATTTGACTTTGTGAGGCATGAATTTTGAGATTAAACATTTATATAATCTGAAGCGTGGTGCGGCTAGACAGTACTAGCTTCCTGAAAGATTTTATTCCTAGTTATAAAATTAGGGACTTTTAAAGTTTCTTTTAATTCTTAAGATTCCAAGTCACATAGTTTTGTTCTGAATTTGAATTTTCATTGCGATAATCTGTGTTATGATGAAGACATTTGGTGAAGCCTTCTACCTGGTGCCTGACTGCCTGCCTGAGGCAGGATGTTATTTTACACAAACCTCATATTCCTTTATGTACGCTTTAACCCTGATAATAGTCTAGTAAAATTCTTCCTACCTAAGAAAATGTTTGTGATAGAAATTACTCATTTTAAGAAGGTAAATTTTGTATCATGCATGAAGTTATGATGGGGATTAAAAATAGACAGTGTTAAATTAGTAATAATATACTAACCATTCTGATACTCTCCTAGCAAAACTGTTTGTTACTGTATAGTTAAGGCCAATAATTACTTAATTTGGTTTTTACAATTTACCTAAGCTCTTGGCACATAACCAGTAAGTTTTAAAATATTTTATTGTAGTTTCATAGTTGTAGGGTTGGAAGGGACCTAAGTAGATCATTAAGTCTGACCCCCTGCCTTTTGGCAGGAGTGAATACTGGGCTCATGTGATCCCAGCTAGGTAATTATCAAGCCTCCTCTTAAAGCCCCCCAAGGTAGAAGCCAGCACTGCTTCTCTTGGAAGTTGGTTCCAGATCCTAGCCACCCTGACTGTGAAGTAGTGCCTTCTAATGTCCAGCCTGAACCTACTCTCAAACAGCTTATGGCCATTATTGCTTATTACTTTGGGAGGTGCTCGGGGGAATAGGGTTTCACCCATTCCCTGCTGGTCCCCACAGTGAATTTATAGCTAGCTAGCAAGTCCCCTCTCAGCCTTCTCTTGTGGAGGCTGAACAGGTTCCGGTCTGTAACCTCTCCTCATAGGGCCTGCCCTGCTGCCCCCTGATCATATGAGTGGCCCTCCTCTGGACCCTCTCCATG
>NW_017728947.1:64761035-64768780 GCF_001723895.1 Crocodylus porosus | reverse complement strand
GGCCTGACCAGTGCCGCATAGAGGGGGAGGATCGCCTCCTTGGACCTGCTCAAGATGCATCTGTGGATGCATGACAACATGTGGTTGGCCTTACTGACCGCGTCCTCACATTGGTGGCCCATGTTCATTTTGGAATCGATAATGACTCCAAGATTCCTTTCTGCCACTGTGCTTATGAGAAGGGAGTCTCAAAAGGTGGCTTTGTTGCCAGTATTATTACATTTATATATTGTGTGTGATGTAATTCACAAACAAAATGATTCCAGGTATCTTTGTCCACTAAAAACCCCTAGGCAGTTGCACTGTTCATTCTTCCTAGAAGGCTAGTAAATCTCATCTCTACTGGACCATTCTGGCATAATAACATAAGACAGAGTACTTTCAGTAGAGAGACCTTAAGGAAGCTTAGGGAAAAAAAATCACAGACAGTCAAGCTCCATCATCCCAGCAGATTTTATAAACAACAATTCCTGACAATAAGGAGGACTTCCTTACCTTCCAACAACTTGTGTACTACTAACTTATGTATGGTTGAGGTCAGTGTGTTTCAAATAATGTGTTTAGATAACTCTCTGCAGCCTTTTTTTAAACTAAATTTTCATTAAGATTAGATGATCACACTGATAGCAAAGAAGAACCACATTTTTATGTAGACAAAGTAGAAAAATAATCTTGGCTGCAGAAATATATTCACCTGTAGGTCTTTATTACTATATTTTAACATTTGCATTGAAGAAACAAAGATTAATCAGAGTTGGAGATCTCTTATGTGCATACATGAAAGTACAATAGGATTGCAGGATGTAAATATTTGTTAAGTGGATACACTTGAACTGGTTGATTGGTTTCCTCTCTCATAATTCTGTTACCACTAGAGGGCTCAAAATTGCCTTCTGATATGTGTGTGTACATAATGTATATGTTACAAAATTTTACATGTTAATTCGTAGTTTAAAATACTTTGTTTTATTTTTGAAAATTGAACTTTTAGATTTTGTTTTCTTTAGGATTGTTGGAATTTCTGAGTAATACAGTTTTTGAGAGTATTTCTCAATCATCACAAACTCCAATTAACAAAGAATCATATTTTCCTTCATATATCTTAACTTCCAATATTGCCCTCAGATATAAGCTTTGTGTTTTTGGCAAGTTTTTTCAAATATTGTCTTCTGCCCCAGTCTGGGTCAAGTACCGTAAGCAATGACAACAAAACAGGATTCTGATTCCCTGACCAGTGCCTTCCGTGATCATATGTTTTATTAAGTTATCTTGATGACATTGAGTAGCATAGGCATAGTACATTTTTCATAAAAAAGCTTTGCACAGAATTGAATAGTGTTATAAAATCTATCAGACCAAGCATCTCTGTTTTCAGTTGTGACACATTCTCCTGAGGAATCTTACAGGCTCTGAATACATAAAAGGTTTCCAAAAGCTGACTGTTGTCTTCTACTAATGTGGCAATTGCACTTAAGAGGGGGGAGCTATTTTCCAAGTAAAGCTTCATTTTTAACCATGGTGCGCTCTACTTTTTCTTAACTTGTGGGTGTAGTCTCTATTGAGGGTGTAAATGTTACATGAGGGTCAGTCAGAAAGTAATGCTCCTTTTATTTTTTCTCAGCCAAATACTATTGAAAAAAGGCCAGAAAATGTGTACATCATCACTGAATACACAGCTGTTTTTTTAACAGCTAGTCATCTCTGTCAATGGCTTTTTTTCTGATACTGTGTGAGGATCAGTCGGAAAGTAACACTTCCTAATTTTTATCTCCTAAGTCATGGACATAGATGTTCTTCTTGTTGATCTCTTCCCTAAGGGAGCCATGATAAACTCAGAAGCCTAAAATGAACCATTGAAGAAACTGAAACCTTGCAACCAAGAGCCCATCCTGACAGAGCCATATCTGAAGAGCTGTTTCTGCATAACGACACTTACCTGAACACCAGCTTACACACCACAGAAGCAATTTTAACCTTTGGACAGACTTTACTCTCCCATCCTCTGTACAGCCCAGAGGATGTATGATAGACTATGAGTGCAGCATTTTCAGGATGTGAGTGATATGATTGAGGCTGTGACAGTGTTCACACAACAAGAACAAGGATTCTTACATGTTGGCATGCTTGCTTTTGCTCACTAGTGGAAAGTCTACTGCCGGAGAAGGAAAATATGTTGAAAAATAGCTGTGTTCGTTGATGATGTGCAACTTCTCTTTGCAAATGTACTATATTTTTTTCAAAATATTTGGCTGGTTAAAAAATAGGAGAAATTATGTTCTGACTGACTCCATCTGCAGTAGCCAACTTGCTTGTTAACCTAGGATAAAACAGCTGAGGTTCTCACTATCATTAGATATATTACAGAAGTTTCATTTTTTTCCCTAAATACATGTGGAGTCATACCGCTTTCATTACAGAGAGACTACTCAAGAAACCTAACATTTTGCAAAGAATGATTTTCTAGTTTATAATTATTAGTAATTGATACTCAATGGAAACTATATCAAAATGCTTAACAAACAGTGGCATGAAATCCATAGGATTGCATGATATTTGGGTGAGTGGTAGCAATGAAACTGGGATTCCTCGAAAAGTCTGCAGAATTCAGTTCACTAGGAATAGATCATTAGTTTCCCAGGTATGGGCCCGGTATTGATGGTTGGCATGACATGAATACTGTTTTATTGTCAACAATGCTGATCCATTGTACGACCATCTCTTAAATCTACCTGCTGTACTTCTGCCATCATGATACCCACTGTGGTCAAAATTGCTGCACTAGAACCGCACAGCGGAGACCCTTTGGTGTGAGGACTAGAAGTCAGCATCCCCCCAAACCAGTTCCTTATCACAGATCCTACAGTGTGCAGACCTGGCTTCCACCTGGAATGCAGTCAGCGGGCCTTCATGAATATGTTCCAGACAGGGCACTCTCTACTTCCTTAAGCTTCCTTAATTATATGCTTCCTTAATTTACTGAAAGACCATTTTGAAAAATCTGGCCATTTCATTTACTTAAAAAATCCAACGCATTTAAAAAATATCTAACTCAGTTGTATGTTTGCACAGTTAAAAAAGCTAAGGAATAAAGTTGTTTTCTATTATCATTGTTTTCTATTAGTGAAACTGCAGAAAAACAATTTTTTCTCTGATATACCACATAATGCTAAAACATACATGTTGATATTGCTTTAAGACCATAACTCTTTTATTTCCTGCTCCCTGAAATTAATTGTAAGTGATTAATTGTATGCAATGGTAGAACTTTAGCATTTAGATAAATAAAAAGCAAACACAAATAAACAAAACAAGCATTATTTTTGTTAAATACATTCTGGATCCAGTGAGGGGGGAAACAGATTAAGAAATGTGACAGACATTGCTTTGGCTGGCAAATATTTCAAATTATATTGTTACCAATAGTCCAGTTTGGCTAGCAAGTTGTGTCACCCAACCATTAATAAGCCTGGATTAATTTACCCTGACATATATTATATAGCTTGGGCTGATATGTATGTTGGACCACTTTGATAAGAGTAGACTGAAAATGGTAGTTTTATCACTAAGCTCCAAGTCTGTAACCTGAGCAGGATTTATTCCCCTATGACAAGACTCCCTCTGTATAGGAATAGAGATCTTTTCAAATGGATTTATTTGTAGAATTGGGAACATGATAAGAATTCTATAACAGCAGCACAGAATTGGCCAAATAGTTCTAGAAATTTTCTTAAGTTTATAATATTATTATGGTCAACTTAGAATAATTTGTATTGTAGAAGAGAAGCAAATATGAGTAAATGATGATAATGCTAGCGTTGGAGTGACATTACATTGTATGTCTCTACACATGCAGGGAGCTCCCAGTGCCAGCTCTGCGACCTAATCTCCCAGTGCCAACTCCACGGTCACAGGGCTGACACTGGAAGGTAAGGATCTCCCAGCCCCCTGGTCCCCAGTCACAATATCAGAGCAGCGGGCTTGGAGCTCTCTGCTGCCAGGGTAGAGGGACATAGTCACTGTCTGAGCTCTAGTGAGAGTCCGCCCCAGCAGCAGGCAACTCCCGGGGACAGGCAGCAATTTCTCACTCTCAGTGGCTGACTGACCAGGAGCTAATGTGCTCCTGGTCAGGTCCCTACAAGAGCACTACTGCACAGTTAGTAATCTCAAGTAAATTTGCTACTTGCATTTGCAGGTAGCAAATTTAGTCACGATTAGCAAGGTTTTCTGTGAAGTAAGCATGTATACATGTAGACGCACATGCTTACTGCCCAGTAAACTATGCTATTTCTCAGTAAAGCATCTCATGTAGATGCACCCAGTCCTGATGGTCCAGCAATTATGTGAGGGGCAAGGATTTTTGTGGATAGTTTTGTTGGACCAACTGCATGGTTGAGCTGAAGTTAGGTCCCTGGTGAAGAATGCCTTACATTCAAAAGCTTGTCTAACTTTATCCTCATAGTTGGTCCAGTAAAAGATATTACCCACAAAAATTATGCCTCTTGCATAAATGTTGATAATGAAATTATATCTATAATAGTTTGTGTTGGCACCACTGCACTTTTTTTTCAGGTAAGTATTTTCAAGCTGACCTTTCTGTGTCAGTTAAATATCAACATTTATTACTAGTTAATAACAACAACAGCAAGAAACAAATATTATAGAAACTGCACTAATGTTCACATAGATCCTACAAGAAATCTTACCACATATGTAGCTCCGCAATATTGAGTCCTAATTTATTAACTCAGTGGACTTCCCATATAATAATTATTAAAAATGAATACATTTCAGTAAATATATATAAAGACTAGTTCTTGAAATTACATAGCCATACTGACTTTGAAGCTTACGTAAACACAATGTAATAATACTTAAAATTTTCTTAGGCTGCTTCTATACAGTAATTCATTTTATACACTTGTAACTGCCAAATTGCAATAAAGAATTATATCTGAATTATATTGCCGGGTTGCAATTCCCCTTTCTCGGGTAGTTCTAGTCCTGTAGACAGATGTCAGTATCCTCTTGGGACCGCTGCGGTATCGGACCAGCTCTCTTTCACTCAGGGCCCCAACCTTGTTCTCGCCCACCACAACTTTATGTTTTTCTGTGTCAAGGCTGGGTTGCAGCGCGCTCCATGGCCCAGGTCCCTCGGCGGTCACATCCCGGGGCTCCGCCACCCCTACACCCCTGCCTCATGCCCCCTCAAGTGCGTCCTTCTTCTGTGGGTCCGATTCCTTGGTGGTGAGGGTGCTATTCCCACTTTCCTTTTCCCTATTTGACCCAATATAGGGTCACGGTACAGGCTCAGACTACTCACAGCCCCTAGGCCCTATTTGTATGAAACACTCCCTCAGCTATCCCAGCTAGGGCATCAGACATAAAACCAAACAAAATACTGTAACCAAACTAAGGCCTCGCTACTGGGAACCTTCGTTAGCTGAGGATCCTACCTGGACCTTCTGGTCAGCCCTTGGCCCCTAGTCTTGGACCCCTCCAATTTCCTACCCCAGTGGTTCAGTGGCGATCCCGCCACTGTCTCCGAGCCCTCCCATGTCTTCTTCCCCCTTGGGGTCACTGCGTCTCCGCACCACCGCCCCGGCACTCCACCTGTGGGTCCCACTATCTTCAGGTTCATGCCCTGTCGGTCCCTCCGTGGCTGTGCTCCCTACTCGTCTTTGGTCGGGCGCAGTCTCCAGCAATGCTGTCAGCCTCTGTTCGCTCAGAGCCATGCCGTCAGCTGGTGCTGCTGCTTTTTTTCTTTGAGGAGCTGGCAGCTGCTCCTCCCTTGGGCTCTCCGCCCCTCCCGCCGGTGGAGCTCCCAACTGCCCGGTCCTGGGGCTCTCCACTCCTTCCACTGCTGCAGCTGCCTCTTTTAACTTTCCCGGCTGGCGTCTTTCCCTGATGTCACTGATTGGACGCACCTGCATAAACACGTGGCTGACGCACTGAGCGGATCCTTTCGGCAGCGGCGTGTGTTTCTCCTCAGGTCCTACAGGTAAGCCCCATTTACTAGTCATTTCCCTGGGACAGATACACTGAATTCTTGTAACTCAAAGATTAAGAACATAGACATAGGACTGGAAGAGACTTTCTGCCCATCAAATTCTGTCTTCTAAATTAGCAATAATTTATCCAAAGAATCCTAAAAATCATTCACTCCTTTGCACATAACACAGCATATCATGAAAACAAAGCCAAGAACACCAAACATGCCCTACACTATGTTATAGATAAAAAAAGAGAGATAATAGTGGTGACATAAAACTTCTAAAAATAACTTAACTGTAATTACCAGGAAGGAATGCCACTATTATATAGTATGTCTTATTGAATATATGGAAAAAAAGTCTAGCTAGTGTCTTGCATTAGATATGAATTTGGATTGCTGATTTGGTCACTATATATTTTCCCTGGCTAGGTAAAAAAGAAGTTCAGGCCCTTTTGATTTTTATTCAAATGTATATGTTTAATAGTGTCTATTATTAATTTAGGTCCCAATGTTACCTCTTTTATTTATGTTGAATAGGACCTTTCTACAGTAGTCACTAAGATTACTTATCAATTTAAGTCCCTACTCTATGCAAATAGACATGGAGGAATCAGGTCATCAGTTTTTAATCTATTGGCAGCAGTAATCTTTAAAATAGTATGACATACTAGAGTTTCAATGATTTTTTTCTGAGTTATACAATTCCTTTTACATCTCAGATCAAAATAATTTCCAATTGAATGGCAATCATGTCTTTTTATAAAATATCTTTATCTTATCATCCCACTAAAATATATTTGAACATATTTTACAAATTAGTGAATGCTTTACAAATAGGAAAGCTCCTAATTTAAATGTACTATAAATGCCCCATTTTAACATGATTGATGCTATTCTGTGTATTTTGTCATCCATGAGTGTGTGCCTTAATACCTTTGCCATGGCACACTGCCAAAACAAATAATACCAGGCCATAAACCAAACTTAACTGTCTAGATTCTCAAATGGCAAAGAGATACATTAAGATCTAAGCTATTATAAACTTTATAACAAAATTATGTTAAATATTGGTGTTAAGGGATTAAAACCCTTTGTTATAAACACATAGAAAGATTAGAGTTCATTTCCATTTTAAATACTTACAAACAGGCCTACCAAGTGGGGCAAACATGTTGGACAAGATCCCAGGGCTCAGGATTACAGGGATCTAACAGCAGTCAATTGAAAGCGATGACTGTGTGCCACAAAGGTAGGGGGGCCACTTTTATGTGAGCCATGATAGATTTATAAGCATTGTTGCTAATATGCACAAGGTCTTCTTTCTGGTTTCCAATGCTAATTTATTTTTCAAAACATACACCTTGATATATACACATTCTTTTTAAAGGGTAACTATTTCCTTTTGCAGTAATTTATTAATTTCAGAAAATTAAATTTTCCAGTACAGAGAAGACAGCTCAAACCTCTGAATGAAAATAATAATGGCAAGACTTAACAAACATTAAAAAATGTATTAAACAAGAGTATTTAACTAAGTCTTCTTGCTTGGTGAAATCATTAGAAACAAAATCTCGCATAGGTTCAAGGACAGTGAACCAGTGGTTGGTTGGTTGTTCAGCAACTTCATTAATGATGTGGACATTGGAGTCAGAAGCAGACTGGCCAAGTTCGCCAATGACACCAAACTTTGGGGCAAAGCATCCACGCCAGAAGATAGGCGGGTGATCCAGGCTGACCTGGACAAGCTCAGCAA
>NW_017728947.1:64753158-64760460 GCF_001723895.1 Crocodylus porosus | reverse complement strand
GTAAAATGGATGCTTATCTTGCTGGGATCCTATGACCCCAGCTGACTTCCTGCCCTTTGGGCAGGGGGCTGGACTCAATGATCTCCCGAGGTCCCTTCCAGCCCTAATGTCTATGAAATCTATAAATGAGAAAGTTTTTGTTTTACATTTCACAACACTGAGTTTGCTTATTGTCACAGCAAAAATTAAATTTCCAATTTGGTTTGTGATTTTATTTTTTTAATGCTTAAAATAGTCTTCTATTTTTCAGTTTCCTATTTATTGATTTGGGGTGGTTGTTTTTTAGTATTATACCATCCACTATTTTTTCTTGGGTTAATGTATTAGAAATAATAATCTCTGAGTATTCCTATTCAGAATCTAATCAAATTTCCCATCAGTTTGACATAATGATGCAAAGAAAATAGTTGTATTAAGATGTGCATATTTTATAATAAGATGCTAGCAGCAGCATGCTTTACAAATAGTTTTACATCTCTTCTGCAGACCCTGGGTCAGGGCTATAAGTCTCAGTGGCCTAAACCTACACTATTGAATCAGCGGGCTTTTTAATATTACTTTCCATTGGTATAGAATAAAGTCACAATGCAGGTAGTTACCTAATCATCTGCCTAATTTTAAGTGGATGACTAATTAAATAAGTTGATATCAATTTCTGTTTATGCTTCAAAGGTAAAATTTAGGCCTCATTGATATCCAGGGTAAAATTCTCATTAACCTGCATGGTTTTGTGATTTTACTCCAAGATCTCAGCTCGACAGGTTTTATACTCAGAACTGCCATTGAGTTACCAAGTATACATAATGTATATACAATGGCTTTCAAATTATATGTATATTATAGATCTGCATCCAGCGCTGAGAGTTCTTCTTTGGGGTTTAATTTATCTAACTGCATTTTCTTTTCATGTGGTTTCCCTGAAAGGTAGGGAGTGTGTTGATTATAGAGTTTTCTCTCTACTAAAAAGATTCGTAACATTCAGCAGTGTGGTAGGTTCTCTAAGCAAATGTGATTATGTTATAACTATATTTGGATGTAAACTCTACATGGAGGCATGGAGCTTTGTCTTTGCCACTGTAAGGCCCAGATTCAGCAAACATGTGGAGGTGTTTAAACATTAAGGATACAGAATACAGCACACATCAGTAGGATTTTTCATAGGCTTAAAATTAAGAACATTTTGTGTTTCCAGGACTGGGACTTTGGAAAATAGAATAAGTTCTAAAATATAAGGTACAATTCATTCAGTGGCCTACATCAAATAATCAAAAGTACTGTAGTGTGCAAATACATGGATAAGAAATAACTTTATCATCTCTGCCATACACATTGAAAAATACTTCCCTTCCCTTCCTCCCAGTATATTCAAGAGGTTAATACCAATCTGTTGGTAAAAAAAAAAAAAAGGGATTTAAGAAAATTAAATGAAAGTGAAAAGCAATACTTCTTACAAGGGCACCAAAACAGGAAAGGTGACCTAATATCCTTCAGCGATTAAAATATAGACTATAGTCTGATTTTTTGGGCAACTTTTTTTTTTGATCCTTTTCCCATTGAAATATCAAATTTTCATTGATTTCAGTCCATTATATGCTCTTATATATGTCTATTATATGGTCTGTGATAGATTGGGCTAGACTGACTAGTGCTATTGAAAAAATGTATGCAATATCTCTTGGCATTAGCAAGATGTCCTATGTCCCAAAAGGAGATTTAATATCAAGGGATGGCAGGCAGGTTTATTGCCAATCCCCTCCCTTCTTTTGCTGGAACACGAGAATATTCATTTACAGCTAAGGTTTTGTTGATGCTCTCCGATGTAAAAAATGATTTTGCTTTCTAGCTATGCTGGACAATTTGCTTCCTGCCAGCTAGTGTGGTACTGTACAAAAGGGTAAGGAAACCTTGGAAATATTCCCACTTCTGGAGTACTTCAAAGTAATTTTACTTACGCACAAGCAGGTATAAACCTTATGTCAGTTTGACCTCAGAAAGACAAAGCAGGTAGGCTGATTTAATTTCTTTATGACTCAAATACAATTAATACATTTAGTTTAATATATTTAATTTTAAACATGATCAAATGATGTCTTCAATAGGAGTTGGACTAGGCTGTTTAGGCGATAGCTGAAGGATGCTAAAATTTTCCTGAAAAATGACTTATATTTAGGATGCATGAAAAGGTAAAAATTGACCTTGCTATAGTATTTACCTGTTAACATTCCACTGTACATTCCACAAATGTCAAATTGTATAAACGTAATGTATAACTTTACCCTAACTCACTCTATTACACCACACTTAAAATCAGAAGATACTATGGCAGTTTGGAAAGACAGTTGAAAATTAACTAAACTTTATGTTGTAAGGGAGACAGGTTTTATATTGTAGTAGATGTTTCACAGAAGCTCTTCTGTTGGATATCACTGGGAGGAAGCATAGAATCAGCAGCAGTTGCTGGAAAGTAATGTATCCTATTTCTTCTCTCAAGTTATCTTGACGCCATTGTAACTCCATTGGCGCCAAAGGAATTACTCCCGGTTTTACTCTGGTTTTAGTCACAGGAAGATGAGGCCCAGTGTTTGGAAAGAACCAGAAATATATATATGTTGTCTGGAGACACAGAAGGGCTGGTTATCTCTATTTCTGTTACGACAAGACTGTGAACTGCTATACAACAATGGGCTCTAGGAGTTGCCTCTGAATTTGAGGGTTACGCCAGTAGATAACTAACAGTAGACTCTCTCTTGGCCTCTATAGAAAGACACATGTCAACCAGGAATGGGTCTGTTTTCACTGGGGAAATCTACACGAGACATTTACTGCACAGTTGTCTAATTAGCTGCACAGTAAAATGTCTCGGTGTCTATACATATGCCCCTATCAGGCTGAACTAGTTCAATTTACTCTGCAGTAGGTTAGTACTTGTAAATACAAGTGCTATCCTGCTGCCAATTAAAAACTTTTGCAGCAGCACATGAGTGAATGCTGGAAGCGCTGGCGAAGGCATGAGGGTGCTTCAGTGCAGGGGTTGGCTTGTCCCACACTGAACCCTGCTGGCTAGTCCCACACTGGATCTCCCTTGTGCCCCAACACCGTAAGCCAAGGGGAGCAGCCCTGGCATGGCAGGCTGACCTCCGGGGTCCCCTGCCAGCTGAGGCTGCTCTGACCCAGCTCCATGTGCTACGTATGAATAAACTATGGAGTTTATTGATCTGAAGAAAACTGCTCCCAGATGCAAGTTCAAATGGCATGCCTGGAAGCAATAAACTCTGGAGCAACAACCTCTGTAGTTTATTCATGCATAGTAATAGCACATGTAGACGCTCTCACTGACATGGAGAAGCAGCATCTCAGCTACTTTCTGGAACAATGTGCACATCTACACGTTCATTAATGCACCATAATTAGCACTGCTGTGCCTTAGGTTGGGCACCTGCTTTTTTTTGTGATGCTAATGTGCAGTGGAAGAATTCTACTGTGCTTGTAGCATCTCATGTAGACATGCTCAAGGATAGGTTAAAATACCACTCCATATTTGTACAAACAATAAAGGGATAAGGGCAGATGCTGAAGTCCTGGTCTCTTCAGCAAAGCCCAAATAAATTAGATTTTTAAATGAGATTGCTGTGGAGACTGCAGGGAGAAAAGGATCTTCCTACTTCCTAGGTGGTTAGAATAGTTTTTTTCCTTTTCATTCCTCCTTACGTAGAGAGTTTCAGCTACTGCTTATTTGGCCAAATCATCACAAACTAATGGCTACATGTCCACTTTCTGACTTGCTTCTCTCAAATTCTTCCTCTTTTTATTGCTAGAAAAAGCCACTATGGATTAAACGGTATGTGACATTTAAAGTTTTGGAAATTGTCCAGTCTTCTTCACACAAGTACTGAAATCATAATGGTATTGCTGCTGTTTGGGCAATGAATACCTGAGGAAGGGGAGAAGGTAAGATTTACCACTAAGTAATTTCTAAAATATTTAGGTTAAAGACTTTTTAAAAAAGGTTACTAGAGGAGGAAATTACATTAATGAGGAAGTGGAAGTAAAAGAGAGGTCATGAGACTTTAAAGGTAGCTTATTTGTAAGGTTCACAACCTTAAGTCTTTCAGATAAACATTTTCTGGAGTCCCAGCTATCCTTTGGCACTAAACAACTGCCTATGACATCCTCATCACCTTGGATAAGGATCAAAACTATTTTCTATTATGTTGCCTGGGTTTTTGTTTAAGAGGTACTAGTTTTATATAAGGATTATTGGAAGCTGTCATATTCTATATAACAGGAAAAGAATATCTTTTTGTTACAAGGAAGGGAAATACCCCGCACTAATGAAAGAAACATAAGGCCCAATCTTGTTCTCAGTGGAGTCTCCAACTTCACTGCCAGCCAAGTCCCAAACAATCAAAACTTGATACTTTTGGTTCTAAAATGAAGAACACTTGAAGCTGGACCCAGAAGTTATTTTAGATGACTTTACATATAACTTGTATTTGTTAGTTTATTTGACGTGATTGAAGAAATGTTTAATATTTAAGATGTGAGTTGCTCCTAATTTCTCTTGTTTCTAAACGTGTTTGAAAGGCATAATTAGTTTTCAGAAACATGACTATCCTTTTCCTTTGTCAAACCAATATGCTTTTCAGTAGCTGGTAAAGCTGAAAATTTGAATTTGTATTAGGTACCATCCCCAAACCTTGACCCTATTCAAAGAAAAGGATGCAACCAGTAGAGGGCACTTTGTTACTCAAACATCTAGGCAGTATGCTGAAAGAACAGGAAAAGGAAATAACATCCTGAAGTAGTGCAGAGAACCAATAGTTGCCTGTGAGAAGGATACAGCAGTCTCAGAACTGGATGTGGAAGGAAGGCTAGGCAGAGTAGAGACTGGAAAACCAAGGGCTAGATAGGATAGCTTCAAGTGGAGGGTAAAGGGCAAGTGGTTTGCAAGCAGTAAATATGACAAAACTGAATTTTGACAGCAGGAAAACAGTGCAACAGAGCATTGAGAAAGTAGCTGGACTCATTTAAAATACTCTGCAGATCAGTCTTTTATTGGCTTTGGGAGGAAATTTCTCTGGAAGACTGAAGAAATCCATGAAGTATACTGAAGTCTATCCCTAGAAACTATGTTAAGAGCTATGTAAAGAGGTTGTAACCATTATTTTTGCTTAGAATATATGTCTTTTAAATTTTCCAGAAGCTATAACAATATAATGATCTATCAGTATAGTAGGTTATGAGATCCCATGGTTCTAGCCTGAAAAACTAATGTTTGGAACACCCAGAAAGTACTTGTTGCCTCTGAATTTACAGTATGCAGAGCCCACTACTGGATAGATAGTGTAGCACTGTATACAGAGACACCCTGCAGAGCTTTTGGTTATAAAACATAAACAACTCTAGTTCTGAACCTGTTTTCTCTGAAGGCAATGAGAGTTTTGCCTTCCAGGGGACTCAGAGCTTGAATGCAGTGACAGAACTTGTACAGTTCAACGTAATGACATGCATAAGTCTTCAGAATGGGAGACCAGTTCTCTACCTTCATATCTCTACTTTTCTACTACATCTCTATTTTTTATTTCATGCTGTCTTGAAAAATGATGCTTTTATATTTTTAATTTTCTTTCCTCTTTGTATATGTTTTTAAGGAGGTACAGTGTACTACACAAGGCCATAAATAGCTTAGGAGCTGGGGAAGAATTCAGTTGATGCAAACATTAGTATTCTTCTGCTGACCCCTTCTTGGTAAGCCCTGGCAAAGAAAGAATGCAGGAGTTAGAGCAGGGAACAAAGCATATGCCACTGCGGTTGCTATGACTTGCCTCTCAAGCCAATGAGAGTATTGGAGGCTGATATAATTTAAACTAGCTTCAACTGAGCTAACTTGGGCACCCTGAAGCAGGCACAGAGCAGTGTAAATTAGCCAGTGTCAAACTTGATGGTACTGTATGTAGTTAGCCTGCTTCCATTTAGCTCACTTTAGGCCAGCTCATACATCTTTACACTAGAACAGACTGTACAATGTAGGGATGCCCTGGGATTAGGAACCCCAGCTGTTTGCGTTACATTGAAAGCCATTTAAGCCCTTAGGGTACATGGAATCAAGGGGACTTTTGGGAACTCTCTCTACCACTACAGCTATGCATCCTGGACTGAGAATTGTGACCTCCCCTATAGTATTAGTGTATGTAAAACACGCTTTGTAAAGTGTGTGGAGTGTGTATAAAGTGTGTCTCTGTAATAATTATGAATACTGTAAAAGTATATTGGTTTGTTGGAACATTTGCTGGGACACATATTTTCTTTTTATTAAAAGAAGTGCTATTAGGAAAATAGCAGAAAGCCAAAACAGATAAGTAACCTCCAGTGGGGGTCATTAAGAGACCAGGCCTGGACTAATAAACTGTAAAGATGCTGCTCCAGACACTAGCAAAGTTACAAAGCCTATTTTGCTAAGTCTGGGAACTTAGAGATCAGAAGGGTATTAAACAAAGTTGCTCTCTACAGAGTGAGGGGGAAGAAGCTGTGGAGGATTTTGCAGGGAAACAGACTAACATAGTGATACTACTTGGGTCTGAAGGAGAAAGGTTTAAAGTTTCAGAAGATGATGGTAGTAAGCTTGATGTAAGATGGTTTTAAATACACACTGTTTATTTTGTTAATAATGTTTTCCCTTTTCTGTTTTTGCTATTATTAAAACTGTTGTTTAATCTGAAGATTGCTGCAGATCACTGTAACAACCATTACTCACAGCTCTCGAAACAAGACTTTCAGGTTCTGAGCCCAGTCAGGCCGGCTGAGTTTAAGCATGATTGTTACAGGGTAGAACTGTGGGTAAAACCCAGGTCTGGTGAAACAGAAAGCTTAACACCCCTGGGATGGCTGCTCCCCCATCTCCATATGCCTCAGTGCATGGGGCTCTACAGCAGAGGCCCCGTGCTGAGGCACGTGGAACCCCTGCCTCAAGGCAACCTGCAGATATTTGCCAAACCACAAACCACACATGCCTGCATGTCTGCATCCAGCCTGGGAGTTCCTTCAATGAAACAAGGAGGGACTCAGGTGAAGCTTCTCTTGTAACTATGACACAATTACATTGTGTGGAAGGTAGGGCAGGGTAGCACATTAACTACCGTATTTTTCGGACCATAAGACGCACCTGACCATAAGACGCACCCAGTTTTTATGGCAGGAGAGACTATGTGTGCCGGTGGCCAGCCATTTTTATTGCTGGCTCCCGGCCACTGGCACGGGCGCCGGCTTCCGGTGTAAACAAGCGGCGGGTGTCCCGCTCGGGCT
>NW_017728947.1:64749666-64753058 GCF_001723895.1 Crocodylus porosus | reverse complement strand
GCACCCTCGTTTTCCCCCCACTTTTGGGGGGAAAAAAGTGCGTCTTATGGTCCGAAAAATACGGTAACTTTCTGAGCTTACTACTTCAGAAAGGCATGAGCTTTCCAAAGCAAAAGCCTACTTCATTAGATGCTGTCAGATGTAGAGGTACTATTTAGTCTCTGACTTGCCTCCTGGCTTTAGTTTCTGGCTGATTTCAGCCTAATGCAACTAGCCACCTCTCCATAGTTACATGATGAAATCTATCTTAAAGTAAGTCTGCTTTCTGGTTTTCAGCAACTTTGACATGGTATTTCAGCTCACAAAAGCTAAAAATGTTTTGTTTGTAGGACTGTTAGCCCTACAAGCTGAATCTGGGATTTATAAGTCACTCTATGCTTTTTCTGACATAAGCACTGTCTAATAAAAATCATCAACTATACCTTAGTAGAGAATTCCACTGGCCACAAACAAGCTAGAATATTTATTTAGTTTATTATATTTATTTATGTATTATTTATTTACAGTCCTTCCCAAGAAGGTTTCAGACAGCTTACAATAAAAAGCATACTTATAAAACAGAAGAATGACAAAACAACTTAAACAGGAACTAGAGTCATAGCATCAACGTAAGCTAGAGATCCTAAATAATATCCAACCCAGCATTGTTTGCTGAAAGCCTTCCGAAATTGGAAGGTCTTCTGGTACTTCCAAAAGATGTTCAGACTTGGGCTCTGGTAGGCCTCAAGGGGGAGTTGCAGAACTGAGGAGCAACTGCTGAAAATGACTTTGTATGTGTTTTCATCAAGTGGCCTTGACATACTAATGGTACCCGCAGGAGATTGCTCTTGCCTGACCTTAGGGATTGTAACCGGGTATAAGGGAGAAGGCAGCTCCTTAGGTATGTAAGATTCAGATTGTTTTAGACTCCAGCTCACCCTACTATAAGAGCAACAGGAACCAAATTTATGTTCGTTCATAAACTTAAGCAGATATGATTCAGAATATACAAAGAGACTGTCTTGCGAAAGATGCCATTTTTATATGTTATTTTTCTGACTTTAAGTGGACTAGAATTCTTTCATCTATTGTATTTGTGTGGGACCTGATTCTGCATTCTTGGCACATATGTTTCCTATTTGGGAAGTTCTAGGTGTACAAACCAGGTTGGACTGAGTGCTTAATCACTGAATGCTTTCAGGCAAGAAACTTGTTTATTTGGGTGCTAAGGTATATGTATGTTTTAACATTCTATGATGTATTATTTATATGGTTTATTATTTATAAGTAGGGGCTGGTGCTGATTTTTAACATTTACATATATTCATGCTTTAAGTCCTAGAATGTGTTTTAAGCAATATTGCTGGCTAATGATTATTGCTTTTAGGTGAGAGTATCTCATAATTAAAGCAATGGGTCTGTATGGGAATTGGGGATCAACCTACAAAGACCTCAGTTCAGACTCAAGACCCAAGGGACAAAGTCAACAGCCAGTCGGTACCCAGATGAATCAATAGGACCTAATAGAAAAAGTCATTAAATATAATAAAAAAGCATGTATTATTAAATTATGTATAATTAAAGCTGTAGCACCCACAATTAAGGTTTAACTAAGTACTTTCATTTTAAACTGAAACTTTCAAAGCTTGATCCTTGGGTAAAGGTGAAGTTTTAAAATTTTTTTTAGCATTTTTTAGCATATGGATGGCAAAAAAAAAATTGTCTTATTTTTTTCTTTAAAGACCTCCCTTAATCATCTTCATGATGCATCTGGGCCAGTTGAGGGTTGAAAGTTGAAACTGATCTGTATAAGTAGTCCTCATTAAGGAGAAATAGCTAACTTTACAGTGAAAATGCATTTTGGTTTGCTGATTTGAGTCTTTGGAAGTTACACTATGCACATGAACAATACACATAACTAGGATATAACCTCCCCGTGCTGTTTTTGAGTGACTGTAGGGTGTGCATTACTGTTCATGTATAATTAGTTTAGGTGCGTGCTAAACAAATTATGTTGTATGAGTATACTGTACAGCGTATAGAAATAGATCTGGTTCCTTCAGTGTGATAATCAAATATGTTCACTGTATGAAGAACTCTGCGATTGCTTCCTTTATTTGGATCTTCTTTTCTTTGCAACTTGTTCTGTTCTTATTCTTATGGATGGATGACTGCACAGCATCCTATTGAAGTCAATGGCATTCTACTCAGGTGCTTTTGATCCCTGTGTTGTCCAACCAATCAAACTGGTTGTGGAATTTTTCTTTTTATAAAATGTTGTCCAAAAAGCCTAGGAAATTCCATCAAAATTGTGTTTGATCACTTCAATAGATCCCCAAAGTCTAAAGTCAGGGAACTTAATGCCAAAGTAAATGCTAAACAGGCACCTGCAACTCTGATCCTCTGTGTGTGTGCATTATGATAATCTCAGATTAAATGATCATTTATGGTTTTGAAATACTGGCATTAGTACTATTTAATTCTATCTACAGAGGGTTCAAGGGGCACCTGTCTTCTCTACAGAACCTCTGACATGTCAGGGACTTTCATGCAAGAGGCAAGGATTTCTTAGAGTATTATTTTTTTTCCTGGACCAACTGAGTACTTGGGATAAAGTAGCTGGGATTAAGTTAAACGAGCTTTTGAATGCAAGATACTCTTCCTCAGATCTCCGAGGAAGGTCATCCTCAGGTCTCTAAGGAAGAATGCCTTCTGTTGGCAAGGCAATCAGGACTCCTAGTAGACCAAGATTTTTGCAAAACAAAAAAAAGGCTTTAATTGTAGGCTTTGGGGCACAGGCACCCTTCATCAGGCATTGGAGAAAAGATTGTACAAGTTCTGCTGGGTAGAAATGAAAGTTCATCTTTCATAGGATTTCACAGAGGAGTCAATAGATGGAAAACTCTTCTGCTGGAAAGCTCCTCTTTCTCACTTGGTCCAAGAGAAGCTGCTGCCTTAAGAAATCCTTGCCTCTTGCACAAATTGTGGGCCATCACAGCTACAACATCACAGGCTATGGGGGCTTTTATAGCCTCTTGTTTTCTAGCACTCCCGGAATCGTGCTGTACCAGTGGGTCCAAGGAGGGACTGGGGAGAATGGCACAGTGCAAAAAATGGTCCAGGCAAAGAAGGGCATCCCTGGGTGCCCAGGAACCGCGGAGGAGAAACGAGGTGGCAGAGACATTTGCTGGCGAGGTCGCGGCGTTGTGCCCCCCCGCGCTGTAAGCAGCCCGGTGTCGCGCCTCGCTTCTCGGAGCCCCCGGCTCTTTTTTTTTTATTTTATTTTTTTTGTCTTCCACCGCGCTCTCATTGGCCAGGCGCTCCAATCTGAACCTCACGCTCCTCGCAGCGGATTGGCTGCGCTTTCCGCCCATCTCCCCGGGAAGCCCCACCTCCCTCTTTTATTCTAGCCT
>NW_017728947.1:64733188-64748676 GCF_001723895.1 Crocodylus porosus | reverse complement strand
TCTCTCTGGTGCGGTGACTTGTTAGTTAACATCCTGCTCTTCCTGGATGAGATGAGTTATAACGGGACCAGCATCTCCTCTGTTCATTTGCACTGGAGTCATCCTAACAATGCACCGAGGCAGAGGTGAATTTATTGATCCCATGATAGCAAACGCTGCCTAACTATGTGTGTGTGTGTGTGTGTGTGTGTGTACACGTATGTGTGCGCATGTGTGTATGTTCATATATACATGCATATCTATACGCACATATATACATATGTGTGTGTGTACAACGTCTTAGACGTGCATGAAATATGGAGGGGGGGCTATTATGGCACATCTGCCACTGCTTCAGATGCTTACACTCCTGTCCAAGGGAAGTGAGATGGACTTGGACCTGCTCCTGATTTAAAAAAAAAAAAGAAAACAAACAAACCCCCAAGCCCCCAAAGGGATAACTTGATAAAGCAGTAGTTTAAAGATGAAAACGTTGAGGTAAAATTGAAGTTCAGTGACTTGGAGAGAACAGAAGTAGGAGAGCCAAAGCTGCTCTTGTACATCTTTCACTTTTTTAGAGCCAGCTTAGTAGAGATCCTCAGCTCTGTGCTGCTGGGAGGGAGCACAGACAATTGTTCAGTTGCTCAAGGGACTGAAAAACATTTGTCATTCATTGTGTGTATGTGTGTGTGTGTGTGTGTGTATATGTTCCAGTTCTTGTCCTGTGTTTTTTACTTCAAACGTTGGGAGTAAGACTGGTGAGGTCTGTTTCCTCACCTTTTAAGTGTATTTAAAATAATATGTGACCTAAGCTTTTGATCAGTTGGGTAAAATTCTTCTTAATGTCCTTTAATTAATGAGCTTAAAAGAGATCATTGTCACCTAAGAAGTGCTAAAGAAACACATCAGGATTACTTAGGCAAGTGATTCCATCCTCACCATGTTGAGTTGTTTTCTTGGCAGCAGCTGAAATGCTTGGAATAAAACCCCACATTTTGGGTGGGTTATTTGGTAGGAGACTAGTTGTTTTGCTCACTTAAGAAGAATGCAGGCAATAGTTAATTGCTATTCTTGTGTGTTTGCTAATGGCAAACAAACAGCTCATCCATATTTACTGTTAATTCCTTTTGAGCTTTGGCATTTTTTGCAGTATTTTAAGGGAATGTTGTCGTTTGTCACCATGCACTTTTTGTGCAGGTTTTTTAAGGGATCAGTTCATTTCAGTGTACCGTAGTCACTATTGGCAGAACTGTAACGATTCCATGTTCAGAAATACTACTTGAATTGTGGCGTCTTTGTTATGTTAACACAAAATTAAGGAAAATGTCTGTATGTTTTACTTTCCACAGAGTGAATGTTTAAATCTTTTAAAATGGCAAATGCACACCCCGTACATTTCTTGTAGAATGACGCAACTGGTTCAAATTGTGTTAGTGCATGTATTAATGAACAATTTCAAGAATCTACTTGTTTTTTTGTGGGTATGGGGAAGAGCAAAAGTTTTGTAAACCAAATTAATGTTGCATATCTCAATTTTTCAGAGGACGGCCAATATTTTCTAAAGGTCCTCATACCTAGTTATGCTGCTGGATCTATAATTGGGAAGGGAGGACAGACAATTGTTCAGTTGCAGAAAGAGACTGGGGCCACCATCAAGCTGTCTAAATCCAAAGATTTTTACCCAGGTAGGTGAAATAATAAGCAGATTATTTGTAAATCTTGAGGGGAATATAAGCATGATGTAAGCGTGTTTCATGTATTAAGGAGTAAACATGCCAGTGCAACCGGAGGAATTATTGAATAGAAGAGTACCCTTTTCTAATTATAGCAATGACCATATCAACACTCTAATCTTTATTTGTTTATGAGATTGATAGTGTGCTGTCTAATAAATTAGCGGTCATGGAATATGGCTAAAATCATTTACAATATGACTGCAAGAAAATGTTTGTGAACATATTTTCTGGCTACATATGTTCTATTTATTACAAAGGATGTAGTTTTGAGGAACCGACTGTGACAGCTGGCATTAAAAATGCCAGTTCTCAGACATAGTAATGAAATGTATAAAAATGAGAGGGTGCTTTTGAAAGAATAGGCAGTTTACTTCAAATCTATTATATACCTTCTTTCTGCTTCATTGCATTGTTCACTGGCCGTGGAGTGAGGCAGAAAGGACAAGTGCTGCTCTTCAGATGGTTCTTTACACTGTTATTGTGAATGTGAAAGGAAAGTGGTATGAAAGTATAATATTTAGGAGGCATAAGGAAATAAGTTTGTTTTATGCCTACTGTGTTTACACATAAGCAGTAAATCATTGGATATTAGCATGTAAAGATAAGTGTGTCTGTATTGGGTTTAGCCTTCTTGCATTCTAATCAAAATTTTAAAAATAGTAGGTGTTATATAATAATCTGCAGCATTTGTGCTTCTACAAAATATTTTTATGGTTCTGCACAGGGAGTTTGACATTCTTTCAACAAATAAATATTTAATAATTAGACTCTTAGCTGAGAGAAATTAATCCAGTTTTATTAAGTGCTGTAAATTTACCAGAGAATTAATATTTTTGTCTTGTATTCTGGTTTTCTCAACTTTGAGCTGTGGCTGGTAATTCTGTGCCGAGGTGACCTGATATTGTTTTTTTTCTGTAGAGAATGTAAAGCTGCTTTATATTTGGTGCTCTAATTCAGTAAGATGACTGAAATTCATAAAGCAGCAGAGACAGCTGGTATGGTGTAAGCAGAACATGAGCCTTTGGAGTATTTCATTTTACTGCCCACTCTGTTTGACTATCAGGCAAAAGTAGATTATTCTGCACAGAAAGTGTGTAATTATTTTGAAATTGTCATATGGAAATAGAAAATGCATCTGTTAAAATTGCATCTGTAAGTAAGAAACATCATTCTAATACAAGAATACAGTAAAAGTGACAAGCTTAGATTTCCTATGTAATGAGGTAGTCGGTTGTTCATTGCCTTTCTGAAACTTTTCTTTCCTTTACTCTTTTGTCTTAACAGAATTTAATAATATGATTCTTATATGTTGAAAGGTATGTTAGGTGAAAAAAAAATCAATGTAAAATTGTGAAAACTCTTAGAGGAAATCATAGCATTCAAAAGAGTCTGATTGCAGAATTAATAACATAATCTGGAAAAAGAGCCGCAATAGTAAATTAAATTCACTGTCAGTAGATGAAAATGAAATAGATTTTTTGCATTATACATGAGGTGGTATCAGATGTGCAAGGATGTTACAGAAAATTGGTGTTTATGAAGGATATTCCAAATACTAAATTACATGCCTTTTCATTTGACTATAGTTTATTTACACTGAGTTGGAAAGGATGCTCCAGAGATTAGATCTTTTGTTCAGTTTTCTAACGTAGTTATTCTGTTTTCTGATTAAATCAGGATTACGTATTTTTGGGCTGTACGTTGTGCAGATGTAGCAGTATCAGCCAGAGTATCCTTTGACGATTAAAAATTAGCAAGTTAGAATCGCATAAATAAAATTTGAAGTCTTTGTGATATAAACAGATTTTCTCTAAAGAAAATAGTAAGGTAAGATGCAAGTTGTACAGTTTGAGTTACACCTGTTATAATCTCCAGTTAGATATTACACATTCTGTTTTATATCTGTAGGTACATAGGTCATTTAGCAAAATAATGATTTAGAAATAATTTAAACTAGACTGATACCTGTTAGGTAAGGACAGATGTGACAGATTCTGTTGTAGCTATCTCTTCTTAGGATTTCTGTTTGCATTTGACCATGAGCCTGTGGAATTTTCTGAGGTCCTGGCATTCTCAAAGCTGACGTCTTTTGGGTTTCTTCCAGCACCTCTTACTCGTATTGTGTAAAGGATACAAACCTTAAGTAATCTGACTAGTATACAGTATACAACTCTGATTAATTTTGTTGAGATATATAGAATTTTTTAGAAGAATTCAGTTACCTAAAGTGTATTGTTTCTACTCGCATTTTATTGTTACCTATAGTTACGTGAAATATGAATTCTCAAAAATTTCTCAAGATTGATGTTAAATTTTAAATTCTTGTGAAGAGGTGAGAGAATCTGAATAGGGACAGTTCAATGCTTTTAAACCTGTAGGTGGGTGGAAGGGAGGAAGCTTGGTGTATTAGTGTCATGAGTACGTCACTACGCTGTTTTATGGTTTCCTGTGGTACAAATAATGAATATACAGATTAGGCCTTTTTGAATTTTTTTATTTTTGTGCGTAATATTAAGAGGAAGAAATTGAAAGTATGTATTTTTGAAGTATAGCTTTTTTGTTAAAGTTTCTAGTCTAACAAGTAAAAGGCAATGCACACGCCTTTTATTAAAAATTATGCATTGTAACATTACAAGCTCTTACTCACATTTCAATTTTTCTGATCTTTTCCAAATAGTTTTTTTTTAGATTATCAACTAGTCTTTCACAATGTTATTGACCCCTGCAATTTAACTTCCGAAAATCATCTTGAGAGAGAGAATAAATTAGTCACTGCTAGTGAATTTCTTTGCTGTCTCTTTTTTTTTTTCTTGCTTGAAATCACATTACATCACAATTTCCCTTGCAACAGGATCTTCCCTAGCTCAAGAAACTTTGTGCTTGAGTGAATTTGAGCTGTCATTTTTCAAGGATGTTATGATATGAAGTAATACGTTAACTTGAAATGTGATAGTTTAGTAGTAAGAATATAGATGCATATGATTGACTTAGGGATGCAATTGCATTTCACAACCAAATTATTTAGTAAAATAAAGGAGTTAAAATTATGATGAGGTAGTGCTCAAAGTTGGCTAGGTATTTAAGGTGGGAAGATTTTTTTTCACGCATTTACCCAAACACTTTATTCCTTTTAGTATGTAGTTATGCTGTTTTTTGTTTGGGTTTTTGTTTTTTTAACTAAGTGACATATGTCTATTGCATTTATCTTGCATGTGAAATTAAGACTAAAAATTCGTGTTTTGGATGACCTTCATAGTTACTTTTTGGGCAAAGGTATTCTGGAAACACCTTTGAAAGACATGGAGAGTGAATTGGGTGAAGAACGCACAACTTTACTGAGCTTTTTGGAAATAAACTAGACTTCTAACTTTATATTAAACTAAGTTAGGAAGGGTGCAGGTGTGATATCAAATTTGATTCACCATTGTTTTTTTCCTTCGTAAAATAAAGGCGGTGTCACGTTTTATTTTTTCTAACTCTTAGAAATTGCTGGAAGTATTTTATATCAAATCCTCACTTTTTAAAAATGAAACATCCGTCCCTAATTTTTGTCGTTTTTTTAGTATTAATGTTTTCATTTCATTTGCAATTTTACTGGGACAGTAGTGGGTTAGAAAAAATAGTTCAGTTTGTTGTTAGTGTTTTTGGAAGATGGCTTGTAATAGTATAGGAGTGGATGTAAATCAGAGGAATCTAAGTGTTATTTCAGAGCACCTTCAGATTGCTAAACTAAGGACCTCATAAGAATAAATAAACCTACGGTTTACAAACTCTGTGGCAGACACTCATGAGAGTGATCCCAGTGTTAACAACAGAATTGCATAAGTAAGGATGACTTGTGTGAGTAAGGATTTCTAGGATAGAGCCGTTAGACCTGTGTGTAGATTTGTAGACTAGCCTTAGCTTCTGAGCTTTCTTCTAGTAAAAAGCCAAGCGTTGATTGCCAGCTGTTCAGAGAGATAATTCTCAATAGGACAGCTGTCAGTTGCCTGGTTACTAGAACCACATTAAAAAAATAGCTTCCCAACTGAAAGGTCCTTAATACTTTACATTCAAAGGAAACTGCTATTAATTTATACACTCAGTATGTTGTGGGGATGGTTGTACATCTAAGTTTTCTTGCATATGTAGTTTTCACAAACTCATTTGGAAGAACATAGCAGTAATTTTAATGATTTCATCGTCATAGTTAGATGTGCATCTAATTTTTTCGTAAGAAAAATATTCTTTTTATTTTTAATGCAATCTGAAAAAGTTAGCACGCTTGTTGAAAAAGCAAATGGCCTCGGAAAACATTAACCTATTTTTTCATATAATTGCTTTTGCATTTATTTTTTAAATTGTTTTGGTGTTGATTTGAAATAGCTACTTGAATGACAGTTTTTATCCTTGACGCATGCAAACCTGTTACACAAACTAAAGAGATCAGAATAATGATTGAGTGTATAACATCACAAGGAGGTGATAAGCAAACCCTATCTTCAGTTCCAATATTTACTATATGACACAACTTCCTTGTGTAATTAGAAAATAATTTCTTTAGTTTTGAATGCTTATGAGTAAAGGTTATCTAATGTTGCATCTGTTTTGTTTGGTGGAGTCAAGCTTTCTACAAAATGAATAGGTGGAGAAGAAATCAGTTGTGCGCCCTCATCACTGGGTATTGCATGTTTGTGGAAAAAAATACTACAAAATTTGTATCAAGTTTCCCATGTAATAGTTCAACAGTGCTTTTCAGAGAAAAGGTTAATACACTTATCCAGTGGTTTTACATAGTGGCCATCTTGGAGATAAAATATTAAGGCACCTGGATTGCAGTCTGGAAAGTCTGAATCTTTTAAATGTGTTTTCTTTTTTTCCAACACCTCACAAAAATCAAGTTGTGTGTTTCTTAAGTCAATTATTCTTAAGTAAATGAAAAATAAGAATTGCTAAAAGATCCTAATGCTCTTGATTTTCAGCAATTAATACCATGGGCTTCAGTGTTCTCTGCTATGCTTGACCATAGAATGTAGTTTCAGCTGGCCCAGCAGATTTTTGCCAGGAAAAAAAAGCTTACCTTTTGTGAATTTGTTAGACTAGATTTTGGAAACAGAATTTCAGGGATTTGGGTATGGGGGGTGGGGAGGGACAGGAGGAGGGCTTGTGCATGATTGCCATCTCATTTCCATCTTTGGATACAGCTTTAGCATAAAGTTAAGCAACATCTGTAGAGATCTGACTGACAAACATCTCTCTGGGACTCATCATTGCAGTTTGCAGCAGGTGCACTCAGCTTTGCAGCCCTTCTCAAAAAGAGGTTAGTTTGTTTTTAACATTTATCAGTAGACCAGTGGGAGTTAATGACTTGGTAAAGAGCATGGTGGTTGTCAGTTGTCCAGTGCTGGAATGCTGCAGGTAATTGGGCTGGACTGGTGGGAACTATGGCAGTGTGCTTCTCACGTTGCACTGCAGCTGCTGTTGATCTTAATTAATCTGACCCTCAGAGGCTGCAGTGTCATGGTATAAAACGCAACAGATACCAGAAATGGAAAGGCTGCTTTTTCTAACTTATTTTATTGATTATCAGGTTTGTAGGTAGGCCTTTTGGCTACATAGTGGATTCATTACATATTAGTATAAAATTTGAACAGACTTTCACTTAATGCTATAAGTAATATATTTTGTAAACAGCCGAATCTTATCTATGAAATAATAAAGCTTCTAAATAGGGTTTCTGAATATATCGCCCCTATAATGAACTCGACAAAAGGCATTTATGTTGCAAAATTAAAAATAATACAGTTACGTATAAATGAAAAATAGCCAGATTGCTCAAGCAAATTGAGTTGAAGTGGAAATAAATGTAAAATTAAATATTTAATGGAAAATTAACTTTACATTTTTACTCTCTGAAAAATCTATTTACTTTAGTACTTTAAATTCTTTCCTGGTCTATGATAAAATATTTAGCGTAGGGTATGTTAAATGCATCCTTGACATGTTTCATTCTTTAATATATAGCAGTTCTTTTCCATATTTATAATGTAGTATGTTAAAGCAGAGTTTGAAATTTGGTTGTCTGAATAAGTCTAAATATGCACATTTTGTTTTCTTTGTTAATTTTGTTTTCATTTGAGGCTAATAATAGCTTCACTCTGTCTCTGTGGCACCCAGGGTTGGGGGTGAGGGAAGCAATGGGGTAGATGAGGGAACTGCACAAAATTCCTTATACCTTCCGGTATTTGATAAAAACAGAAATAACTTGTACCTAGTTTAAGAGATCTTTTAAATATTATAGTGCTAATTAATATGCCTCCACGTTTTCCTTTTTTGTTTTTGCTTTTGGATTTCTATACATTGTTCATGATAATCTTGTAAACCTGCTGTATTCCAGTTTCAAATCATGATTATCCATAAGTATACCTTGTGGTTTGTTTTATCAGGGAAAATACTTGGGGTATTCTCTATTTTCAGATTATGCTATTTTTATAGATCCATTTTCTGATATTAAACAGAAATCACCTGTTAAAACCTCTGATATTAAACAGAAAACAGTAAACTGCTCTTCTCAACATTTTAAATTCAGTATTCATTACTGATTTAATTTGCTGTATTTTCTAACGTGGTTACATTTTAACAGTGAGTTGTATTTCATATTTAACATTCGATTCTTGCTAAGGAGCATGGGAATGCTCAATTCCTTTTGCAATTACACAGCTATTTTATTTTAATGATCATTTGAAGCAATATTTTGGAACTTCTATTTAGAAGCCTGACAATTCTCAATATGATGATCATTGGTGTGACCTTTTATCTTTTCAATGTTCATTTACTCGTTATGTCAGTGTTTTGTCTGTAGATTCCTGACTGGAAGGCTATGTCTTTTTCAAAAACAGCTCACGTCTGTTAGGGACCAGGTTAACAGTTGCATGTTGATACTCTGTGCAAATGAATACCTTAAGTCACCATCAATTTGCAGGTCTGGTGAGTGTTGTCTTTGAATTGTTCTCAGTGAAAATGGGCAATAGTTTGCAGTTTTGTGTATTCGCTTTCGTATCTAGGAGTAACTTTCTCTAGTTACAAGGCAGCCTGATTCTCAGACAGAATTTCCTATTTTCCCAGTCTTACAGATCTTGATTGTGGAAAGACTAAACATCTGTTTTCTATCATTGATCTCTGACTGCATCCTGCAGGGCTTGTCATCTCAGCATTGACAGCATCAGATGAAAAATGCAATCAATAACTTGATTTTTTTTCTTTTAGATTCACTCAGGTAAGATTACTTGTTATACAGAAATAAAATGACATTTATGGCCAGTGCTAATGTTTCTCCAGTTGGTGACCTGAATTATTATTGGTAATTAATTAAATCACTATTTTGAGATCCTTTGTCTCCATTCTTCCATTTAAAAACATATTGTATATACCTCTCTGTGATACTTAATTTAACTGATTTGCCCTATAAATAGCTTCCGTTTTTTTTTCCCCTCGCTTCTGCCTTTTAAAATGGTATTCTTTCACACGTGCTGATGTTCTTTGGGAAAAGAACAGTAGTTGAATACACCAAATTGGAGATGTGTACCTTTATATATCATTTAATCCTTTTACTTTTATATATGTGCATGGGGAACACTTATTACCATGTAGACTGTGAAGTCATGCACTGGAAGGCTCCGAAATACCAGATTTCAGGTTGTCCTTTCAACTTCCATTGTGCATGTAACATGCACTGAATTAAAAGGCTGTTTCATGTGCATAAGGGGTTGAAACAAAACTTATGCAGACCAGCAAATCTGGTACTTCCACCTTTAAGTCTATGACACTGCAATAGGTTTTTTCTTGTAACACTAAAAATTTTTGTTTAGGAAATATAAGGAATAAAAGTAAAATTCTTCATCGTGTATTTTCAGTCGGGTTTGAAATTTGATACTTCAACACTGCAGCCTATTCCTGTAATTCAGGAAGCAGCAGAAAAGCATAAGTTGGTTAGCAGCAGGAGAAAGTGGCTGTTTCAGGAGGAAAAGATAGGAATTGATACCACACTGAGTAAAATGTAGCTGGGGAGACCAGTTTGCGATGTTCTGGTTTGTCCCAAGTTACTGGAAGAGTTTGTCATGTGGTGCCTCCTGAAGGGAGGTGAAAAGATCAGATGCTGGAGTAGTGTGCTATGTCTACATTTCGTCTAATTGAACTGCATCCATTATCCCAGTAGTTTTTCAACCTTTTTAGACTCAAGGCAGTACCCCTCAGAAAATGCCAGCTCTTAGTTTTCACTTTTTTTGTCCACGGGAGAATAGGGAAGTTTTTCTGTTGCAAAGAACTCAGAAAGACCACAGCAAGTGAGAATGTTTTTAACACTATGGATTCCCATGTAAAAACTCTGGGTTTGTGCAAATTATGTTTGCACACCTACTAGTGCTAACATTGTGCTGTATCCTGGAAAGGGTCTCAAGGGACCTCCAGGGTGCCACATCACTCTGGATAAGAATCACAGCTTTACCCCTTCTGGTACTGGTAGTATGGTAGTTTCTGATTTTTTCCTGTGTATTGAGTGTTTGTGGTACTGGTGCTTTAGTGTCAGTATTGAATTGGATTTTTACAAAGTTTATGCCTAGTTATTTTTCTGACTTATTGCCAAAGTTTCCTGAGGATCACAAGTAAAGGTAAATAACAGCTGCAGAGTATTTTTAACTTGGTTAAACCTGAAGGAAATTTTGTGAAGAAAAGCCTTTTTAGAGTTCTGTGTGGAACTTGGAAGGCCTGCTGAAAGTTTGCAAAAAATTATGCTAGTGATTTTTTGTTTTTTTTAACAGTTGATTCTTGTGAACTTTCATGTAATATTTAGGTTGCACAATGACATATTTAATAGTTAAGAAACACAATACTTCAGTTTTGTTAAGAATATTGTTTTACATTTAGATTTGTAATGATGTCAAATGCCAATCAAGTTCTTGTGGTACTTTAACAATAATTATATAAGATCCAATATCTACTGTCATAGACTGCCTTCTAACTCTAAGATGATCAAAAATGTAGAGGAAGGATATTCCCTCTCCTCCACCCATTTTTTGCTCAGATGATTGTATTTATCTCTCTCCAAAGGGTCAGGATAAGAAATAGGACTTTTGTTTCCCTAGTTGCTGTGCTGTAGACCGAGATAAATATTATATTCTGTCTGTTGTCTTGCTAAGTAAATTACTAAATTTCATCTCGTACAGAATTCTCACAATATTTTATTTTGCACAGATTGATCATCATGGGTACACTGTATTGGCTGCCTGAAAACCATTGATATTAGGATTTGATCTTTGACCTTAAAGACCATTTTTCACCTGGAAGCTGAGTATATTCCAGTTTAGGTTTTTAATAGAGAATGCAATAGACCATTGGAATAATTTACAAAGGGATATATCATATTCTTCAGTACTTGTCCTTTAAATCAGTTAAATGTCTTTGCAATAATACGCTGTTACTTACCCAGAATTTGAGTGTGATACAAGAATTACTGTGAAATTGTTCTTTATGCTATATAGGGGACTAGATTAGGTAATCATAATGGTTCCCTCTCAATTTATCTCTGAAGTTCTCTTCTGAAATATTATCAGAGGTTCTTATTTGTAGAGAGTCAAGTTGCTTTTTTTAAAATTCCAAAACTTAAGGTATGCATAGTCTATAAAATCAGGAAACTTTAGTTAATGTAAACTAGTGAAGTTATGCATTTCTTTCAGGTTTTGGTTGCATAGTATCCCTTATTTTGATAATTTCATGTGCTAAGAAATATTGCAGTATTTGTTGTTTTGGCAGACACGATTGCTTTTGGATAAACTGGTGATTTTCAGAGTGTACACATGCACATTGTTTTTTTAATGTTCTTAGTTAATACAGAATGTTCTAGTAGATGGTATGAATTTGTGTAATCTGCAGATGTGAGGCCACAAAGAAAAAATGTTAGACAGTCACTAATGAATAAGCAGGGATACCTGATGCATATAATGAACACAATATACTTTTTGCATAATACAGAAGACAACAACCTAGATTTTCATTTGGGTAGTCTTAACTACAAGGAAGGTACACTGTTGGTTGTGTGTGTGTAGGTAAAATATGGGGTTTCAGTTTAACTGTACACTGGAATCTACTTACAGTAAATCTCCACTTAAAGATCCAGATACTTCAGTGCATTTCAGTGGAGTTTATCTCTCCTTATTGAAGCTTCACTCATTTTTAGAGTAAAGTTTCACTCTGCTATAAGCAGGTTCCAGTGTGCTAATCCCTTTAGAGTGTAGCAATTTTCACTTAGCAATTCTCTTTTACCAGATACTGTTAAATGCTGCATTCTAAGGGGATTATCGTCCACCCATTTTCCTCTTCTGCTGTGGTTCAGAAAATAAAGATGGCTTTACGTTCTGGGATGGGGTGAAGGAGTAATTCTGGTTTTGCTATAGATGATCCCTCTGGATATGAATGGCCTACTATTTTGTCCACCAGCTGTAAGGCATTTAAAAGCAAACAGCAGCAACAAAACCAAAAACAGTAGAAAGTTATGTAGCTCATTTCTTAAACAATTTAGTCTGTTTCCTTATCTTGTTCAGTTGTTTCTTATAGTTAATCTTCACAAAAAAATTTCATCTCTAAAATCCCTCCAGTCACTCTCAATATGTTTAACTTATATGATATTATAAATCAATTTTCCCATTTGTGACTGAGATTAAAACTCCTTACAACTACGGAAGTGCTGGAATACTCTCTACCTGTGTTGTTTGAAGTCAGGTGGTGAATCTGGTCTGCTTTGGACCATTTTAGGAGAGACCTATACCATTTACATTTTCTTGTTCTCATAGAGCAGGAGTGTTGAATACCATATTTGAAATCTTATTCTTTTTTGAGGAAAGGATTGCAAATTGCTTTTCCCATGTCTTTCTAGGGTGGGAGACGCTGACAATTTGTTTCCCATTTTCATCTGCCTTTTAGGGAGATAAGTTCATATACTTCTTCTTTTGTACTAAAAGGGAGAAAAATCTCAGCAGTTTATGCACACAAGGATTAAAGGTAAGTGCTGTTGCCATGTTCCCTGGACTACATATCCAGTCTGAAGGGATCTGTGGCTGGGAATAAGGTTGGATGGGTGGCTAGTTAATGAGCTGTATCAGCTTTTTCATATCTACAGCTATTGGCAGTTTAGGAAACTGATAAAAAGAAGTGTTTGGGGATAGACCTCCACTTTTGAAACATGGTTACATTTGATGTTTGATGACAGTGCATCTCTGCTTTCTGTTCTCCTTGTCCAGAATGGGTTCATACGTTGTGTTCTAACCATTTTGTAGGCCTTAAAAATGCACAATAAGTTTGACCGTGTACAATTACATGAGATACATTATTATGGATACTTTTCTCCCCATGTTGAGTTGTATCCTATCTTTTGATGCAATATTTGTACAAGAATAGATCTAAACTTTTGTTTATAAATGAGATTTTTTTGCGATATATTATCCGTTAGAACCAGAGATTAACCATCAATAAGAATGTTCTCTATGTTGTTGTTATACTCTTGCCAGATATGTAGAATTACGTCTTTTGGAAAAGGATCTTGTAAAGGATTCCTGAATAAAATTGTTTTTTAAAAAAAATTATTAATGTGGAAAATTCTAATCTTTCTCCAAATGCTAACAGCTAACTCAAAATTGTTTGAGTATGTAACATATAACCAATATCGTATAGATTGTTGTCAGTGCTCCTTGGGTCTTAGTAGCTTTTTAAGCCTGAGTAAAGAATTATTTTCGCTCTTTACATTTGAAATACTAATTTTTTGTGTATATTTCTCTTATCCGTATTTCTCTCTTGTGTCCTAATACATATTTATCTTGGACATCTCCAGCCAAAAGATCTCTTTTTAAGAGACACCCCAAAGTCAAACTTCAGGTTTAATGCAGCCTGGTATTATTTTAAAGTAAAATAAAATGAGTTTCATATATTTTATTTAAACTACAATTAAATCAATTTTTAAAAATATCTTCTTCCCATGTTTCCTAACTAGTTGTCTTGTTACGATGGGTAGCCAGAAACAAAGTAAAAAAAAGTGTAAACACATATAAAACTGAATCAAGTGAATTTATTTTGTGAAATGAAATAAAGAGCATTGATGGTAAAACAAATTAGCTTATTTGCTAATTTAAATGCTTTAAATGTACATATTAGAGTAAAAATTCTAACTTGTCAAGATGTATTCCTTAATTTAGTTGTTTTAAGTTTTATCTTCAGTAAAGAGGCTTATACGTGTAGATCCTGACATGTAGTCAACTTTAGATGTGTGCTTAACTGACTTTAATGCAGCCACTCAAGTGAATTTAGATTTATAATTCCATAGCGGGATGGTCTGCTTGAAAGTATAGTTCGTCAGTTGAATATCAAATTGAGTATAGCAATCTTTTATTTTCTGTTAATCAACGAGAATGAATATAACTGTTCAGAATTCTTAATAAGTTAATAACAAATTCTTTACTAAAATGTCACTGCAAAATTAAGGTGGTTTTGGAAAGCTAATTTATATTATGTAAAAATACCCAGTACTGTTTACAGGTTTGCAAAAAGGAGCTTAAAACTATCTGGTGTTTCGTACTAATTATATGTGAGCTCTTTGGCTACTTGTTTAAAGAATTATTAAAAAAAAGAAAAAGGAAAAAAAAAAACCATCTGAAGTGACATGAGTTCCAGCTGGGGAATCTGAAATCATATATTCAGTGCATGATTTGTATTGAACTGCAGTTGGAATATATAATTCTGCAGTAGCAATTGTGTAAAGTCAGGTCAAATTGCACATGAAGAATGAACACAAATGATTTTTTTGTCTTTGCAACTGATGTCTGCACACGTGCTAGCATATTAGCCATGTACAGGCATTCATTTTCTATTGGGAGAATCATTGTTCTCCCATCAGAAAACAAAAGTGTATAGACATTGAAGCTTTTTCTACCAGAATAAAAATGGCCACTTTAGGAGAAAAATAACTTGGGAACAACCAAGGTTAAATTTGCTTCCAGGCGACTGAATGTCTGCACACTTTCCCTCAGCTTAACGCTACCGAATCTTAACGCTCCTGATTCCTTCCAGAGACAGGGGACTCCAGTCTGGAGAAGGTACAGGGGTTAGCTGCTTCCTTCATCCCATAGATAGGGAAGGGAGGAGCAGCCATCAGCTGCTCCCCATCAGGTTCTTGCGGCAAAGTTTCCTGTGTTAGAAGCAAGCAGTGTCTTTGCTGCACTGGTCCCTCTACTTGGCTCTCGGATGCTGGAGCCAAGCACAGGGAGCACTGACTTGTAGGAGTGCAAGGAGCACGGGCTGTTCTTCTGTTGGGGAAAACTGGGAGGGTTCCTACTGTGAGAGAATGCCCCTTTCTTTGCCAGTCAGCTGACTGGTGGGATGGTGGGCATTCTCCCAGGTGGATGCCTCCCAGGACTGTCTGTGGCACCTGCTGCTTTTTATCAGCTGCCAACTACTACTTGACAGGCTGTCTCCTTTCCAGGCAGGGGAGAGGACAGGCTGTCAAACATTGAGGTTTCTTAAGTATGGGGGTTCACGCAAAGAGCAACCCCCTAGTACCCTTTGGCTTGGAGACCATTCCAATGAAGCTCTCCAACCATAGGTTTAGAGGAACATCTGTATAGTCCAGGCCCTGAGCTATTTTTCTACTAGGAGAAATTTCTTCTGGTAGAAATGAACTTTTGTACACAGGCTCTGTGTGTGTGTATTTGTGCATGTGTGCATGAGCGCCTAAACCAAAGGTAATTCAAAGCA
>NW_017728947.1:64727674-64732183 GCF_001723895.1 Crocodylus porosus | reverse complement strand
AAAAAAAAAAAAAATCAGAAAGCAGTAGTAAAAATGTCATATTAACATGTTCAGTTTACATTATATGTATCTAATTACATAGAAAGTTGTATTCAGATAAAAATAACTTCTTTCTTTGTTAAATAATTTATGGACCACTTCTAGGGTCAGAAGTAAATCTACCAAGTTTTTAATGAGCTGAGGTCCAAGAGAGCAAAGGAAACTGTCATGTCTTTTCTTCAAGTATAGATTGGACTGGAAGAGATCGTGACCTATTGAGTTCAGTCCCCTGTTATTGCAGGCAACCATTTTTTACAATCCTGTAAACCAGTGGGGGCCAACTTTTTTGGCAGCCATGCCACAAATTAGCCTAATATCCTCCTTGAGTGCCATTCACATACCCTTTCCTCAGCCTGATGGTCTGCTCCGCTTTCAGTTCTCTGCCCTGTGACCCTACCCAATCTACTACTTTGCTTTCTGATCCCTGCCCTGTTCTCTTCTCCTGATTTGCTTGTCTGTTTTCCACTCCCTGCTCTTTCTGCTGCTGCATTGCCCGTCTCCTCCCTGGTCTGCCATTTGCCACCCAGAGAGGCTGCCCACGCCACTTGTGACACATGTTTTGCATATTGGCCACCCTTGTTATAAGCAGTACTTCCCAAAAGGAGAAGTGGAAGAAAAATGAAAACGCCGGAGGGATGGTGGAAGTGATAGTGTCCAGGGAAAAGGGGTATGAACCAGAGAAACTTGAGGAAAGATGTTCAGAGGAAACTCTTTCAGAGAATTGAGAAGGTACCCTAAAAGGAATTGGATGAAGAAGCCAGAAAGTAGAAATGTGACAGAAGGATTTGTTTATCAGGGTATAGTGGTTACTGCTGTTCTGCCCAAGATAGCTAAAATGTAATTGCTGATGGAAGGAATAGTTGTGATTATGGTATAGACATATCCATCCCCAGGACAAAACACATGGGTGGGTGATGAAAAAGCTATTAAAAAAGAAACAGAAAATGCAAACAGCAGTTTTTAAAGCGTTTAAAACTCTGCTAAACCTGAGCAGAATTTAATGGGATAAAGAAGAGTTGCTTCTCTGGCTAGAGGGCTTTTTCTTGATGAATTGCCAGGGCCTGCTGCAAACAGTGGACATAGTAGATCGTCTCAAAAATAAAGGTTGTCACAGTCTCCTATAATGGGAAATGTAAAATAGTTTGAATGACCTGTAAAATGATAGGTTCCTTAGTTTAAAATACACTGATTGTGTGCAGCATTGTACTAGGTACCTCGTCTTCTGTATCTTTGTGAGTTTTGTTATGGTTTTGTCCTCACTGTCATTTTTATTGCAGTTTTTTTTTTTTTGTTTATTTTCTACATTTTTTCTGCCTTGTGGGTGTTCCAGTTCTGCTCCATTCTGAGGTGCAAAGGGGCTTTAAAGCTACATGAACGGGGCACTGGAATATTCTAGCTGGAGGCAGGCTAAGTCTCTTATGCCAAGAAAGGTGAGTGACATGTTAGGGTTGTGCTCAGGTTAGTATTTAAAACTGGTGTGCTTCTGCTTTTCCATGATTTCTAGCTGGAATAGGTACTGAGGGACAGCTGATATTTTATAAATTGGAGTAATCATAATTTCTCTATATTCCACAGGGATTTAGAGAGTATAAAGATGGGCATGTTAGGATTTTTAGGTTCTGTTTTAGGCTTCAAGTTCCTTGGACTGTTCAAGGTCTGTGCTGAGTGGTTTTTTTTCCCTGTTTTCATATCTTAGCTGTTCAAAATTAAAGTGGCAATCTCTTTTTGTCATTATGGGGTGCATCTACACATGCCCCCGCCCCCCATGGCGCAGTTGGTACTGCACTATCATTTAGTAATTGCTTTAGGAAGTACTATATGACAGTGTAGTAACAGCCATTACTGCACCGTCCTGGTGGCGCAGTTATTTTTAGTACTTGTCTTGCCATAGTGACGCACCATAACGAGATATGCTATGTCACCATAGCAATGAGTTCTCATAGATGAGTGCACAGTGTCCAGTTTTTAATATATTTTTTCCTCCGGCCAAATAAGTGCCTGTAAATCAAGGTACAGACTAGTTTATGATCTTGGGAGTTTGATCGCAGTGAACTCTCAGTAGTTTTCAGTGATATAGAAATTACTGTATGAAGATGGGGAAAAGGAACTTTTAAAATGGCATTTAATTTTATGTAATTCATTTCTCAGTTAAGTGTCAGAGACTGTGTCTACATGAGACGCTGACTGCACAGTTGTTACTGCGCAGTCATTTAGTATTTGCATACACAAGTACTAAATGCTGCTCAGCAACCAGAGTTATTGCTTAGTTGCATCCCTGAATGACTTTTTGGTGATGCTGACTGCGCAGTAGTTTGTTACTATAGCACAGTAGCGTCATGTCATGCTTTGTGCCATGCAGCAGTACTGTGCAGTAGTACTAACCAGCTGCTGCGCAGTCGGTGTCTCGTGTAGACGTAGCCAGAGTTCTGCGACAAAACTTGAGAGTACATCTAATGTTTCTGTTCCATTCTGAACTGTGAGACTTCTGTGTCTAGGCACTCCAGAGCACTGCAGAAAGTAGATACTCATAGATTCTTGAAAGTTATCAACAAATGATGCTAAGAAACTCAGAAGCCAAGCAGTTTCTCTGATTTTTAAATTCAGCTCTTAATATTGAAGGGTTTGGAATGATGAATTAAAATTATTGCGAGCCTTGAAGTTTAACTGCTTGTCAGAGTGTACAAATAATCTGGAGTTTTCCTTTATTGTGGGTCTTTAGTAAAATTTTAACTGAGTGTCACATCAGTATCTAAAAAGCAGTCAACATATCATTAGGAAATACTTGTAGTGGAGTAAGGAAAATACCTTTGATAGTTCATAATTTATCTTTGTTTTGCTATCTTATTATATCTTACAAGTTATTACTTATCTTGATTCTTTTATTTTTATGTACATGTATTTGAGCAAACTTATTTCAAATTTTAAGATAACCATTCCTTTTACTTTCGGTAAGCAAAATTGTATTATGAACTTGTTTTAGGTTTCTGGCAAATTACTGTCTGGCTTTATTTGCATTGCCGTAACACCTAAAAGTTTTAATTGTCAGACTAAGATTCCTTTCTCCTAGTTGATAAACAAATACTAAAAAGAATTTCCCTGTCCCAAAGAGTATATATTCTAACTACAAGACAAGAAACAACATGTGACAAGAGACAAGACAATGTTTTTTAAATTAAAGTTCAGCAATTTGTTTTAAATACCTTGCTGTATGGGAGTGTGTGTGCTTTGAAGCAAAGTCCTCAACAAATGCTCAAAAAATCTTCTACAAAACTGCATTTATGCAAGAAGTAAAAATAACTCTGCAGTTGTCAGACCATGTATGGCAGATGTGTTCTTTACACTTTATGGTAATTTTGTTATAGTATTTATTCAACAATTAAGTAATTACTGTGGTGATGACTTCAGTTTGACTGGCACATGCTCCCACCTGAATTGAAAACACGTTCTTACTATATTCAAATAGAAAATATTTGTGAAACGCTAACATAATTCAATTTCCTAGTTGTATTCACCAAAAAAAAACAAAACAAAAAAAGGCTTTGTAAGGATGCAATGGTGTGGTAGTAGAATCTTAAATATGGAAGTTGAAAAGTATTGTGTTCAAGAAAAACAGAAACATTTTCCAAACATGCTTCTCAGAACAGTATCTCTTTACTCTTCCCTGACGTTTTTGATACTTTACACTGGAATTTAACCCTGTTATCAACAGCCTGTTATCATATTTTCCTTACATAAAGGAGTTACAGCAGCAAGTGATATTCTTAAAGATAAAAAAAATGATAATTTATACAGCAGTCATCTTGCACCCTTAAATATGATTTGCTTGCCTCTACTTATTATGTATATGCATCATATCCGTTTTTTTATTAGCTCTCTGAGTATGTATCTTAAGGCATCTATGCTTGTTTGTAACGCTTTTTGTGAGTTTGGCTTAGATACAACTTAATTATGGACTAGGGGAGTAGGAAATATGGAAGAAAATCTTTTACTCTTGGATTACTGCTAAATTCCATGTATATTGAAATTATATGGATATGATATGTGTTCTTCAGATTTAGTATTTTTAAATTAATTTTTGGTCAGGCCTTTTCAAACACAAATGGGAGCTATTGTAATCTTCTGAACTATATGTGCAGGAAAAGAACATTTATTAAAATTTGATAAGGATAAATTTAGTAGGGAACAAATGAGTACTTTTGGATATTGTGGTTAGCAAGTTGTTTTAATTAACTTGTCATAGTACACCTTTCTGATCGGAAAACAGCCCTGCACCTATACTGTAGGAGGTCTTAAGAACTGCAGGTACTCTGTAGTTTTGTCACCTTTTATAATTGCTCTCATTAATTTGTATGTAACTTTTTTTTTGTTTAAATTTGTTTGCAAGTACTACAGCAATCGGTAAGATACTGTAGATACTTTTGTACTGAGGTCGTGTACTTTTAAAAATACTGTTTTATTAGTCAACTACCA
>NW_017728947.1:64716827-64727574 GCF_001723895.1 Crocodylus porosus | reverse complement strand
CATGGTCTATTAATAATTAAAAATAAATATGTATGTGTAACTATCATAGTAATTTAATAACAGTTTCTACAAAGGAAGTATAAGCCGTTTTTCAGATTCAGTTCCTGTTTTATTTCTGTGTATTTCATTCAAACATAACATTTGAAAATATAGAAATTACTTTAAACTGTCACACTACAATACTTTTTGAAGTAACAAAAGTAAAACAATTTAAAGACAGCTGAAAATGTTCTTCCTTCCCTAATCTGTGCCTTGTATCAGTCTTAAGCAGTTGACAATCTAATATCTTATACGTCCAACTTTTAATTTTCATTTGACCTCCTCCATATTCTATCTTGCATAGATTGGTGCACTTTTATATTTTATTATTACACTGTATAATTTAAAAATATATAAATAAATAAAAATAAGAGACCCACTGTACATGGCTGACTTTTTGCTTTGCTAATTTAATGCTGTTCTATAGCTTTTTTATTAAAGTTAGGTATAGGTATCCCTGGCAAAAGGAAAATAATTTGTATTTATATGTTGTGCTCTTTTTATTTTCTATTTGTATTTAACATAATTTTCTTTGTTTTCCAGTGAAGATGGTAGAGTATCAAGAGACACAGGTATCCATTAATTTAGTTTCTTGTTAGTATAACTCTAAAGGCCTCCTTAATAGACTGTATAATAATTTGACCTGGAGGTAAGCAGGCACAACTTTATTAACGTTGGTGAAGCAATACTTATGTAGTGGAGTTGAATTTGGACCAGTATGTACAAAGAGAATCCCTAAGGGCCAATGCAGTCAGTCTGCAAAGAGATGAATAAAAATAGGACATGAAAATACAGCTCTGGAATACTTCCAAGTCAAGCTCAATCTCAGTTAGATATTAACTACTAACATCAATATGAATAGCTTAGTACAAGAGACACTTAAATATGCACATCAACTATACCATATCTTAAAAACAGAATCGTCTGTATCCTGGCAAACTTAATATTTGTTGCAACTGGTTTTCTCATCTGGGGAAATCTGTAACAGCCACCTCCGTTCCATTAATGGCAGTCCTACCAGTAAGCCAAATGCCACAGCATTACAAAAGAATGTGTTCTTAAATAATAATACGTGTAAAGGCCTCACAGCCAACTGACCTTGCAGATGATGAGCGTACATAGATAGTTGCATCTATAGCTGAAAAAGATAATGACTTATCTATGTCTCAGATGGCACTGCAAAACAAAATCTAAAAAAAAAAAAAAGTTGAAGTATGCATTATTCCTGTGGGATAGGAAAAGAAAGTGCTGTAATGTACATGTCTAAATTCAGGGATTGTTTTGACCAGTGATGGAAATCACATTTTGGAACATAGATGATGCATAAGTGTTGACAGTGGAGGAGCACAACTCTGTGCCGCTACAGTGGGGGGAGTGGAGGGGTCACAATTCTGTGCTGCTGCTGCTGCCAGGTGTTGGGTCTGGCCAGGCTGCAGCCACATGCCTCACTGGTGTAGAAATTGGCTGCTGCTGCTACCCCTACTGCTGCCGGGAACTGGCTTTGGCCAGGCTGCAGCCCCATGCCCTGCTCTCAGCACAGAAATCTGCAGGGGGGCATGTGCCTCATCACTCCTCTTTGACTCATCATCAATATTTTGGGGTAAATATAACTTTTACACTGAAAGTTTGACATTGGAAACTCTACCCAGGAAATTTTAATGTCACCTAACAAAAATTGGGCAAAGTCTGTGTCTGTATGTACTTTTCCTTCACTTTGTGTCCTTTGTTCTACCTGATAGCATTCAATAGGGGTGTGCAAAACAGCCCGTATTTGATTCAGATTCAGCCCAAATCGGGGACAGTGATTTGATATGTTGATTTGGAGCACTGTCCCCAATTCAGTTCAGCCGAATCTGAATATTCTGTGCTAATTCAGAGAATCAGCAATTCAGCCATAGACACAGCTTTAAATGGTTTTTTTTTCTACGTACCTCAAGGTACCAGGCATGGCTTGTGAACGCTGTGATGGCAGGGTGGATGGAGTGTCCCACAGGGGAGGGGGAGCCCTGTGCTTGGTGCTGAACCTGGTAGTAGACTTTAAAAAAAGCCTTCAATTTGGTATCCTGTGACCACCTCTTGGCAAAACTGGCTGACTGCAGCCTTGACCTCACCATGATATGCTGACTGGGGAATTGACTCCATGGTAGGACCCAGAGGGTGGTGGTTGACAAGTCAATCATTGTGTTGTGCTGTGACCATTGGGATCCCTCAAGGCTTTGTCCTACAGCCTATTTAACATCTTCATTAATGATGTAGACATTGGTGTCATAAGCGAACTGGCCAAATTTGCCGAGAACACCAAACTCTGGGGTAAAGCATCCACACTTTACAGGCTCAGGAAATGGGCGGATGAGAACCTGATGGTGTTTAACACTGAAAAATGCAAGGTTCTCCACCTTGGGAAGAAAAACCTGCAACATGTTTATAGACTCAGCAGTGCTATGTTAGTTAGCACTATGGCTGAAAAGGACTTGGGGGTCATGATTGACCACAAGAGGAACATGAGCCTTCAATGTGATGCTGCTGCTAGTAAAGCGAGCAAAACACTGGCTTGCATCCATAAATGCTTCTCAAGCAAATCCTGGGACGTCATTCCCCATTGTACTCAGCCTTGGTGAGGCTGCAGCTGGAGTACTGCATCCAGTTTTGAGCTCCACAATTCAAAAAGGATGTGGAGAAACTTGAGAGAGTGCAGAGGAGAGCCACGCGCATGATCAGAGGTCAGGAAAACAGACCTTATGATGAGAGGCTGAGAGCCATGGCACTCTTTAGCCTGGAAAAGCGCAGGCTCAGGGGCGATCTGGTGCCCACCTACAAGTTTATCGGGGTGCTCACCAGGATCTGGGGGAACATTCATCAGAGCGCCCCAAGGGATGACAAGGTCAAACGGTCACAAACTTTTGCATGACTGTTTTAGACTGGACATAAGGAAGAACTTCTTTACTGGCCGAGCCCCCAAAGTTTGGAATAGACTGCTTCTGGAGGTGGTTCAAGCACCTACTTTGAACAGCTTCAAGAGACATTTGGATGCTTATTTTGCTGGGATCCTATGATCCCTGCTGACTTCCTGCCCTTTGGGCAGGGGGCTAGACTCGATTTTTCCAAGGTCCTTTCCAGTCATAGTGTCTATGAGTCTATGACTACAGGGGGACTCCGGGTGCCTCCCCCCAGACCCAAGAGGCACCAGTCACCAAGCTGGGAGGACACGGGGGGGGGAGGGGGGAGCGGCCCCTCGTGCTCTCCTCAGTGGAATCGGAAGTGAACTGGAAGTGCTTCTGGTCCACTTCTGGGTCTGTTCCATCCACCTCACCATTTCAGCATTTACAAGCCACCTGCTGCCTTGAGGTATGTAGAAAAAACATTTAAAGCTGTGTGTGTCAGAATCTTTCCAAATCTCTCTCTCTCTCAATCAATTCGGAGGGTTCAGATTCAATTCAGAGAGATTAAAGGGTCTCCTGATTCAGTTTGGATTTGGAGATTTGGCCACCGAATTGGGCCGAATGTCCACCGAATCAAATTGGAGACTGAAGCTTCGCACAGCCCTAGCATTCGGTCGTTTTTCCTTCAGAATAAAATTATTAAACATTTACTTATATTAACTTGAAACGATATGCAACTTCCCTTATTACCTACCATGTTATGGGAGTATTAAAGTGATAGTGTAGCCATGATGGTCCAGGAGTTGAGAGGCAAGATTTAAAAGCTTGTCTATCTCTATCCCTACTATACATTTGGTTCACTAAAAGGTAATACCCTAAGAAATCCTTGCCTGTTGGCAGTAGCCGCTATTTGTCACATCAGAATTTGTCTCTGTTACTCTAAACCAAGGAAATATACATTGCCTTATCAGTCCTCCTTTTGTTTTGCCATACAGAAATTTATATAATACTGATTTTTGTAAAGAGTGGTGAAAACATTCTGTATTAAATGCCATTCCTTCAGTTTGTCAGTAACCCGATTGTAGCCATATTGGTCTAGAGGAAAAAGCAATCAGGGCTCTTGATAGAGGTGATATCTCCTTTTAGACCAACAAAATTTTTGCCAAAAATTCTTTAATTGCAGTTAATTGCAGGCTCTAAGGCACAAACATCCTTCATCAGGCATTGGAGAAAAGATTGTAAAAGTAGTTGTCCTGTAGAATGAAAGTTCATATTCCATAGGATTTCACAGCTTGTCAAGAGATGGAAAATTCCTTTGGGTAGTAGGCCTGCGCGAAGCAGCTAGTATTTGCTTTGGATTTGGCCCATTTCGGGGACAGTGATTTGATTTGGTGATTTGAATCACTTTCCAAATTTTATTTGGCTGAATCTGATTTGGAGACTCGGCCTCTGCCAAATCTCTGCCCCATTCTCTGCCTGCCCTTCCAGTCCCGGCCTGGCCCCACCATCCCAGCCCTTTTTTTTTTTTTTTAAAAGTCCTGCACTTGCTGGGTCCTGCCAGGTTGGGGGATGGTGATCCACACTGCCCCTCACTGCACTATATGAGGGGGCTCTGCCACAGGCACTTAAAGGCCCTGATGACTGTTGCAGTATCTGGTGAGTGGGAGCTTTTTTTTTTTTTTTAGTGCCAGGATACTGGGCCCGGGTATGGCAGCCATTGACAGGGCTGAGATAGCAGGCAGGGGATGGAGCCTAGTGGGGGTCTCCCCATGGTTCCCTCCTCCCTTCTTCATCCCCCGCCCCCCCGCCCACTTCTTACCAGCACGGAGTCCGGGTTCAGCTCTCTGTGGCGATGAGTGGGGACTGCCTAAATCTTCCCTGAAGCTTCTCCAAATCCATTTCAAGGCTTCAAATAGATTTGGACCTTTTTATTGGTCTCCCAAGTCAATTCAGATTTGGAGATTCAGCCACCGAATCGGACCAAATCTCCCCCGAATCGAATCAGCAACTGAAGCTTTGAACAGATGTACTGGGCAGGCAGTTCTTAGCTGGTAAGGAGTCTCTCAGCTCTCCTGTGAGGCTCTGTGATGATGCAAATTATCTTAAACAAAAGCAGGAGCAGTATCTCAGGTTTCAGGTGGTCACAGTTGCTTCCTGCTTGGGAAATTATCAAGATTTCATTTAAAAAATCAGCTATTTTAAGTCTTCATAATTTCCCAAGCAGAAAAGCACCTTTGACCTCCTGAAACCTGAGATACTGCTCCTGTTTTTGTTTAAGGAAATCTGCATTATCACAGACCCTCACAGGAGACTCCTTACCAGCTAAAAACTGCCTGCCCAGTGGAGTTTTCCATCTATTGACTCCTGTGAAATCCTATGAAATATGAACTTTCATTTCTACTCAGGACAACTACATTTACAATCTTTTCTCTAATGCCTGATGAAAGCTTGCAATTAAAGAATTTTTTTGCAAAAATGTGTTGGTCTAATAAAAGAGATTACCTCTACCATAAGCCCTTATTGTTTATTCCTAAAATTTAGCATTTCATATTTTATACATATTTCCTGTAAAGTAACCATAACCCTGATATGCAAGTTCTTGTCTTCCCAGGTGCAAAATTACTTAACAGTATATGGACTGATAGATACGGTGCCTGTTTCAGTGTTGACATCTCTTGCAGGCATTTTTACTGGAAAACAAAACAGTGTCACTATCCTGATTAGCTTAATGGCCTGTCCAGTTAAGTACTTGTGGGTTGTATATGGCCCATAACGAGTGAATTTTTGTGGTCTTCAGGTTCTTACCTAGCCGCTGCTCTGCTTCCCACATTGCTCTGGCTGCAGAAGCAGCTAGCATTATTGGCTCCTACTCTCTCCCCATCTGCTTCCTGCCTGTGTTCTAGGGGGTAGGACAGCATTGTGCAGCACAGCCAATGAAGCAAGGGGAGCTCAGGGTCTGGGGCACCCACACAGCATAGTGTAGGAGGGGAGTCCATGCTAAGGACCTGAGGGTGGGGTTGGGACATTGCCTGCATGACCTGGTGCAGGACAGGGGTTGTGGCCCATGCTAGTGCAGTGCACATGGTTTGCAGCCTCTGGTAGCTTAGAAATTTGACAGCTCTGGGCTAAGTGTAAAACTTAAAGGCACAGACAGATGTGTCCCCCCCCGCACCCCAAAAAACCAAACCAAACCAAAAATAACAAAACAGCGCTTTACCAGAAGAGGAGCACATTAGTTTGACTCGGTTCCCCAGCGTCTATGTAGATCAGGCACTTCAGCAAGGCTTTTTTGCATTTTTCTAAAGCTGATTAAATCAGCTATTGGATAAAAGCCTGGCTGAAGTGCCTCATGTATACATGCAGATGTTGGGTGAGCTGGGTCAAACTAACAGGATGCTTCTTTTGGGCATGCGCTGCATTCGGTGTGGGGACGTGCTAAGCTGAAAGTGAAGTGCTGTTCTGGGGGTGGGGGGTTACTTCTATAAGCAGCCTAAAGCACTATGATTTTCTAGGCTCTTTATTCCGTGTTTAAAAAATGAACAAGGCCTTTAGTTGAATGTAAAATAGTGAAAAGGTAGCAGCAATAAGATAGGAAGCTTCTTTGGGTTTAGTAATGTATGGAATTTTTATTTTTAAGAGAATGTTAATTTGAGGGAAATGCGTACATTTAAACAACTAGGATCAGAATAAAAAAGGTTACATTTTATTTGGATTTTGTGTGATTTTTAGGTAATGTGTGATGCAATAAAGTTTGGATTTAAATTATCACATCTTAGATGTTTCTGTGCTGTTTATCACTTAAGTGAGACTATAGCTAGGCACAGGCATGTTTAGCTACCACTCATGATTTACCTGCCCCCCTTTTAGTTGGAAACCTAGGAAATCTCATCTAAAGTTTTAATCAATTTAAGATGCATTAATGAAATACTTGAGCACACAAGCACCTTATTTGCCCATTTTCCTTATTCCTGTTCTATCTGGCCACTGCTACTATCAGTAAAACTGCCAGCCATGAGTTTCCCTGTTCCTGGCAGCTGATAAAACTTTCTCAATCTCGCTGCTATGAAACAAACAACTTTTTACCATTACACACAGCTGATATTGAGGTATTAGTCAAATGAGTCTGTTTATAAGTAATGGAGACTGTAATTGCAATGTGTGAGTAGTGTATTGTGTTGATACTAGAGGGGCATCATGTTGTATGTCTGAAGAGCTCTCTTTGTTTTCAGAATTTTTATGTGGAGGTGTTTGTTGCTAACAATGGTCTAATTCTCAAGAATTCAGGATGCAGGAGGAAGAGAAGAAGAAGTATTAGTCTTTTCTGTTCAGGGAGAGACTTCTGTTGACTATGATATTGCTGGTAGAAACATCAGTGTCTTCTGAGTTCAGATGTCTTATTACTGTACTCACTGATCTGTCAGAGTTTGCCTGTAGCATAGCTTTCTAGATCAAATAATATGTGAAGAAGAAGGATTTATTTTTTTTAGTTGTAAAATATACTTTTTGGAAAAACTGGGAATATATGAAATTAAAAACAATAAAAAACTCATTATTAAAGCCAAACTGGAATGGATTCTTTGTGATCCTTAAAAGGCGTCACAAACCTGTGTGCGGAGTACCCCTTAGAGCCCTGAATGTTTTCCTGCTGCCCTTCTGTTTGTCCCAAGAAACAAACCAAAGTTTTCACTGGGATAACTTCTTATGCCTGCAAGCCTCAGTTCCTCCAGACCTCACAGCTGCAGCAGGTGGTTTTCCCTTGGGTTGTGAAATAATTTTTAGGTCCCCCTTTTTTGTAGAATGGGTTAGCTTGGAATATCACTTCCCCAGAGATCACTCTACTGCAGGCAGTCACTAAGAAGAGAAAACAACAGAAAGATTTAGATAAAAGTGAAAAAAAACAATACAAGCGAAACTGACCGTAAGTTTGAAGACAGAATAAAAATAGAAGTGACCTTTCCCATCTTCTCATCTGGCTACAACATTGCCCCTCTAAGAGTCCTGTCAGTTTCCGGTCATGAGCCGTCTGCTGATCCTGTCTGCCCTGATTGTTGGGGACCTGGATTCACCTAAAAGTCGAGGATCATTCAAAGTCCCCCTCTCCCGGTCACCAGAGTAATCCCTTTTACTTGTGCTTGGGAGTGAGTGGCAATTGTCCTCACCTTAGTAACACAAATAACCAAAGTTATTTAACAGGTACACCAGGGCCGGGCAATTATTTTGAGAGCAGGGCCTCTTAGTTTTGGCAAGCCAGTGAGGGCCGCACAACAGGCAGCTAGGGGCAAATTAATATTAATTTTCTAAATTTTTTAGGGGCCTCGTGGGCTGGATAGAACGTCCTGGCAGGCCGCATCCAGCCTGTGGGCTGCATTTTGCCCACCCCTGAGTTGCACCTATTTCTTATGTAAGCATCCATCAGATTTTTTTTTTTTAATTAAACCATGGCTAGAAGTTGTATGCAGACCATATAACATAATCTATACAATGGTAAAAGCAACATAAACAGATACAGCATAACATTGGCCTTCCAGTGTGGGTCCACATGTATCAACTGAGCACAAGAAAACATTCATTCTATCCCACTAACCCCCCAAATTTGATGGTGTTCATGACAAATGGATTTAGAATTCCCAGGGAAACATGATTCAAATAAATAAAAGTTAATACTGACCTTTTGTACCCCTGTACTGAATGCCTTTGTTTTAGTCTTGTAAATAGTAGCCAAATTGGTTCAGGTCTTGTGCTACAGAAGAAATACAGTTCTTTTTCCATGGAGCCAGACCCAACATAAAGTTACCGTATTGAATTGCACTCGGAAGTTATTTATGTTTCTTCTGGCTGACACTGGTATATAAATTGGTTATTCTTTTGTTCCCCACCTAATGCCTCAGAGTCCTCTTTTAGGGAGTACTGTATGAATTGGGACCTGCCAGTCCAATAGGTCATGAAATCATGCATGATACACTCTTGTACACTGAAAAATCATCAGAGTGGACTAAAAATACATGTGGAGAATATGCTTTCTCCCAGTGTTACGTTAGAGATCACAAACAACTGGGAGTTTCGGACAGAATCCCGCCCCCCCCCCCCCACACACACACTGTTTTCTTTTCTTTTCCAGGAAGAATGGCAGTTTCTGCCAATACTACCATCTCCATCCTTTTATTTTGCCTATTAATGCATGTTAGGAATGTTTGGTTTGCTTGGACAAGTGCCACCCAAATTGCTCAAATGCACATCTTAGTCTTTCTAAGGTACTGAGAAATCATAGACCACATCAAATTGATATGACTTTGAGAGAATAACATGTAATTTGCACACTACAGGAAAAAAATTCATTTTTTCCCATGAGCCCTTAGATATGACAAACAAGATAATGGTATGCAGGTGCCTACCTCAGGCAGATGAATGACAGAATACTGCTTGCTACCTCTGGCAAGAAAAGGGAATCATGACCTACAGAATGATCTCATCTACCTCATTCACAGTTTGTATTAGTCAGTAGCCCAATAGTTTGTGGATGTTCACTGTTTTCATCCACAGACATTAAATATGGTTCCTATGTTACTAGCCTTACTTGAATAGTATGAGGAACATGACTTTTTGCAACATTCTCAGGTACCTCATCCAAAAAAAAGTCAAGAGATGTACAAAATAGGCCAAGTTGTCAGCATCTGGTGATGATTTTTTTGAACAAAGATTCTCTCGCATTGTTCTGTAATAAAAGGGGCCCTACTAGGTACCTTCCTCAATGTGTTCTACTGTTTTTGTAGATCCATAAAACTTTATTGATCTAATTCTGATAGGTCAGATTTTTTTTTTTTTTTTTTTGGCTACATGCAGCTTTTCAGTGTTCAAGTTTGAAAGCTAGATGTTCACAACAGGTTTCTGCTGGTGATTTTGTGGAAAGTATGGTGGAAGTAAAGGAAGGTCTCCTTTAGTGTTAATAAAGCCATAGAAATTATACTGTTCTACAAAAAAAAAACTTGAAAGATTTTTGAACACCAAGATATTGGAGCTGGAACATGATCAGTCACTGGCATGTTGAGTCACTGTGCACCATACATTTAATCTGTTATAGGCTAAATCTCTAAATCAATTGGGTCTAAGAGTAATTAATAGAAGGGGACTGTTTGGGAGCCATCCTATTCTGAGGATGAAGGATGGATCATAATGTTATAATAAACCAATGGACAGCCAGTTGTAGAAGATTTCACTAATAAGTCTTTGAAATTACACAGTAATCATGTGGGACCATCAGCCTTTAGAGGATTTTCTAGTGAAACTTGGTCCTGAGCAGGACCAAAACTAAAAACCCTGACTCCATAGAAGACACATTTCCATAATATAAATTGTTTGAACAAAAATGTGCTTGTGTGTAAATAAGTTAAAATGTGTGCATGTAAACCACTATTACCATATTATACTGCTGTATACTGAAGTAGTTTCATAAGTGAAAATTAAACAATGAAAAACAATCCTGAATACAGTGGAATCACATCTTACACGGGGGTTAGGTTCTAAAGTTGGTGCGTAAAGTGAAAATTGTGTATAGTCAAAATTACCCTTGGACTTGCCCAGTGGTACAGTCCCTCCTGCCCAGAGCAGCTTGCACCAACCTCCCGCCTGGCCAGCATGCACAGCTTCCCAGCAAGGCTGCTCCCAATGTAGCTGCTTGGCCCTGTGCACAGCGCTGCAGGGGGCAGCTGCAGGCTGAATCCAAACAACTGGCACTCAGGGGCATACGCATATGATGAATTCGCGTAAATTAAATGCGCATATGAGTTTCCACTGTATGTGAAGAACTTCCGTTTTATGACTTAACTAGATAT
>NW_017728947.1:64638042-64716727 GCF_001723895.1 Crocodylus porosus | reverse complement strand
GGTGCGTAAAGTGAAAATTGTGTATAGTCAAAATTACCCTTGGACTTGCCCAGTGGTACAGTCCCTCCTGCCCAGAGCAGCTTGCACCAACCTCCTAGGATCACTGCTCCCTGCACTTCCCAGCAGGGCTGCTCCCAATGTAGCTGCTTGGCCCCATGCACAGCGCTGTGGGGAGAAGCTGCAGGCTGAATCCAAACAATTGGCATTCCGGGGCATACGCATATGATGAATTCGCGTAAATTAAATGCGCATATGAGTTTCCACTGTATGTGAAGAACTTCCGTTTTATGACTTAACTAGATATTACAGTGTCTTTTTTTTCTTTAATTGCTCTCTTTCTTACCTGTGGTGATATCAGAAAAATGAAGCACATTGCTCAATTTGAGACCCAGTAAGATTTTACTTCACACTTAGGGTGGCTAGGAGCTGGAACCAACTTCCTAGGGAAGTGGTGCTGGCTCATACCCTGGGGATCTTTAAGAAGAGGCTTGATGACTACCTGGCTGGACTCATTTGAGTCCAGTCTTTTTTCCTGCCCAGGCGGGGGGTCGGACTTGAAGATCTACAAAGTCCCTTCCGACCCTACTTCTATGATTGTATGATCCGGTGAAGGGGTTGCGAAACACTTTAAATGTTCTCTACCTGAACTCAAAACTTTATCTCTAAATATTATACTGGAATCATACAAACAAATGGAAGTATAGCATATAAATTCATAAGTTGACTGATATAAAACATCTGCATTTTTATAAGAATATTAGTTGGAACATCATGATCAAATTCTAATTTGGTTAGGATTGCAGGGAACAATTAAGTAGGTGATTTTAGTTAGATGTGATATTCTTTCTTTTCTGTTTTACAATATTGTGTAGTGGTTTTGCGTAAGGATTATCATCAACTGTGTCTCATCCTATTCATAGCTGATGTAGTTATTTTTGTTTAAAATAGGTCAAATCAGGGCATGCTTAAGGGCCCATCTTTTAAAGACCATCTTTTTACAGCTGGAAGAGGGAGGGAAAAACACTCTGAGGATTGCTACTTGCATCAAAGGATAATTTTTTATTTTGACTTTTTTTCACCTGCAGAGAACTAGAGCTATGGGGCTTATTGTAGTCTGTTTAAAGGTTATTTTTTACTTTTGTCAGATATACCTAGAGTCTTGGATGAATAAAATACACATTTTAAAGCTATTTGTGATTAATGGCTTGATATAATAAGTATTGCCTTGCAAAACAAGTGTCTCAAGATGCTACATTTCAGTGCTCTTATTTTATATAATTATAATATGCCACGTCTGGGTTACTTTTACATTACAAAATGTATCTGGTTTATGAAGTATAGTATTGTTGCATTTGTTTTGCAAGTATATAATTTTTACCCTGTGAAGATTCTCAGAACAGAGAAATCCAAATACTTGCGACTTGTATAGGATCGAAAATTGTTCCATGAAGTTGCTCTGTCGGATGTTGTTTTCCCCATCCCACTTCTAGTTTCCTTTCCAAATACATGAAATTGCTTTGTTTAACATTTATTATGCCATCCTTTTAATTCTTCAAATTGGGTGATCCAGGATAATAGAGAGTGATTGAACTATGATAAATAATGACATTTGTTAAAACAGCACATGATAGAGAAGTTATAAATTCTTTCCCAGGGAATTGATAATCCATTATGCCTCACCCTTTCAAGTCTTTTTGTTCCGTCATTTCCTTTCTAAAATGCCATTTCAAAACTTGCTGGACATGTAAAACCCCTCCCCACTAATGTTGTTAACTTTGAAATTAAATGAAATGTTTTAGATTAATATATTAATAGGAATGTATTACATGTCATATTATCATGTTTTATATACATTTTAAACTTGATTATGGATTCCTACTTGCCTAATACTGAGTGTTGTTTGGCAGAGTGACATTTTGGCTAAAGCAAAGCTGGGCTATAGTTTTTCATGTAGTCTCATGTATGACTTCATAACTATTTATGCTTAACTATCTTAGACAACATGATACTGCCCGTGCTGGCCAATTAGTTTGTAACTGACACGTGTTTAGTTATAGGTGGGGCTGGTAGGTATTATCTAGTATTAAGATTTTTTGAGACTGTTTGTTATAAGAATCTCATTGTAAGACTTCAGCTGTTTGCACCAGAATTACCCATGGCCATGTACAGGTGTTACTTCTATGTTTTCTCCTGGCACAAAGAGTGTACTGTTATTGAAGGACTTCATTGCAGTCTCTTCAAACTAGGTTGATCTCTTCCCTCCATTCCTCTCGGGTGTTGAGGATACCCAATATTCCACAGTCCTCTGCTCTCCAGCCCCCACTTCCCTCTCACTAATTCTCCTGAGGCAGGAGCCTCCTGGAGTCCTAGGGAGGTTCCAGCCATGGGAGAATGCCTGCCACCTATCCTGCCAATTATTTGATTGGCAGGATGAGTAAGGGGCCACGCTCTTGATCTGGAAAAAGAGCCCCCTACCCATTGTACTCCTGCAGTTTCACTGGGATGCATGTGGGGCTGAAGGGACAGCTGTGTTTGGGCAGCCTTGCAGCCATAGGAGAACTGTCCCCTGCCCCTTGCATACATGTTCCAGCAGGAGGCATGTGACAAGCTGGAGATAGCTGTGTTGCAGTTGCAGGACTCCCCATATTCACCTGTACTACTCCAGGTCAACCTAAAGGAGTGCAAGGAGTCGGGGATGTTTCCTAGTGAGGGGAAACAGGAGGTTTCTGTAAGAGAATGGCCCCACAACCTGCTAGTCAGCTGATTGGCAAGATGGTTTGGTGGGGGGGGGGGAGGTGGGAATCTTCTGAGCTGGATACCTGCCAGGGCTGTCTGGCCTACATGACAGCTTACCCCTTTCCCAGGTCAGGGAGAGGGCAGGCTGTCAGTTAATTGGCTTCCCTAAGGGTGGGGATGTCCCAGGAAGCAGCCTTCTGGTGTCTATTTGCTGGGGAGTTCAGGTGCGTACTTTTCCTAGGCAAGGTAGTTAGAACATGGGTACACTCCAGCTCCTGGGTAATTTTTCTACTGGTTATAAGTTTTCTAAAATCCTGTCAGTAGAAATGAATGCCTGTCAGTAACCCATATGTATACCCCTTAACTGGTGGTGATGCATATGTGTATAGTTGCGTTTCTGTTTGTGCGTGATAGACATTTTTGTCTGAATTGATTTATGCCATCTCTGCAAATAAAGCTAGGGAAAGTACATTGTTTATGCTCACAGTAAAAAAACTTCTGGTAGCCTTTTCTTGAAGTTCTAGTAACTCCAGGTTCTAGAGTAGGAATAGTAACTTGGATAGTTTTGTCTTTGTACAAAGACTGATGTGAGAGTCGAGGATTTTTGTATTTGATGTCTTTTATTGAACCAACTGCATGGTTGGGATAAAATTAGACAAAGCTGTTGAATGCAAGGCATTCTTCAAGTCCCAGGGAAGAAGCAGGCCCAGCAAGGGGCCACAGGTGGCGCGGCCAGATGGGAGGTTGGGAAGACAGATAGTGTCAATCAGCAAATCTGTTAAGCATTGATTCCATCATCCAAAACATAAAAGAAGATATTAAGCAATACCAGATTGAAGACAGACTCTGGGGAATCTTGATACCTCTTCCCAACTAGACATTGAGCCATTGACAATGATTTGTTGATCACAAGGATCCAACCAATCCACCAGACAATATTGTAGTTTGTTAATGAGGGAGAGCATTAAAGGCCTTGCTGAAGTCAAGGTATATCACATCTACTAGTCTTCCTGCATCCACTAAGCTTGTCACCTGTCATAGAAGGAAATAAGTTTTGTCAAGTGTGAGTTGCTCTTGGTAAATTTATGTTGGGATCACCTTATTTTTCTCTAGGTGCTTCACAGTAGGTTATATGAGGGCATGATCCATGATCTTCCCAGGTATCAAGGTCAGGGTGTAGTTTCCTGGATTCTCCTCCTGCCTTTTCATGAAGATTCCTATTTGCCCTTTTCCAGTCATGTAGAACCTCATCTGACCTCTGAGTTTTCAAGAGCCAGTGGCTCTGAAATTACATCAGCCAGTTCCTTCAGTATGTCCTATCTTAATTGATTTACAAAGTAAGTCTGGCCTATGTAAGTCCTTACATAGGTATTAAGTGGGAGAGCAGGGGGGTGGGGTCTTGTGGCAAAGCTCCCCATGTGGCATGTGGCAGTGGGGGCCAGCGGGGATTGCTCTGCCTGGCAGCAGCAGGTGAATGGGGGCTTTTTTCTAAACAACCAAGCTGGGATGCTGGGCCTGGGTGGGGCAGCCATTCACGGGGGTGGGAGACCAGGTAGGGGATGGGGTCTGTTTGATTCGGAGATTCAGTTGATTTGGGGGTGGCTGAATCTCTGAATCAGATTTGGCCAAATTGATTCAGAACAGTGATTTGAATCACTGAATCGGACGAATCCAAATCTAAAGCAAATACTAGCTTGCTTCACATAGGCCTATTGTATATGGCTATTTTTAGATATCTATGTACTGTTCCTTTTGGCATGGAAAAAAACCCCTAGAGCACGGTTTACTGGAAGTAGCAGTGTGTTACTTCAACCAGGCTCTACAGAGTCTTTATAGATTGGGTGCTTCAGCAGGGCTTTTCTGACACTTTTATCTGGTAGGTGATTGAATCAGCTATCAGATAAAAGTGTCAGAAAAGCCCCACTAAAGTGCTGGATCTATACAGATGGAAAGCCGGGTCTAACTAATGCAGTGCTGCTTCTGGGCATGTGCTGGGCTTAACCCGGAAGTGTGCCAAGTTTAAAGTGCTGGGGGGGGGTTGGTCTCACATCAGCAAGCAGCTGTTATGTTTGTAGAACAATGCGGAATAAATGGTCATCTCATGAAAAGTTACTTTTAAGTGACTTCCACATTTCCTGCGTGATGCTAGGAGAAACAACCAGTTCTCTAAGTTGGCATTCAACTCTGAATCTTGAGACTATCCTTTTTCTTTCTGCAGTCATTCACTGGATACAGTCTAGATTTTATGAGAGATGGAGAGGGGATTCCTTGCAGATGACAGTCTTTCACTGTAGAAGTCTGATTAATTACTTGGTCACCATCCAACCTTTGCAGTGAGGTTGGACTCTTGTAATAAAGTGTGTGCTTATGAATTTAAGAAGTGTATCGTAATTCAGATGCAGAAGGTAACCAACTTAAGGTTTCCCAGGTGAGGTTGATGCTAATTGTTTCCTAAACTTTAAACTGGTTGCCTGCTTGTAATCATCAACACTTTTTACATTCCTTTTTGTCTGTAATTTATTAAGTCTTTTAAAAAGTACACCAAAAATGCCTGAAATCTTATGCTATGGAACCATGCTGACCTTTACTTGAGTCGATACTAAGTTTAAAAGTTGGACTCACGGAACAAACTGCTGCTAGTAAGAGGTTGCAATTGTAGGATATTACTGTGAATCAGCCACTAGTTGGAGACTCGGCATTTTGCAGGTAGATTGTACAGTTACCTGTCAATAGTAGAGAAAGGTCAGGAGTTAGAAATTTTGGGTTCAGTTCTTCCAGAGACTGAAAGACAGGAGGATTTAGTGTCCTTTCTGATCCATTCTTCAGGCCGTTGTTCTCATTTTCTAGCATACTCCATTTCAACTTGTCCCTTGTTTGTATTTTTCTTTTCTCTCCTCTTCATCAGCTCCTCTTCTTCCCTTTCCTTAGTGCTTCCACACTAGCCTGTAGCAGTCTATTCTAGCCCGCCCTTCTCTCCTCCCGCCATCCTTCTGCATTTGATTAATCCTATGGCCAAATTTATGTTTAATTTATGTTGCTGATCAGCAACTCCCCCTTACAAAGGCTGGGGGAGTTGCTGATCAGAAGTTTACAGCAGCTGTTAAGCTGTAACCGTTACGATCTTGTAGTGCTGCAAATGAGCAGAATCGTCCTAATTTTGACCCTGGGTCAAAAATCAAGTCAGTCTTAAAGCTGCTGTGAATGTTGGGGCACTTTAGATGCTGTAACAACCCTCTGCTGCTCCAAGGTTAATTGAGTTGCTTTGCATCTTTTGTGATTCTTTGGGCAAAGTGACCTAGTGGCACCCATCTCCTTCCCAGGTATGGATAGCCAGTGGCTCACAGGAACTCATCCGCCCTTTGACAGGTCTTGTTTTTAGTCCTGCTGGATGCCTGCAGTCCTTCCTCACCCAGGTTATCCCAGGTGACCCTGGATAGACAGGATTAACATTGGATTAGTTCTGCAGTGTTGTATTGCTACAGAATCATGTAACAGTTGCCATCATAAGAACTTGTTTCACTTTGGCCACATAGAGATGTTATGTTTCTACTGGAAGAATTGCTGCTCCCTCAAAAGAAACTGAGTGTACAAGTGTTCACTCAGTTTCTTGCAAGAGAAACACCTTTTTGGAGAAAGGTCTTTCAGGTGCCAACCTAGAACGTCTCTCTTGTGAAGGAAACTCTCTCACAAGGGCAAATGCTTGTATGCTTCCTTCATGGTCTGGTCTGGGAGTGAAGCCATGGTGGCAATGCTCCCTGTACTTTTCCAGAACGTGGGGACTGCCCGGGATCAGCAAGGCAATGTCCACTGTGCAGAAAGTGGGTGGGGGAGATTGCCACACTGCTCCCTTTGCTTGGCTCCCCACCACCAGGAGCCAAGCAGAAGAGTAGCTGTTTTTTGTTCTCCGCCCACTCCTCAGCCTGAAGTCCTGGTCTGAGGCTTGGAGCATTGGGAGGGGGTGCCTTGCTGGTCCATTCACATTCCATATCTGTGTATGGAGGGGAGTTGAGCCCCAGACTTGGATTTTCCCCATCTGGGGAATTGCAGGAGTCTTTTTTCTACTGCTTTGCTCTCCCTGGGAATGGGAGGAGTGGAGCAGCTACTGCTCCCAACACCTTCCCTGGACCAGGTGATCCTGGTCTGGCCAAAGTGTGACGAGCAGGGAAGATGGGGTGGTTACAGACTAAACACCTGTACTGACTGCTCTCTCCCAGAAATATTTTTGTGGTGAAAATTTCTTAAAAATTCTTTAAAATTTTCACTGCAAGAAATGAATGCCTACTTGTGGCCTTTGAAGAAAGCTTTGAGGGTGATAAAATTACATCTGTAATTTCAACCTTATATTGGATTGCTTCCTCAACTCCTTATGTGTAGCTCCAGCTGCAAGGTCTTGAGTTAACTAGGGACACAATATTATTGCTTTCAGGTGTGTTGACTAATGCCTCACTGGTTGTTTCCCACTTACCAGGAATAAAAAATGTTAGTCTCTGCAGCATTATGATGAAGGTTCCTCAGACCCACCAGCTTGGTTTTCTTATAGATGTGGGGTTGGAGAATTTTGGAATCCTTGGAGAATTCTGTAGCTTGGATTTCTATTCTTTTTCATGGAGAGGGCAAAAGACTGATATTGCATGAAGATGTTAGAAGATTTTCACTTGGGCAATGTAACATAGTTTCACTAATTTCTTTGGGAATACTTGAACCATCTTTCTTTAAAAAGCAAACAAATGAAAAAACCTCAAGCAGAAACATAGCATTGAGAGCAGGAGCAGAGATGAGCAGAGATGTAGCTTTGTTTTTCTTTTAAGTAATCATTTATGTAATATAGCACAATTTTAAAATGTGTTAGGAATCTTTACTAAAATTCAAGATATACGGTACAATTCCTACATCGTCATATTTTTTCCAGAAACCAAAAAAGCTTCTGAGTGTAGTTTTTCTGTTGGACAGGCAGATTCAGGAGAAAATATATTTCATGTTTGCTTACATAGAAGAGATTGAGAATGAAAATGTTTTTTTCTATTAAACAGCTTTATTATTATTTTTTTTTAATTTTCATCGCTAAGGAGAATGTTGTCTCATACTGAAAGTGTTTGCCTCAGTACGATAAAGTAATTCAGATTGGTTTGTAAAACATAAAGATACTTCCTCTACTACAGACTTTAATAACAGATGTGAAAGAATTGTGGCCATTGTGGCTTCCCAAGATTATAAGGATATAGCTGTGTGCACACATTTGGTTTTCTTTTAAGTTCAACTGAACCACTAGCCATAATGCACTATTTCAGGGGAAATTACTCTTAATATGTGGCTTAAGATATGTTTTTTGTAAATAATTGTGGCTGTAAGTTACAATCCCCCTTTGGCTAAATTTAATGTTGAATTATTAAATACATAGCCTTTAAAAGCTTGGAAATACAAAGCTTTTATTTGCAAATTCTGTAATTGTTCATTATGTTGTTTTTCCCAGTTTTTACAGGATGTAGTTATTTCTCATAGATTTGTTTTTAAACTATTAAAATGGTTATGATTATGATTGTTAGGAACTAATTGATTTTAAGTAATATGAAGCTAATTTTGTTAAAGTTATATATTATTGTAATTCCATTGATCTACATGTGCAACCAGAGAAACAGCAGCTTTTTCGTGTAAGAAATTTGATTGTTTTAAAAGCCAGAACGAAGATTAAAAATTCATGATGATTTGGCCAGTACATAATTTACCTCCCCTAATTTAAGGTAATTTACAGTGTAACGAATGTTGGGGTTTTCACCTCTTTATACAAAAGAGAACAGGAAAGTTATGTCAGTGCTCTCTAAAAATATTGGAATATATTGAAAGGAAGCTTTCACTTTGTTTACATAATTCCATGGGGTGGGGGAGGAGGAGTCTGAATGATTTTGGGAGAATTTTATAACTATTTAGTTCCATTCCTGTTATTGTTGTTTTGGTTTAGAAAATTTCATTCCCTGTCATCACCTTCACTGTTTTTGCTGGTCAGTGTGCTTCAAGAAGTTAGAACATATAACATGCTGCTCTGCTTAACTGTTTTTGCTTAACAGTCAAAAACCCTTCTTACTCTGTTTCTTGGGGTTTTAGGAGTTCATGTTTTTCAAGAGATGTGCTTAGAAATGTAATAACCTTTTATCAGCATAATAAAGCATAACCATTTTGGATGCAGAAGGAGTTGGAAAATGTTAGAGTACACATCTGCATTTTCTAAAAGGGACTTCTTATAGATATGTATTAACTGTACTGCTTATAGTTCCTCATTGAATAGGAATACAGAGAGAAGACATTCACATACATATTTTTTTAACTGGAAAAAAATCATCTTTGGTTTTGTGAAACAATTGTTGGCAAGTATTTTTAAACTATTTGACAGAGGTTTGTAAGAGATGTTAAGTGCATCTTACTTGGGAAATGTTTAGAGAATAGCTTCCGAATAAAGTGCAAATGTCACTTTTCATATTAGAGGTCCTAGCATTCCTTTTTTAATTGATTATACTTTGAGGGCCTCTTTGTGAAGACAGGTGTTGTCTTTGAAGCTTTTAAGATATGCTGTTCACAAACACACAGATCCCAATAGGTAACTACATATTGTTATTTTTGTGCAAAATTACTTCACAGTATTAATGGAGTATGACCCAGTTTTATGACCAACAAAAAATAGGCAGTGATTTTATCAGACCCTTACAGTACCTACAGTGTGGTTTTATATTTTAGTCATTTAATACTGCTTCTGTGGGGTCATCAGTATATTTTGGGTAGGAGAGTTTTCTGTGAAGGTGAACCAGAAAAGGGGGCGGGAGGGGAAAGTCATATGTCTTGACATATTAAATCAACCAGTTACTTTAAGTACTCCCCAAAAATGTGCGTGCATGTGAAAGGTTTTTATGAAACCTTTTTAGAACTATCAGAAATGTTATCTTGTGTTGAAAGGCTGGGAAAAAAGTGTATGGGGAGCTTTCTCAGCTCTTAAATGAAAGGTTTGATGTATAGAATCGTTAATAAAGAGTGTTTTTTTCCCCAAGTGAGCAGAGAGTAGTTTAAAGATATTTAGAGTAATTGGATGTATGGAAAAAAAAAAGAAAATAGTTTTAAGTGTTCTGAACAAGCAAAACTTCTTGTATCATCAGTTTTTACTTGGTCAATACCTTTGATGTCATAATCTTATTAGTGCTGAAGCAGTTTTCCATAGTTTTTCAAGGAAAACAGTGTAGACAAGACGTGGACTTCTAATTAGAAGAACTCTGACAGACTCTTACCCCCACCAGCTATTCTTTTTCTAATATTGATAAAACCTTTCAGGCTTTTGTTTATGAAGATGCATAAAATCGTTTTAATTACCCTTCAAGTCCCCTGTAAGAGCTGCATTTTCAGATATAGGTTCCTAAAAGGACTTGAACATTTTATAAATATTTTTATAGTAAAGTGCTATAGCTTCTAGTGTTGACATTTTGGCCTATAATAAATCATATGAAAAATTAAGTTGTTTGAGTACTTTCATTATCTATGTACAATATGCACCAAATATTAAATGTACATCTGTTTCATGTAAACTTTTAAAATTGTTAAATCAAAATTAAATGTAGTGATCATGCTTGATAGTTTTTATGGTCTTAATCTAGCAAAGATGTATGCATAGGTTCACAGCATGTGGTGTACTTCATAGCAAGCCACCAACATATTTTAAAAATTCACTGTATGTAGTTAACATCTCTTTAAAAGTTTTGCACCCAGTATTTAATGTTTTTATGTTGCAAATGACATAACGTTAGATACTTGAATTCTAGTTTCTCACTTTTTGATTTTTCCTCAGGTTTGAAGATTTAAATCAATTCTTTGAAAAACTATGACAAATAAAGTGCATCATAGTAGTTTACTGTTGGCAGTTCTGACCTTCAGTTGTATAGGAGTTAAAATATATATTTATTTTGAATTCCTTATATTTATTTCAAAGTAATTTATTACAGAGGACATTTTTTATTGTTTGTCATGAACTGTTTTTACTTTTCTAATTTGCATTGAATATAAACTATGTCCTCTTCCTTAGGCCCCACTTTCTATATAGGATGAATTTTCTATTACTGTGTCATTCTCAACTTACCCATGCATTTGTTCTTTACATTCAATCCGTTTAGTTCATAAACCGATAGTGTTTATACATGGTTTTACTTGTTTGAGACTTACATTAAGTGTTGTTATTGTTTTAAATGCTTTAAAGTGGAGATTGATTTTTCTTTTCAACCAAATATATGGATATAATCAGTTGGACATTTGCTAACAGAAGATTGAAGTTTAAAGATATATTTTCACAGCAGACCAAATGTGAAAGAAGTTTGTACAAAAAGCAATTTACTTTGCTAGTAATTTTGTGTGTACCTTTGCTACTACTCCAGATATTTAAGTTTGAATAATATCTTTCTCTGCCACCATCCAACTTCTTTCAGTGGAATCAGGCAGTGAAGTCATAATCCTGTGTTTCACATCCATCTGTTACCATAGAAATGATTGTAATAACCTAAATTTAGCGTTATGTCTTTTCTGTAGGATCAAGCAGGAGGACTGAAACAGGCCTTTTAAAAAAAATCCTTGTTTTAAAAGGAGATACCTATTTAACTAGTAAAACTAGGTACTGAAGTAAAAACGCATGCAAAGATGCTGTCTAAATCTGAAATAAAATATATTTGAAAATACTTCTGTTGTGGAAGTCTCTTATGAAGATATAAATATTCAGAATGCAAAATACTTATAAATTATCTTAGTAATTTGGAGAAGCCAATTCTGTCCTTGATTCAGGATTTTATACTGTATATTTGTTAAATTAGTTTTGGTTCAGGTTTTTATATTTTGAATTAAGATTGGTTGCTAAATATTTAGTTGCTATTACAGGTCTTTATTGAAAAAAGAACAAAACATTAAAGACATTTGTCTTTATAAACACCAGTGTGTTTAACATGATGTGGAGATCCAAAAAAAAACCAAAACGCAAATTTGGGGACCACTTTATCACTATAATACAGGTGAAGTCTACCTAAAGTTAAAATTAAAAAAAATATATATATTAATTTTGTTGGAGTAGCAAGTGTTCAGTAACGCTTTTCTTTCAAAGGGTATAGTCTTTTTTGTAGTGCTCAAAAAGAGAAATAGAGTAGGGTTTGTTAACAGTTAAATGATCATACCTTTGATACCATATGGTTGTTGATACTATTTTGTTTTCTTACACCTTGGTTCTGCATTTGATACCCTGTGGGCAGAGCCCTTTCTGTGCATGGAAGTCTTTCACTTGTGCATATGTGTATCTTTGTATTACACACACAGAGTACCTAGATTTAATGAATGCTTGTAAGGTTGCAGAATGAAGCTTTAGTATTAGGTATTTGCAGAATTAAAGTTGTCTGTACAAACTTAATTCTGTTCCTTTGTGTGTGTGTGTGTCTGTGTGTGTATACACTATAATACTGATTGTAGTAGGTAAACATGGGCTATATTTAATAAAGGAATTTAGCCTCATAATGAGTACAGTCCCACTTGTTGATATTATGTAGCTAATAATATTTTGTTTTCTCTCAATTGTCCAGTATGTGGTCACACACACTATTTACTTCATACTACTCAATAGTAATTAGAATTACTAATTTCTCTTTTGCTGCTGACTATCATTAGAGTAGCTTAGTTCTTTGAACATACTGATTTATTTTCCCAATGGTCTTGTGTGCTGCGTTAGTGGTACTGTTGCCATTTCACAGACAAGGAATGGAGATACCAAGATTACTGTAAAAAATGTCTACTAATTTTGGATGCTCAATTTAAGACACTTGCTACCTACATGTTTACGGTATTTGACATTGTAGAGTGTTTCCCAACCTTTTCCAGCCCAATGCACACTTACTGCAGAAAAATTTTAATAATGTGTATCTGTTAAGGCATTCCCCATCCCCATGCTTATGAGGTCATTGTAGTTCATTGCCGTGGCTCATTGTCTTTGTTCTTGTGGATTTTCCCTTGGATTTGGGAGCTTGGCATCCAGTTCCTAGACCTGGCTTCTCTCTGTTTTGGACTTTCTTCCCTCTCCCCACCCCCACCCAGATTTCCTTCTGAATCTGGTAACTCAATCTCAGCCTCCTGAAACTTGACCTGGCTTGTGCTTTGGACTGTGCCCCAGGGATTCCCTCTTGGATCTGGTAATTGGCTCCCAAACCCTGATTTAGTTCATGTTTTAGACGACTCCTCTGGCTTCTGCTTTCCCTAAGTAGCCTAACCCATAAGCCAGACCACCTATGACTGGTCTCATACGAAGCATTCCCTTAGTCTAGTCTTTTCTTTTTATAAGCCCTAAGGGAAACCATTTTAATGGGATGAAATACCTGAAATTGCTGCTGTATGTTGTCAGGAGGGGAATCTTGTGCCTGTCTTGTTTTTTGTTGGACCCCAGCCATATTGCCATGGGGTAAGATTTAAAAAGCCAATACAATTCCTAATTTTAAAGGAAACAAGATTCTTCGGTTAAATCCGATATCTTTTATTAGACCAACTGAATAGTTGGAAAAAAATCTTCTTTGCAAGCTTTTGGGTACAAATACTTTTTCTCAGGCTGAGTTAGTGTCTGCAGTTGGTCTGTGCTCTTCCGGGATGGAATACAATAGAAGCCTGAGGCAAGAATGCCAGTCAGTGAAAATGCAAATTGAGGCAGTACATTTTAAATTAAATTTTAAATTTAAATTTAATTTTAAAGGACAAATTTTAATTTTAAAGGACAATTTTACCTGGGTTTGTAATGAGTAATACATGAATATCCAGTCATTATTTTTGTCCAATTACTTTTTTTCCTGTAAAGTAATCAGGACAAATGATCAGAATGACTGACCAGCATGGAGAAAAGGCAAAGATTGCTGTTCTTTTACTCCACGTCTCTACAGTTTCTTTGCCTAAATGAGAGGTGTTGAGTGGTATACAAGCTATAGCGTCTGTGAGCCGTTCATGCTGTGCTATGCTCCTTGCTTTAATTAATTCAACCCTGAACTGCTAAGGTTTAGAACGACAGGTTTCCTTCTATGCAATGACCCTTTTTATACTCCAAGTTTGTTATACACAAAGTAAACTCACTGTTTATGTGATTGGCATAGGTGCGTGCTCCCCACTCTCCCAAGCAGGTAAGCCTGAGTGTGTGAAGGGAGGGGTGACGCTGGGGCCAGCAGCAGCACTGTGCTCTTCCCAACGCTTGGGTCAGGCGGCAGCTTGCAGTGGGATGAGAGCAGGTTAGGGCCGGCAGCTGTTGCAGGCTGGGGCTAGCACTGCACTGTTCCTGTCACTTGGGGCAGACCACGGCAATGGGAGGGGCACTGCTGCCACCCCAAATTTTGCTGTAGCCCCCCCAACCTGCTCTCTGTATGCCACTGCCGAGTGGTGGGAAGGGTCCAGTGCTATTGCTGGCCCCAACCTGTTGCAGAACGAGAACAGGCTGCTGCCCACCCCAAGTACTGGGAAGAGCTTGGTGTGCCACCCCTGCTGCAGCCTCAGAAGTGGCCGATGCTGTCTGCTTGGAGCTGCTGGGCTGCACCGCATTTCTTTCCCCGCCCCTTCCCTAGCCCCAGCCCTCCCTCCGTCAGTGCTGTGGGAACATATCCCTTATATGTTACATTATAATCTGGGTTCCCTTTATGCAAATTAGATTTATGCACAGTTTTTCAGGAATGCATCTACTGCATAAATTGAAGGAACCCGGTATCCCTTTCCTTCTTGTATCAGTGATGAATGTTGGTCAGGCCTTTTAGCTCCCTTGAAGTTCTGTGTGCAGGACAACACCCAGTTTTTTGTGTTTTTAAAAAAAGATAGATGTGTTTTTTGTCTGGTAGTTTTGGTTTTGATTTTTTTCTAATATATTTCGAATCATAACCTTCATGGATAAGCAAATTATTGTTTCTTCATTACACTGTAATTAGAAAGCATTCAAGATATGTTTCTTCTCATAGTGTTTTTGTCAGATTAATCGTAGTAGGAAATGTTAACTATTTTATAGATTTGATCCTATGCAATACAGATGTAAAATACCATTTGTAGAAAAGAAAAGAACAGGAAGTAAACCTTCTTGACTTGGTTTGACAGTGTATAGATAAAGACTTTGAGGAAACAGGGTTGACACTGGAATATATTATATAACTGTAAATAACAAGCCTGTGTGTATTAGAACGTTCTCCGAGAATAGTCTTTTTTGGATTGCTTTTTTTCATACAGTGTAGTTTGGGGAATTTACTTATTAAACAATGTATAAATTCTAAGCACATTAATTAAAAACTAAGTAGCATAAACCTTCAAATAACTAGACTTTTATTTAATAAATTAAACAAACGCTGAATTTTTTCCCTATTGTTTCCACTTGGTCACTTGTTGAATTAATACAAGATCAAAACAATTTAATGAAGAACTGAAGCTAAGCGTGTTCAACTTGAATGCTGCAGCCAAATAAAACTTTATGTAGTTTTGTAATAAAACTAATTGGGGAATTTTTGAGTTGTGTTTTTCATTTTCATTTAATTTTAACATATTTTTGTGGATTAATATGAAGACATTTCCAGAGCCCAATGTTCAAGTATCAGTAGTTAGGACACTTGTTTGGATCAAATTTAGAGAGATATATTTGATTTTGGATATTTAAAAATGATGTTGGAAGTATTATACTTTAATACCAAAGATTAAAAATGTTACCTAATTTTATTTTTTGGGTTTTAAGGCAGTAGATACATCTTCAGCACAGTAGATGAATGACCAAATTAGAAGTAAACATTTAGTTAATTTATAATTGTTTTACTTCTATTTTATATAATGATCAGTGAAAATCAGTTTTTACTTCTTTGTTACTTGTAGGTAAAACAGAAGTTTATTTTTCCTTACTGGTTTTTATATTTTATATATGTTTTAATATAATAAAACTGCTTATTTTGTTTTCTTGTTCTAACTTAGTTAATTCAAATTATATCTACCTTAGTACAACACACACCACACATGCACACAAAAATTATTCAACTATTGGAAGGCTAAGTCAAAGATGTGGGGATTACACATTGTAACAAAGGTACTGAAGTTATTTCTATATTCTTCAACCATTCACCAGGAAAACTATATTTTCATTTGGAGCTGATGGTTCATTTATTCCCATGGAATATAGCTGTCATGAGAGGCCATAGTCACATGGCACAAGAGAGTTCCTGATGTAATATGGACCAGTGTTATGGAAAGCATTGAAGGTGAGGGCTGATAATTTGAATTTGACATTTATTTTACTGGGGATACAAGGGAGTTAGGAATGGAATAGTAAGGATTACATAGCTGTGCTTATGGCAGTTGTGTTGTGAGCAAATTTGTAGCTTTTTAATACTGATGGTTCCATGTGCACATACAGAGAATGACTATATTCAAGTTTGGAGGACATGAAGTATAGGTGCAAATTATACGGTGAGTTTGACTGCAACTTTTGGTTTCTTAAGTGTCAGCCAGATTATGTGAAATAGTGAGTAGTAGATTTCCTCCAAAATAAATATTGATAATTTCAGTTGATACAGGGTTCTTCACTCTCTGTCTAAAAGGGCCTGAGTTGCCAGTAGCAAGTTTATTTTCTGTAGTATTTCAGTGATGATTTCCTGTTAAGGGACTGAATTTCTCAAGGGTACATACCGTGTTAAGCCTGTGACTGATAGGGCTCTTGGTGCTCTGAAAAGCTAGGGATGGACATTCAAACAGCCTGAACCTGAATTGATTCAGTCTTTGCCGGTTAGTCTAACCTGGCTAGGCTAAATCAGTTTGTAACTGCACAGACATCCCAGACATGCAGGCACATGCCTGCAGTGGCTCAGGCTAGAAGCCAGGGGAAGATAAAGCAGAGCAGCCCTCCCTCCTTTGCACAGTGCTAAGCTGAGGGGATGGGGTGGGGGCATGGCTAGGCCCTGGCAGGATGCTGTGATTAGGGAGGGGTTTAAACCCCTACCCTGCTTGCGATGGTCCCAGGCTTTTTCCTGCTTGCAGCTCAAGGTGCAAGAATGCTTCCAGCCCCCAGCTAGCACTCTGAGGCAAAGGGGTGGAGGGCATACAGTGCATGCATCTGTTGATGATACTGAGCTTTTCAATCTCCCTCTCCCTGCTTCATACTGTCTGCAACCTGACATGCAAGACGGCCAGCAGGGAGCTGATAACAGTGTTTATCAGCACCATCAACAAAACAAAAGCCTCTCTCATTAGTTTAAGCTCTTCTTAAACAGCTTTTTCTGAGGAAGGAATGGTGGAGGGACATTACCAGCTGACCTGTTGATTGGCTCTAAAAAGTTGTAAGCGGACACTGTTCTGTTTGCTTGTCCCAGTGAAATTGGGCATGCGTGCATGTGCACCCCCCCCCCCACCCCAGTATTAGCTAGCATATCCCTGGGGTCTGTGCTGTGGGAGATTGGAGGGAGGGAGGGAGGTAATCTCTGCTTGAGCAGTGAGGAGGAACAGGAGGAAGCCAGGCAGACCCTGCTGTGCCTGCAGTCTCCATTGGAGCTCTGGCTAGGGAGCAGAGAGGCAAAGTATTTCAGATGCTGGGGGGCTCCTGGTTTAACCAGGAAGGGGTCTGGGACAGACATTGCATAAACCAGTTTGACTCAAATCCATTAAGTATGATACTATATTCAATCAGGTTTATCTTAGACCAGTTTCAGCCATTTTGAAACTGGTTTTATGTGCACTGAACCTATGTTTTGTTATAGGTTTAAACCAGTTTTTGATCACTTAAACTAGCTTGTGTGTAATGTCTGTCCCTAGGCAAAGTCTCCATGAGCACAGCTTCAGATATAGCACACACATTCAGAGAATCAAAGGTGGTTGTGTAGGATATAGTTAGTACTTTGAATACATGTTTCAGCTTTGTTTCTTCCCTCCTGTCTAATTATGGAGGCATAGGGAAGGGAGGCTGGGCAAGTTGTGCCTCATCTATCTAGGTAATCTTTTCATATTTGTTGGGTTTTCCTAAGGTGAAGGAAAGGATTAAGTGGTAGATCTTATTCTAATACTCAAAGCCAGCTTCTCTGAATGCATGTTCAGCACCTAGGGAGAGTTCAGGAACAAAGAAGTCAGAGGATTTATATATTTTGAGAGCAGTCTCAGTATATCTTAATTTTGTAGACTGTCTAAGTCTGTCAGTAAAGAGTGCCTTGAAGTATTAGGAGGTGCAGAGATGCAGGATAGGGGTGGGGAAGGTCTGGGGAGATCATACTAGATACGTGTATTGATCTTTCACATTGTTGGCAGAAATCTCAAGATCAATTTCCAATTTCATTCTGATGACAGCTCTACCTCTGGGTGATGTCTTTCATTACGAGACAAGGGCATATGCCTGCAAGAAGGAAGTAAGGGGAACAGTTATTTTATTGTCAACATAATAGCTGTTTCATGAGGAATTTCTTCAGTTTCTTATTGGTTTTGTGTCTTTTATAACATATTAGAAATTTGAAGGCAAATACTGAATTTTAAAAAGTTAGCTGTGTTTATAGCCTTATTTTTTGGAAATAATAATCTGTAAGAAGAGTGAAGATTTTACTCTACTTGAATGTTATGACAAACACAGTACTATCTCTGTGAGGATGTTTATGTGTAACTTAATATGCTGCATAATATCCTAGCAACTGGAAATGCCTCTTGTAAGTGTTGAAAGCAAGTTTGGATAGTTGCATGGTTAGATTTATTTCTTACTGTAAGTACATAGCATGTGCGCTAGGTTCTTACTGCTGTCATCCTGGCATGCAGTATGTATTTGATTTACAGGTTCACAATTTCAGTGGTAGTAAACATTTTCTTAGAGGGCTGAGGTTATATTTCCTAGAATGAGGTAAAGAGGTAGGTGACAAGCTAGCAACACAGAATTTTGAAAGATGTATTTTTTAATACTGCTGTGGTTTTCTTCCAGCAGTAATCATGTGGGGCTTCTAAAACATTGTATAGACATTTATTATAATTAAATAAAAGTACCATAAATATGTTTCTTGTCAATGATGATTTTCTAAGATTTTTTTTTGTAGTATTACATTTTTAAGGAATAATTTTCCAACAAAATGCTAAAATCCATTTTGTTGTTTTTAACTATATAAAAAAAAAAGGCATCTACAAAGTTTTGCTTTTGCTTTGAAAAAATAATCTTATTTTACAGAAAAATCAAAACAAAATGGTTTTTCCCCCAAAATATTCGCCAGCTTTCTAATTTCTAACTTGTGCTGTGATTATGACATTTTAACTGAGAGAGAAGTATACAGTGGTCTTAAGCACTCTGCATATGTTTCATGACTGAAATCCTGAGATTGCCTTAGGTGCCTAGTCTCTCCTATCACCTAGCTATTTAAAAAAAAAAAAAAGGCACCTCCCCTCCAAACTATTCATTAGTTTTTAGTAACTCGATTTTTGGCTTAGTGGGCTTCTACTTTTAGTTACTGGGTGCATTGACATGTGACACTGCATTGCCGTATAAACGTACTACTGCAACATAGCATCTGCGGACCCAAACTGTGACGCTGAAGCTACATCACCATAGTAATGTGCTCCCTTGTTACAGTGCATTGCTATGACAACATAGGTGCTAAAAATAACTTTATGTGCATCCCCAGCACAGCACAGTATGGGCTGTTATTGTACTGTCATTTAGTACTTCCAAAAGGAAATAGTAAATGATGGCACAGTAACAATGGCATCTTAGGGACGTGTAGATGTACCCACTGAATTGTAATGAACATATAACGGGTTATTCTAAACGCTTTTTAATTTTATGTTGGTAGCGGGGTATTTCTTCTACAACATTTTTGGGCAGTATCCTTGGGATAATTATTCCATCTGTCAGGACATAGAAGTATTTTCAGTATTTTTGGCCATAGGTCATCTTCATCTTCTAGATTTCTGAATTGGAGCTAGATGCCAGCTCATTGATGTTCCTATGTAAAGTGCAAATTTGCTTTTTAATTTAGTGTCATTTACCCTTTTTGACACCCAAAATGAACTCAGATTTTCTGAATGCTGTCCCAGGGACTCTGTCAGCTATGTAGCCTACTATATGTAATCATGTTTTTCCTCTGCTCCCCAAATTTCTTTAAAAAGAGTAGACTGAAGTTATAGAAGGAGCTCAGCAATGAATCCAACTTCTTTTTTGGTGACAATTTGATTTTTTTTTTTTTTAAATTGAATGTATTCTTTTAGCTTACCCAGAGTAGGTCACTTTTAACTCAATTTCCTTTGAAAAAGGTCCAAACTTTAGAATACCCAACAAAACAAAAATTATATTTACAGTTTGTGGTTCAGAAAATTCATTTAAGCCATACATAAAGGTATCCCTGAGTTTCTTTATTTCTTACAGGATGGACTCAGTCATAGCAGGAGTGCTAACATTTCTCATAGTGGTAATGTCTATCTGAGCAGTTTTGTCATACTGGCATACCGACTGATTGAGCTCTGCATCTTACTGTTCTTTGTAGCAGATGATATTTAGCAGTTCTCTTCATTCTTTTACTAAAATTTATGAGCCTCTCATGCACCTCCAAACTAGATAAATTACCAATTACCCAAGATTTAGAATGCGTATTTCTAGATAAGGTGCTGCTTTGGACAGACTTCTTATTTAATGCACGTTACATTTAACAGGTTTGAGTGGATTTTTAGACTCATATTGTCTGCAACCATTGTACAAGTGGGGTAACTAGCCACAAAATGCATTTATTAATGGAACTCTAAAAATTTATTTCAAGAAGAGGAGCTATATGGTGCCCAGCTTGTTTTTTGACTTGACTCTCACTGTAAAGGCAGAAATGCAATGATGGATACCATCTTAGAGAAGAGTTTTAGAGTTGGAGAATTAATTACCTTTATATGATCACTGGTTTATTGGAAATCAACCCAGCTGGTAGATCTCAGGTTTTTTCAAGTCATGTGGGTAGAACCCAGTCACTATTTCTCTCTCTCTCAGGCACACTTCTGAGTCTAGACCTCTCCTGTGACACCTGTCCTTGTGAGGTAGGACCTTCGAATTGCAAACTTAGAAGCAAGTCTTCCAGACCTTCTGAATGCTCAATTTGCTTAAATAGGTTCTTCCAGAACTCTGCCTGAGTTGAGAGTGGATTTGGCTTGTTGTTTAACTACTTTGGGGGTGGTATGCAAGACAAGTAAGGAACAGCAGATTAATTTCTTAACTACAGTTATTTTTTTAATAAAGCAGTTCTTAAAAACAGAGAATAGTAGATTTTGACAGACAGCAAAAGTTGTCAGAGATGCACCCTTTTCTAATCTGATTTATTCTGTTCTTGTGAGTCCTGGTTTGTACATAAGGTTTGTCAGCATTTCAGACTGGCTGCATGTCTCCTCCCCTTTCTGTTCTGCAAGTCCTTTTTAATCAAAGTGATGATCTGTTTCCCTACATACAGTTTCATTTTACCACTTTTTCATTTAACACTCCAACCTCTCTCCAGTTGTCCATGTCCCATCAAAGTACTTTGTGTGGTTCCACTGGGGTAGGGCAGCAATTGTAGACAAAGAACAAGGTAGATGAAACAACCATAAAATAGCCACAAGTGGTTTTGCAGACTGCTCCTTCAGTGAGGTATCAGACATTTCTCCGATGAAGGATTTTGTCTGGATACTGTGTGTAAACAGTTTGAATTGGGCAAGGTTAGACATTTGTTAAACACATAATGAAAAATATATAATTTGATACAGATGCCCCACTCTTAGGTGCAAACCCACTCTTGTACCAAACCTACCTCTAGAAAGCACATTGAATGGCATGGCTGTTGTCTGGACTGAAAAAGCAGTAGTGGGGAGAAATGAGATGTATAAAACTATTCTGTTTTTGTTTGGACATAACATCTTAATCTCCTTAACCAAGAAGTAACAGTCATTAGGAGAAAAGTGTTCTGTGCCAGTGATTCTCAGGCTTTTAAGATGCAAAGGACCTCTTGTTAAATTAAAAGTACCCCTTGCATTCACTTGTTTTTTGATGATGGAAAAAATAATAGAGCAATTCTGCTGTTGCATAGAATTCAAAAAGTTTACAACAGGTCAGAAAATGTTGATGCCATGGATTCTTGTTTGAAATTTCTGGTTTATCTTGTAAATCATGTGTAGGAGTTAGCATACCTAACAGTGCTAAGATTATGCATGCCTTAAAAGGCTGTCATGTCCACTCAGATTGAGAATCACTGGTCTTTGCCGGTGCAGTCCATTTACCTATATTTTAATGGATATTCCTCCTGATTTATGGAGCATAAAATCTTTCTTTATCAGTCATAATACCTTTTATACTAGAAAACAGCATTCAAAAGTAATTATTCTTCTAGTAATGTAATTTTTTAAAAAGTGTGTGTAAAATGCATTGACCTTTGCACTCAGTGTTTTCTCTGATATTTAGCTCAGCCTGCATCTGATTCTCTCTCAGACCCACAGGACAGCACTTGATGCCCCAAAGCTCAGCCAACAGCTCTCCCAACTCTACAGCTGGTCCAGTAAAATATCACAAAAAAATCCTTGCCCTATTTAAAATATGGGATAAGTGATGGTATACTGTAATATAAAGATTTTTATTAGCATGTTTTTGGGATTCGTCCATTATAACCTGCATAATGCCCTTGTAATCCTAAATGGGGACCAGCAAGCCGTTTGTGTCACACATGCATATTCTGTTTGGCTTATATTTCAATAGGAAAAAATGTTCTTGTGCTAGTCTACAATTTGTTTTATTGAGGCTGTTTTTACGTCTGTTCTCTGCAAAGCCAGGTGCTTTTGTTACAATGAGGTTAACCATGCAGCGTTTGGAGGGAGCTATTAAAAAAACCCTCTAAATATAACCTGAAAAAGCTTTTCAGTACGTCAGAATGCCATAGCTTTAAAGTCCATTATTTCAGACTCCTTCAGAGCTTGAGGCAAGTGCTTGGTCATGTTGAAAAGTTGCGCATTTCTGGCAAGGTACCAGATTTGAAGGTTGCAGCACTTCTGGGGTTTTATTAGGGTGGTCACCGACCCATCTCCAGAATATAGGACATTCACATGAAGGTGGGGGAAACCATTGCTCCCCTTGGCCAATCAGCGAGAGGGGGGCTACTGTCTTTCCCAGTCAGCGAGGGGTGAGGCCACCTCAAAAAGGCTACCACCTTCCCTCTCTCCCTCTCACACTGGCTGGCTCAGAACCCTGCTCCTCCTGGCTGTGCACTGCCTGTCTCTAGGCATAGCCAATAGAATCGTGAGGACAAATGGTTGATATGTATTTCCACCAGTGAACTGAAAAAGAGGAATTTTTGCTGTCCATTCCTTGTTTAGAAATGCATAGGAGACAGAGTTTTTTAAACAGGACAGTCCAGTATAAAACAAGACCAATGCCTATCCTTTGCTTTATGTTTAATAAAATTAGGGCTGTATTTTCTCTGTCCTTTGGCTTAGGGGACTGCATTTTGATGGTGAAATTCCTCATTTGTTGGATGAGAAAAACAGAGTAGGTGTTTGGAAAGTTACAGTAATTGGGCTGAGATATTCTTTATAGTGGGGATGTCCCATGGTGCTGCTTTGTGGGTTTTAGACTAGACCTGCATGCTGCTTGTAGCATGGACTAGTTCAGGCCAGTATGCTGCATGTTGAACTGGCCTAGGGCACATGCTGCACAGGGTGCACTGACCTGGTGTGGGGTACACACTTGCACATGGCATGCAGGACCAGTCTGTGGATCTGATCTGTGCCTCTGACCTGGCTTATGGGGCTGGATGAGTTTGATATTCCCGCTTTATAGCATGGAGAAGTATAAGTTGGCTAGTGGTAGATGATAGATTCTTATTTGATTTTTCCACAGTTTTTCAAAGGAATGTTACATTCTATGTGTGTCTGTGACAAATATTACATATTTTCATACATTATTATTTGTATGCATATATAACATGGCTTGGATACTTATGAGGATATGGCTTTTATAGTGCTATATTAATTAGTTAGCTAAGCTCCCATAGTGCTTAATTATGCCAGATTTTAGTCAAACTATATGATCCTTATCTGAGTCTTCTATTTTAAAAGATGTTTATTTAGGAGACTTTTTATCTACATTGAAACATCTGAGTTGCATACGTCTTCATTTAAAACCTGAACTTCATTTGGTGCCATTTTTATTAATTTTATTACTTCTGGGAGAAATATTGATGGAGAATCAACAACCAGAATAAAGAAAACAGTGAAGTTCTTATTCTTGTACTTCCGTATTATAATACAGTTACATTTACGAAGGCAAAAGTGTTTCTAAATACAGTTTTTAAAGGTAATGTTGAAGCTCCAGCAGTTCTTGCAAAGTTGTATTATAGTATTTTAATTCTCTTTATTTGAAAGAGTTAATTTTCATTTTACATCCAATAAGTATCTATTTGAAAAATCTAGTGAACTTAAAAAATAATTTTGATCATCTCATGATATAATAAAAGCTTACACACATTTCTTCTGACTTAAGAAAAGTTTTTCTTTTAAAAAAGGAGGCAACATAATTTAGAGAAATATTCTTGAAAAATCTGCATTTCTCTTCATATCTACTAGACAGTTATGTCCTTGTGCTAAATCTGGTTCCATTATTTCTTATGTGGCAATTATCTCTTTATATTTGGCTTGTATGTATATTTATATGTAGAGGGACAACTGTATCACATATGTTGGAGTAAAACCCTTGTGATCAAACCTACAAGCTCAGTGATGCATTTCTCATGTATCCTGTCATGCTTCATCTGGTCTGTATCCTATGCAAAGCCTGAAGTTTCCACAATGTCAGATAAATATGGTTAGTTTTCAATAGTTACCATTAAAAGGGAAAAAAGCAACAACAACAAAAAAAGAGACAAAAAAAGCAAATCAGTCACAAAATGCACTCGGCTTGTCCCCGTCTCCCTGTCCTGAACTTAGGAGGGGATGTGCAAAAAAGTTACTGACCCACATTTTCTAAGTCTTCCCAAACATCCAAATATACTAAAATCATAAAACCATAGGAAGCCGACAAAGGACTCCTGACAGGCATTTTAATACAGTTCATTTGTGCTTCAGAAAAGAATCCTCTAAATCTAGGAAGGCTGTGAATTCATAATATTTGCACCAGAAGACATAAAATGCTCACAGCGTGACTCAACATAACATGAGATTTGGACCTCATTGATCCTTGAGAGTTTTTCCATCATGAAGGAGCTAAGGTTCTGCATCTTTTACAAAGAAGTATTTTCTTCTGAGTCTTTCGCAGGCATTTGAGATGATACATATTTTAAATAAAAAGGTATACCACTTTTTACATAAAAATCTTTGATCTCTCAGATTAAGAGGTTTTGATTGCACATCATCTGATGTCAGAAGCCTATTAATTCCCCAATCATCCATAAAGGTTTAAGGGAAAAAAGCATATAAATGAGTTTCTAATTTCTGAGTGCCTAATGTGATAGTAATAGTGGCACTTAAATAAATCTTTTAGGTGTTTTCTGTACTACATAATGATGTCAATAAGGGCAGAAACATTTTGTTTTTTATAGATCATCTCTGAAACTGAGTTAAACTCTTACTTTGGAATTGCTGACCTTTTGAATGTATCATAAAGAAAAGCATATAAAATTGTTATTCAATAATTACATGAGACAGAAGTTAATAAACTTGTCTAAACCAAAAAAAGTGCAGCAGTCCTTTTCCTTTAGCATGATGGGAAAAATATTTTACAGAGTGCCAGTATATATTATGTCCAACTCAGCATAGTAATATTTAAAAACATTTATTACTTGACAGTTGATCACAAAAACCCTATAGAGCTCATACCTTCAAAATAAGGGCTGTATTCTTGTCACTTTTAAATCTTTCAGTCATATACTAATTATGTATTAGAATTATTTAAATAAAACAGAATATTTTTTAAAATCTTGGCAGTTCTGTTTAGATAAAATCAACATGTATGCACACCAAACCAGAGTAAAGACCTGGATACTTTTAGTTTGAAAATTGAAAGTTAGAGAACATTTTGAATAATTGTGTATGGACATTTAGAAACATGACACTTTGGCAGTCTTAGGCTGCATACACACGTCAGTCATCTAGGACAATTCTCCCAGGTTTGTTTTCCTGAGAGGAAAACTGATCTGTACAGAAGTTCAAAGAGAAGCAAAGATCCTGCAGTGCAGGCGCTGGACTTCCAGGGGTCCTTAGAGCCCAGAGAATTTACAAGTTTTTTTTTCCTAAGTGAATGTAGGCAGAGATCCTCAGGTTTTGGGGAGCTGGGGGAGGGTTTGTGGTCTGTGCTATACACAGAGGAGCAGACAGAAATGCAGCTCCTGGGTGAAACTCATGGTGAGGTGAGGGGCTCTAATCCACAAGCCCCTCACCTGCAGTGGGGCTGAGAGAACCCCAGAAGGGACCACCCTCTCCTGCCTTCTCCCTCTTCCATCCAGAGACAGCAGCTCAAGCCTGGCTGCTTTTTCATCATAGCAGACAGAAATTAATGAAGAGGCTCCATTTGAACCTTTGTACACTGAGGGTTGATTTGTTGCGCAATCAGAGGGCTCCATAGCTGTGCTCTTCTGTGTGGCCATGGCTTAAGCATGATTTCAAGGGGCTGACTGCACGACAGATGTAATTTCTGCCTTCTCCTCCCCCAGACTGTGTTCCAGTCCAATCACTGGGCAGATAGCACGCTTGTGTGCTTCCTGGCACCAAGTGCTCCAGTGCAATGCAGGCAGGGAACAAGGCAGGAGTAGAACATGCCCTTGTGCCCATGCATCAACAGTGGGATATGAAATATTCTTTAAAAGATGAACTTTAATTTCTACCCAGGAGAACTTTTACAATCTTTTCTCCAATGCTGTTGATGATGGGTGTTTGTGCCCAAAAGCTTGCAATTAAAGAATTTTTTTGCAAAAAGCTTGTTGGTCTAATAAAATATATCATCTCTACTATGAGTCCTCTAATGGGAAGTATTCAGGGGGCGTATTCTGCTCCCTGTTCGGTGGAGACTGACAGAAGCTCTCCTTCCCTCTGTGGGAGTGGAAGGAGAAGCAGCAAAGCATCCTGGCTCTCTGTACAGAAGTTTTGTCTCCTTAGAGAGATTTCCTGGGGGGGCACCTCCTTCAGGTTGTTATTTTTGTTCCAGTGTGGGAACTTACTCTGGGAGAAAAATTATGAACTTCCATACACTTATTTCCAGGGACTCTCCCTGGAGAAACTGACATCTGTCCATCCCCTTAAGTATAGAGGACACAAGGAATACACTATTGATAATGAAACCATTAATCATAGAACAATAATGGATGGAGATGCACACGTACACATGCATTTGCACCCCTGTGTGCGCACACACTTTCCAGTAATGTAAAATTTACCTTTTTGTGTAAAAAGGTAGGGAGCAATGATAAGTTTACACCGTATTTTCACTTTTGATGATTTTCTTCTGTCTCCAAGTATTTAAAAGGTTGTTTTTACTTGTACATGTTTTGACCATTACAGAATGCAGAGATTAAGTTATGTCAGGTACTTTTTGGCAGGTTCAGTGGAGAGTTTCATTTCTAATGCTGGAGCTACATTAGGGTTATTGTGCCCTCAAGAAAAATTCCTTAAATCTATGAAACTGTATTAGATTCATTTCTTTCTCGTGCTATTTTTTCCCCTTTTTACTAAAGTAAAATGTTATATTTCTCTAAGGCATTCAATTTAATTTCCCTGCATGCATACTTTTATATATGAGAACGAATATTAATGTAAAGATGTTTTAAACTAAAGATGATCTATTTTAACTATGTTGGGTGTTTATAGACATGCTCTGGGAGGCATTTTAATTAGAGTTACTCTGAGAGTCTCTCTAATTAAAGCATCTGGAGTATCACATGCACCTGTGTCCCTGTGCTGAAAAACGATGCATATGATGCTGGGGTCTGCAGGAACGTGGTCAGGAGTGCAGTAATCACCACACTCTGGGAGACTGGATTATTTGAGTCTGTCTGTTCTGATGTGTTATAGTTACAGTACATTGGATCAGCCTCTCTGCATGTGTATAGGTGCCATTGAGTCCAGGTTTTTGTGTCTGGGTCATCTACACTTAAGGTTTACTTTGTTATTTAGGCCCTTCCTGTTGCTCCATCAGTTCATTGAAAATTACATTGTATTGTTTATATTCTAAAGTATATATTCAATGTATATTTATACCAAAAACCTATATTAAAAGAACAGCATTTAGGATTAAAAAAAGCAAGCATTCAAATGAGAAAATGTTAGAAATTGTGTACCATATTTTCATGCATGTAACATGCCCCCAAATAAAATGTGCACTTTGCTTTTTGGAAGACAGAATACTGACAAAATTTTTTTCCAGAGTCATGGTCAGCTGTGTGACAGAGTAAGTCCTTCTGGGAACTTAATTTTCTTTTAAATCATTTTGTTTTTTATTCAGTTGTTTTGTTTTAATGGCCACTTTGATGTTTACACATGTTGTTTTATATAGTGCTGTCTTTCAGGTTTGAGCTACTTTCACAAGTTTTAGGCAAAATAGTTCTTACACTCAATATAATTTTATACTGTGCTAAAGCATCTGTTTGCAGTTGGTAAACATGAGGCTTGCATAGTGTATTGTGAATTAGGCTTACAGTCTCTAATTAACATTGCTGTTATCTACCTGTTGTCATTCCCATGACGATTACTAAAAAATGCGGAAAGGAAGTGCACATTTTGGAACCAATTCTGCATAGTTAGGAATCTTCATCTTTGTCATTAGATGCTAAATGTCTGTTGATGCATTTTGAAAATGGAAGTTAAGATAGAGATCACTTTAAATATTTGTTAGATAGAATTGCTGTGTCTTGTGTTTCCTGTATTGGAGAAAAACTTAATTACAAATATGCATTTGAATCTTAGAAGAAGCATGTGTTTTTGGGAAAAAAATTGTTTTGGTTCTGAGACTCATAACTTTTCATTTTTCATTTTAATAATTTGATATCAAGATTTTTCATAGTTGAAGGATTATAAGTAGCCAACAAACATCTATATAAAATGTAAAAATTGTAAAAATAAGTAAATTCATTATACATGTTTGTATAATACTTGCTTGGAATATCATATAAATGCAGGTGTTTTAAAATGATACTTTGCAGTCTTTAATAAACACATTTTACTGGCTTTTCCACCAAAGTGGTGCAAAGCCAGGGACAGTGGAAATGGAGAAGCAGATGATTCTGGAACTCTAATACTTATGCTTGTTCAGCGCTAACCTCAGCCCACCCCATGTGCAAGCAGGGTGAAGCCTGCTTTAAACAATGCTGTGTAGAACCACCAAAAGACTGTCTTCCACCTGTGGATTGCCAGGCCCTGCAAGGTGCAGGGTGTCCGAGCTGGTCATGTCAGCTGGAGATTTCTTGCACAGGGGAAATTCCTAGCTAAGTAGTTTCAGGTGCTTTCCAGTCCATGATCAGAAGCAGACTGCAGCTAAAAAAAAACAAACTAGTTCTGGATTTGAATGTATATTTAAATCTTTCTTGTTTTAATATCATATATAGATGTTATGAGGTACAGTAGTACTTTCTTCTGCTCATATCTGTTTGTTTACCTGATTTTTTATTTAAGTGTTAAAAATATTACTTGTGCAGTATAAGAGAATGTTGTATGTTTTTAACTTTTTTTTTATTTAAGATAAAGCAGAAAAATATTGAATTAATGTCCAATTTATCTTTTCTTGGGGGCCTGCTTTTTAACACTGAAAAGAAATAGATGCAGGAGGCTTTTACATCTTTAACTTATATGCTTCTAAATTAATATGGTAAAATATTAAAAGAAACTGTTGTACCTAGGCCTGGTTTCATAAGCCACTGTTATTGAATGGAAACTGTGTGGTATGCCAATATTTTGCTGTGCTTGCTGGGAGCATTCAGTGCTTAGGTAAATTCTTGTCAGACTACCACTGTTTCTGGTCAGATTTTAAGTAAGTAAACAAAAGGTGAATACGCTGTTTATTAGAAAAAAAATCTATTAAATTCCAGTTTACTTGAATCAGTACCAGTAAACAAATATATTGGGCTTTCTGCTTTTCTTTATTAAATAATTTTTATCAAGCAGTTTGCTATTAAATTGGTGATAGCTGCAAAGGTGTCACATGACTAGCTATCAAACTTGTTTTTTAGAATTACTGATTTTATTTTTGTGACAATTGAATTTATATTTTATCCCACAATTTTTTTTTGGAATGTTTACATGTCTAGAAAAAGACTAAGCACAGAGACTTCTTAGGAGAAATCTATCGTCAGTGTGGTTCTGTCTTTGTCCTGGAAAAATATATTAAATACTTGGCTATGCAAATTATGTGACCTCTGTCTAGTTTGTATTACAAAAATGGATTTGTTTTATATTTTTGTAATTCACTAATTTTCCCTGTCCTTTTTCCTGCTTCTGTCCACCATGCCACCATTCTTCAACTCATTAAACCCTTCTTTAAAGAGCATTCTTACAAACCTTGTTTTAAACTAGACTTTTTGGGGATATCTTTAACTTTTGCCTGGCATTGGTGTAGTTGCAATGGTGGAAGTTCTGGAGTAAGGTTTTGTTTTTACTGATATTACCTTAGACTTCAGTCGGTATTTTTACTATTGTCTTTCTTAAACCAGGCTTCAGGAATACAAGAGTAAAAAAAGCCTGTGTCCTTTTTGCACTGAGCTCCCACACTTGCTACCACTAATGGAGTTGCACCAATGGTTATGCAATGGAGACAGAGTTCCAGGAATAATCTTATGGAGACTCATCTTAAGAAGACTGTGAATTTTACTTTTCTTTTTAATTAGATATCAGCAGTATAGATGCAAAATTGAGTGAGTTACATTTTGAAAAAATCAGTAAGAACAAATAAGAAATGCTGCTGTCACCTCTGATACATTTTTCTTTTTCTTGTTCTTTTTAACTGCATCCCATTCCCTTTCCTTCAACTATACTTTCCTTTTTTATGTAAGAAACTAAAGGCAAGGTCCTTCTCCTGTTAATCATCATACGAAGCTCTTATTACCCCTTTATTATATAAGTAATAATATCGTTAGGGCATGCAACTAAAAGAAGGGAAAGATCACAGCTTCTAACAAGACCCTATTAAATCTCCATGTTAAATCACCATTACAGTCATCACCAAAATCTTTTTTTCATAAATAGTTCCAGAGTTCCAAGGACCCAATGATCCAGTGGACACTGGTATTTTATATTTTTCAGGAGCACAGTGGAGCTGAGCTGATCCTGCCAACTTCCTCTACGTTTTCTGGGACCATGAAAGAACTGGCAAACCTACCTTTTAATACTGACTTTATTTTAGTTCATTTCTGAAAACTATTCAACAAATCCCAAGATCAGAGAATTATTTGTAATAATTTGTAAAACATTGTTAAGAAGGAGTTAAATGGATTAGACCTGTCTGAGACAGTGTTACTTGCTATTGTATTTGCATCCATTTCATAGATATATATGATATTTATATATAGCAGGGATCGTAATCATTAAAGATGGAAAAATATAATAAGTCCATCCCCCTATTAACAGAAATGTTCCCCTGAGGAAGTTAATGTATTTTCTGTTCACATAATGGCCTGAATTTGTGAGTAAATACTGAGGTTGTTTTATACATTTTGTATTTTATGTTAATTTGCCTTAAATAAATGCCGTAGACAAGTGCCATTTAACAATTATCTTAACATATGATAATCTTTTTTGTGATTTAGTTTACCTAGCAATTTAAGGTGTTTGCATTTTAATTTTTCATGTTTTTGTTTTGTTAAAGATTAAGCCTGACCTTGCACAAATGCATGTAGGGCAGTCCAGCTGCTCTTGAAATAATGAGAATCTTGCCTTTGGCTCCAATGGGAGTTGGAACAGACTCTTAAGCTGTAGCTGTCTCTAGCCAACTTTTGCATTGTATTATTGGCTCTTGTGTTGAGAATGATCTGCCATATCAATAAAGCCCTGGCTTCTTTTGCACAATGGAAGTTTGGGGATTTTATAATGAACTACTGGTTATTTTTTGTTGTGATTAAACAGGATCAATATTTTTTATCCAAATCTTACATTGCTACTTAACAAAAAGAGAGCTGGATTTTTTTTTTTGTATACATATTTTTTTACTTGTTTGATGTGCTTGTGAGAGCAAATAGAGGAAGTTGAGTGAGAGCAATAGGCTCTTTCTTCTGTACTTCTGTTGAAGATTTGTTCTTAATTAACGCATAGACTGTTGAAGGTTAATTAAATAACTTGATTTCTTAAAAGTCAGGTAGAATCTTCAATTCCTTGGAGTATTATCTAATCTTTATTTGTAGTTTTTAAGAAAAACCTAAGTTGTCAGGAATCACAAAGACATGCATAGTTTATGACAAGGACAAGAGAAGAAAAATATATAAGTAATCACTTCACATAAAGACCGTATTACATTAGTGTCTGTAGCAGCTACTCTCATTCTTCTTAAGAGTGGTTTAAAGGTAACATTTATAATCTCTAAATCCCCAAAAGGTTTGCAACTTGGCTACCTGAGGGGACCACCTCTCTGCCTCTGATATTTCAAGCAGTGTTGCCACAGTTGTCATTAGGAGAGTGTGCAATTAAGCAATTGAAGCCTGGGTTTAAAAGACTGAAAGTTCATTTTTCATGATGGGTCCTAACTCTGGAATTAGTTTGATTTTTTTTTGTTGTTTTTTTGTTGTTTTTTTTTTGTTTTTAAATTATATATTCTTATTATTTTTTCTGATTGGCCCAATCTGTAGTATGCAAACATCCATCACACTCATAGGTCCATAATCTTTTCCTTGACTTTTTTATTCCATTATTTTTTCCTTGACTTTTAATAATATAGTTTAATTGAGGTCTTGCCATTTTTATGTTGGGCTTTTACTTGGTTTTCTTTGTACCTTTTTAATATAGCAAGCTGAAGCTTTGAGGTGTGTGTGTGTGTGTGTGTATATGTGTGTGTGTGTACACATACACACACACACACACACACACACACACACACTGACAAAATGCAGTGTTAAACACCTTGTTCTTGGGCCTTGGGTTTGGGAGGTCTAACCTATTGCATCTGGTACTCTCGTAAAGCATTTGGCTTCATCTCTTCTAGGTCCTATAGTAATTGAATATTTTCCAGCATAATCTTTTTTTCATACTGCTTATACAGAGTTAGTGAGAGATGATGGATTCAAGTGACACAAAATCTGACTCCTTTCCAAAACTAAAGGCAGGGGGTGAGCTTTGAAAAATGATTGGGTATCCAAAATAAATGATGGCAAATGTTAGTGTGAGTTCAGACACTGTTAAGTATTTTTGATTTGTCATCTACTTCATTTATATTTCCAACACAAATATAGGATAAATTTAGAAAATAACCTTTTTTTATTCCTTTCTTACTTACAGTCTACGTCAGTCCCAGATAAAGTAATGTTTTTGTACTGCATATTGCTGGTAAAATCAGTTTATTTACAGGACTTCACTTTGCTGGAGAAAAGGTCACAGTACTAGACAGCAGATCCATCGGTTTATTGCACCTTATTGCTACTGTGTCTCAGTGCTATGCCTCACTGTGACACAAGCGCTTCCTTTTTTTTGGAAAACTAGATTTCATGAATATTTTCAGGATAACATTTGTCTTCACAACCCCAGGATGTCATATTTTCCTTTTCCTAATTTGTATAAATTGTAAAACTTTTAAAATTGGCAAAATGTATCTGTGCAGACTTGATACAGTTCCTAATTATGAAACTGTAACAGATTCTAGAGATTTAGGCCAGAGGGAGCCATTAGATCACTTTGTGTGATCACTTTTTTATATTACAGAACAGTTAATTTCAGCCAATTACGCACATACTGAGCCTAATAACTAAAGTTAGACTAAAGCATTTCAGTCCTCAGGTGCAGGCAAAAAAAGAACAGCAGAGAACAGAGGCCCCTGCAGAGGCAAGAAATTGATTAGGTGGGCAATATCCAGGTGAGCATAGTTGGCAGACTACACTCTTTGCCGCAGAGAAAGACAAAAGTCCCAAGAGACAATCTAGGAAAACTCCTTTTTGTCTCTTCATCTGGACAAAGCAAGACAAGACAAAACAGGACTAATCCATTTTGAATCCTTCTTGAGACCACAGGTGTCCATCAAAGCCCTGAAGCATGTATTTGATTAAACAAATTGTCATAGACATTGTAGAGTTGAAATTCTTGCAAGCATGTTGGTGGTAATGCATAGCTTCCATTTTTTTCATGAAAGGCCATGAAGAAAAAAATGAGGAGGAGGTGTTTCATCTTTTTTTTTCATAGCATATTTGCCATGACTCCCATACTTGAAGGCTGTTGAATCCTTTTCTATTAAACTAGTTTGTCAGTGGTCTGGTGCAATTTTCCGGCAACATTTTATGTACAAATATTGATAGGTTTGCAGATAAATATTCCTACCATCTACAGATTGCTATGGTTTTTGAATGACCTACAGTTTGACTGAACTAAAAAGAAAAGAGTCCAGAGCCATCATTTACTGATGAAAGATTCACTCAGCAGGAGATTTATTGCAGCATTGTGATTTTGTGCATCCCTAGGTAGTAGTGGTGTCAGGTGTACTCTATGAGTAATTCCTTTCTCTGCCATAACATCAGTGGAGTCTCATCTAATACATCTGGCCTGAGTAGTTAGTTCAGCTTTCTTTAATGCCATTTCAGACCTGATAATTTCACTGTGAGGGGTCTTTTAAATTCCTAGATGGCATTCTGAATTGATATAAGTTGGGAATCAAAAAATGCTTCAGCTACTCTGGTAGAATGTTGTCCTGATCTTGGTTATTGAGGTCTGATATGCTGGAGTTACATTTTACTCGTAGACCATAGCTTGCTTATGGTTCGTAAAGATCTATATAGGATTTGGTCCTGTAGCTATTATTATCAGCACATTCCCTTTGGGAAGCCATGCTGCTAGCTGACTTCGAGTAACGCTAGTAAAGTCCTGTTTTAAAAGCGCATCTTTTAACATTAATGAGCTAATTATTAAACAGCCTGTTTAAGCTCTTTCTAAAAAGAATTGCTAAATTAGGGTTAAACACCTCTGTGCCCTCAAATATTCTTGATAATCTTTTCTTTTTTTCTTGGATATGGTTACTCACATATTTTTCACTTGCCTGGAGAAAATTACAGGATGAAAGAAGAGGTGCATAAGTGGGTTTATTCTTTATTTCTTTTCTCAGATAATGGTAAACAGTAAACCTTGAACTGCTGGGTTGCTGAATCATCTTATTTTGTTGAGCTGAAATACAGCAAGGTCTGCTTTATGAGTGCCTTACAGATATGAGGATGTGGGTAGGAATAAACTTAATGTAGGCACAAACAGTGCTACAGAAAAGTGAATCTGATAACTCAGATTACATGTCAGGACTGTGGTGGGAGCTCCTTGGTGTCCTATTTTGAAGGAATATATCAGTTTTTTTGCTAATATTCATAGCAACATAGGGTTATGTCCACATTCATTTACAGTTGGCCTGGCTATTTTGACCATTTCTGTGTGTCAATAACCCAACCCTGTGTAAAGGCAAAGGTGGAATTACTGCAGTGCACTCTATTTGGGACTGGGAAATTTACTACTTTTCCTTCTAAATTCAGCTTCAGAAAGGTATTGTGTGAATGGAGTTAACCATTATTAAGCAAATAGCATAAAGCTTTATAATCTGTACCTGGTACTTAGGTATTCTTCAGTGCTGCTCAAATGGTGGCCCTTGGACTGCATTTGGCCCATGAGTGTTAATTCTGGCTCATGGACCCATAAATTCTTCAGTGTGGTGAACAGCAGTGGCTTTAATCTCTGTTGCTGCCAGAACTGCTTTGTTGGCAAGGCTAGCACCTAGGCAGTTAATGCTGCTGCTGCTGCTCATATTTCTAAAGAATCTCTTGGATGAAATCTCCGTTGGGGGTGCTTTTCAGTAGTGGCAGCATGAGTGGTGGGGACATTAATTCTATGGGTGCTCATTGCTCTGCTGCTGAATTTCCATACCAAGATGCCCATTGGGGGTGCTTTTCAGTAGCAGGGCAAATGTTGGTGATCAGCACATGAGTGGGTTAACGCTGCTACTGTAAGGGGTAGATCATGCAGCCTGGGCCTGCCTCTGCTTCACCAGTCCAGATGAGGTAGACATACCTGCTTCATTGTATTGGATACAGTTCTAATAACTGCAGAGAAACTGTGATGAACAGTTTTTATTTGTTAGAAGAAAAAAAATACAAGAAAAACTTTTTTTTGTTAATGGAAACTTTCATTAACATTAGCTATCCCTCCTGCTTTTCTTCTACCCACCAATTACTTTGACAGGGTTGCTCAGTCCTTGGACCATGTCCAGCCCCTGGAGTAATGGCATCTGCTCTTCCAGGCTCCCCAAGTGTTGGTAAACTTGGTGGCAGGGGAATGCTGGCAATTAATACTGCTACTCCTTCCAGCTGCCAAATGCACAAGCCCAGCCTGCTGGTTCGGGGCTGGGCCACAGCCCCTTTCTCCCACATGGCTGGATTAGGACTGGGGCCATGCCCTCCACACCCACCTCTCCCTCTTCTTCCTGGGAAGGGGCTAGGCTATGGCCTTTTCCTCCCCCACTTGCCAAAATGGCTGGATTGGGGGCTGGACTGCCCCTTGCCTCTCTGTGCAGCTGGACTGGATCCTGCTGTGGCCATCTCACATGCCAGATCAGGCCCACTGATTGAATCCAACTCACAGACAAACTGCACAGCATCCATGCAGGGCAAAAAGGTTAGGCACTGTTGCTTTATGAGTTGCCTATGGACAATCTATCAGGCAGTAATGTAGCTAAGGGCAGGGGTGGCTGGGTTCTAGTCCTGGGCACCAATTTAATGGAAAGGGATGCAAAAATAGCAGCTGCTGCCATCAGCATAGCCACTGACACTGCTTTGAGCACTGACACCTTCCAAGGGTGCAGAGAGTACCTGCTTTACCTTTGTTACCAGGAATAAATATGCTTGGCATTTAGTTCTTGAAGCCATGAGATTTAGTGGGAGTGCATTCCAATGATTTAGTTCCAGTGGATATTTTATGTTCTAAATTTAGGAGGCACTTGTTGCTTTCTACCCCTAACCTCATTGGTAGATTGTTTAATACTTCTGTCTTATCTACTCACTATTGAATGTCACAATAAATAGTAATGGTTATGATAATTAAAGCAAGTCTCATCAAAGGATTTGAATAGCAGGCCTGAGGTCTTGAATTTCACTCCATATTTGAGATGGAGCCAATGGAGAGAGTGGAGCACTAAACTGAAGTGTTCTCAGTCATCTACACTACAGAGTAGGTAGCCTGCTGGATTTTGTTGTAAAAAAAACACCTTTTTTTGCTGTTTGGTTTCATGTTTAGATGTAATGAATTTGAGTAGTCTGGCACAGGCACGGGTTACTTTGGCAAGATCTATGGTAGCATGAGGCACAGTATTTTGACTGGTTAGACATAGAAGCAGGTGTCATTAGAGTTGGTTTAAATATGTAGAAAGCCAGTGTATCACACAGCTGGTCCCTCTCAAGTACCATTAGAACTACATTTAAATCCATGCTTTTTAATTAAGTTTTTGATGGTTCTTTTGGATCTGTTATTCTGATAGAAAACCAATCAAGGTCCTCCCCAATTTTGCAGGGAGTTTATTAATTTATTGTTTTGTTTTGGTTGTTTTTAGTGTTGAAAAACTCTAGGTGCTCAGATAAAAACTATTGTAGTTGTCACTTGAGTTGGCATAAAATAGCATATAATCCAGACTTCACAATGGAATTCATGAACAGAAACTCTTTAGGTGCATCCTGGCAAACCACATTTCAAACTGAAGTTATCTGCAAGCAAGCAGTATATTTAGTAGGATTGTCCATAGTCCTGCTGTGGCATAATTCTTGCTACTTTTATTGTTTATGGTGCCTACAATATGGCAAAGACTATATAAACACAATAAATGTTTCCATACATAATTCAGAAACAAAATAGAGCAAGATACCAGTTTTGATACTAGCTTCTGCCACAATTTGGGATAGAGGGTTTCAAGCCAGAACAATCACTAGAGATGACTAAACATTTGATATCCTTCCATGTATCTATCTTAGTGTCAGATCTCTCTTCTCTCTCTCTCTCTCTTTCTATATATATATATCTCTCCAGATCTATATCGATATCAAGATATATATCTCTCGAACATGTGCTGTAACCTCAAGATTATTCAGTTTTATTCCATTTACTAAAACCATTCCAATTTAGATTACATTGGTGCCTTCAGTATCCCTTTTAATTGTGATTCATCATGTTCCTTTGCTCATAAATTGATTAGATGCTGAACAAATTTATTATGTTGTAGATTTCTCTGAGATCTTTTGTTTTTACTTAGAAAATTGGATACTGGTGCTTGCAAATAAAGTGCCTTATTCAAACAGTTATGTTTTTATTTCCTAAATTAACTAACATTGACAAGGTTGTCCTTCAGAGGGCTATAATATAGTAATACAGTATTTAATTATCAACTCTGGGTTCCTTTAATGGCTTCTAAAACAAGATCATAATTATCTTGAGTGTAATCATTGGTTGATATACTTTGGCAATCTGTCTATGATTCACTCATTGCAATTATTCATACTTTGTAGCCCTGAGACTCAAAGAACTTCATGAATTTTTTTGGTAGTTAGGCAATCTTAAACAATACTTAGACACATTTTAAATTTTCCCATGCTGACATGACAACGTCTAGGAGTGTCCACTGTGGTGTGTGGGTAAGTCGTTCTCTGTAAGTATTCAGAACTTCATCTTTTTTCTGGAAGGCAAAAAAAGTATCTGTGACAGTAAATGTACTGGATTCTTTTTTAAATAAGGACATAATTCCACTAAAAATGAGAAAGGTGCCTCTATAATGGTCAGGCCAACAAACAGATTTGATCAAACTGTTCTTTGCAGCCAGCATGTTTCATTTAAATTTAGGAGTTAAGAGTTCCCAAATATTACTAATGTAAGCCATTATAGGTAAAAGACAAATTATCCCTTTTGAACCAAAATGTCATAAACACCTGTGAATTACACCTTGCCTTCCGATGATGGCTGACATCCTTCCCACTGACTTTGACAGCTCTAGAATATTCAACTAAATTTTAGTGGAGTCGGTTTAAAACCATGGTGTTTCTCTAACTTCATATATGGAATATCTAATTTTGGGATATGGTATTTAAAAATTCATGAGGTAGTTAGCCTGTTAGTCTGAGTCCGGCAGAAGGCAGGATAGAGATGCACCTTATAAACTAACTGAATAAAAGATATGTAAGATTTTGTGACCAAGAGGGGTAGAAGGGGGGCAGAGTGGAAGGGGATAGTGCTAAGAGAGGCAACCAAGTAATAAATTCATATAGAAAAATGAGTCTCAAAAACTAATCCACTGGATAAGAATCCATAGTCCCTGTTTAGACCATAGTTAACACAATCCAGTCTGTGGATGATTTCTTATTCCATAATTTCATGTTCAGGCAGGCTTTTCAATTTTCACTGTTTAAGAACTCGTACACTAAGGTCAACAATAAGTTAAAAGACAAAAAGTTACAAATGTTCTGATACAGACTTCTTGGGTATTTTTTGGACTTAGTGTCAGATCAGTGTCCCCCCATTCTTTCACGTTATAATTCATGTAATGAAGATCCTCCTATCCAGAATGTTCTAGGTTACTAAGCCAATCAAACACTCATTTTCTGTATATTTCTTACAAAGTAGTAGTCATAAATATTCAAAAGTGAAAGTAATAGAGTCTTGAAAAGGTTTTAACAATTGAGATTAATTTTGACCATTAGAGGATCACGGGTTCAGTATAAGAATTATATGATTTTCATTTTACTTAAGGGATCCAGGATTTTTTTTCTTCACTTAACTGCCAATGGAAGTGCAATTAACTATAGATGTAGATAGTGGAATTGTTTATTTATGCACACAGTCCCTTTCAAAGAATGCTGAAATTAACTGCATTTTTGCATATTTGTGCATCTTTGGAAAAAAGTTTATTTCACTTTAAGCACAAAGCATATTAGATATTTGGTGTTAAGTTACTTTTTGGTGAAGTTTGTTTTGTCTAATAGTCCTTGTGCAAATTTTTTTCCCAGATACATAACATATGAGTACAGTATACTTAATTATAATATGCTGAAGAAAGAATGTGGCAATGTAAAATGTTTGACGCCATAATTTTTTTACTTAAACTAAAATGCTGACTGAGCAACATCATTTTAAAAATGATAATCCAAATCTTCCTTCAGGGAATCTTTTAGTTCTTATTTAATTTTTATATAAACAAAACTGGGAAAAAATTAAATGCTTTCCTGTGAGTAGATGACTGAAGCAACACAGGTTATGTTCACTTGCTATATTTCCTAGTATCCTGTTAGATGTGTTAAAAGAAAATTATTTCCTATTTTAATATTTTGCATTTTCAAGGTTAAGATTACAACACTTGAAATTAAGCCTAAGATTTGACCTAACCTTTTATGAAGTCTATGCAATTTTTTTCCTGTTTTTCCTTTTTTAACTTAAACACAAATATTTCATTATGCATTATTTTCCTTGTCTTCAAGAAAACCTATTACACATAATCAAAGTAGCATATTAAACTAGTAACTAAGGATTATACAATATCTATTATTGCATAGAGGTATATTTTTATATTGATAAGGCAAATGATTTAACTTCACCACCTGAAAATAATGAATTTAAAGTATCAAGCAAGCAAGCAAGCATGAAAATATTCATTGAGTATATTTCATATCATTGTACATTCATTTATGGCCAGAATGCTCTCATTTGGAGGACCAGGTGCTGGAGGAGTGTTGGGTAGGAAGTGGGGAGAAATAGAAAAGGATCTTATGCCTAAATCTGATTTGCCAACTTAACTGTCAGAACTTTCAAATTATTATAATTAAATGCTTGAAAACATAGGCTGTGTAGAATGGGTATGAGAGTATATTATCAATGTAAAATTTTTTTTATTTTTATTTCTGCAGTTTCAGCAAATCCATGTGTTCTTGGATCTACTCTAGCATGTTACTGAGAGACAACAAGTGAGCCAGGACACACCATTCAAGATTAGAGCTAGCCTAACAGGGAAAGGTAATACCTATTTTCTCCAAAAATGTGAGTTCTGATGTACACCCTGTGGTATAAAATATTATTTTAAAAAGAAATTTTAGATTGTGTGGTTTTGGAGAAAACAATATTTACCTTTCTCTTCTAGGTTACGTCTAGTCCTTAGGCTTCTTCTGTGGCAATTATGATGTTTCCATCATAGAACATACTAACTAGAAATCAGCAATCTGCATCCGATTTGTGTCTTGAGATTGTAAATTTAAACAACCAAACAACCTCAAAGGAGTAAGCAACCCCCCAGAATCTCTTACATTTATAACGTTCGTAATGACCAGTCTACTTTTAAAATTTTTTGGTTGCACTCCATTTCTTTGGAAATCTTTTCTTTGTGTATATCTCCTAAAAGTACTACCTATTATGATCCTTTATTTATTCACTATGTTTGAACAATTTCGGATCTTTCAGTTTTAATGCTACATTTGCAGCCAAACCATTACAAAACTAAGCATAAGCTACAAAACTCACCAGAACCAGAGTGAATCCATAGTCATTTAGCCCATGGTGACATCTATGCTACTGTGATTACACTGCTGGCAGTGTCTGAGCAAGCTAGGTTAAAGCTGCCTTGGTAGTCAGGATAGTCACACTGGCATTACAGTGTGTTGTACAGTCATGCAGCATATTATATAGCATTATTATTAAACTCTGAAGTACCTCAAGATATATTTTATAAAGAAGATGCTTTGCAAAGTAAAGGAATATTCTATTTTAGATGTTTAAAATTTATGAAATGAGGCATGTGGGTAAAATGAATATAAATGATATATTTTTACAAGTTAGTTTTGGCTTGAGGTTACATATCAGTAATTGAAGAATTTTTTTTAAAAGACAGGTGTTATAATTACTTCAAGAGAGTTAAGTGATTTAAGCGTATTTACTGTGGCATAACTTCAACATGTTTGGAATTATTTTTCAGTTTAAGCTGAATTTTGGAATTTTCTGGATTTCTAGTATTTGTTTTGGTGATAAAAATTACAGCTTCTTTATATCTTTTATGGATATTCACTTAATCCAAACTGGTTTGACACTTATTTCCCCCTGTCCTCCCCTCCCCAACTCCCAGGAATATTTTAACAATGAAAGCTATTTCTAGTTTATATGTTCAGTCTGCTCTGTAATAAGACATTGCGACTTAACAAATAGAAAGAACTCTTCAGACTTGTGTAACAATTTGCTTTTAAAATACACATTTGTATATGCATTTGTTTAAACGTGAAATTTAAAATTAAAATATTTTTATTACTACAGTATTTTAAGATGATAAAAAGTTATTTTGGAAATCAGCAGATTCTCTATCAGCAAACTATATTACTTGAAAAGGCACAAATATTTGTTAATTTTCTTTGTTATTTGAATGTTTTCTTCATCAGTTGTTTGGTATACAGGGAAATATTATCGTCGAGGAGATAAACACTCTCCCTTCATGAGCGCTTTAAGTATATTAGAATATACAGTAGAAAACAGTTCTAAAAATACAATTTCCAAGACTTGTGAACAAGGTGAAGCACAAGAATATACTTCAAGACTATGAGTTGAATAAGTGTTTTGCATCATTATTAAATATAACTAGTTCAGCACCATTATTGAAAGCCTTCTTATTAATATTAGTATAACCTAGGGAAAATTGCCTTTGGAAGGAACATCAGTAAAGTTATACATTAAAGGTCTCATTGTCTCAGACCGATTAAAATGCTACCGTAGTATCTAAACTTACGGGATTTGGTAGCTGCATGGGATATTTGGAGAACAACACTGAAAATCTCTGTGAAGTATGTGAATTTTTTCTGTTATTCAGCTAATTCTAACATGCCTTTTACCTACACATCATCAGTAGCACCAGACACTTTAGTTAATATATCACTGAGAGAGATTTTTCAAAAGCTTCTAAAATATTTATTAAGCAAAAAGACTGATGGAGTCAACATGGGATTTCTGCTTAAAGTCCTTTAGGTGCTTTTGAAAATCTTCATTATAGTTTTTGTTTGTTTACTGGCATGTGGTTGAATGATCTGACATCTTTTCTGTTGAGCTGCATTTAAAATCTGAAGAACATAAAAGTTTATAATATTTTTACATATATTCCTTTTCCCTTGGGGGGGGGTTTGGCAGGGAGGAAGGAAGGAAGAGGAGTGGGGTAGGTTCCTTTATACTAATATCCAAAGTAAATAATTTTTAATGATAGGTTTTGCTAATTTTTTTTTACATAATTATGTATTCTGTTTAGGTTTTAGTTGTTAGAAAACATCCTTAAATTTCTATATAATTTGTATCTATCTCCATTTTTATGGTGTAAACCTGACATAGGGGAGTCGCTACCCTAAAATGAGGCACGTCTATTCTTTTCAACTTAGGAATGCTCTTTTTTTGAAAACAATCCTCAAATGATTACTTATTTGTTACTGTTCCGTGACTATGACTGATATTTGTGCTCTCTTCTTTACTATATTTCAGTAAAGTAATCAAAATCTTGGTGTCTTTATTTTGGATGAGAACCCTTCAATGTAGCACTCAGGTTACAAGTAACTAAAGTTTGTGTTTTCATCAGTATCAGTGTACGCAATGTCAATCCCAGCTTGATATGTCTATAACAATAAATCTTTCTCTTCACTGATATCTCTAAAACAATAAATCTTTCTTTTCACTGAACATTGTATGTAGATCAATAAATATACGGCCAGTTGCACACGAGTCTTTCAAAGTCTGACTTTGTTGTTTTACAACTACTTCCCATTTTTAATACTTCATGCATTTTCTAGTTTCTCTTTTAACATACAATTATTTGTTCCTGATGCAAAGTCTTTAGAATTAATTTTAGTTTTTATAGAAGAAAAAAATTTAATTTATCTTCATACCCCAAAAGAATCATTGCTCAAAAAACATAAACTATATGTTTCTGACCCTCTTCCACTGTACATTCTTCAATATTACTAAAGCAACTCTGTTGAATTAAGATAAACATCATAACTGAAATATACCTGCAATAAGTTTTTCATCACATGAGTTTCTCTCCTTTCTTTTAATGCTGTAGAAAAAAGTCAAGTTCAGATATTAAGCTTTGGAAGCCTGATTTTATAAAAACAATATCTGGTTTCTTGACAGGTTCCATAAGGTTTTGAATTAGCATCTTCATAAGCATTCCATGTTCTGTGCTTGCTATTGAATGGCTATCTTTGGACCAAATAAGGTTAAAATGAACAATCTTTTCGCTTTCATTTTGTTCAAGCGTTTAGTAATATCCAGTGGCTTGTATAATTTCTGTGCATCTTTACAAACTAAAGAATATTTCCTTGTTCATGCTAAATTGTATGTTATGTGCTTCAGTTGTGCCCCCAGTTTAATCACATTTGAAAAGAAAGAATGTGTGCTTGTACTTGTCTTTACTTTTTGAACAGACATAGCATCAGATATATAAACACAAAGCATTATGAAAACAGTTTTTGCAAGTCAGGTCATTTGCTGTCATCATAGTGTTGTTCAGAATCATGAGTGAAGTAGACCAAATGCTTTGCACGTGGCAGAATAAGTTATCATTGGATACTTTAGAGCTTGTAAGTCTCACTCTGGCATCCCACAGCAAGTGTCACAGAAGTACACTCCCAGTCCTTTATGATTTGAAAGAACAATTTACCAGGGTTGAATTAGTATGCAGATAAAGTTAGAAAGGAGTAAAGAGTCGCTTTCATCCACAGCTGCTTGTTCTATTTGCCCCTCCTGCCTACAGGACTTCAAACTGTCAAGCAAGACAGTGTCAGAGATACCTGTGTACCTGGTCTTTCCACTTCCAGTTATTCTGATGCACCTGTCTCAGCCACAAAGAAATCTGAGAAGGTAGGAAAACTTTAGTCTGAATTTTCAGTCGCAGTTTTTCAGTTAGATTTAGCTGTCTTCATCAGGCCCTCTAAAGATTTGGTAAGAGCATACTGTTGCTATAAAGGTAGGCTTAATTATCCTGTTCCCAGATCTTGTAGTTTGCTTTAGCAAAGACGCAACATTTTACCTCATTCTCTTTGATTTAAGTACTAGACAGCTCCAGTATCTCTGTGTGTTGTCTGAAAAGGTATTTTTTCAAACACTTTCCTCATGGTTTCTGAAGTAACATTTTTTTTAATTCCTTCAACTACAGGAGTACTAAATTGTCCAAAACAAAGGAAGACATCTCAGAAGAACAATTTGACTCTTGTCCATACACTCTCAGAGATTTTTTTTATGTAATATTATTGACAATATGTACAGTTATTTTTACCACTACCTTGAGGGAGCCACTGCTTATTGTGGAGAAAAATCCAAGTAATGTGATACTTTCCTCTGTCAATGATTGAAGTTCTGTCACATGAGCACAAAACTCAAAATTGATCCATCAATATCAGTATCTTCAGTATCAATAAACATTGATCAGTATTTTGTTGGTGCATAAATCATTCTTCCCCATTGATGTGAAAGCCACCCTCATACACCGTAGACCAGAGAAGAAACTCTAAACATTCCTTTCATCATAGAAATGTTTAAAAGAAATAAAAGAATGGGCATGGTCTGTTTGAAGCAAATTATTCAAAGCCTGTGAACACATGTACGTTGTTCAACACATTATTTATGTTGAATGATTTTTAAAAAAAAAGATTTTACCACATTATACATTTTACATTAAAATATGAAAAATCATTCAAAGTTGAGATTTTTCATTTTCCTTCATTCAGTCTGCTTTGATCCTTCATTATTCTCTCCCCAAAGTAATATAGAGTGCATTCTGCTAACTTCCTTTGTCCTTGTAATTTTTAAACTTGCAGCATCATTCACATGAATGTAACCACTCTAAAGATACAGTTTGATATAAATAAAATAATCAACTTCGAAAAAGATAATGTTGTTTAAAATGTCATATATCAAATTGAGACTTATTTTGTTTTATTGGTTGGATATTACACATATTTGTTATTTTTAAGTCTGCTTCTCAGCCGACTGAAAAAGCCAGTTCATAAGTCTGGAAGGATAGCCTTACAACTTGGAGAACTAAAAATTAACATTTTCCCCTTAAAAAGGAAACTTACCTCTGCAGAAAACAGGGCATGTACAACACCTGAGGAGAAATTCTGTTTTGGAATCCTTTGTATTTTCTACTCAGGCACAATTTTTTTTTACCATGGATGTAGAGAAAGTCTAACCAAGTGGAGAGAGAGATTGGAGTTGTCTGAAGTTCAGTACTGCTCACAGTACTCGTCTCTTCTAGACAGTCTGGCTTTGATTTCCAATGTGCTGACAAAAACGAGTTTGTAACTGAGCCAAAAAATCAGTTCTTTTCCTTACGATAAAAAGCAAGATGATACTTCAAGGAACACAACTGGTACAGATTCCCTACTGGACCCTATGTGTTACTAAAATACGAAACAAGTAAAGTAAAGAAACAAGTCACTAAATGTTTTTCTTCTTTGCAATCATGAGGTGGACCAATATAAAAACAGTAGTGCTACAGATTGGATAACCTTAACATTATAGCCCAGGTAATGTTCATTTAAGTCAAGCAATAAAGTTGGGTTTCCTTCCCACAGTATACTATTAATAAAGAAGTAAAAAGAAATATTTTGATTTGTACCTTAGTCTCTTGATGTGTGGCCATTTTTATCTTATCTGGATCTGCGGCTTCTAGTTCTAAACTGTTTCGGATCCTCATGCTTTGTCCTTGGGAGAAAGCTGAGTTGAACAGGTCAGGTCATGTCTTGTTTGTAGAAATGTTATTACATACTTGGTCAAAGTAGTTTGATACATTCTTTATTAAGAGTAAAATCCATGCATTAAGTATTTGAGGAAACATCTGATAAAGCTTTGATTACATACCCAAAAAGGAAGCTCAAACAAAGGAATGGAGAGAGAAGTTGTGTCTCGAGTAGATTGGCTTTTGTATTCAAAATTCTTATCTCCAGTCTTTCACTCACCTCCCATTGTTGTCATGGCCCACATTTGATTCTGTTAGGACCTAAAATGTAGCCCATGCTTTCTGCATTTTCAAGGCTATATAAGCTACAACTAGTTCAGAAATGACAATTCTAGAGGTAATTTTTTCTGTATTAAGCTTCATAAATTGCAGGCTTCCTTAGGTGTCTGCATTTTGTTTTGTCCCTCATCTGGCAATCCTCACTACGCATAGCTTCATTTGCCACCTCAGACAGTGAACTTGGTTTTCCACCAACATAGATCTCAGTAGTTCTCCTTGCTCTTCGATTTACCGATAGTGTCATCTAGGACCAGATTATCTTTTTTGCTCTAGATATTGTGGGGGAAAAGTCCCTAAAAAGCCAAGAGGATATTAACTGGTTAAATGTTCTTTCACATGATTTATTATAATCTTCAAGCAAAATTCAGTGTTGCAGGCACACATCAGGAACGCACTGGAATTTCTATAGAACCATTTCAACAGGAGATGACAACACCTTATGACTTTTACTTTTATATATTCCAAGGGCTTCTCTTTCATTATGGAATTTCATTTTATCTTTTAGTGCCCTCATTGCAGGTCCATTTGAAATTTTGTTCTTGTTTCTTTTTGTTTCCCTTAATTTATTCATTCTTAATTTTTTTTTTCTAGTAGCCATGCAGTTATCTAGTAAGATGAATAAAACTAGCAGCCCTTGTATAGTTTTGGGAAGGAAAAACAAAGTTTTTTAAATGTTTCCAGTTCTGATTATCAGGCATAATACCTGTTTTCACATTAACAGTGAATTTGCTGTACTTTTTTTGAAAAAAGAATGGAATATAGAAATTTTTTCCTTAAGTTGGAATATCCTTCAAAATATGAATACAGAAGACATTAATTCTTATATTTTGAGGATTCTTGGCTTGTTTGGTCAAAGCAAACAGCAAAATGGACTTTCAAAGAACTAGTTCAAATCTGCAGAGCAGTGACATGGCATTCCATTCAATCTTTTACCAGATATCACAGACTGGAAATGTGAGCTTTGGCTGATACTGCTGGGAAAGAGAGTGCTGCAGGCAGCTGTTGTTTCCATCCTGCAAAGGTACTGACACTTAAGTCTCTGTAGTCCAGACTGGTACATGAACATGCAGATGCTTTCATTCTTTTACTTTCAACACTTCAAATTCTATCAGGTTGTTCCTATGTTTATTATGGATAAATCTTTTAAATTTCTTTCATTCTAAAAGTGAAGAGAGTAGGTAATTCAGAATTGTGAGCAAGTAGTTTTCTCTTGTACTTCAAAACATTAAACAGCACCCCTTTAGGTCCAAAATCAATTTGCTCCTAGACTTTAACATTACTAATTTTCCTTTTAAAACAAAGCAACAAAAAATCCAGTCCAGGAGTGAAATTTTGGTCCTACTAAATTCAATGGTAGAGTTCTTCAGTGGGGCCAGGATTTTGCTCTAAAATATTTTCAGGTGTGAATGATTTTAGCATTTATACCCCAACGGTGCTTAACCCATAATTGGGTCTCTGCCTTGAAATAGAAAGCTCTGATCACGCAGCTCTAGGTGCTACTTTTTCTTCCTTTTATTCTCTCCAGTGAGGAGGTTTCTTGTTTGAGGCTTGGTATTTCTGGCAGGTATTACAGGGCAGGGTCTTTTCAGGAAGGGCCATTAAACTTCTTGTCTGGTGCGATAATGACTTTTTCCAGGTTATCGTGACAGTTAGAATTATGGCTCATTTGGATTTGATTTCCTTTCTGACAGTTTTTTTTTTTTTCTGAATTCCCTTCTAAGTTCTTAGCAGGAGAATGTATGGATGCTAATGTGGGTCTGTGTGTTGTTAATCAGAACTAGAATTTTATATATATTCTGTGGATGTGGAATATTAAGGGAACCAAATACCATGCTAGTGGAAAGTTGTTCTTTTTCATACTACACTACCATCCTTCAGTTAACAGAATTTGAAGGTTCTACTCTCCCCTACCCCCCCCCCACCTTGGTGTCTATCCTATCTATATCAGATGCAGTGGTGATAATACAAACTCAATAGATAGAACAAAGGGGCCATAGTCCTTGTTAGCTATATATACTTCTGTTAATTTGGTCAGATTAAGAGCTATGAGCTATTAATTTGATCAGACTATGAGCTATGTAAGAGTTTGAGGTCAGTATACAAATTAGTACGGTTTTACAATATTTATTAGTTTTTATGGTCCTTTGACCAAAATTGAGTGTTGATCATAACTTATAAAATGTTACTGCCAAAAACATAAAATATGCAGTAAGAGTTTCTGTTCTGGAAAGGAAAGGAAATGGTACTGTGGAAAGGAAATGGTACTGTGTTTCTGAGTCCTTGTTGGGTAGAGGAAATTAGGAGTTAGTAAATACAGCCCAACTTTTTCTTCTCTATTAATGTGACTTCTGATGTAGCAGAGGCCTTGGAATTAATTCCTGCTTCTGAGCCAGCTCATTCCTAATTTATAGCATCTGTCTGCTAATCAAAATTACTCAACCACACCCCACCCCAAAGAAAACCCCCCCAAAAACCCAAAACAAAACCCAATAGTATGTAGCACCAGCCTCCTTTTTGAGAGAGTCTGCTTTTCTAAGGCTTGCTTTAGAGAACTTTACTTAAGTTCTGGTGCTGGCTTGGGAGGCAGCTGCATCCCTTGAATTAAGAAAACCAGTACTGGATGTCTTCAATTACAGTAGTGCTACATAAAATTGCCTGGGGTGGGGGAGGGGAGGGATATTGACTTACTTTCAGCAAATGGCATACTTTCAAGAACTATTTTCCTAAAGTAGTGTTCTGTAGTGTTACTTCTGCCTGAGATGGTTGGTATGTGTGGATTTATTTCATCATTTGAATGAATATAAATAGTATGAGGAATTGAATGCAAAGATCTTTTCTTTACAGCTTATTATATCTTCCCTCTTTAAAGAAAATTATTTTAATGATATAAAGAATCAAATTGGCTAAATTGAGTAATCAATCTGTGGCAAAATCTGCCTTTGTGTGTGGCAAACTACAGACCAGGGAGGGAACAGGCAAACAGGAGCATATAAGGCAGGCAAGGAGCACACAGGACATAAAGAAGACAATAGGGCAGCAGATTGGGCAGAAAAAGGGGATAGGAATGACACCCGGAGAGGGTAGAGGACTAATTTGTAGCCTGCCTTCAAAAAATTGGGCTCCCATTGTCCTAAATCATAATGATCATGATTAAGCAGTAAAACATTTAAATACAGTGTTAAAAGGAGTCTGTCAAAGTGGTTTTTAATTTTTTTTTACTCTATTCATAATACTTCCTCAAAAATAGAGTATATTTTGTCTATGGTGTGCATTAACTGATTTGAGAATCGCATGAGTCTCTTTAATCAAATCTGCTAACTGTCAATCTGGTGCCACCCTTTGCTTTAGATTCCTCCATTCCAGCTTTCTGTTCTGTGCTAGTATGTGTTGTAAATCAGTAGTTCCCAACCTTTTTAGACCACAGACTGGAAGTGGCCGTGGACCAGCATACTGAGTATAAAAAAAGGGTTGGCTCTTGGTCCTCAGTATGCCAGTCACTTCCTGACTTGCAGTTCGACCCTTTGTGGGCTGGTACTGGGCTGCAGCCCAGGGGTTGTGAACCTCTGTTGTAAATGACATCCCTTTAACTGAACTGCATGACCTCTTCACCATGTTCATTCCTATTTATCCCTTAGCTGATTTGGATATCTTTGGTAACACTAACTTAAAACTGTTATCCATTCATTACTTAATGTTTGACATTTTTCCTTTTCCTGTGTCTCTTCTGACTCATCTTGTTTGTTTATTTTGATGGACCATCCTTCTGATTTTCCTAATACAGCTACTGAAAGAAGGCTCTTTTCTCAGATCCCTAATTTATTTTTTTCTTATACCTTAGTTTGAGGTGGTCTTGACTTCATGATGATGGTTTGGAACCTGCTTTGCTGTTGACTCTGTTTTCCCCCATCCACGTTTTGTCCTGAGGCTTTGTATCTCATAGGTTTCCCCTAGTGTCATTCCTATTCCCTTTCTCTGCCCAGTCTGCTGCCCTGTAGTCTGGTAGCTTGGACTAAAGAAGGTTAAAACCTAGCTTTTTCCTTTTCCTCACAGTTCTGTTTTTCCACTTGCATTTATTGCGGATAATGTAACTTTTTCTGCAGACAATCAAAAACATAATCTGAATTAAATTTTGACTTAGCTGTCAATGAATTCTGTGGCCACGTCCAAATATTGTTGCTATATGTTTACTGTGTGGTTTCAGATTCTGGATATTTATTTTCCAGATGGCCAGAACTCCCTATATCCCATGTTTATTCAAAGGGTGCTTCAAAAATCATTTTACTAAGTTATCGCTTTGATTATATCACTGCTTAAGCATCTTCTGATTCTGTTGTTTCATCCTGTTTACACTAGTTGTCCTGATCTTTAGGGTTCCTCAAGATTTAGCTCCTCTTCTCTTACTCATTCTTTTTTTCATGACATGACTTAGCAGAATGAAGTTGATAATGATAGTGATCACTTCCATTTACTTGTCCATTTCTCCCACAGATGTGTTTTTCTCCTTATTCTATGCTGATATTTCTGATTGTATACAGGTACTGATAATTGTGCTGATAATATTGGGTGCCTATACACGAGCAGGGAAGTTGCTCCAACATGTTGGAATTCCAGCATGTTGGAGCAGTCAATTAATTGAGTCTGCTGGAGCATGGCAATTACCGTGCTCCAGCAGCCTCCTGTGCCTTGTGAATCAGCATCCCTGTACTTCAGAATGGCAGCGGCGGTGCTTTATCTAAAGCTTGCTGGATGAGCTATAGATAAAGTGCCCCCGTCACCATTTTGAAGCACAGGGATGCTGATGCATGAGATGCTCTGAGTGCTTTAATTAAAGTACCCTCTCCCAGCCCCCACTCCCAGATCATGTGGATAAACACCCATTGACTTAAGCTTTCCTTAAATGAATACATCCTTCCCACCCCCATCCTTCAAAAACCTTTGTACTGTGATTAACATGAGCAAGGATGTTGGAATGCATTGAACTGGTGACTATCAAATGCGCACTGGAAGGGGGGTGTATTTGGAGAAGGTTAGAGGAGAGCGCAAAACATTGAAGCATCCAAATATACTATTGCTTAGAAAAATGTACTCTGTGCTAAAGACTTTCACCTTTGTTATTGCCTGTGATGTATTCTATACACCTTGTTATATCAGGTCTCTGTTTAGAGTATAATATGAGCCCATTAGGTATGAGCTTCCATTTTACATTTGTTTAGCGTTCGGTACAAAGAGGTTTCAATCCTAATTGCAGTTGGATGGTACCCCATACAAATAATTACTTGAATAATGTAGGTGAACCTGGCTGTAATTGAGCTCACATTAAAGTCTAAGGGTGAAATCAGGTTGTACTGCAGAATTAAGTCTTTTCTTATCCACGGACCCTGGATTTTTTACCCTTTGGCCTTGTTTCTTTCAAGGGTTCCAGCATATGAGCCATGTGGTGTGGAGTCCTTTAAAGGATTTTTTTATTCCTTTTTAAGTGTCTTAAAGTATCATGATTCTGAATACAAGATGGATAGACAGGTTATGTTTTGCTGCTCAATACATTTAGCATTGTCTGTCTATCTTTCCTGATGTATTGCTGACCTGATACTCGGGTGTAATTGTGAAAATTAGGTCATATACACTTGATCACAGACAGTTTTCAGCACCTAAATCCCTATAGACTTCTATTGCTCAGCATTTAGAAAAGCTGGACTCTTAACTTCTTTTCTAATACAGTTCTGAATGTTAATTCATGTTATGCTTGGGGATATATTTTACCTTGCATTAAATGTTTTTCAACAAAGTGAGTCAAAATATTGTTCCAGAGGAGATTTAGATTTCTTCCCTTAGTTCTTGTGCATCTGAATATAGATATCTTGTTGCTTTATCATTATCAGTGTTTTCTTTCTCATCTGCCTGTAAACTATCTATTCTATATTTGGGATATGCTTCTAGACATATATAGAAAGAATGTTTTGCATGGTGTATAAGAGAACTACTTTTAATGTACAGTAGACTTTTTGAGCCATGCAGCTTATAATAGCTAGTTTATGCTGATTTAATTTTTCCCTGCGAACACTTTCAAGGACATCTTTGATTAGATTGATCAAACTTAATGAATATGTATATGTATTGAACTAAATTGTAGGCCTCATTTAAAAATAAACTCTCAGGGGTGTATGATATTATAATAGGTTACAGTGAAAGAATGAGGCCAGTTTAAAGGTGGGATTCCAGCAGCTCTAAGTTAACTCTGTTGATACGGTTGTGAATGTGAAATCATTGGAAGTTTTAGATTAAACCACCAATTCTGAAAAAAGATTTGAAAGACCCAAATAGATTACCTGTAGAGAGTGATTTCTTGTTCTTGTCACCTTTTTCAACTGCAATTATTTTATACTTATTAAAAAAGAATTAATCTCAGAATATGAGTTTAAAGTTGCAACCACTAGTTTTATCTAAAGGTGAGGAAGTTTCATGAACTTGAACAACATATATTCTTAATTGGATGTGCTCAAACTAAGGAAGAGAAATAGCAGGTAAACATTTGCATATAATATTCTAGTACTCTATTTTTAGAATAGAGCACAAGACTTTAATTTTACTTAAATTATAAATGACTTAGAAATTCAGATCTATTTGTCATCAGAGCCCTTGTTCTTTTCTGTCTCCTCTGTTTATTCCACTTTAAAGTGTATGGCTACTTAAAGTACTTATGGCGTACTCTGAAAGGTGACTATATATAAAAATGGCTTCATTGTAGTTCTATGAGGGCCATCAGAAATGTACTCAGGTACTAGGTAAAAAAAATTGTTTTTTAAATTCCAGTTCTGCACACCGGTTTGGTATTTAAGGATCATTCTAGATACTTTCCATGTCATGAAGGGTTTAAGAACCTACAATCTGTGGGCCAGATCAGGCCTAAGAATCCATCTGATGGAGTGGAGAGAAGTAGCCAAAGTGCTTTTTCTCCCAGTGCTGCCAGGAAGGGAAATGGTGATGGTGGCTGCGTCGTAGTGCCTAACTGCTTCCTTGTATCTGACCCAGACTGGGTCAGTCCAGCTCACAGGCTAAAAAGTTTGCTAACCACTGTCATAGACTATCACAAGTACTAATGATTCTTTTGGCCCAATTAGAGATTAATTTACATTTATGTAGTCTCACTGTTTTCAGATTATGTCCTCAGTGCACTCATTATGTAGTCATCTTTTTTGGCAGGTTTGTAGAGGTTGAGCTAGTTGTCATATATTAAATGCTACTTTTAATGATGTGCAAACAAATGGAATAAGATATGTTGATTTACATAAGTAAAAAAGCAGTAAACACTTATATAGCTACTAAATCAGTCATGTATACCTCTGAACATAGATACCAGATTTGTTTTGTAAGTTAATGCCATTTTTTACTGTTTCTTTTCTCTATACATTGAAGCCTTTTTAGGGGGATTTTTTAAATAAACTGTTTAACATCTTATTTGTTTAGTTTTATTTCCCTTTCCAAAACTAGATAACAGGCCATACAAGTAGAGAAAAATAAGTGAATTGTCCACAGAGTTTGTTTAATAGAAGTGTGCATTTTGGCCGTGGGTAGTATTTTGATTTTTTATTGTAGCTGAGATGATGAAAGTAGCAACAAGACCAAAAGAAATTATTATTATTATTATTATTATTATTATTATTATATAAGAGTAAGGAGAGTTGGCAAAGCAATTTGTCAATTAAAAGAAATGTAGGATTTAACCACATCTGGTTAAGGTTTTCAGCTAAAAAATTTAACCCAAAATAAACTGTCTGGAAAGAAACATGCAATTGCTAATGTAAACCAGATAGGTATTTTTTCTCATTATGTAACAATGTCCAGATTTATTTTTGTAAAAGCCCTGTAACAAAATAATCATCCCGTCAGATGTTAAAAGAATTGCTCTGAAATCTTGCATTGATAACTTTCTAGAAAATGTTGTTTAACTTTCCATAGTGAAAATGTTAATAGGAAATTCCTCTAAAACGGTGGCTCCCAAAACTTTTGGATTAGTGGGCTACTCAACATTTTTAAAGATCAGCATGCATGAATGGAAGGGAGATCCAAGATAATCTAAACACCATGATGGTCTGTGAAGCACAGTTTAGAAAACGCTTCCTTTGCATTATTTCAGTGAAGAGTTTGAACTAGTTTTGCTAAGCTTGACATTCAAAGGGAACATTTTGTAGTACAAATTTCACTTAAGGTAAATAGTGCTTTATTTATTTATTCACTTTGTTTATTAAGTTTGTTTGTTTTAATGCTATTTATTTAATAAAAATAAAACATTTGATTGAAACCAAAGGCTAAAATTTTTCACAAAATAAGCCATGCAGAGTGAATATGTAGGTGTAATTTACTTGAATATTATAAAGCATTGATAAGGACATTGTATACAAAGTAAATAATACATGGTAATTAACCACTATTTCAAAGGTGAATTGGCATGGATATCTACTGTTTGCTTCAACTGCCTTACCAAACCATTCCCAATTTTTCCTCTTGTTTAATCTCCTCAATCAGATGTCTGATTAACTTAAAATACATACATTTTGTTCCAGTGCAACTGTCAATTGTTATAATGTTTTGGTGACATGTAACCCTAATAAACATGATTTTCTCAATTTCTCAGCCCACTTCTCACTTTTTTATTCACTGTTCTGACTCCTTTGTTGAAAGTGTAACCTGAACTTTTTTCTTGTTGATCTCAGTTGATGTATATTTCTATTATGTGGCAAGTTTATACTGATATTTCTAAAAGAGTGGGATAGCTTCATGCAGAGCAAAGTACTTACAAACACTTCTGTAAGCTGAAAGTATCAAAGCTTACTGCTAATTTATATCAGGAAGAACACACTCAGGTCCTTCAAAAATAGAATGAATATAAAAAAGAGCAATAACAAGATTGCTGCCTTAAATACTTTTCATTCTTCTTGAAGACATTGAAAATAAATTGAAAGAACATTTCTGTACCGTGGTCACCAATTTTGGAAGAGCCATGTGCTACTTGATGAAATTTGGAGGTCACAATAATTATGTAGTCCTCTGAACATATGCCCTTGCACCTATGGCCCATGGAGCCATTTGGATGTAGCTCATGAAGCTGATGGGCTTCAACAGCATTCCAGCAGTGGGGAGCATTGCGCTTGCTGTGACTGAGAAACAGCAGTGGCTGGGTCCTACCTCTGGCCTTCCTCAGACTCCAGCTGGGTCATTCTGGCCCATTGCTAAAGAAACATTGCCAACTGCTATTATTGAGATATATGCTGCCTCAATAGCTGTAAAATCAACAGTTTGCTAATTTAGGCAAATAATCACTAATGACGTTGGCAACAATTCAGGAAAACATTGGTAGCTAGAAAGGACCCTTAAACACGAGCTACTCTAAATAAGGATGAATTTAAGTATAAATTAATCGATTTCTTGATATAGACACCCAAGCTGCTTGCAGATGTTAAAAAAAAAAAAAACCCAGACAAACCCACCCCTCTCCAAATGAGTATCAGGGGCATACATCAGGGTTTGGGGGAGCATCTATTCACCAAGGCTCCCCAGGGGAGGACAAGAAATAATGGGTACAAACTGATTGAAGATCACTTCAGGCTAGACATAAGGAAAAACTTCATTACAAGCCGAGTGTCGATGGTTTGGAGCAGGCTCCCCCAAGAGGTGGTACAGTCATCCACCCTGGCAATCTTCAAAAAATGCCTTGATGCCCATTTTGCTTGGGATCATTTGATCCCAGCAGTCTTTCCTGCCCAGCTGCAGGGGGGCTGCATCCAATGATCTGTAAGGTCCCTCCCACCCCCTAATAACTATGAAACTATGAAAAAACCTGCACTTTACTGGAAGAAGCAGCGTACTAGTTGGACCCAGCTCCAGAGCATCTGTATAGATAGGGTGCTTCAGTGGAGCTTTTTGGCACTTTTACCTAATAACTGATTCAATCAGTTATTAGATAAAAGCACCAAAAAGCCTCAACTGAAGTGCCCAAGGCGAACTGGGTCCAACTAACATGCTGCCTCACTGGGCTTGCCACAGGTGTGCACAGAGTTTAAAGCACTGGGTTTGTTTGCTTTTTTTTTAACGCCTATAGGCTGCCATAGCGATTACTAGCGTGAATATTCTTGTTGATTCAGATTTAAAAATGCACAAGTATATGCCTTATTTTAGGACACGCAGGGACGTAGTTGGAGTTAACAAATACTAAATTTGATAGTAACCATATGCAAAATTGGGACTTTACTTATCAAAGGTATTTACTTTGAGGCCACCATAGTGCACCATCCAAGGTTTCTACATCATCTCAAAGCCACGGCCTATTTAACTACCCAGCAAGTCACAGTTTTTCAGTTAGAACAAATCTGTTGTGTGCACTTAAGCACTTGGAGGAAACCAGCTGAACTCCAGCTTGAGAGAAGTGCATAAAAATACCCGTAGATATGGAGGGCTGTAAAGGCTTAACTACTGTCTGAATCATCCTTCTTGAGTAGTGTATCATAAAACGTTACTTTTCTCGTTCACGTTTCCCCATTTTTTTTCTTTAGGCTACCGTTTCGTCATTGAACTCTACTCCAAGTTTTTATATATTAAATAATTTAAAAACAAAGAGTAATTAATAGAATATATACAGAATATTAAGCATATCATATGATCAGTAGTATTTTTATTGTGGTAGAGATGTACAGTTCGAATGTAATCAGGGCTGGAAGAGACCTCAGAATGTCCTCTAGTTAGATACATTGATTATGGCAGAATCAGCCATGTCTAAGCTATCCCAATAAACTGTTTGTCTAACCTGTATTTAAAAAGTTCCAAGGTGGAGATTACACAATGTGTTCCAGTGTTTAATCCATACCCATAGTTTAAAAAGTTACTTCTCATGTTCAATCTGCTTTTTTTCTTAAACTGTAAGATTGATATTATTTGTCCTGTTCCTGAAATATATGTGTTTAGTTTTCAGATTTTCTCCAGTTTATTTCCTGAAGTGTCTGCTGCCCCACTCAGTAGGTGTCATCTACAGATCTAGTAAGCATGTACTCAGTTTCATCCTCCAAGACACTAATACAAAGATTAAACATTACTGGGTGTAGTACAGATCCTTTGGTAACTCACTTAATACCTTTTCCCTGTCAGACATTGATGACTACTCTTTGGGCACAATGTTCTAACCAATTAGGCACTAACTTTACAGAAGTTTTAACCATTCACTTAGCTTGCTTATGTGACTGTCATGGTAGCCTTCACAATATTGAAGCCCTGCGGATGTCAAGATTTATCATGGAATCATAGCAAATTAGGGTTGGAAGTGATCTCGAGGCCATCTAGTCCAACCTCCTGCTCAAAGCAGGACCATCTCCAACTATATCATCCCAGCCAAGGCTTGGTCTAGCTGGGTCTTAAAATCCTCTGAGGATGGAGAGTCCATAGCCTCTCTGAGTAGCCTATTCCAGTGCTTTACTATTCACCTCATTAGAAAGTTTTATCTCATATCTAACTTAAACTTCCCTTGCTGCAACTTGAGGCCATTCCTCTTTATCCTGTCATCTGCCACCACTGAGAACAGTCTAGCTCCATCCTCTTTGCAACAACACTTTCAGGTACTTGAAGGCTGATATTAAATCCTCCCTGAGTCTTCTTTAGATTAAATAAGCCCAGTTCAACAGTCTCTCCTCAGAAGTCATGTGCCTTAGCCCCCTAACCATTTTCATTCTGCTCTGCTGGACTATTCCAATTTGTTTACATCCCTTTCGTAGTGGGTGGCCTAAAACTGGGGCACAGTACTCCAGCTGTGGCTTCACCAGTGCTGAGTAAAGGAATAATTTCTTCCCTTAATCTGTTGGCAATGCTGCTACTAGTGCAGCCCACTATGCCATAAGCCTTCTTAGCAGCAAGGGCACACAGTTGGCTAATATTCAGCTTATTGTCCACTGTAACCCCCCAGGTTCTTTTCTGCAGTTCTTCTGCTTAGCCAGTTGATCCCCAGCTTGTACCAGTGCATGGGATTGTTATGTCCTAAGTGCAGGACTTTGAACTTGTCTTCATTGAACTTCAAAAGATATTTTTGGTCCAATCTTCTAATTTGTCTAGGTCTCTGAATCCTAGCCTTACCCTCCAGTGTATCTACTACTCCCCCACAGCTTAGTGTAATTTTAAAACTTTCTGAGGGTGCACTCCATCCCATCTTCCAGGTCGTTGATGAAAATATTGAAGAAAAAAACTGGCCCCAGGACCGACACCTGGAAGACGCTACTCGATACCAGCTGCCAACTAGACATTGAGCCATTGATTACTACCCTTTGAGCCCAACAATCCAGCTAGTTTACTGTCCACCCTACACTCAATTCATGCAACCCATACTTGCTTAGCTTACTTGCAAGAATGTTGTGGGAGACCATATCAAAAGCCTTGCTAAAATCAAAGTATATCACATCCGCTGCTTTTCCCGCATCTACAGAATCAGGCATCATATCATAGAAAGCAGTCAGGTTGGTCAAGCATGACTTGCCCTTGGTAAATCCATTATTACTGTTCCTAATCAACTTCTTCTCCAGTTGCTTAGAAATGGATTCTTTGCTCCATGATTTTTTCAGGAACTGAGGTGAGGCTGACTGGACTGTAGTTGCCCAGTTTCTCCCTCTTACCTTTCTTAAAGATGGGCACTGAATTTGCTCTTTTCAAATTGTCCTGGATCTCTCCCTGTTGCCACAAGTTTTCAAAAATAATGACTAGCAGCTCTGCAATCACATCGGCAAACTCTCCCTCTAATGCAGCACATCTGTCCCCGTGGACTTGAACATGTCCAGTTTTTCTAAATAGTCCCTAACTTGTTCTTTTGCTGCCCACCTCCTCCCCAAACTGCTGCTATCTGCAGTATTCTGGGAGCTTGTTGAGCCTAGAACTAATTTGGAGTCTAATTAGCACTATGACAAAATAGCTACAGTGTCCGGTCAATGAAAGGGTGGAACTTTCACCCCTTAGATCGCTTGCAACCCAACCTCCCATATCTAATCACCATTAGATTGGACCAGAGAATTAATTGAGGTATGAACTGATTAATTACCCATCACTCTGTAAGACTACAAGTATTAAGGTTCATAAACAAGACTGTTTATTTAACTGAAACTTATACACCCAATACAGTTAAACATCATGCATGTAACCCTTAACACTAATTCAGTTATCTCAGGTAAAGGGGACTCGCATTTATTTAACCAGGTTAGGGAAGCTTTATTCGACAGCTTGGCACTGTAACGCTGTCTTCACCTGAGTCTCTGATATCAAGGAATCATCGGGCCTCAGCTCAATCTCAGGGAGGGATAGGAAGTATAAGGGTGATACTTACAAAGGAGATAGAGGGCTGCTACTACAGTGTGTGCACACTTGGCCGGTACTGCTGAGGAGCCAACCCTTGCTATCCCAGTGAGAAGCACTGTGTCTTACGGTGAAGGACTTCTCCTTAGCTCATGGCGACCAAGCTGGAACTCCACGCTCCAAACAGTGATAGGTCCATTTGCACACACCACTTCTCTCATAATCCTGTCACTTCCATATTATATCTCTTTCCTTTTGTACCACACCATACCAATGCCAGCATATACCCACTCACCCATGCACTCCCTTGCGTGCTTACTTGCCCATGCACACCCACAGTTGCCAATCAGTGCTTCTTATAGGGGTTGTGCACTCCACACTTCAGAGGCACTACACATGTTCCTCAAAGTGCACACACCACACTATTCTGGGTGGGTCTCAGGTGGCGACATAATGTTATTAACATCAAATCACTCAGATCTATTCAGATCATTTGCTCTTTATCCGTCTGCAAATTCTTGCCTCCATCCTTTGTTGAACCTAGTTTAAAGCCTTCCTCACTAGATTAGTGAGCATTGAACAAATCTTTTCATTGACCTGCCTGCAGTGACACCTCTGCCTCTTTTCAAAAATGATATATCTAATTTAGAACCCATGAATGTGTATGAGCAGTTCAAATTGTTCCTTCATCATGCATAACCTTGCGTTTATCTGCATTACATGTTATTTGCATTTGTCATCTACTTGTTATCTTCGTTTTGAAACTTATGAAAGCCCTCAGTTTTGCTACTTTTACAAATAAGTAGAAGGAAACGTCATGTAAGTGCTGGATCCATTCTATTGTTCTCCAGATATTTTTGTATACTATACCTACTATAGAGTGTTGTGAAAAACTATTTTTAGGGAAAAAGAATCCTGCGGTTGTTATATAAGTCAGTCTCACATACTTTCGTGTGCATCACCAATTTGTATGGAGTTTATTTTTATACCAGAACAGTAGGCTCAGATTTCAATATGTGAATAATTACTTCAGCTATTCTAAAAAGTTAAAGGGGAAGTAATAAGAACCCTTGTTCCACCAAGCCTTTTTGGCCCAATTAGAATTTTTCTACACTGTTAGAAGCTTAAAAGAGAAGAGTATTACATGGTACGATTGGAGAAGAGGTGTGGTGATTCATAAAATGAACTCCCATTGGATTTTTAAGAAAGACATTGGATAAAGTGAGCTTTTAGGAGGTTTTGATTTTCTATACAACATAAAATCTTCTGAAACATAGCAAGGTGGCTTATCACCAGGGTCTGGGTAAAGATAGCTGTTTCTTTTAATTTTTGAGCCTTTTTATTTGAAAACTGTCAATTTTAGTTTAGTCTACTCTGGTATTTTTTTGGCTGACAGACATCAGTCATTGAATATGTTTGATTTACCACAACTAAGGGTGAAGAAAGTGATTTAAAACAAGTGTGTGTATAAGTGGAAATAATGAACTGAGAGAATTCTGAGGTGGGGTGTCAAAGCCAGATGAGGGTCACTGGGCTGGGCTGTGGGCCAGACTGGAACCAACCCCTTGTGCAGCACCTGTGGTGCCAGACACCAGCTTATTCAGGAAGAGTTTTGTTAGCAGTTGAGCAATGAATATGCTATTAAAACAAATGAGAAGGAAAAACTGCCTGATAATTTATGAGTTTCTTTTATATTAAGATTTTCACTTGCAGACAAATTAATGTTTTAAAGAAATGACCAAAACTCTTCAGACTACACTCCTTCTAGCACTTTTAAGTTTATTGATCCTCTGTTAGTTGCTGAAGTGAAGACTGAGAAACAATAAAAGGAATTATTGGAAGAACTAACATTGCTGTATTTACTCGCATACTATGAGAACCTTTTTCCCAAAAATTATTCCCCTGAAATTGGTGCGTGTTTTAAGCAGGGAAGTTGATTTCCATGCCAGTGGAGGCCTGGGGCCACTGGTATTGCTGGTGGGGTTCTGCTCCCTTTTTGGCTGCATACAGGATGGGTTTTCTGTTTTCAGTGTCACTTACTTTCTCACTACAGCTTCACAGCTACGTGCTTAACCCTTGCACAATGACTACACTAGTTTGGCACCTGCTGTGACACAGTTAACCTGTATCTGAGCAGGTGCTGAGAGAATGTGATGCTGGTGACAGGACTCCTCCCCTCCTGAATGCTGCCAGCATTCAGTGGTGGTGATCCCATGTTGTGACAGATAAGGTCTTGGAAAAATATTTTTCTTCATTCTGTTTTTCAAAAGAAGTTGCATGCATATCTTATTTCAGGGCTTGTGGTACGTGAGAGAATATGGCAATCATCATTTATCATTTAAGTTGGTTGGTCAAACGTAAAAAGAGGCATAATAATTATAAGAAGTTGCCAGAAAAGGGAATATGAACATATGTTTTATGCTGTTGAGTCACTGAAGGAAAATATGTTGTATTCAAATTGTTGAATTAAGCTATCTTAACCAATGAAAAAATCTCACAGACGTCATTGCCATTTGCCATTTAAGATTAAGATTAACTTCTGACTTTGTATACAGATTTGGCTGGTGAAAGTTAAAAAATTCTTCTGTAATTGCCTTCATGCAATTCTTAATGGAGGGTGCAGGGGGAGGAAGGCAGGGGGAAGGACTGGTACCGTAAATCCAAGTGCAGACATCACACACAAACTGGTGTAAATGATTGGAAACTGGTCTAAATCTGTAACAGAACAGAAATCTAGAGTACACAGACCAATTTCAAAGTAGCAGAACCTAGGCTAAGATGCACCTGGATGGGATGTAGTATTAGATGTAATCCATTTAATTTTGAGTGGTACTATCAAATTTGCCTCCCAGATCCTGTAGTGAATCACCTTAGTTTGCTATCCTTGTATCCCAGGTGCCCCTGACAAGCACTGGGCCAGCCCTGCCTCTGGGCTGTCACAGACAAGAACCAGAAAAGCCTCTGCCTCTTGCCTGTGTGGCTGGGTTGGGGGAGGAGAGGACAGAGGTGGGGGAATGGGCATCCTCTCCCTCCCTGGCACGGTCCCAGCCCCAATCTCTGCTGCTGCCCAACTTTCAACTCGGTAGGGAGTTGAGTGGGCTTAATTACACAGCTCTTTGTCTGTCTTTGGCCTGCGGGTCAAGGGTTGATCATCCCTGGCATATGCAAGCATTTTTAAAAAGTCAACATCATACTTAGTTGTATTAACACTAGTGCTGCTTGCAAATCAAGAGAAGTGATTTTTCCACTCTGTTTGGCACTAGGGTGGACTTAAGTATAGTGCCCAGTTTGGTACCCCCATACTTGAGGACATGGACACATTAGAAAGAGCCCAGTGGAGAATGACAGAAATGGTTAGAGGAGGCTTGGGAAACAAGACTTATGAAGAAAGGCTGAAAGAGCTAGAGTTATTTAGACTGGAGAAGAGAAGACTGAGGAGGGATTTGATAACGGTCTTCAAATACCTGAAGGATGATTATAGAGAAGTTGGAGATTAATCTTATTCTCTGTGGCTGTGTAGGGCTGAACCAGGACCAGTAAACTCAAGCTGCAGCAGAGGAAATTTAGGTTAGAAGTGAGTAGGAATGGTTGTCTTATAAGGGTGATGAAGCAATGGAACAGGCTACCTAGAGAAATTGTAGATTTCATCCGTGGAAATTTTCAGGAGCAGGTTGGACAGACGTTAGTCTAGGATGGCTTGGTCTGGGATTATCCTTCCTTGAACAGGAAGATGGTCCAGATGACCTCATGAAATCCCTTTCAGGCCTGCTGTCCTATATACTTAAAATTTACAAGTGCAGCAAGAAAATGGTGTAGAATACTGCCAGTAAAAAAACTGACAGCATAGTCAGATTCAGGAACGTGCCAGTTTTGTAAAAGACCAGTATATTCTTCTAGGCAATATAGTATCAGTTATGTACATTTTAGCAAGTTTGGATTTGTTCGGTTAGAATCTCATAATTGGCAAGGATTACAAAAAAAAAGATGAGGTGCAAGAATATCAGGTGAAAGGTCAGATACAAAGGAGACTAAGAAGATTAGTTAGGAGGTTGGCAGCTTGACTACTGTGTTGTGTTGCATATAGCATCTCAAGCTTTTCATTTTGAAAACCTGTATTCCTCCTGAGAAATAATTCATAAATACATTTGAATGAGATTTTTTTTCTGGTTTCTATGTTCTTCTGTTTTATTTTCTGATTGGAAGCAATTGTAGGATTGTCGTGTTCTATTTGTCACTCTGCTGACAGAAAAGGACAATGAATCACCAAAGGAATACTCCCTTTGGACCTAGTTTTGGTGACATTAATGCAGTTTGTGTAGTGATTTCACTGGATTGTTTTCATGGAAGGCAGTGTTTGAAGTTCAGTATATTAAATTTATTTTGCATGTAGGTAATATCAGAAAGAAGTATATGCCTTTAATTCTGAATCTATGATATACTCTAATCTGATATCACTTGTGATTTCTATTTTTTTATTTCAGTTTAACATATACAGCAAGTTTTATGATATATTAGATTGTGCTAGTGAATGAGGGTAAACCTGTTCCTGATGTAAAAATTGAATACATTCTTACTTCTCTTCATAACAGCTGTGGTAGTTTATAAGTTTATGCAAGAACACAGTAGTAAAAAAGACTGGAGAGATTATCCTCTGATCTACCTGAACTGAAAAATGGCTGCATTTACAGGGATTGCTGATATCCAGCCAAAGTGTCTGATTTTTTTAAATTGTTTCTGGTCAAGTCCTTTCCAGCTGGATCTAATTCTCAGTGGAGTCCACATGCCAAAAGTATTAAGCATTTTCATTTATTTTCCTGTAAATTACTTGTGGGAAGGGTTGAGGGGATCAAGACAAGAGTCAGACTTAGGTTTTTGAGCTCACTTAACGTCTTCAAATTCTGTATTTTTTGTGCTGTTTGTTTTGTGCAGAGTGAGCTGGTATACCTCTACCTGGGGGTTTTGAGCTTGAAAGCAATAACAATATTCGTTATGAACTTTCTCAAAATTTAAATGATTTATTTCACCAGAGATGCCAGAAAGGTTAGATATAGGGTAAGAATGCATGTTGGCATGTTACAACTTGATGAAGTTGGACTATGTTAGCATTTGGAGACCCCACAGTAGGCAAAGGAGCATGAATAAAGGCAAACAGTTCAGTCAGTGTCTGAAGATACAGGGCATACCAGAACGTTTAAAGTCTGGGGAAAAGTTCTGTTCTCACCTTAGTCTTTAGAAAAAAGAAATCATGAAAGAGAAACACTTTAGTCATTTGGTCCAAGTCGCAAAACTGTTTTTTGTAAGTTGTTCAACCTTCTATTTTCAATATTCCAGTTTCTGATGTCTACATATGGCATGTGGCCATTGATTTGTTTGTATCAACAGTGACTAATGATGATTTCATTTTTAATGTCCAAAAATATTTATCAATCTGTAGAATGGTATAAAAACAAACACAGTGGGATAAAGGGAGTGTGCAATGCGATCATTTTAGTTGAGGTAAATTATCATCATTAGAGGAATGTAACAATTATAAGCTCCTTAGTGGAGGGGATGAAAGGTTGAAGTGCTTTAAAAAAAATGGAAGAGATTAAATGGCATAGATTTTTAGGAGTTTGGAAATGAGTTTCATATGACATGGCCTTCCATAGGAAGATCATCTCAGCCTAATAAGATTAGATGCAATGGCAATGATAGGTGAGCACATCAGCTTATGTACAGTATGTATTTACTGTGAACCACAGTAACAACTTTAAAAAACAATTGTTCCAATTTAAAGTGTGTCCACTTTAAAGTTCTTAAGGAAAGCCAAACATAATCATAACAGTTCTACCAAGTGAGCAGCCATATAACCTCATTCTGGAGCAAGCTACAAGTGGCATTGATACTCAGAGGTGTAACATGAGAAAAAAGTGCAGTTTTGTCACATCCATTACTCGCTAGGTAGCACACAGAAGCAGCAACAAACAGCATCACAGGCAGTGTGTCTTGAAGTGTAAGGTGTTCTGGGAATTAGAGTACTTTAGTATAGCATTTGTTTGCTGCTGCTGTGGGGGAGCTTATGCCCCATTTTTATTTATTTATTTATTTTTTTACTGCTGCTGAAGCCCATGTTGGGAGGTCAAAAAGCATTGCTGATTTTGGTAGCAAAAATGGGTCAATTCTCCTCACAGCAGCAGCAAAGAACTTCACTTCTATTTTGTAAAGCTAATTTTCGGAACCCTTTGCACTTCAGGACACATATTGTAGTGTGCACCTAACCAGGGAATAGGAAAGTGGGGTGCTTTCTCCACATGCTTTCTGGTGCCTGTTCCCACTTGCCTACCCCGTGTTACTCTACTGGTGGTACCCTACTGAAAGTTCAGCAAAGTGGAGTTAAAATAACTAAGGCTTGTAGGTTACGAAGGCATATGTTGATTATTATAGTTATTGTTTAATACAGATCCAAGTAGCACAGTTAAAATAAACATATTTTACATGAAGCTTCTCGAGAAAAGTTCATGGGCAAAAGAGACACCAAGAATTTGAATATTTTCTCTTTGCAGTAGAAATGGAAAATGGAGGGTCATACAGCATGTAATACATCTCGGGAGGTGTGACCCTCCATTTTTAACTAATAGCAATTCTTCTGTCTTCCAGGGGCTAAGGATGAAAAGTGTATTACACACGTGTGTGTGTGTGTGTGTGTGTGTGTGTGTGTGTGGATCGCAGTATTATAGTTGAGAATATAACTGCTGTTTGATAAGGCTACTTTCTGTTTCCCTGCAGTAAGTTTACATTGGTGCCGGTGTCCTGATTCACAAATAATTCCTGGGTGTATTTCTAATCTCAAAGGGACAGCATTTTCTCTCTGCCCTCTTTTTTGGTCCCATTTCTCTTCAGGATTTAAATCTGATCTGGAATAAAATAAATGTCTGATTCATACTGTGGGAGGTGTCTAGGAAAGATGGTGAGTAAAATAGCTTGGTTAAGATCTGTATTTGACTAGCATATGTTCCATAAGGCTGAATATCACAGTGTTTACTCAGTTCATGTTGCAGCCTTTTCCTGGATGGAGATAGAGCTTCAAAATGAAATTCAAGACCACAGTAGTATTTCTTGCATTGTATTACTAAACAGTTCATGAAGGCACCTATGCATCACCAAGCAGTGTTGACTACAAAGGAAAGTTTCTCCATTTGCTTTCAAGCAGGCTGCATTATCTGAGCACTCTCTTTCTCAGCCTCAGCCGTCCCTTTTATTCTCTCTGTGAATTATAGCACCATAATTAGAGTTTCTGCAATATGCTACGTTCATCTGAAATGAAAATAGTTACTGTTATCCCTTCTGACCTAGTGTTAGTCAGTTTTGGGAATCTTGCATGTGGTTTCTCTTAGGGAGAGAAATTAAGCATTTATTATATAATCCTGATTATTTGTAAAGAATATAGAAACCATGCATTTCCCCTGAGCACTGTAGGAATCAAACAGCAGGCGATTTCTCTACTCACAATCTCAAACCTGTTTTCAGATCCTACTTCAATTCCACTCTATTCACAATTCCAAGCCTCTAGTTAAAAGTACTATCTTTTACCAAAGTTAACTGTTTACAGTGTTTTTCCATTGCAGCATTTTTCCATCACCAACCAAAATTTTATTTTACTTCAATCCAAAAATTCTTGGTATTCTTTTTTCATTTTAGTGCCTTTCAGTCTTAATTTGGAATATCTGCAGTTTCTGTTAAACCCACTAGTTTCCCCTGCTACCATGCCCATTTTTTTGTTTAATGGAGAGCTCTTATCTGTCACAAACATTCTAGCTTCATATACAATTTTCTGGTAGCAACCCACTAAAATCCTCTTTTCCATACAGCTATCTGGATGATCCTTTGGATAAACACCAGTTGTTATTTTAATATACATTTGAATTTATTGGGTCAGTGCTGTGTAGCATCCCTTCATAGTTATGAGCAATATATACTATATAATTTATGATTCAAAATTGAGCTCTTGTCCTTTTTTTCTAGAACTGTAGAACCATATTACCACCCTTTTACATTTAACCTATATGATTTCTGTGTGTATCTCTCCATTATATCAGAATCTTCCACCAAATATTCCCTATCAAAATTATGAGATTCTGAGTTTTGGACTATAGGGTTGCTGAATATTGTAAAAGATTGTTCCTTTATTAGGAAACAGAGATAGGAGGCTTACTAGTGTCCTTAGCTCATGCTTAAATGTGAGAACTAATGCAGATTAGTTTTGTACTCTCATTGAATGTAAGCCAGTAAAAGGAATAGGATATTCTGGGCCTAGTCCCATTGGTACTTCTCTATAAAGATAGCCAGCTGAGCCCTTGATCAGCAACTTGAACCTTCTACTATAAAATTAGATTTTGTTTTTGTAGGTGTGGTGTGTGTTGCAATTTTGTAATTACAAAGACTCCCTGAAATCCTTGTATTTGAAGTTTTTTCTTTGATCCTGAGTATAGCTCAGCTGGGACCCCAAATGCAGAATAGAGCAAGGACTTCTGTTGCCACAGTCTCTTAGTTCTTTTTAGGTAAGATCCAGGTTATTTCATAAAATAGCCCTTAACTACCAGCAAATATTGATTGTCAGGCAGTTTCTCAAACCCATCAAAAACGAAGTGCTTCATCGATGACCTCTCAAGATGCTGGTTTTTGTCCTAGGGGAGTCATTCTAAGTAACACAAACATCACATTTCTTGTGCCAGTCTTCTGTAATCTATCTTCATTTTATCTAATAGAAATTTCCTTCTGGTATGTCCAGTAGTTTTAAAATCTTGACACAAACTCCAAACCTTCTTTTTCAATTAATCTGATACAAGTTCAGTTGATAGCTTTCCCCAAGACCTACAGTTTTTTTTCCCATCACTTATACAATATTTTATTTTTAAATTCCAAGCTTTCCTACTATGACCCTGAAAGCTTATAATATTCTGTTTAGAGAGAATACTATCTTCCAAGGTAGCTCTGTTTACCAAAGTGCTTTTTTTCCCCATCCACATGGTAATCTGAAATCAAGATTCTCTCTTTGGGGAGCCATTAGCTGCTTTAGGGCATATCCAGATGTGCAAGCATGTGCAGTTTGTGATGCTGAAAACCTCTTTGTGGAGCCACAAACTGCACACCCAGAATGTTAAAACGTGCTCTGTGCTAAAAATTTGTAGTGCAAGGGCAAAATTTGCTACCCAGAGATCCCAGTAGTAAAAAAAACCCCCCAAAACAAAAAACTTCGGGGGGGGGGGAGTGGCATAGTGCACCAGTCCGTAGCATGTACCAAAGCAGTGCTCTCGCTACTGGCCAGGCTCCATGCTGTTGGATCTATGCTCCTGCTGCACCGGGACACCAATTAATACTGCTACTCCCAGCTTCTCCTACTTTTACGCGGGACAATGTGTTGCATGCCAAACAGCACATGCAAGGGTGTAAGATGAGGCATAAAGTAGTGGCACAAATTTATGCCACTGCTACTTGTGCCACTGCAAGCACACACCCACTTATGTGGGGATGTGTCGTTGGAGTCCATTAATTTGACTCTGCATCTTTTTTCTCATGAATGAATCGGGAATATTTACAAGTTTACAAATTATGAGAAGAAAAGAGACTGTCATCTGTTCCTGAGTATGACCTTTCCTTTAAGCAATCAGCTCATAGTTTTTTTCCTTTAGGGCTTTATTTGCCTACTAACAAGTAATTCTGTTAAGATGGATGCAAAATCCTAGGCCCATACGACTGAAATCAGAGCACTGTATTTTTTTTAAATACCTGCCAAGTTGCCCTTCAGTGCTTATGAATATATAGAGCTATTGGAGGGATTCATGGCCATGCATTTTTCCATACAAATAGTAGGGGTGTGCAAAATGAGCCATATTCAATTCAGAGTCAGGCTGAACTGGGGACAGTAATTGGATTAATTGATTCAGATCAGATTTGATTCAGCCGAATCTGAAGATTCGATGCTGATTCAGAGAATTGGTGATTTGGCCATAGATAAAGCTTTAAATGTTTTTTTTCTATGTACCAGGCATGGCTCGTGAATACTGTGATGGTGAGAAGGATGAAGTGTCCCACAGGAGCATGGGGTGGGAGGGTCTCCTGCATGCTCAGCGGTGAACCCAGAAGTAGACTGGAAGTACTTCTGGTCCACTTCTCGGGCTGTTGCCAAGCCGGCAGGACCACCCCCCCCGGCACACCCTTCCAGGCTTAGCGATCGGCCCCGGGCGGACCCTGGGTGTCCCTCCAGACCCAGAAGGCACCAGTCACCAAGCCAGGGAGTGCCCTGTGTACTCCCTGGCAGACCTGGAAGCGGACTGGAAATGCTTCTGGTCTACTTTTGGGTCTGCTGCCAAGTGTGCTGGGGGGACCCCTGCACTCCTGTGGGATGTTGCATCAGCCCCACCATCTCAACGGTCACGAGCCACCGGCTACCTAGAGGTTTGTAGAAAAAACATCTAAAGCTGTGTCTGTCTGAATCGTCAAGTTTTCCAAATCTCTCCGGATTGATTTGGAGGATTCTGATCTGATTCAGTGAGGTTAAAGGGTGTCTTGATTTGATTTGGAGATTTGGCCACTGAATCGGCCCAAATCTCTGCCATATTGAATCAGCAATCAAAGCTTTATACAGCACTAACAAATAGTAGTGAAAATGTTTTGTAAATTTAATAATGCAAAAACTGCTTTCAGGTGGTACAGTAATTCCTCTTCAGACAAGTTAGACTACTATTCTAGTAAACTTCTATTATCTCAAATCCATTGTGTTCTATCAGTACTGCCCCCAAACTACAAGCACTAACGTTTCTGTGCAGCATGAAACAGATTTAGAAACCAATAGGCAGGAGCAGTCACAAAAGCTTTTTTCAGCTCTGAAAGTGTTACTTTGTGCTTTGCTCACAATGCTTTCTTACCAGCTTTATGGTTTGCTTTCTCACTGAGTGTATGGAGTGGTTTGCAATACTGGTGAATCCAAAATAAACCTGTGCTATATGGAACCAAAACCCTAACTAATTATACATAATGAGAATTGGCCAGTTCTACAAGAACTCAGTTTCTGTCAAGCATTGATTCCTGTCTCAATGAGTGTGTGTGTGTGTTGTGTGTGTTTAGGCCCCAAATAAATTAACTCTGAAATAGTCTGTATTTCTTTAAGCTCATTTTCAGAATGGCAGCATTAAGCTTATGAACCTATTTGTATATGTATCCATTCCTGTTCAAAGGTTTCAGCATGTTCCAGGACAGGGGCATGTTGTGCAATACCCTCGCTGTTAGCCATTTAAATCTGACAGGTGCATCATGTAAGCTAAAAGTCATCATTCTAACTTACTTTAGACCTTGTTCTTCTGTGGAAGCAGTCTTTTTCCTGATTGCTTTCGCTTCTGAAATCCACTTAAAAAAAACTGTGGAAAAATCATGTCAAACCTTCTGCAACATCCAAGGGATAATCTATTCACGATAATAGATAAGAATCCTTTAAAGTCATTTTAGTTACTTTTCTATGGCCGACATAGAATCTGGTGCTGCCGTTCCCTCCCAACCCCCCCAAAACAATAGCAGGACCCAGCAATTGTTTAAAGGGTCATTCATGCATTTCTGCTACCTTTCTTCTGTGATCTCCAATACTCTCTTCTTTACTATTGGTGGCTGGTGACGTGTCTTTTTAATAGGCTCATTTATCCCCTGGAATCAATCTTGTGTACAGCTAGTACAATATAGGCAATGTTTTTGTTGAATCAGGAGAGTAGGCAATACCCAACTGAAAAATCTTTTAGACTGTTCTGCTGTACTACATTTAATTAATTGTAGGGCCCAGCACTAAAACAAGTCCAGCAGAAACTGTGGGAGTTCACACTGAACCTTCTTTCCCTTTCCTTGCAGTTTTCATCTATATCAGTATTTGCTAGACCTACTGGTTAACATTTTGCAGCTGCGGTTTTTATTTATTTATATATTTGTTAACTATTTGCTGCTTCTCAGAAAATAAGCAAACTCAAGAATCTGCTTCTGTTTTAGAATCATAAGCAACTAAAATCCCCCTGAGACCCTGAGTGTGAAAACAGATCCCCACCACTTCTTGCATTTCCTTTGCTTGAAAATTAGCACAGAATTTATCTGTTGTTATGCTTTCTGCTCCTAGAGGAAGGACAAATTGTTCTTTGCAACCCACTTGCCTGTACATCCAGTTTCAACTGGACCAGGTCTTTAAAGGAAATTTCTCCTGTAGAGGAAAGCCAGGAAGGCTATTCTTCTGTGGGGGGAGAACTGGGAGGGCCCACCTGAGGGCCCACCCTCACCCTTTCCAGCCAGTCACTTGATTGACAGAGTAGGGGCTAGAAATGTCTTGGGGCTATCTGGGGCAGGTTCAGTGTTTCAGCAGTTACCAACTGCTACTTGACAACCTGCTGCACCCTTTGCAAGGTGGAGAGAGAGTGGGTTGTCAAATCCCTTAAGGGAAGCAGTGACCCAGAGAGTGGTCCTCTTGTGCCCCCTGGCTGGAGAGTGTGGGAACGGGGCACAGGTTAAGTTTGTCTGACAAGTTTAGCTAGAGGAACAGTCTATACAGTCTAGTTCCTGAGCTGTTTTTCTATTGGTAGAATTTTCTTCTGGTAGATATTACAGATGTAAGCAGCCTTTAACTGGGATGCATCAAAATAAAATTAGTTATGTTATATCTGTGCTAGGATTTTTCATTGCAATGGATATGTTGAGATAAAAAAATCAACTTTCTGCAGTGAAATCAACCTATGTTGTTTAAGCATAGCAATACAAGATTTTTTTAGTTTTTTGCTCTTCACTAGCTGAGGCACAAAATCAATCAGACCTGGGAACTTGTTGTTGTCTATAGGACTGAATGAGTGGGAAATTAATATTTGAATTTGATTATTGTTTTCTTATAAATATATTGCAATACAGTGGATGAAATGAGGGCAAACAGATAAGGTAAATCCCACTAAAACTTTAAAAAAATATATATATATATAAAAAGAGATGATGTATACCTAGAATCACTGAAAATATAATAAAAAGGTGCCTCTGTAGCTTTTATATAGCTTTATTTTTGAATGGATGCATTTTTCTAACTGGTATTGGAGATAAACCACCAGATGAATTATTCGTATTTCATTTCACTTCTCTACCACAGTATTTCAAGCCTTGTGGCTGAGCTGTGTAGACTATTTGCATATTTTTGAGCACTGTCATTCAGGAGAGAGTGACCTCAGAATTCTTCCATGTCTACTTTCCTGTCTTCCTGGCTACCGTGCAGGTTATTGATTATGTGAAAGAAAAATCACAGACAAGAGAACACTTAAGGAGGAGATACCTCTGATAATAGTTATCTTGATAATACCAGCTTTTCTGAGTAAATTCTTAATAATATATTTTTGGAGCAGATGCACTAAAAGAAATACTTGTAAAGAATGATCATTTAGACCCCAGAACTACTTTAAAAGGTAGCTGTGTGTAGATTTAACCAGAGATTTAAGAATGTTTTGTTTCTGAAAACAAAACTACCTTGTTACAACACAGAAAAATTAGAATCAACTCTACTGCTTGTGTTTTGAAGTTATGCAAGCTAAGTCTTACTGCCTGAAAGATTAAGTAGTACAGATTCATATTTTCCATTGTAAGTGACTTGGTTCTCTGCCAGTGGAATGACATCTTTATTTATAAAGTTTTGCTTAAAATATCAAAATAACTTAGTGTTTGGAATTTTTGTAGAATTACAGTTTGTTTTGTAAATGAAGCAACATATTTCAACTAAAAGCCTGATAAAGTCTTCCATGTTCATAGCCATTTTGTGTTATGTTTACCATTAAGCTAAAATCGATAATATATGTTGAGGGTATTTTTTGCAACTTTTTTGATAAAGAAAAAAAAAATTGGCACAAACCAGAATCTTTTAAGCTCAGTTTCTGTTTACGGTATAAATTAAAACCCTCTAGAATGTGGTTTGACTTAAGTCTGATTTATTACTTTACTTGGCCCTAGATCAGTTTTTTTTCCATTTCTGTTTCCAGTACAGACTTATTATGTTTGAATTTTAAGTCCTTGCAGAGCAGATGCTTTCTAACTGGATACTGAAATCTGTGTGTGGTGGGCCCTACTTACAAAGCCAAGCATGTTGGAAGTTTAAAGCATGAAATTACCTTTTCCAAGATGTATCCATGAATGAAAAGCATTGATTTGTTTGGCCATGTCTTAAAACAAAATTCACAAACCCCTCTAGAATTCATTTAAGCTTTTTTTTTTTTTTTAGTCAATAAACTATTCTTTTCACTCAGATTAATTTAGCTATTGCTAAATAGATGGATTCTAGTAAATATTTAAACAAAAGTTAATCTGATTTTTGTTTAGTAACTTTGCCTTTTTAACTTAATAAGAAAAGTACACACATGCCTCAAATATAATGAATAGTCTAGCAATGAAACTGTCAGCTTACAGGTTTTTGTTGTTACTGTAGTTTAAATAATATTTTAAATCTTTTTCCTCTTCCGGTATCATATTTTTCAATGGAAGTACTGACCTTTTTTATATCACTTAATATCACAGGCCACTTACAGATGTTACAGCTTCCCCTCCCCCCCAGATGGCGCTTTAGTTTTAAACTCAGTGCTCCTAAGCTGATCCCAGAGCTTGCATAGAACAGACATTATGTTTTTTGGACTTGGCTTACCCAGTGTCTGTTTAGCTTGGGCGCTTTAGTGGGACTTCTTTGGCACTTTTATTTAATAACTGATTGAACAGCTTTATATAAAAGCACCAAAAAGCCCTGCTTAAGTGCCTGATATACATAGACACTGCAGTAACGAGTGGAACTAATGCACTGTTTCTTCTGGTAAAACACTTTTTAAAAAATGTCTGTAATCAGCCACAGTGATTAGTGCAGATATTTTATTTTTTAAAGAAAATATGCTAGTATCTGTGGTACTGGTAAATATTTCTAAGCTTGCCCAACACCTCATAACTTTTGAAATTTTAAATTAACAGATAAAAAGTTTTCTTATTTAAACTGATTGTCATCATTTTGTATAGAACAGTTGGAAAAGTAAGCAAAGTTTATTTGTATGAGGTAGGACTATACTAAGATATAGACTTCAAATATTTTTCAGGGATAGTAGCTTTTGTTTTACTTTTCTTTTTTCCCTAAGTATAGGTTGTTACTTTGTTTTGCAAAGAACATGTGGTACGGTAAAGCCTCAGCATGTAGATTTGTTATATAAAGTGATACCATTTCCATTTTTTTAAGTGTTTTTTTTTTTTTTTTTTTGAAGAACTGATGTTTATATGTGAATAGTGAATTTCACTATTCTATATGTAGATGGGGGAAAAATGGAAGCTTACATTAAGATGAACATATGACTTTGGCCCATTGTAGGAAAGTAATTGTTTGTTATTTATATTCCAGTAGTGCTTAAGAATTCTTGTCAGTGTTGAAGGGCCAAAGTGCTAAATAATGGAGAACTTGCATGCTAAGTTTTAAGAAAAAATAATTGGGTAGGAAATTGGTGGGAGAGGACAGGAGTTTGCATTAGAGGTAGGTGTTAATGAAACTTGTGAGGATTGAAGCCAAAAATGGCTACATTGCCAGATGGTACTGATTTGTAATGGTAAAGAAGGTTTTAAAATAGGGTAAGATACTAGCTTGGTGACTTTTGACAAGGGGTTCTTTCTAAGCATAAATTGCATGGGAAAGCATATGAAGCTACTTGTAAGAAAATCAGACAAGTGATCAAGGCTAATAGTGGTGGAATGAATGATGAAGCTGATGACACAATACAAATACATTAAAAAAAAAATAAAGGTGGAGACATTTGTTGAAAAGTCTGTGATATCATTTTACACTTGGAGCAGCATGGAAAGGGAAGCCATAGAGAGATCTAAAAAGGAGTGAGTTGTACAGAACAAGAGGTCAGCAAGAGATGAAAGTGTGTATTTGGAATGAGTATGAGAGAAGCAAGTTCAGAGTTATCAAAGTAATAGAGACAGAATAGGTTTATTGCAGAAATTTTAAATAGGGGACAGCAAAAGAGTTTAGTAGTCTGCAAAGACAGAGATGGCCAGAACTTCAGGATCTTATAAATAAACCATAGACAAAGGCCTAGATTTGTGGGCCAAGTAACAAAAACTCCAGTTGTTCATTTCCATGTGCAAATGATGGAATTGATTCTTATTTTATTCTTTTTAATAATGCTTCAGTGTATAGTATTTCTTTTTTTAAAAAAATAATGTTTTAATAATGACAGGTGCTGTTTTATGTTATAGAAAAAATAATCCCAGCAGACCGAATATACCAATCCAAATAGTTCAACATGGATTGTTAAAAATGTAAATGATTTTCATTAAAATGAGGTTTTGATTGATTTTTCTGCTGCTTCATTCTCTGTAGACCACTATATATGTAAATGGTTACTGCAGTTCAGTGCACAAACAGCTTTGTGGTTCTAATGTTTTGGTGATGGACTTTACTTTTTCTGGAAAATTGCATGTTGTTTAAAAAGATTATGGAAAACAAATGATTCTTGGAGTAACCAGATTATTTAATTTTTCATTTTAATATGAACAAAGTAGTACAATAAAATATAACCACTATAAAAAATCCAATACTCTGAAATATTAAACATCTTCTGTTAAGTGGAATGTGATAAATGGAAGCAGACACATAAGGAACATTTGTTTTCAACAGCATGCTTGTCAGTTACACAGTAGTTATTAAATACTGTATATTTTTAAGATAATTATTCCACATGGGGTCAAACTTTGCTCATCCTTTCATACAAAAGTAGTCCTGTGGATTTCAATAGGAAAATGTGTGATGAAAGCTACTCTTGTGAGTAAGGGTTTTCAAGATCCAGAGCCTTCATTTGTTGTTGCAGTTCAAGAACAGCATTTTTTTTCATTGTTCAGAAGAGATGACATTTACTTCTAGGTTTATTGCCATTTTGTACTGGTTGTTTCCATAGCAACCATTTTTCTTGCACTCTGCTTCCAAGAAACCAGAAAATTCTATCAGATTTTTTTATTTTAATCATGTGATGATTGTAATAAAGTATTTCCAGTTTGTTTATCTGAAATCATTCTTTTCCTCTTCTTTAAAACAGAAAATTCTATGCAAATTGCTAACTTGTAAGGAACATGTAATACCTAAAATCTTTTTGAGTAGTAGTCTGGTATTTCTTTTCTTATTTACTATTCAGTTTTTGTTATGGATATTGTGCCAAATCAATAAATCATTATTTTTTCATACCACAAAAATAAATAATGTTGAAGGTGGTCTACAGATGCGTAACTTCAACTGCACTAAATTGTGCCAGGTAGCCCAAATGCTCAGGTTATGAGCAATGTTTGATGTATTTAGTAATTTTTACAACTTTCTTTTTTACTTTCTTCTGTCAATCCACAATTGGTACTCCACAATTTTGTCACACTCAAACTACGACAACAGGCTGCCTGGGTTTGGTGGGCCCTCTTTTCTCCAATACTATATTGTAGTGAGAAGATCTTAAAAAAAACTTCTAATTTTTTTTTATATATATGTAAACATATAAAATGACACAATATTGGAGAAAATTGGGATGTATTTCAGTTCTAGAACAAGCAGGTCATTTCTAATGCTCTGTTCTGGTGTGTTTGGCATTAATAATACAATACAAGTATGGAATAATACTGGTTTCATTACAAACTCCTCCTCCTGCTTACTTGGGACATTCAACACAAACAAAATGCAGTCAGTCATACTATATGTTAAATGAAGCTACATGAAATGGCGCTCAAAAGGACTGATTGCTGTTTTCACCAACAAGGGATTTATAAGTATAAATATATTTTTGCGCAGGTGCCCAATTTACTTAAAACACATTGTTTCTCAAAAAACTAAGTCTGGGATTTTTCAGTGAGCCTATGGGAGTTAAACACCTAATTAGCCAACTGGAAAATCCGAGCATGGCCTCATATATTTTGAGGCCACATAAGGATAAGTATACTTAAATGTGGTGCATTATTTTAATTTTAATATAAATGGGAGAAACCCCGTGTTACTCCATTGTTACCTCAACCTGTGAATTAAACTTAATGCTGATTTTTAAAAAAATTCTAGAAATTCAGATTGTTAAAGTTCTAGCAAACTTGTTGGTTATTCATCTGTTCTGTTTTTTACTCTTGTTTGTTTTATTGGATTATTACATATCTCTTAAGTACGTACTATTTATGTATACATACTTTCTTGTCTGATCATGTGAAGATTGTTCTAAGAAATTTGGTCTCCTTGCCTTCTCATTTACTGTAATTGCACAATTTTAAAGATACATTAATATAATTCTTTGTACATATCTTATTAAATGAATGGTGATTAAAAGAAAAATTACATGCTTTATACTTTTAATGATTAAATGTTTAGATTTTACTATCTTCTGGGTTGAATGGAATATGGGAGTGGCAAGGTTGTTTTGCAAAGTTTTGGAGGTTGTTTGTAGTATTTAATGAACATTTATTTTATTTATAAGA
>NW_017728947.1:64610703-64637942 GCF_001723895.1 Crocodylus porosus | reverse complement strand
GTAAAGCATTAATTATTTTATAAAATATGTATTTTGTGAATACATTATAAAGTCTGTCCATTAATAGATTTGTTGTTATTTTTGTAAAATGCAATTTGTAAGATTACAACAATTTTGTAAAATATTTATTACTAGAAATTAATTAAAGCATGATTAAAGCAAGAACTAGCTAACTGTATTCAGGAGAAAGTATTGATAACTATTGATTTCTCCATTGCCCAGTAGTTAACAGATGGTAGAGTGCCCATCCACTTTTGAAGCTCACCACCTCTGACTACTGAAATCAGTATCCTGGTTTGAAACTGGGGTGAGGGGAATCCCAACAGGAAACTGGAACAAAGAATGTTAGGCAGGACAAAAAAAAAAACTGTAGAGATGGAAGAAAAAAAATAGAACCATGTTGCTGTGAAGCGATTTGGATACAGTCATCAGCCATGTAGGTAACTGCAATAAATGTTTAGGCCTAAGTGATTTGGATACATGTGTAAGTCTTTTATTGTCACACGGGTCTTTTTTGTCTGCGGTATTTCTGTTGAGATTAAACAATACTTTGTTTTTAAATCTCTTGACATATTTCCATGAGACCCTTACTACCCATTGGAATAATTCTACTGGATATTAGCATGGCTGGCAAAAAACTGTGCCTAGTGTGCAGTAGATTAATCCAGTGAGCATTAAGCATCTCAAAAAAAAAAAACAAAGGGTTCATTTGTGGTAATGCGCAATAGTGCCAATTACGATGCATTAAGTTTAGTAATTATGGCACATTAATGAGCGTATACATATGCCTACTTTCAGGCTTATGAATTTTCCACTATGAATCCTTCACCTGTTCTTTTGCCACTGTTGGCTGCTCACTTCCTCCCCAAAGAGTGCTGCCGCCTGTAGTAGTCTGGGAGCTGACCCTGACTGCATGCAGACTGAAGTAAAAAAGGCATCGAGTGTTTCAGTCTTTTCTGCATTATCTGTCACTAGGCTGGCTTCCCCTGTTCAGTAAGGGACCCACACTTTCCGTTGTTGCTGATGTGCTTGTAGAAACACTTCTTGTTACCCTTCACGTCCCTCGTTAGCGGCAACTCCATTTGCACGTTGCCCTTCCTGATTTCATCCCTGCATCCCCAAGCAGTACATTTATACTCCTCCCTAGTTGTTTGTCCAAGTTTGTTCCACTTGTTGGAAGCTTTTTGTTTTTTAGCTCACTGGAGAATTCCCTGCTAAGTCAAACTGTTCTTCTGTCATACTTGCTAGATCTTCTTGGGCATCTGGATGCTTTGTTTCTGAGCCCTAAGATTTCTTTAAAATACAACCAACTCTCCTGGACTCCTTTCTTCCTCAGACTGGCCTCCCACTCAGGGATCTTGCCCACTCAGTTCCATAAGTGAATTGAAGCCCATTTTTCTGAAGTTCAGGCTCCTTACTCTGCTGCTCTCCTTCCTTCCTTAGGAACCTGAACTCCATCATCTTATGGTCACTGCTACCCAACATGCTATCCGCTTCCATATTCCTCACCAATCCTTCTGTTTGTGAGCAGCAGGTCAAGAAAAGCACAGCCTCTGCTTGGCCTCACCAACAGCTGCACCACAAAGTTGTCCCCAACATTCTCCAAAAACTTCCTGGATTGCTTGTGCATTTCTGCATGTTCTTCCCAGCAGATGTCAGGGTGATTGAAGTCCCTCATGAGAACCAGGGCCTGTGACCGGGATAATTCTGCTAGGTGTTTGAAGAATGCTTCATTCACCTCATCCTCCTGGTCTTGTTGCCTATAGCAGACATCAACCATGACAACATCCTCATTGCTCTCCCCTCTTACACTAAACCAAAGACTTTTAACAGGCTTATCTCCAGTTTTATACTGCAGCTCTGAGCAAACGTACAGCTCTTCATTGAAAGGGCAACTCCTCCTCTTCTCCCTTGTCTATCCGTCCTGAACAGTTTATTCCCATTCATTACAGTACTTCAGTGATGCAAGCTATCCTACTGAGTCTCTCTTATGCAAATCAAAACAAAGTCCTGTGACTGTGCAAGGACTTCCAATTCTTCCTGCTTTTTTCCCAGATTCATTGCATTCATACACAGACATCTGAGTAAGTAGCCAACTGTCTCTGAGTCATCTAATTCCTGTCTCCATCCCATGGTGAACCTAATTTAAAGCCTTCCTCACTAGGTTAGTGAGCCTATCTGTGAAGACACCCTTCCCTCTCTGTCAGGTGGATCCCATCTCTAGAAATCCTTCTTTTTGGAACATCCCATAGTCAAAGAACCCAAAACCTTGCTGGCAACACCATCTAGTCCTGCTCATGCCCCGTTGACTGCAAGGATCAAGGACCATCTGAGCCCATGTTCCCTTCACCCTTGCACTGTAGTAACTTCTGATGTGCTCACTATGAACCATAGTCACTGTGGGTGTGCTCAGGGTCACCCCTGGCAGTATCATTGGTGCCCACATGGATGAGCAGCACGGGGTAGTAGTCAGAGAGACAGATGTCTCAGTAATCTTTCTGTGACTTTTTTGAATTAGGCTCCAGGCAAGCAGCAGACCTCTCAAGACGACAGGTAAGGCCAGCATATGGATACCTCCTGTTTCCTGCAGAAGGGAATCATCATTGACTCCAAGATGAACATGGGCTGGCAGTGTGGGGATGCGGTCAGGAAGGTCAACTGTACCTTGTCATGCAATCACAGATGCATCTCAAGCAGGTCCAAGGAGGTGATACTCCCCCTCTATGCAGCACTGCTCAGGCCGCAGTTGGAGTACTGCATCCAGTTCTGGGCGCCGCACTTCAGGAGGGATGTGGACAACATGGAGAGGGTCCAGAGGAGGGCCATTCGCATGATCGGGGCAGCAGGGCAGGCCCTATGAGGAGAGGCTATGGGACCTGAACCTGTTCAGCCTCCACAAGAGAAGGCTGGGGGGGGGATCTAGTGGCCTGTTACAAACTAGTCAGGGGGGACCAGCAGGCACTGGGGAAGTCCCTGTTCCCCTGAGCACTACCAGGAGTGACCAGGAATAACGGTCACAAGCTGACAGAGGGTAGATTTAGGCTAGATATCAGGAGGCACTACTTCACAGGGTGGCTACGATCTGGAACCAACTTCCAAGGGAAGTGGTGCTGGCTTCAACCCTGGGGGTCTTTAAGAGGAGGCTAGATGTACACCTTGCTGGGGTCGTTTGACTCCAGTACTCTTTCCTGCCATGGCAGGGTGTCGGATTCGATCTGCTCAGATCCCTTCCAACCCTAGAAACTATGAAACTATGGAAGTCATGTAATAACTCCCATTGTCAAGTGGTGTGCCCCAGGGGTTGGTCCTGGGGCCAGTTTTGTTCAATATCTTTGTCATGATCTGCAAGATGGGACAGAGTGCACCCTCAGCAAGTCTGAAGATGACACCAAGTGAGATAGAATAGTATAGAGGGTAGGGTTAGGATTTAGAGAGACTTAGACAAATTGGAGGATTATACCAAAAGTAATCTCATGAGGTTCAGTAAGGATAAGTGCTAAGTCTTACACTTAGGATGAAACAAACCTATGCACAGGTATAGAAAGGGGACCAAATGGCTAAGCAGCAGTTCTGCAGAAAAAGGCCTGGAAGTTACAGTGGACCATAAGCTGAATGAGTCAACAGAATGCCCTTGTTGTAAAGAAGTCTAGCAGCATGACAGCAGATAGAGGGAAGTGATTCTTCCCCTCTCTTTGGCACTTATGAGGCCACATCCAGAATACTGTGTCTGGTTTTGGGACCCCCACTAGAGATCACAGAAAAGATCACAGAAATCATAGAAAATTAGAGCTGGAAGGGACCTCAGGAAGTCATCTAATCCAATCTCCTGCTCAAAGTAGGACCATCGCAACTAGATCATCCCAGCTAAAGCTTTGCGTCACTGGATCTTGAAAACCTCCAAGGATGGAGCATCCAGCAGCTCTCTGGGTAGCCTGTTCCAGTTTTTCAGTACCCTCCTAGTGAGAAAGCTCTTCCTAATATCTAACCTAAACTTCCCTTGCTGCAACTTGAGACAGTTCCTCCTTGTTTTGTCATCTGCCACCTCTCAGTCTTGTCTTCTCTTCTCTTCTCTTGACTAAATAAGCCCAGTTCCCTCAGTCTTTTCTGATAAGTCATGTCCCACAGCCCCCTCACCATTTTTGTTATCCTCTGCTGGAGACTCTTAATGTGTCCTTTCTGTAGTGGAGGGCCCAAAACTGAACACAGTACTCCAGAGGTGGCCTTACCAGTGCTGAATAGTGGAAATAATCACTTCCCATGACCTGCTGGCGTCATACCTACCAATGCAATCCAGAATGCCATTAGGCTTCTTGGCTCTTATTCAGCTTATTGTCCTGTGTAACGCCCCCAGGTCCTTTCCTGCAGAGCTGCTGCCCAGCCAGTCAGCCCCAGCCTGTACTTGTGCATGGGATTATTCTGTCCTAAGTGCAGGACTTGGTAGACAAATTGGAGCGAGTCCAGTGGGAGGCAACAAAAATGGTTAGGGTGCTGGGGCACATGACTTCTGAAGAAAGGCTGAGGGAACTGGGCTTGTTTAATCTGGACAAGAGAAGACCATGTGGATTTAATAGCAGCCTTTAACTACTTGAGTGGTTCTAAAGCAGATTTGGGCTAAATTGTTCTCAGTGGTGGCAGATGACAGAACAGGGAGCTGTGGTCTCAAGTAGCAGCAATTGAAGTTTAGGTTGGATATTATGAAACACTTTCTGTTGGAGTGAGTAGTAAAGCCCTGAAGCAGTTTTCCCAGAGAGAGGTGAACTGTGGAGGCTTTTAGAGTGAGCTGGACAAAGCATTGTCTGGGGTGAACTAGTTGAGGATAGTCCTGCTTTGAGCAGGGGGTTGGCGTAGATAACCTCCTGAGGTCCCTTCCAATCCTAATTTTATTTGGTTCTATGTATTTGTTATTCTTTTTAGTCATGAAGTAATCTTTCAGAAATTTAGTAAAAGTCAGGAGCTCACTAACTGTTGGTTAGCTGTTGGGCTTATATTTGACTGGAGTATTTTCTGAAAGGGAAAAAAAAATATCTACTGCCATATGTATTTATATGGAGATGGCTGCATTGTATGTTGGCAGTTTGATCTGTAAATGAAAAGTTTGTCCATATAGTATATTATATAGACAAAGAAAGAGGTAAAACCTTAGAAGAAGTAGTAAAACTGTAAAAGTGTAGACTCCCCGGCTTTTTTCCCCAGAGAAACTAGTTTCTTACTGTTCCAGGTGTGATGCATGTCTCTGTGTTGAACTTCCTTTTCTATCTGAGGGAGATTGCACAGTGTGTGTTTCAGTTGGAAACATTAAATATATTAAAATTGATGTACATATTTTTTTCAATTAAAAGTTTAGAAATGTTTAACTAAAGTGCTACTAATTATTGCAAGCTATTTCATGGCCATAATCCATCATTATAATAAGTCTGTCATGTACCTCAGGGCAAGGAAAAATAGAGAGAAACCCATATTCTAGAGAGAGAATAGAAACCCATATCCTAGAGAGAAACCCGCAGTGGTTCCTAAACAGTGGGTCACAACCCTAAATGGGGTCGCAACATCAGCAGATGGGGTTGCAGGCGTGCAAGGCTATGGCTTGAGAGTGAGGAGCCATGCTGAGGAAAAGTTTGGGAAGCACTGACTTAGAGGTCTATATCTGTTAAGAAAATTTCAATAGAAATATAGCTGTGGGTATGGAAGGAGGGCATACACCAAACTGGGGAGTCTGGACTGGTAAGTGTTCACAACCTTAAGTGCTTGATTTTTAATTTTTTTTCCTGCATGTTGAAAGACTGATACTATGTCCTTGAATACATTTTAAGTAGCCTTCAGAATTTGAATTAGTCTTTAATTACTATATATCTGGTAAATTTACTAAGAGAACAAGAATGGTCCCTAGTTTGAGGTTCCTTCCCACTTTTGCTCAAGTTATGAAGAATTCTATAAGTAGCGGGGGGAAAAAAACCCTCAAACAAACATGGGTCATGCCAGTTCCTCTGTGGCACCTTTGAAAAGTCACTTAATATAATTTTGGCCAGGGAAAAATCCAAATTACTCTTACTAAGGGAGGGGCTCATGTAGTGTCTCTTGTAGTTAAGATAACCACAGTGACTGAAATTGCTCCATTTTGAGTAGCTGCCCAAGGCTTATTTTAAAAGCAAAGGGTGGGACAAACTCAGGCAGATGTAATAGAGACAGAATTATCTGTAATCTCTAGACCACGCACCTCTCCTAACCTGGAACAGAACTGAGTTGTCTGAGTCTCTTCATTGCTGTGCTGTCAGCCAATAGCTGTGAAACCCTGGGAAAGTATGTGCCAAGTGCTTTGTCCATATAGTAGATAACATTGTACTATAGCTACCACTTGCTACTTTAGTCAAATGGCAGATCTCTTTGCTGTAATGCTAAAAAATTGAACCCTATTGATGACTGTCACGCTTGATACTACATTAAGTAGAAGGATGAGTGGTAGGAGTAGAGGCATATGAAAACCATAACTAAGTTTGATAAACAAATTTGGATTTGCATTTTTATCTCGTTTAATCTGCTATTCATGCAAGTGGAATATTTTTACTAAAATTGCTTAATTGTGTTTTCTTACCCACACCAGAATTCTTTGATATCTATTATTAGTAGTAGTACTAGTAGTATTCTTAGTATTATTCAGATTTAGATTATAAAAACTTGAGTAAAGACCAGTTCATGTTTGAGAATTTTTCTTATTTTGTTTGCAATATTATTGGAAACAGAAGAGAGAGAAAAAACACAGTTAACATGATGGCTGGCTAAGCCTGTTAGATCATGTATGTAGGGAAAGGTACACTCCAGGAGTATTCAGTCACTAAGTTAAGACTGTTTTATCAGACTTGGAACCAGCTGGTCTGTAGTCGGCATTGAGAAACAATTTTGTTTCTCCAAAGAAAAATAATTTCTTTTGTTCTGTCACTTGCTTGATGATCCAGTGAATGCCATTTGCTTACATGGTGACCTACTTTATTGAGTAAAATCATCAAGCTGTTACTGAAATGATTTTCATACCCTGTATTAATATAAATTCAGGCTATGTTTATTTTTAGTGATGGCTGTGAAAATCCCTCTGGTTTAATATAGTCATTCTGAAGACATTTAGATGCTGTTATAGAAAATATTTCAAAACACATGAATAAAATGTAATCAGAGAAGAATATGAATATTAATTCCTTTCCCAAAAAACTTGGAAAAGCACACTTATTGTATTGGTTAAAATAAAAAGAATCTCAGACAACTGAATAAACACTGGTGACTTGCTTATCTCCATTTTTTTTTTTGTTTCTAGACTGTTTTGAACCTTAAGGCCTCACTTGTACTAACACTTTAAAGAAATCTCTCATTGGTTCAGTTCCATCAGGCGTAGTATAACAGTTGGTATTTCCCCCAAAATGCTAATGTACATGAGATCTTGAAGTCACTTATTTTGCAGCTACCTACTTTCTTAAATGTTATTTTTTAATGCTTATTAAGGTTTTCTCCAGGTTCTTTTTAGCTTTCCAAGAGTGTCAGGTGTCTCTGAATTTTCTAAAACTTTTTTCCATGTTGCATTTTTTTTAGTGGCATTGAATGGCATGACTATTTGGTACATTTAAAAATGCTGATATACCAAATAAAAATTTTAAAGAAGAGCAATAATTTATATTATTTTGTCTCAGCAGTGTCATTTCAGCTTGCTTCCCTCTTATGATTAACTTCACAACTATATTGGCCACATACTAGCATTCGTTTTCTCCTGACAGACCTGTTGCTCCCCAAGTAAAAACCATGAGTATACAGATGTTTAGGATTTTTGTCCCAGAGTAAAAATGGCAGCTCCAGGAGAAAATAACCTGAGAACAGCTGTGATTAAATTACTCCTGTGAGAGTGTTCATGTCTCTTCTGAGAGACTCCACAATACAATCCTCCACCATCCCTGAGTGCTTTGTCTTTTCCTTTCCTCCCCCGGGCTGGAAAGTCTCTCTCTCAGGCTGGACTTCTACTGCTTCAGCTGAGCTTGGAGCAGAGCATGCCCCCTTCACAATCCCCACATTGTGCTGTAGGGAGACACAAGCTGATCCTGAGCAGTCTAGAGCAACCAGTCAGGATGGCTGTGTGCACTGCTGCCATCTGTCTTCAGGCAGACTGAAAGAGACTGCAGAGCATGCTGAGATGTGTGCACAGGGCCCTGTTAGACACACAATGTGAGTGCTGCAAGCACTCTGCTCTTCTGGGGCTTAATATTTGAATGTCTGTTCACGGGTTTCCATGCAAGTATTTTTCTATCAGAAAAGCAAGCTCAGGAGAATTCTTCTAGATCATTTGAATGTGCATAAGCAACCTGTGTTATTGCTGTCTTTCCGTTATTTCAGGCTATCTGGCTTTCCCACAACTACAAAAGGAGTCGGAGAAGAATAACTTCTACAGCCACAGTGTTTCCAAATCCCACAGCCTCAATAGTTTTCAGATTTACCATGCAAAATCTGACTTTTCCTTCCAAGTTCCTCCCATGGTTCTATTTTTGGGAAAACAGAAGCCCAGGAGTTTGTATTGGCTAGTTTGCAGATGAATTCCATTCTTAAAAAGCAAAAAGCCACTTATACTTTTGAAAAGGAGAATTTTTAGAAAGTCACCAGTTAAAGGGCCTTGTTACATGATACACTTTTGAACTACACAAATGTTGATCAGTGTTAATGCTAGCTTTAGTTTGGAGCAATCATACTTCAAGGCTAAAAGCCCTGTCTGACTGTCCCCATCTGCACAGTTGTGACTTCCCACTAGAGGGCTGGCAAGCGGGGACCTGACTAGGAGCTACAGCTGTGAATTGGCACCACAGGGCTGGTGAGCCAGGAGAGGTTTCTATCCCTGCTCAAGGTAGAGGGGGTGTGTGAGAGATGGGTTGAGAGGGATGAGAACATGAAATTGGGAGGAGGAGAGCTAATAGATGGGATAGATTATGAAATGGGAGATGGAAAGGAAGTGAGGATGAAGGATGGTGAAATAAAGTCACCAATGGAACGATAAAATAAAAAGTAAAAAAAAAAAGGCATGTAAATTAAAGGTGTCATGTTTTAATAAATTGGGATAAGGGGTTGCAGTGTGGAGTGTGCTAGTCATGCTTCCTAGAGTGACTGGGATGTGGGAGCAGTGGCTTTTGGGGGAAGTACTGTCCCATCACTGGGAAGGAAGCCCCAGCTCATGGGGACCCAGTCAGGCCCCCTCTTTTTCCCCATTCCACTCCCCCTAGCAGAGCTGTTCCTGGGGTGGGGGGGGAGTGAATTGGGATGACTGCCCCAGGCCCGGTGCTTTGGGGGGCCCTGTGAAGCTGGGTGGAGTGCTGACTCCCTGCTGCCATTGGATTCACATCTGGCTGCTCAGCACTCCCCTCTCTCCCCCGCCACAGAATTCAGCATGTCCAGCTGCTCGCCACCCTCCGCGCCCCCCCCCCGCTGCCAAATCTGCTACCAGCTTCCTTGTGTCCAGGGGCGGGGCCCTGCACAGGCTTATTTGCTCTGGGCTCCATACCCTGCTCGAGTTGTCTCTGTTCTGTAGACTCCACCCCTCGACCCAACCGTGCCCTGTGACTTGGCTAACTGGAATGAGCTCTGCAGCCTGTGCGCCATGGTGTTACACCCATGGGGGTGAGAGGGGAGTTGGCTTGGTACCATAGCTACCCCCCAGGCAGTAGAGTTCAGGTGGTGGAAATTTTGCCTACACAGAACAGGAGGGTAGGAGAGGGGACATGACATCCTGGGATGCTAAAAGACTGCAATTTGGGTTGGTCATCAGTGGGGAGTGGCCACACACTAATGGAACATGACCTGGATACCACAGATAAGGAAGAAACCTGCTTTGGGGTGGTATAACTTTAAGTTGCCTAAAGTGCATAAAACCAGTTTCGGGTGTTAATGTGTGGACAGTCTAGGGGTTAAGGGCTCCAGAAGCTGCCTAAAATTAATGTGTAACAAGTCCAGAAGTTGAAATGTTTCCCATCCCATTAGTGTTCTAAAACAATATATTTTTGAGTATTATGGATCATTTCCATAATGAGACAGCTTGAAGCAATAACAAAAAGTGATATTTTCTAAGTTTTGCTTCAGATATCTGGTTCTTTTAATCTATTGTATTAATGTTTTGTCTATGTATTGGTTCCTTGTTGTTAAACTCAGTAGTTCATTCTCTAATATTGTCCTTTCCCATTCCTGTGTACTGACTAGAGACCTTAAATGTTAAAAGAGCCACTAAATTCTATGTGAAATACAAAGTTTATTGAATTTGCGTATTAGGAAGATCAAAAGATACCATATAAAAATATTCTCTAAATAGATCAAAAAATGCATTAATACTTACAGTTGGCCTTGATCACTAAATACTAAGCTGTGATCTACCACCATATCTTTTTGCATTGAAACAGTGTTTTAGTAAAACAATTATCATAGAAAATTACAGTTGGAAGGGACCTTAGCAGGTCATCTAGGCTAACCCCTGCTCAAAGCAGAGCTATCCCCAACTAGATCATCCCAGCCAGGGCTTTCTCTAGCTGAATCTTAAAAACCTCCAAGAATAGAGATTCCACCACCTCTCTGGGTAACCTGTTCCAGTGTTTTACTACCTTCCTTATGAGAGCATTTTTTCCACCCCAATAGCTAACCTAAAGTTCCCTTGCAGCTACTTGAGACCACTGCTCTTTGTTCAGTCATCTGCCACCACTGAGAACAATCTAGCTCCACTCTCTTTAGAACCACCCTTAAGGTAGTTGAAGGCTGCTATTAAATTCCCCTTCAGTCTTCTTTTCTCCAAATTAACAAGCCCAGTTCCCTCAGCCTCTTCTCAAATCATGTGCCCCAGCCCCTTAACCATTTGCGTTGCCTTCCTCTGGACTCTTCAATTTGTCTACATCCTTTCTGTAGTAATGCATCCAAAACTGGACACAGTACTCTGCATGTGGCCTCACCACTGCTGAATATATGGGAAGAATCACTTCCCTTGATCTGCTAGCAAAAGCAACCATGTTCCTACTAATGCCTCCCAGAATGCTGTCAGTATACGTCACAAGGACAGCATATTCAGCTTATTGTCCACTCCAGGAAAAGGCATTAAGTGCATGTGCCTGATGTACATTCACCAATATAACTGCTATACTCTGAACTCAACCACAGAGAAAGGACATGTAGAGGCCAGAAGAAATGCTTCAAGGACACCTGGAAGGCAAACGTTAAGAAGTGTGGCATTGACATCACTAAAGTGGGAAAAACTAGCCTGGGACAGGGCTACACGGCAAAACCTTGTGAGAGAACGTAAGCTTACTTTGAGTAAAGCAGTCTTGCCCTGAGAAAAGAATGACAAAAACATTTCATAGATTTCATAGACTACATTTCATAGACATTAGGGCTGGAAGAGACCTCAGAAGATCATCAAGCCCAGCCCCCCACTGGAAAGGCAGGAAGTCAGCTGGGGTCATAGGATCGCAGCAGGATAACCATCCAATTTACTCTTGAAGGTGTTCAATGTAGGTGCTTGAACCATCTCTGATGGCAGGCTGTTCCAGACCTTGGGGGCAAGGAGAATAAAGAAATTCTTCCTTAAGTCCAGCCTGAAATGGTCTTGCAGTAGTTTATGACCGTTCGACCTTGACAAACGTCCCCCCAAATACTGGTGGTCACCCTTGATAAAACTTACAGGTGGCCATCAGATCACCCCTGAGCCTGCGCTTTTCCAGGCTAAAGAGCCCCACGGTTCTCAGCCTTTCATCGTAAGGTCTGTTTTCTTGACCTCTGATCACGCACGTGGCTCTTCTCTGCACTCTCTGGAGCTTCTCCACATCCTTTTTGAATTGTGGAGCCCAAAACTGGACGCAGTACTCCAGCTGCGGCCTCACCAAGGCCAAGTACAAGGGGAGAATAACATCCCAGGATTTGCTTGAGAAGCATCTATAGATGCAAGCCAGTGTTTTGCTCGCTTTACTATCCGCAGCATCGCATTGCAGGCTCATGTTCGTCTTGTGGTCAATGATGACCACATAGCACTGCCAAGCCTATAAGGATACTGTAGGTTTTTCTTCCCATGGTCGAGAACCTTGCATTTTTTGGTATTGAACACCATCAGGTTCTCATCCGCCCATTTGCTGAGCCTGTCCAGGTCAGCCTGGATCACCCGCCTATCTTCTGGCGTGGATGCTTTGCCCCAAAGTTTGGTGTCATCGGCAAGCTTGGCCAGTCCGCTTCTGACTCCAATGTCTGCATCATTAATGAAGATGTTGAACAGTATGTGTCCAAGGACAGAGCCTTGGGGAACCCCACTGGTCACAGGACACCATGACGAGTGACTTCCATCAATTACCACCCTGTGGGTCCGACCACGGAGCCAATTTCCCAGCCAGCGGATCGTGGTGGACTCAAGGTCAGAATTGGCCAGTTTCGCCAAGAGGTGATCATGGGATACCAGATCAAAGGCTTTTTTGAATTCAAGCTATATGACATCAATCTTTTTTCCCTTGTCCAGGTGATAGGTCACCTGGTCATAGAAGGAAATGAGATTGGTCAAGCAACAAACTCGTGCTGGCCAACCCTTAGGATGTTGGCGTCAGCAGGTGTATTAAGGATGGCCTCTTTAATGAACTTTTCTAAGATCTTTCCCAGGATACAAATCAGGCTTAAGGAAAGGAAAACAGAAGGGAAGGAAAAAAGACCAAGAAATCTGTGCTTTGACCCTTATTTTAACCTCCCCCTTTGGTGTCTGCCAGTCCGTTGCTCTAGCATCAGCCAACTTAGCCAGCCTTCTTAGCCATCAATGGACTCATCTACAGCCATTTACTTGACCCGAAGGAGTGATCATCCTCAACCATGAGGGATTGCCACCAACTGTCCATTGTAACCTTCAGGTCCTTTTCTGCAGAGCTACTGCTTAGTCAGTCAGTCCCCAGTCTATACCAGTGTATGGGATTGTTCTGTTCTAAGTGCAGGACTTTGTACTTGTCCTTATCGAGCCTCATAAGATTTCTTTTGACCCAATACTCCAATTTGTCTAGGCCTCTCTAAGTCCTAGTCCTACCCTTCAGTGTGGGCACATCTACATGTCCACTTTAATGCATTCTATTGTGCATTCAAGTGTCGCATCAGCAGCAGTGCTAATAAACTAATGTGCAGTAGAATTAGTCTATTTCACATTAAGCATCAGTAAAAAAGGCATTTACTTTTGCTACTGTGCATTAGGAAAGCTTTATGTGCCTTAACATAGTACCTCATATTAGAGTTACTAAACTTAATGCGCAGTAGCAAAAGCATGTTAATTAACATGTAGATGTGCCCAGAGTCTACACACCTAGCTTGGTGTCTTCTGCAAACTTGCTGAGGGTGCCCTCCATTCCATCTTCCAGATTGATTGATGAAGATATTGAACAAAACTGGCCCCAGGAATGACCCCTCAGGCACTCTACTTGATACCAGCTGCCAGCTAGATATCAAGCTATTGATTACCCTTGAGCCCAATGATCCAGCCAGTTTTTTATCCACCCTACTGTTTTTTCATCCAAGCTATATTTCCTAGCTTGCTTGGGAGACTCTATCAAAAGCCGTGCTAAAGTCAAGGTATATTACGTCCACTACTCTCCCTGCATCCACTGTGGCAGTCATCTCATCATAGAATGCAATTAGGTTGGTCTTGCATGACTTGCCCTTGGTGAATCCATGGTGTTTCTAATTGCATTCTTCTCAAAGTGTGTAGAAGTTACCAGAACATTACACTTTATTTTACAAATGATTTTACTAAACTCCTATATTAATAGCATATGTTATTAATACAAACACAGCTTTTGAAGGAGAAATCTTGCCTCTTGTGCTGAGAAAATAATACTAATTTGCCCTGTTGACCAATCAAAATGGATATACTTAGCAAGGATATTTTTGCAGGAATAGTTTTTTTCATTTAGAAGTGTGGTCTTTGCTGATGCTTCTGATGGTTTTGCATAATTAAGATTAGGGCTCTGTGAATAATACAGTATATGTTTGTGACTATTTGTTTGACATTGAAAATGAAATATGACTTATAGATATGTAATTTATACTTTTAAGCATTGTTTGTTGTAAGCTTAAACAAGATGCTTCCCCTAATACAAAGATTCTTAAACATTGCCATAACATGGCCTTCTTCCTATTCGGCCATATGAAAGATTAAGCAAAGTGTTGGAGAACCCACACTAAACGGTTTCACAGAAACTAGGTTTTCCCACTATCTGTCTTAAGTTTATATTAGGTACGGGCCTTGTTGTACATTACATTTAACATGTTTTAACTGCAGCTAAAACATGAGTGTCTATGTGTTCAGGCAGTAAAACATTCAGTCATTCAAAGTGCAATCATCTTATAGCAGAGTTAGGACTTCTTGAATGAGTAATATTATATAATATGCCTTCAGCTATCACTGGACAATTCCACTGGGATAATATGAGCTATCTGCAGTCCTCTCCCAGCCACGGCATCTACTAGGGACCTCTCTGTGGTACCAAGCATCTGTTGTTGGTCTTTGTTCTGGCACCTTACCAGAGCTTGTTTAAGACTCCTGTGTGATGCTGGGCTGGGACCAACAATCAGTGATCTGTGCCTGAGAAATTGTGTTAGAGAGTGTAATAAACATTGTGTTCAGAATATATTCTAACTTTTAATATGGCACAATCGTGCTTACCACAATTTAAATAAAACATAGGCTTAGTGTCCCATGTGACAAGGCCCTAAATGTTTTGACATTGAAATTTTAAAAAAATTGCAAAGGGTCTTGATCCAATCTTGCTAAAACTCTTACAGTGATATATAAAGTGTTTATTCATATACAGCATCCTGTCAGTGGCAACAAGAACATCGAAACACAGAATGAAGTTGTGCATTAAGCAATTTTTGGCTGGTGCCTACATATGCAGGGACTTGGCACTAAAGTCCTGTAACCTTGGTATGTGCTCCAGTAGCTGGGCAGACCCGGCACCAAAGTTAGCGCTGGGTTATGTCTACATGTGCGTTAATGTGCTTTAACTGATCGCATCTAAATTTGATACCTGCAATTGCAGGTGTCAAGTTCAGGCATGATTAGCCTAATTTTGCCATTTATAATGTGTATTAAGGGTATGCATGTGCAGACATGCACCTGTAATGTGCATTAAATTAGGCTAAAGTGCAGTAATGGATCTCATGTATAAGTGCCTATATAGAACTAAATTACTCTGTATCCATTCAGCTGTGCAGTCCCTTTTAATTTCAGTGGAATACATATTTGTGTGATAAGGAGGAGAGGATTTGTCTACTGTGAACTTCTTAAAACCTCATTGTCATCTCACAGTAGTGTGACTTGGAAGCAGATCCATGGAAGTCATAGAGCCTAAATAAAAATAGAGCGTGTCTGAGCAAGAAAGATTCAAAATTATACTGTATTAACTTGGCAATTGATAATCTCCTAATGAGATAGAACAGATCTTTGTTTTTTTAATAATTAAATCATCCAATTTAAATGTATACAAAAGTTGTTTTTATGATACAGACTCAAATGTGTTTTCATGATGAGTTTGATATGACTACTTTGTGCTTTGCACTAGAAGCATCCTGTTTTAAAGTCTCTGAAGTTTAATCACTTTAAAACAGGCATGCTCTGTTTCATGAAACTAAATAAAATCCAGTGATCCAGCTCTTCTGAGATACCTGGGAAGTAACATCAAGTTTAATCAGGTGAGGGACTCAGCCTCCACAGCCATGGGCAACTGCTGCAGTATCTCAGCTCAGCTGTGGGGGTGCGTGGAACACTCCAGGGCTGGGAGATTGCAGCAGCTGCAATCTCACAGCAACTGTGGTGTGCCCCTGCATTCCTGTGACTGGGACTTCACCTTGGCTGTGATCTGCCAGCCCTAGGTATGTGTTGTGCAGCTGGGACATTGGAGCAGCTGTAGTCTCCCAGCCTCAGGACTGCCTACACATGCAAATTAAAGCTAGATAGAAACCAGCTATAACATTATTACACATGTTTGAGCAATAACTTCATAGCTGGTTGGACCTGTTTAGGGTGCCATAGTTAGTTTGTGCATGTAACCAGTCTAAATTTATTGTACAATTACCTTGTTAATTGCACAATAGTTATAACATGTTGAGATGGTCTTTAATAGTGCATATGAGATCTATGTTCAATGTGAGATATTGATCCACAGGCTATATTGCTTTAAATTTATGAAGGAGTTTATCTTGGCCTTTTGTTTCTAAACTGATTTAAACCCTTTCTCTGACATCTCTAGAACAATGATGGTGGAAGCGAGGATGGGTAATGAACAGAGGTTATATCCTAGATACACCCAGTTCAGTGCTCTCCTTCTAAAGCATCTACTTCGGCCATAATTGGAGATAGTCCATCTAACTCAGAAACCTGTTGGTCTACCTAGTATAACACTTCTTACATTATGTTCTCAATCCAGATATGATACGATTGTCCTGTTTCATAGTTTTTGATAGGATACAAACATGGTTGGAAATGAACAAAAGGCTGCACAGAAGAAAACATGCTAGAAAGAACAATTCATACCTGGGAACTACTGTGAATAGGTTTGCAGACAACATCAAGCATGTCATTTAATGGTATGCCATTAATCCTTTGTTCAGATATTTAAGAATATATTATACTAAATCTGTCCCTTTACAATCATCCCGAAATGGGTAAGCATGCCCTTTATCAGATCGTACTTAAATGTGTGTATTCTGAAAAACAGCTACCGGTATTATACACTATCAAGCAGCAAAAGTGGTCATACTGTGGGTTTTCATGACTAATATACCAAAGGAGGTTAAATATAAAATACAGTTACTCCTCACTTAACGTTGTAGTTACGTTCTTTAAAAATTTGACTTTAAGTGAAACAATGTTAAGCTAATCCAATTATGTCATAGTAATTAACTACTAGCAGGTGGCCAAACAAAGTTATAACCGAACATTGTGTGACTTTACATGAGTATGTTCTCTAATAGATCAGCAACATAATAATGAAACAATGTTAACTGGGACGACATTAAGTGAAGAGTACCTGTAAAGTAGAATTAAGGATATGTGAAAATTAACAAGGAGATGTGACGAGAGTAATTGTTTAAAGAAGTTTTTCTTTAGTTAAGAGATTAATTAATCATACTTTGTATTATTTTAATCTAACAACATCATAGGGGAGGAAGTAAAAATGATTCTATTTGACTTTAATCAGGCTAAAATGTGATGACATTTATGGTTTTAACTTATTTTTCCATTGCAACTATGGTTTTCATTATCTAGTTCTTTCCTTTCTCTTAAAAGGTTATTTTCTTCCTAAATGTTCCCATATTTGTGATTCGTCAAAGATGTACTGTTGATATTTTTGAGATCTATTAATTCGAAATACTTAAAATGTCCATAGTGATGTTTATTGTGAAGGTTAGTAAGCCAAGCATCTCTGATGCAAAGAATGTTTAGCTTCTTTCAAAGAAATGACTAGGCATCTAAGGGTGCATCTACATATTCAGTAGGTATGACGTGATACACTCTGGTGCAGCTCATGCCGCAGTTCATGGCTCCCAGGTGCACCATCTACATGTATACAGTCTACATGGGACTGCAGCAGTCTGAGCCAGGGCAGAGCAGCCTTGGTCTGGTAGCAGGCTCAAAGGGGTCAGCCCTGGGTTCCGGGTAATAGCGTGGAGGTGAGGCGGGGTTGGCCGGGGCACAAGAATGCCCGAAGTGTGGAACCATGTGTCTAGGCAGCAGATGGGTCTAGCCCACTGATGCCTGGGGTGGCCAATTGAAGTGTATTCCTGGGTCAGCATTGATATGTACATTTTGGTGCAGTTATTTTTCAGCATTGTAAGCAAAAATTAGTGGCAAAAATTAGTTTGCTGCAGTCTAATAGCATTGTATGTGTAAACTGTGACACTTTACACTGAAGTAAATTAGTCTGCTGCGCAGTTAAGCACACACATAGATGCACCTAAGGCCACATCCATATGTGTGTGGACATTTTTTCCCCTGGGCACAAGTGGGGATGGCTCACCTTGTGCTCCCACTAGTTGTCCCTGGGGAATGGTTGTGCCATGCATGCTCTGGCGTGCAGCAAGTTACCTTGTGTGGGGTAGGGGTGGCTGGGGCTAGCACTGGGCTGGCCCCTGTAGGCTTACCTGGGTTTCTGGGGGCCTCCCGGGGCTGCAGCAACAATCCTGCTCAGAGCCTAGTCGGCAGCGGAGCTCAGCTCTGGCTAGCCAGGCTTTGGGCAGTGCACACTGCCACTGTGTGCACCACTCCGCTTTTTTTTTTCCCCACGGGTTTTTTGGCATCTGAATATTTAGGGGTCAAAAAACCCTCCACACTGCTCCCTTGCAGTGCAGAGAGTAAATGAGCATACAATGTGTGGTGCTGCAGATGCTCATTTGGGTGTGGCCTAAGAGCCTGTAGGGAGGATTTTGAATTTCCAAGTTGTGTTTTCTCTCTAATAATAATAAACAAAATAACATGAAACAGAAACATTCACATGTACAAGAAATGAAGGTTATCCAACAACTACCCATTATAGGGTTTCTTACGTTTTTGTATGAAACATTTGCAAGTATCCTGGTGGCAGGATAACAGATTGGATAGACTGGTAGTTTGATCCACAGTGGTAATTTCTGTGTTTCCTGAATCTGATTTGATCTATATATGTATGTTTCTCTCACATTAGTATCTGTACCTAAGGACTAGATACTGCACTTAATTTATGTCAGTTCTAATTACATCTTATATATTGTGTTTTATATATTTATCAGAGGTTCAACCCAGCTGTGGTCCATCTGTTTTCCAGAGACCAGAGTCCATCATTATAAATCTTTCCTCCTCCCCCCTCATAATATGTCCAAATCAGTGATTCTTTGAAGGGTGCCACAAGATGTGGAGATAAGCAGATAATTGTACACTTAGGCTCAGTTTCTGCTTGGCCATTCCCCCACTCACACTGCCTGGCCCCTCTGCAAGGAGGTAAGCACTGTAATAATTAAGTTTTTGAAATGAGGTGCCATTCAATTCATAAAAGTTATAGAGGCATGCCTTGAGTCTATTGAAACGTTCCTCGAGTCTAAAGGAGTTGAGAGCCATTGCTCTATAATCACCGTACAGAATAAGGTTTATCCCATACATATTTTTAAAACTCCACTATATTTGGCTTTGAGACTGCATGTTTCAGATACAACCTTGGACACCAAAACAATTCATCTCACTTTCTATGTGTACTGGAGATGTCAGAAGACTATCTTCTTCCAGATGGGCTGAGATGCTAAGGTTAAAGGGGTATCAGCAGTCAGAAATTATGTTGTCATTAGTAATCAATTAAATGAAAAGATTCTAAAATTGTAATACTTATGGTATACTTATTACATTAGACATTACATACATTAGACAAAGTGTCAGAATTGAGGTTTGTTTTTTCTGAATTTTCGTTCTTTTTCAGCTTTCTAGTGTTTATTTCTTATTACAACACTAGTAACATTTTTGGTTAATTCATGTTATCTCTTTAATTATAGTAGAACACATTCACAGATTCAGTTAGGAGTTCAGGTTTTTCTGACGGTTTTGGCCTCTAACTACCTATCACAGTTTTGTCCACTCTTCTGTGAAACATTTGGCACTACTCAAACTTCCACACTCTTTCACTTAAGCTTTTGGGTTTAGAAATAAGATAAATGTAGATAAAACATGATACAGTTTGAATTTGTGTTGTGAATGAACTGGCAAGGCAGGCACATGTAAGTTAATATTGATAGATAGTGTATATAATGGCTGAGAACAATAAACACAGTATAAATAAAATGAATGGTATTGAGTCAGTGTTAGAGGGCTTTGAAAGGAATCTTGGAGCAATAGTCAACATATTTTTAGCAAGCAGTCCACTGCAAAAGCAATGACACAAAAGCAAGCACAGTATTAAAATAGTATTACAGACCTAGAACTGTAGCATAGCTAATCTGATTAAATTTTAAATGTTCTTGAATAGAAACTAAACTAAGATTTCTTTGTAATAATTTCTGGATACTGTTTTCCTTAATAAATAGCATCTGCAAGGACACAAAGGAGAAAAAGACATTTCATTGGCTATGACAGTTTTAGTAATCACTCGCTGCTCTTCTTATCAGGTGGATGTACTAAACAAAAATGCACGTATGTGGGTTTCTTTTAAAAGATAGTTACTTTAGAAAAAACTCTAATGGGGAGGAAAGGACTATCTGCAATGTGAAACATGTTTTGGTTTACAAAAAGTGTCAAAATGTTTGATGTTTTTAATAACTTATATGAAAGAGGAGATGCTCCCTGTTTTTTTCCAACTATTCATTATAAAACCAGTTCTGTATAGTGTGGATGCCCTCAGCTCACAGTAAAGTCAATGTAAGCTTGTCTCTCTTCTTTTTTTCTGACCAAAACTACTAGCAGTACAGCAGTCCATAGCAGTGGGTGACAGTTGTAAGTCTCAGATTTCTGCTTGCCAGCTGATGAAACTAAATTTAGAAAAATCAAGAATGACTTTTAGAAGAGAACGGAGTTTCTTCAAGAAAAATAAGGGTATTGGATCAGATCCTCAACAAGTGTAAACATATATGATTTTGTGTGTTAAAGCCATGAGATTTAATTATAATAGCTCCCTGATTAATTTTTTTATTCTTCTACCATCTTGCTCTTTGTTTACTTCTTCATCATGGTTTACTATATCAGCTAACTTTAAATTAATATTCTGTAAATGATGACACCAATAATGGTAGTACTATGAAATGCTGGAATATCTTTCTGTCTCTACAATTATTGATTAAAGAAATGCATTTATGTAGATACTAAGGCTGGAATATTAACTAGCAATTCTCCTTTGACTTTCCACACCTACACTTATCTTTTTTTCCTTTGTATCTGGCAATACATTCACCTCCGTATTACCCATTCTTTAATTCACTTCTTTAATCCTGCTGCCTTCCTCTTCCCTTAACAGCCTTGGCTTTCCCTCCTTATTCCAAAGCTCTGTCTCCAAGTATAATTTCCATTAATTTATTTTTTTTCTCCTACTTTTATCATCTTGCTTTTTGTTACCTTTACTTCCATAGAAACAAAACTACACTTTTATGGTTCCTCCATCTTGCACTTTCTTGCCAGCCCTTGTTTTCAGTCTAGTGCCTGCCATTTCTCCTCTTCTGGTTCCAGTATCATCAGTAGTATTTGTAACACCACTTGCTTACAATTACTTAGCAGGTCAGTTTTGGGGTCCTAAAATCATCCGAATGAATGATATTCTTCCTAGTTTTCTTAATATAGTCACCTGATACATAAGGGTAAACCAAGAGTTTATCCTATAAATTAATAGTTTGAAAGGGTTTCCTGTAAAAAATAGAGTGGGCAGTGAGGAGTTCATGACAGCATAGCTTATGACAGATAATGGCCTGTTTCACTCCTTCCTAAGAATAAATATTTGAGTAATATATTCTCCTCATGACATGGCTGGTAGGTGCTGCTTTATTTCATAAAATTCTTAAAATAATATTTTCAAATAGCAAATAACACTACATTCAATTTTAATTTTAATATGTGAATAATTAATAAAGCAATCATTGCAGAATACTTTCATAGAAGTGATTGACTGAGGTATCCTTTAATTTCAGGTTTTAATTAGAGATGGCGCCTCACCACTCTAGCCCTCTTGATTGTGTCAGGAACTGGAAAATAGATTTGCTTCAATTTTAAACTTAAAGCAGCAGCTTGTTCTTATATCCCCTTTCTGTGCATTTTGATTATTAACAATGGAAATATGTTTTCATCAGTCTACGAGTGTGGCATGAACTCAACATTTATTGACATTTACTGGTAAAAATTGAATCCTGCCAAGCCTACTTATTCTAAATTTACAAGGTTCCTTTATTGTAATGCTAAAGATTCCCTTTTGAGGTTGCTTAAGTTATCGATCCACATTCTTAAATTATCTATGTTTCTTATTAGGTGACTGTACACATTAAAGATTTTTTTTTAAGTTCAGTTCACATATACACATGCATGCACACCCCCCCCCGTGTGTGTGTGTGTGTATGCATTTGTATCTGTATGCAGACACACACACACACACACACACACACACACACACCTCTATATATCCTCCATATAGTTCCGACATATATATGAGGAAAGCTTGCTCTATATACATGAGGAAAGACTGGGGGAACTGAGCTTTTTTAGTCTAGAGAAGAGGAAACAGAAAGGAGACTTAATAGCAATCTTCAACGACCTGAAATGGGGTTTGAAAGAGGATGGAGCTAGGCTATTCTCAGTGGTGGGAGATGACAGAACAAGGAGCAGTGGTCTCAAGTTTCAACAAGGGAAGTCTAGATTAGGAAGAATTTTCTCATTTGAAGGGTAGTAAAACACTAGAACAGGTTGCCCAGAGGGGTGGTAGAAGCTCTCCTTGGGGATTTTCAAAACTGTGGCTGGAATGATCTAGTTGGGGCTGGTCCTGCTTTGAGCTGAAGGTTGGACTAGATGGCCTCCTAAGGTCCCTTTCAACCCTAATTTTTTATGAGTCTATATATCATATAATTTTATATCTTCCCCATGAAAAATTATGTTAAATTAATCCTCCTACTTTCGATTGCCCTACTTTCTTTCCCATATCCTTTGTTTTCAGTAAGCCTCCAAGATCCTGAAACTATAACATTTTTCTTCCTTCACTGCCCCTCCCCATTATCAGTGTGATGGATTTGTGAATTCACAGATCTTTTACTTATGTGACAAACTGTAGTTAATAGCATTTTTTCATGGCCTCCAGGTAACCTGTTAGATGAGATACTGTAGTGTTGATTTACAAAGTTATCCTTATCCTGCATTCTGTAAGAAATACCAGAAGAAAAAAAGGTGGATCTAATTTCTAGGTCTGTCTCTGGGGTTCATGTACATATATCTATTAAAAAGTGAGGAATTGTGATTTGATTGATTTTTTTGTTTTGTTTTGTTTTACACAGGAAAACTATTTTCCTGCATGTTGAAAAGAGATTAAACAAGTGCACTTCGCAAGTCCATTGGCTAATTAGGCCTTTCTCTAATTCCTTAAAACTTTTGGTATTCCAGAAGCATGCTATGAGTAGGATTTGCTTAGGATTGCACTAGGTCAACTTCATTGCTGCATTCAGCTATACCAAGGGCCAAGGACCTATATTGTAGCCATATAAACAGCAATGGGAACCGTTAGAACACAGGCTTCACCTTGAATTATTTTTAGTGAGATCCCGGTCATTCCTCAGCAGCCACAGGAAGTCAAGAAGGGTTAAATATGACTTTCAGGGAGGTACAATGCTTTCAGGCATTAAACATGTGTGTCTTACAAATCTCCTGTTATGGTGCCTGCATCCTTTCCAGGAACCAAGGATCTAGAAAACAAAAGTAGGTGCCATGTATAGCTCTTACTGCTTCCTGCTTATTCACGCCCATTAGGGGGCATCTTCCCAATGCACTTACTCTCCCTGAGGAAGAGTTACCTTAGTGTATTTGGGGCATAGGACGGCAGCCTCCCACTGCTGGATTTTGGATAAATATTTCCCTTGCCATATCTACACAAGACACTACTATATAGTCATTACTGCACATTTATTTAGTACTTGTACTAGCAAATACCAAATAAATGCACAGTAACTGGAGTTACTGCTTAGTAGTGCCAGCAAACCTCTTTAGGTGACACTACTGTACAGTAGCCAAATAATACTGCACAGTAGTATATTAGCACTGTCCATGCTGTGATGCACTACTGTGCAGTATTTTCCAGCTGTTGTCTCAGTCAGCTTCTTGTGCAGATGTACCTACCATTACTCATGTCTGCTGGTTGTTTGCTACACTATACCTTGCCACTGGTAAGACTAAGTGGGAGGGTATTGGAGTCTAAACTGTAAGGAACATCATACATGCTACGGCATAAAATATGGCAGTGGTATCTTTGGAAAGTTATACCGCTGCATTGGAAAGTATCACCTTCCAGTGTCTACTTGCTTCAGATAGACTGTTTATGCACATTTATTTTGAGAATTATAGAAGACTAGTAGTTCTCTTTATTCTTAGTTAAAGAAATAGGTGCCCTCTTGCAGCCTGTTCAGGATAGTGATGCCAATGCCAAAATAATAAATAGCTGCTAAGAATTGCACACGTTTCATCTGCCATTATCTCAGGGAAACTTCCTCTTTCTGCCAAGAAGGGAGAAACTTGCTTATGCGATCCCACTTAATCCATCTGTAAATACTGTAATTAATATCTTTTGGTCAGCTTGACACTGAGTCTGTCTTAACAGCTCACTTGCCAAGCTCCATAAGATCCCACCCATTACAGCAGAGCTGTGGACTTCAGAGTTGGCATTATTTCAGAGACTTTCAGGACTCCTCCAACTCTTAGCTTGTGGAACACTGGATAGAGTCCCAATCCCCATAAAAAAGAGAGACAGAATACTAGTTAGAGAAGTGTCTTGCAAACCATACATGCAGCTCTCATCCCCTCAGAGAACAAAATATTTTACTTCTCATGACAGATGAGGCTAAATGCTCTACTCATATTTCTTAGCTTTAGCCAAGAGCATTCTAGAAATGGATTGCCTACAAACTGCTTCTATTAGAATTAAAAGCTTTGGCTTAATTGAACTGTAGAAAAAGGCACAACTAAATAAATTCTACTAATAGTGAATTTCACCTCAGTCAAAATTAGAACTAGATTTATAACAACAACATCAAAAGCCTGTTTGTCAGTATTTCTGGGTCATGGTTGATGGGATTTCTTAATTAAGAATGTAGAATACATGCATTAGCAATCAAATGGTGCTATATAATCTGTAAAACGTATCTTGGCATTTAACTAGTCATACTCAGGTCAGTATTGTTGGTTTGGGTTTGACTTTGCAAGTTGTTTAACCAGTAAGCATAGTTCTACTAGAACACAAAGCTGATTCTAATCATTTCAAAAGTTCGGGGAAGAGGCTTTTTACATTTCATCATAGTACAACTTCAGAAGCTGAAATGATTGCCTATAAATGAGCAGCTGCATCTTCAGTGCTACAGGCTTAAATTAAGGTCCCAGAGTCCCATAGGTTTTGTGTTCCATAGCACGTTAGCAAGAAACCTACAAATATAGCAAGGCTCATGTTCTACGACTGCACACAATCCATGTAATATTCATGATTAGTAAGGCAAATAAAATGCAGTCTTACAACAGATGTTGCAGAACAATCAACTGTAGAAATGGGAAGTATAAGATAAGAAAAGGTCAAATGTAATGGCCAATGTAATGTGACCACTGTAAATTTTTTTAATTTAAAATGGGAAATATTTTATGATATGTAAGATTTGTTATAATTTTTTAGGTATAGAATCTAACTATTGGTGGTGGTTTGCCTTGAATTAGTCCCCCTCCCACTCTTACAGCAAGGAAAATCAGTTGGGGGAGTCAGGTGGTCCCACCCCCTTGCCTTCTGCCAGCACCAACTTCTCCCTCCCTCCTTGCTGTCAGACCCTGCTCTACTTGAGCACATGCAAGTGAGGAGCAACTTTGAAAACACTGAGTTTGATATAGTCAAATTACTGCAGGTACTTATAGACTTGGTTAATTCAGAATTCATGCGTTTTACCTGTTTTGAAACTGCTGCATATGTTAGCACAGAAACTCCATGAATACACTTTTAAGCAGCACTTTTATACCTACTTATATATAGTACAAACTATTAGTTATATTAGTCCAAAGCCAAAAGACTCATGATTTACCATATAGTTAATAGGGCTGGGCCCTGGCAGAGTCAAGTATTTTAAGTCCGTGACCCTACAGCTCATCACCGCTCAGTATGTGTGTGTACTCTAGAAGGTCCCTCCTCCCCCATCCAAAGGGTTCATATATGACTTTGTGTCCTCCCCTCCCCCTCCCATAACTGGAACTGGCTGTTCTTGTCATGAGTCCTGATTGTTCTTGTCACAAGTCCTGGGACCTTCCAGACATGTATATGTAGACGATACACAGGACAGACTGGCCTGGCTCTGCCTCATGAAGGGTGGGGCCGCACTAATCATATGTAACAAGCTGAGAGACTGGGGTGCTAGAGGGATTGTAGATGAACTCTTTGGAGTCCTGTTTGGTAATGTTTGCCAGATGCTTACGGCTGCGAAAGAAACAGAAATAATTGAAAATGGGAAAGAAAGGTGCAACTCAGCTGTGGGAGTAAAGATATACATGCAATCTAGTGACTCACTGTGACTTTTAAAAGCATCAGTGCTGAAGGAGACTGTATAATGGGCACTACTGTATATCTTATTCAGATGGGCTGCATTAACTTGTCTTTATGATAGGTTCCCATCAGCATTTTAGTCTTTTGGCTAAGATTAAGCATTTTTGCCATCCAGAGGAGGATGTAAGGGCTGGTTCTAGCCTGGGGCTGGCCTGGTATTGCAGTACTTCTAGGCCTGGTACCAGTTTCCTCCTAGGGGAACAAATGACTGTTTTTTAAGAGAGACACACACACACACACCCACACACACACCCATCAGTATGTTTGGCCAATATGGGCCATGTGTTTTATAGTTACACTTATTGCTGATTGCGTTTAATCACCTTCATAGTTGGTTCCACTAGTGAGAACATGTTGCTTTTTGGCAGCAGTTTAGTGATAGACAGTGTATTTAATGAGGTTTCCTTGTATGCAAATGTAAGATGAGATTTTTTTCCCCAGTTTGATGGCGGCAAAAAACCTTGTCTTGTAGTCGAGTAAATATGTTTTGCTAGAGATGCATCAATTGATGCATGCCAGCGTATTATTTGCCCTGTTGGCTGCAGCATTGCACTGCTAGGTCATATTAATATCACGGTCTATGATTACCCCCAGGTCCCTTTCATTAGTGGTGCCTAGTCAGTTTGTTGCCAAGCCTGTAGGTGTGTAAGGGAGATTTTTGTCCCCTGGTGGAGCACTTTACATTTCTCGACATTGAACTTCATCAGATTCTGATCTACCCAACTTGGCAGCCGGTCTAGGTCCACCTGTATCTGCAGCCTATCTTCAAGCGTGACCATGCTTCCTCATAGCTTGGTGTTGTCTGTGAATGTGGCCAATGAACTCTTCACCCCTGAATCCAAATCATTGATAAAGATGCTGAAAAGCACTGTACCATGTACCAACCCCTAAGGGACACCACTGGCCACTCCTTGTCAAGACAACACAGTTCAATTCATTAGATGTCTCTGGGTCCTACCCTGCAAC
>NW_017728947.1:64600621-64610383 GCF_001723895.1 Crocodylus porosus | reverse complement strand
CCTACCCTGGGGGTGTTTAAGAGGAGGTTAGATGAACATCTTGCTGGGGTCATTTGACCCCAGTCCTCTTTCCTGCCATGGCAGGGGTCGGACTAGATGATCTGCTCAGGTCCCTTCCGATCCTTGAAACTATGAAACAACATCAACCTCCTCTCCCTTACCCAAGTGGTGAGTTACCGGATCATAAAAGGAGATGAGGTTAGTAAGACAAGACCTGTCCACGACGAAGCCGTGCTGGCTGTCATTCAGAATCCTACCTTCTGCAAGTCTATCACATATAGACTCCTTGATGAATATTTCCAGGATCTTCCCTGGGATAGAAGTTAGGTTGATTGGCCCCTGGTTATCTGGGTCCTCCCTCTTCCCTTTGTTGAAGATGGGCACAACATTGGCCCTCTTCCAGTCCTCAGGGAACTCTCCGGAGCACCCTGAGTTTTAGAAAGTTTTTGCCAGCGTTCCCGCAATGACTTCAGCCAGCTCCCTCAGCACCCTCAGATGAAGTTCATCTGGTCTTGCTGACTTGTATATGTCTTATTTTTTCAAATGATCACACACCAGTTCTACAGTAATATTAGGAAGGCAGTCATTCCTACCCTACCCGTTCTGTACCCACTCTGGCATGATTTTGCCTTTGGGTTGGTGAAAGACTGAAGCAAAGTAATCATTCAGGAGTTCAGTTTTCTCCTGAGTGCTAGTAACCAGCTGTCCTGAGTTGCTGAGCAGTGGCCCCACACTCCCATTTGTTTTCCTCCTGTTTCCTACATACCTAAAGAAGGACTTCTTGTTGTCCTTGACTCCCATCACTAATTTTTGTTCAGTTGCTATCTTAGCCCTTTGAATCTATTCCCTACAAGTGCAGGCCATTGTTGTATAGCCCTCCTTCGTGCTCCAATCTTCCATTGTTTGTATGCCTCTTTCTTCTTGAGAGGACCATGATTTCCCTGTTTAGTGAAGAGGGCTTCCCAACCCTTTTGTTACCTTTCCTCCATGTGAGAATGGATTTCCTTTGTGCTTTGAGGATCATGTCTTTAAGTAATGACCACTCTCCATGCACTCCTTTCACCTTCGGCCCCTGGTCCCACAGCCCTTTCCCTACTAGTGACCTGAGTTTGTTGAAATTTGTGTTTTTGAAGTCCAAAACTTCAGTCCTGCTATCTGATTCGTCTGCCCTGCGACGGACAGTGAACATGATGATTCCATGGTCGCTGTCACCCAGGTTACCTTCTATTTTTAAGATTTGTCTTATAGGAGAAGCACAAACTAATGTAGTGGGGGAGATGCAATTGGAAAATCTACCTTTACATACAAGTAAATATGTATCATCTTACATGTGACAGCATCTTGTCTATTATTCCTAGTTTTAGATACTGAGTAGGAATTTGGCCTTCAGGGACAAATTACTATTGGCTAGAGATCATTTAAAGATATTTTTATTTGATAAGCATTAAATTTTCATAAGCATGTTTTAAAGTATCATTTAAGGTTTTGAGAATACTTCATATTTTAGTAGAAACCTAGGATTGTTATTTAATAATCTTAGTTGATTTATGGTTTATGACGAGACAAATTACGGAAATACATTGCAATGATTTCTGGGTTTGATATTATTATTTGCCCCTGGCATCTGTTTCAAATACAGTGTTGGCGAATGTACAGTTTGTCTCCAAGTCTTTTGTGCCACAAACCTCACCTCAGGGGTGCTGCATTGCAGGTGCTGCCAATGCAGCAGCAGCAGTCAAATAAAACTGCCCCGCATGTACTTGGCTGTATTTGAACTCTGTCCAGCCTCAAGCAGGCAGGACCTGCCTTGGGCTGTGCAGTCTTTCCTGGTGTGGACCTTCTATGCTCCTCCCAGAAACAGAGCCATGGAAACTGGACTGGAAAGAGCTGCACGGCACAAAGCAGCTACTGACTGTTTTAGACTGTTCAGAGCCCAAATGCAGGAAGAGCACACATGTGGAGCTCTTCCTGGGCTGCAGCCCTTCCTGGGCTGGATGTGCTGCAGTGTCAGGTACTTTTAGTTAGTGGCAGTGATGCCCAGTTGAGAAGCACCGAGGTAAGTTGAGACAGTACCACAGTATTTCTCAGTTTGGTGTGCTGCCACATTCAAAAAACAGTGAGGGGTATCTTGGCTCTAAAAAGGTTGAGAACCACTAACCCTTACTGTGGGCATATGAGCATCCCAGGCTCTTTATTAGATACTTCTTGCTTTAGTCGTATCATTACAGTACACTGTGCCCCCACCCCTTTTTGAGTCCTATGTAAAGCTAAATAACAGTTAATTCAGTCTAGTGTTTCCACTCCTCTTTATTAAGCATATAACACAACATGTTCTGTATGGAGAAAGACCTTTTTCATAACATAGAGACAGATTCTATTAATTAGCATGGGATTGCAGGGTTTTTTCTGGTGAATCAGCCTGATATCAGGTACTTGATTCCTACATGAAGGTACAGAGGAGTTACTGCTGAGTCGCAGTATATTTTATTAACACCAGCACAAAGCAGCTACTGACTGTTTTAGACTGTTCAGAGCCCAAATGCAGGAAGAGCACACATGTGGAGCTCTTCCTGGGCTGCAGCCCTTCCTGGGCTGGATGTGCTGCAGTGTCAGGTACTTTTAGTTAGTGGCAGTGATGCCCAGTTGAGAAGCACCGAGGTAAGTTGAGACAGTACCACAGTATTTCTCAGTTTGGTGTGCTGCCACATTCAAAAAACAGTGAGGTCCTAAAGGGAAAGACCAAGAAACAGTTAAAGTTGCATGGGAATTTAGGCTGCGATTTATATCGCTAAGCAAGGGCTAAATAAAACCCTTATGCCTCCCTAGTACAACTGAGTATGTTTGGTATAGATACAGCATGAGTATATTATTTAGCAGAAACCCCTCTGTGTGCATTCTTTTCATCTACATCAAATTGCAGATGATGCAGTTCTCTTTCATTCACAGCACCTTTCAACATGGGAAGATGGATGAGGGTCATTTGTCTGAGTTAAAGCAGATAAACAGGGACATATGGAGAATAAGTGTGATCTCTTGAGATCATATTCACCTTCGTTTTAAGAGAGTGGTTCACAACATTTCTGTCTTCTTGTGGACCCCTGACTTCTGCTTTAGTCCCAGTAAATGCCTTCATTTTGTGTGAAGATTGTAGTATTGACCTATCCCTGTTCCTTTGACATCCAGATTAGGTTACTGCAATGAACTGTACATAGGCTATCACTGGAGACCACATGGAAGTGGAACTAGTATGTAACAGCCTGATTGCTTATCATTTTTAGGTAATGGGGTCCTATTAAACTATTTCTTCAAAGGCAGAACTGCTCCGGGTCCTATTAAACTATTTCTTCAAAGGCAGAACTGCTCCCTTATCATTTTCAGACACAATTTTGATATTCACTCTTAGTGCTTTGTTTTGAGAATTGAAGTGAACTGATGAGGTCTTTTGCACACTCTTTAAGGTCATGACATTTTCAGTGGAGGGAACTCAGTTCCTGAATTTGTATCCCACATTGTTTTCTGAGTACCAGTTTATTGCATATATTTTATGTTTTAAGGGTTGACATGAATGCCATTTGTTAGTCTTTTGCTTTAAGTTATTTATCAGTCTCTAGCTGCTTGGTTTTGGCTGTTTAAATTTAGTCAACAAGTGTTATCTGTTTTATAATGTATACTTATATACTTTATAATATTGTAAGATACTTATGGTGGGAATATTTAAAAATGCTTTGCCAAGAATGGCAAGAAAGTATACATCAAAATAAACAATTCTGTGCTAATGGATTATGGGAAAAAAGTTCTATAACTTTCACTTTATAGATAAAGGGAGTTAGCTGTATTAGTATGAAGTCAGTCAGAATGCTGGGCAGACCTTATGGACTAAGTCAAGGGTGTCAATGAGTTAGATGAGTGGCTGGGAACTGGTCCACAGTCCAGATCAATGCCATGGGATCTATGACTTCCCCCTCCCCCACATGCCTGATCCAGCACCCATTGCACCCGTTCTGCCTTGTCCAAGACATGAGCCTCAAGCAGTACCTGCTCCAGCTGGTCCAGGATCAGTGCCATGTGCAGCACAGTGTCAGATTGACCAGAATGGGTGCTACATGCTGGGGACCCACAGACTCGAACTCTCCCTTGCCCCCCCTTGCTTGCCAGGTACAGCACTCTCTCTGGCTGGTCCAGGACTGCAGCACACATGGTACCCATCCCAGACCTGCTGTAGCAGGCATCATGTGACTTGCATCCTGAACCAGCCAAAGAAGATGCTGTGGGCCCTGGATCAAACATGTGGGGAGGGAGGGTGCCTCAAACTGGCCCCACATGGGGCCAGCACCAGGTGCTGGATGATGTGGCTCAGTGGGGCAGATCTGGCTCATGGGTTGTAAGTTTGACATACCTGGTCTATGTAATTCAGAGGCGTAAGCTTTCGTGAGAAACAGCTTATTTTCTAAGCACCTACAAGACAGCTTAGTGTGGCCTCCATTTGCTAGGTACTATACAGAAAGAAAATTATAGTCCCAGTTTCAAAGAGTTACACTGTAAAGTGTAAGGTATAACAGGTTGATGAAACCAACATGGAGGTTTGGTTGGGTGGCTGAAAGGCAAGTTAACAAAACACAATTAGCAAAGCCTGTTATACTTCTTAGAGATGGTAATCACAACTGGCCACCTGCCTAACTGTTTCTCTATAATAGGTGCATTTCAATAATGGCAGAGGGAATAGTGTTTAATTCAGCATGAAACAGCAGAGTTTTACCATGATCTTATGGGAAAAAACTAACTGGTTCCACAAAGAAATAGGATAAATACAACTTCATTAGCAAGGAATAAAGGACAGGATAGAGTGTGCTGAATCTGAAAGGATCAAGATACAAAAAATAAATCTTTAAAATGTGTCCTGACTACTAATTTGTTTCTTTGGCATCTAGCAAAATGAGACCTCAGTGCTACCCTGGAGGCCTTTGGGTTCTTTTCCACCCTGGGTTTCCATTTATATTTAAGAAGTAGGATTTGAAATTGTTATACTTAAAATATTAATTCATGGCTTCTTATAATGCTTAACCCCTGCCTGAATGTATCATTCTGTGTGGTCATTATATGCACTGCATTTCATTATGATGTCACACAGGATTATGATTTAAATAAAAGGATAATACATGGGAACAAATTAATTCTTGACAAATTATTTTTCACAAACACATTTGCAGATAAAAAATTTTACCTTTTTCACTTGATAAGGTGGTCACAGTAGAATTATATAAAGTTACTGAAGAATAACAAAATACTAATGTAGTATCTCAGCAGAGGCCAGTAACCTGGAATCTGTGATATGTTCCCTCAGAACAAATGAATACGCTAAGGGTTTTAGTAGATTACTTGATTTCTTTTTCATTGGCCTGATCTAAAAATATTTTCCAAAGCTTTAGAGAGGCTTTCAAACCTTGGAACTTGAGAAGCATTTTTAAGAGAATGACTCCCTTGGAGAATTGATCTGTTACCACACGAAATTACAAGATGCATCAGTTCCTACAATTTCTTAAGTACATTTTACTGTTTAAATGGGTAGGCTTTTTACTTTAGTAATTGTGTGTGTGGGAGGTACTATTAAAAAAAGTTCATATTTCTTTAGTGTAGCATAAAAGATATAATTGCAAACTGAACTCTTACTTTCCATGAAAAAAATCTCAAGTGCTTCCAGATATCTTGAAAAGTAGTCATTTTTCTTCTTATTCAGTGGTCACTTTTCAAGATCAGGGTCAATTGTTTCCCCCCCAGTAGATTTGGAATCAATTTAAAGTGCGACTTGTGTGCTATGAATAAAAAGAGAGAAATCTGTGAGAATAGCTTACTAGTTTTGGAGTATTTTTTATAGCTTTCTCTTTGCAGGGCTGGGTGCAGCAGGCAGAAGTGCAGTTCCCAGCTGTAACTCAGGGCAAGTTCTGCAAAGTGTTCTGAGTTACAACGGTACCCCAGACCAAACAGAGGTTCACTGGTGGTTCCAGGAGGGAGGGGAATCTGGGTAGAAGCTTGTGGCCAGGTTCCCCTAGCAATGACCAGAGCTTTCTGCCAGTGCTTGCACTTTTCAGAATGGGAGGGGGGGGAAGACAGCAGAGGGAGCTTGTTCTTGGGGCTCCCCAGCTGGGTGGGGTGGGTGAAGTAGTTGGGGTAGGTGAGTTGGAGCTACAATACACCTGCCCTAACCTCCCGGGGGAGGACTGAAAACCCTACAACCTGAACTCCCTCCACTCCCTTTTCTCCCTCCCATTCTGAAAACAGGCTGGGAGTTCTGCAGACACAAGTTACAAAAGACACTACATTTTGAAAAGTCTTCATCTGATTCCTAATGCAACAAGGGGCCAGATTTTTACCCAATCGGCCATTTTTGAAGCTGCCTGCAGCCATGGACTTGTTTGGTCAGAGCTATAAACTGCTTTGTGTGTCCAGATCAGGCAAAAAATTGGCACTTCTGTCTTCACCCTTACATTGTCAAGGAAAAGTTATGCTTGTGTTTTATTACTTGTAGATTTGTTAATTGAATGCTCTTGAAAAGCTCTGTGCCTTTGACAATCATCAGACCCCTGTGTTATATACCCCCAAAACATAGATATAAAATAACACATTTTAATTCACACTCGTGTAAGATTTTGGATCAGTCATATGTGTGCTGTTTTACCTCACTTATCTTCCCATGGATGAGTAAAAAAAAAAAAGGCATTTGCAACACTTCTTCATACCCCCAAAATAAAGGCAAAAAGTAAAGAGCAAAACCAGTAACAGAACATCATGTAACCAGTTTCCTTTCTCTTAATGTAAATTCTATTAGTAATAAATAGCATTTAAAGTTTCTGAATTTTCTTAACATGCATTTCAATTTCTTTCATTCTTACCCATTTCTTTATTTTAGTTTTATTGGTGACTTGCCTCATGAGCAATAGGAAAAATCTGTTTGTTCTCTAATTATAGAGATTTGAGATGGAAAAGAATTGTTTATTTAATGGGTCTCTGTAACAGAACAAGGTATTCAAGTATCTCTTTTATTTTTAAGTTAACTTTTAAATGTTTCAGTTAGTGGGAATTTTTAGCACTTCCTTTGGGAGACTTACAAAATATACTGTCTTTCAATGTCATGAAGTTTTATCAGCTATGAAATTTTAATTTGCTTTTTCCTCAGTTTCATTCTATTTTACTTATACTGTCACCCTTTTAAACACGAAGAGTAAGTCTTCAAGGTGCTGAAGGTTGTTTCAGTTTGGAGGAGAAACTGGTGATGGAGTCACTGGCATGTGCTTTTGAATAAGTCCTACAAAGACATTAACTGAGAACATACACATTTGTGTTTTTCCTGAACAGAGTAATTAAACAAAGGTAGACCATATGTTTTGTTCTCAGTGGCCGCATCTATACTTTCATTAACGTGCTGTAGTTACTGCACATTAAGTGTAGTACTTGATTATACAAGTACTAAATTTAATGCACAGTAACGATGGCATGTTAATGAAAGCATAGATGCAGCCACTAAGAAGAAAACAAATAGTCTACCTTTGTTTAGTACTTGTATAATCAAGTAGCACCAGTGAACACCTTTTTAGTATCATAATAATTATGTGCAATAGCGTGTTAGCACTGTTTCTGCTGTTACATGCTACTGCACAGTATTAAGCTACTATGCAGCTAGTGTCTCATGTAAATGCACCCAGTTTAAGCCTCTTTCAGCCACCACTAAAGCCAGTAAGCTGTCTTTCCAGATGTTTTCTAGATCTCTCATGTATTTGTGGCATTCTTTTCTCTGTTTCCCAGTTTTTTTCAGCCTCTCCTTCAAAGTTCACATATCTTTCCAATACAATAGCCGCAGAAACTCCTTTGTTCACATATGTCTTTTTTGCATGGTGACGTGCTTGTGTTTTATGTGAAAGTCACTATTATTTTTATAAAGAAGCACAGTTGTTTCTTGTACAGCTGTCAAATGAATAGGACTAGTTATATGCCTCAGTTTCAGTGAGTGCTAGTCCAAGCTATAAACAAATAACTCCTTGTCCTTTATATTAGTCAAATATTTATAATTACCATCATCTGCTTTATAATTTGTGTTCAAACAAGATACTCATTCCATTCTTTTAATCATTCCCCATAAATTCATCCAGCTTCTTAAGCATTATTTTTTATTGCATCATTACCACCTCCATTTCTTGCTTATGCCCACAATAGGACATTTCTTCAAACTATTAACCTCAGGGCTAGATTTGTAAATCACTCTTGTGATCTGATTGTAGTGGAGTAAATATTACAAGTTGCTATACAACTTCAAAAAATCAATACATTTCAAACCTTGTTTGGCTACTTTGCAGACTTTGAACCCATTGAGTTTCACTATCAGTTGTACCTACCGTGTCCTAAAATCAGTCAGAGCAAAATAATTTGGTGAATATTTTATAAGTATTTGCAAGAATACTTAACTGTATTAGTTAGTGTATCTAACCCTGCCGTCTGGCATTACATTTCATGAAATGTCTTGTATAGTTGTGGAAACTTTTAATGTTTCACTAAGCATTTTTTGATATAGTTAGGGGGGGATGGGGAAATGTCACACAGTATCGTAGTGTTTCTGAATACTTTTTGTTCCTATGTCAAATGTTTCAGAATCCTTAAAAAGGTTAGTCTGGATATAAAGATATCACGTTGTATATAATAGGACCTTCCAGTTGAGGTAGTCCTTATTTAAACTCTGAGTTAACATGGATGATGATCAGCAAAGTAGTTAAGATATTTCAATGTACAGGGCTGTAGAAATTTAAATGGTACCAAAAGTTAACAAATTTCCTTTTAAAAATTATGATCCTCACATGTCTATAATTATTTTCTTCAAATTTGATGGTATGAGTAGTTGTGTTGTATTATATATCTATTATAAGTATTGCTAGGTAGGTGGCTTCCCAAATCAGGATGTAAATGACATAATTGTTTCATATTTATACTAGATCTCCCATTAAAACTGGTGTTTATTTCCTAATTGATACTTACTTAATATATAGGAATATTACACATAACTGTTTCCATACTTGTTGAAGTACATCATGCTGTCCATACTACTGTAGAATGACAGAAGGTTTCCTTTGCTCCAGATATTCCTAGAACTACTTAGTTTCTTATTTCCTTTAAAAGGAATCTTATTTTTCAAAAATCGCATACTTTACCCACCAACTTTTCCCATTTTGTGGGTATGTGCCTTGTGATTGTTCCTCATTGAAGATATGGAAATATTTTTTAAATTATATTCATACATTCAGTTTCACCAGACTCTTCAAGTAAATGAAATAATAATTTGAATGTGGATAGGTTCAGCTTCAGCATTGTAAAAAACTATAGTGCTTTGTAATGGGCCTGAGTGTAGCAGAGCTTGGCATATAGGGGGCTAGAGGGCAGAGATGAGGATCATAGCAAAGTGGGGTTGAAATGCACCTCAGGACATCATCTAGTCCAGTGTTTCTCAGCTTGTGGGTCACGTCCCAAAAGTGGGTTACAAGAATATTTGAAAGGGCTGTAAGTCCCAGAAAAAATCAGGAAAGCACAGGTTTCCCTTTGCAGACTGGTAACATTCCAGCCTGCAAGGAGCTGCGTGGGGCAACTGGGGGCTGTGCATGCACACGCATGTGACTGGCATGCAGCCAGGCAGGGTCATGGGAGCAGCCCCAGCAGCTGGATATAGATAAATCTGTGCGAAGCGGGGTTGGATGTCAAGGGCTTTGGGACTGTCGGGGGGGTGTG
>NW_017728947.1:64579325-64600511 GCF_001723895.1 Crocodylus porosus | reverse complement strand
GGGGTCCTTCGAGGGTGGCAGGAAACTACCTACCTGCGACAGCATCACCGAGGTTAGTGCCCATACTTGCAGGGGTGGAGCAGTCAGAAGACACTGTCCAGGGGGCAGGTGAGGCCATGACCAGGCTGCCTGGTATTGCACAGGAGCCCCAACCCAGGGCAGAGGGTGCCACAGGCCTCCCTTCCTCCTCTCTCCAACCCATGTCAGGATCAGTCTCACTCCACTGCCAGGCCAACTGCATGAGCCAGAGCTGCTGCAATCACCATGCTCTGTCCCAAGTGGAACACAGCCAGTTGAGGGCTCCCTCTGGCAGATCTTGTGGGGCAGAGGGCTGCAGGTTGGGAGTGAGGGTCACTGGCATGGCCTGGAGGGGGGGGAAGGGTAGGTCAGGAGTGAGGGGCACCAGCAGGTCCAGGGATCCGTGACTTGGGAATGAGGGGCACCATCACAACCAGGGGGCTATGGTTTGGGTCTGGCCATTGATGCTTGCAAATGGGTCCTGATACAAAAAAGGTTGAGAATCTAATCCAACCCCTTCTCAAAGGAGGACCATCCCCAGCTGTATCATGCCAGTCAAGGCCTTGTCTAGCTGGGTCTTAAAAACTTCCAAGGATGGAGATTCCACAGCTTCTCTGGGTAACCTGTTCCAGTGTTTTACAACCCTCCTAGTGAAAGAGTTTTTCCTTATATCTAACCTAAACTTCCCTTCAGTCACTCAATCAGCAAATGCATATTTGCCAAGTCACGCAGTAACATCTTCAGTGACCATGTGTGCAGTTCCTGTAGTCTGCCACTGAACTTAGTCAGCAGGCAGCCATCAAGGGTATGCAACTTGGTGTGTGTTTTGACATAGCTTCAGTTTGGATTGTCATGAAGACCCCAAAAGTGGAGACTGGCTATGCATAGACCTTGCCCTGTCTGCTGCACTTCCTTTGCTGCGACTTGAGACCCTTGCTCTGTCATCTGTGACCACTGGTAACAATCTAGTTGCATGATCTTTGTAACCACCATTTAGGGAAATTAAACCCACCTAAGACTTCTCTTTTAAATGAGCCCAGTTCCTTCAGCCTCTCCCTGTAAAACATATGCCCCAGTCCCCTAACCATTTTTATTGCTCTCTGCTGGACTCTCCAATTTCTTTACATCCTTGCTGTAGTGGAAGACCCAGAACAAGACACAGCACTCCAGAAGTGTCTTCACCAGTACTGAATAGAGGGAAATAATCACTTCCGTCTATCTGCTGGCAACACTCCTCCTAATGCTAATGCAACCCAGTATGCCATTATCTGTCTTTGCAACAAAGGCACTCTGTTGGCTTATATTTAGCTTATTGTCCACTGTAACCCCCATATTCTTTTCTGCAGAGCTGCTGTTTAGCCAGTCAATCCCCAGCAGGTACTGGTGCATGGGACTGATCTGTCCTAAATGCAGGACTTTGCACTTATCCTTGTTGAACTTGGAGGGCACGTCCGGACAAGCGCGGATGTGCAGTATGTGGCACCACAGACCCATCCACAGTGTCGCACACGCAGGTGTTCCTTGCAGTGGGGGGATGTGAGGCTTTTGATCCTAGGAGATCTGGGAGTCAAAAAAACCCACACCAAAAATCAGGGCAGTGCACATAGCGGCAGCATGCATTGCCCAAAGTGGGAGCTTGGCCAGCCAAAGGCACGCTTTGGCTGCTGACCAGAGGCCCCCAGATAAGGCTGCTGGGGCCAACGTAGTTACTGGCCCGAGTCTGCCCTACCCCATGAGTAACCTTCTGCGCTCCAGAGTGTATGTGACATGGACATTCCCCAGGGACAAGTAGCAGTGGCACAAGGGTTTCCGCTGCTATTTGTCCGTGGGAAACATGTTCCTGCTCATCTGGATGTGCCTCATAAGACTTCTTTTGGTCCAGTTCTTCACTTTGTCTAGGTTTCTCTGAATGCTGTCCCTACCCTCCAATGTATCTACTGCTCTCCCTCTCTTGGTGTCATCTGCAGACTTGCTGGGGGTGCACTCCATCCCATCTTTCAGGTTGTTAATGAAGATATTGAACAAAACTGGCCCCAGGATTGATCCCTGGGGCACCTGATACCAGCTGCCAGCTAGACATGGAGCCATCGATTACTACCCTTTGAGCCTGATGATACAGCAAGTTTTCTTGCCACCTTTATGGTCCATTCATTCAACCTGGACTTCCTAGTTTTAAGAGGCTCCCTAAGACTGCCAAATAGAATGGAGAGTTTTCATTGATTATTTGCCCTTCTTCCCCCTCAGTTTCTCTTTGTGCTTGCTGTTATTTTGGTTTTAGTTAGTTTCACCTCAGGAATGCTCATCGGTTGCAAGAACAGCACTGTCACCCTGGGGTGATACAGAAAATGGTAGCTATGTTTCTACAGTCAGCCACAACCAATAAGAAGCAGCCTTGCAAACAATAGAAAGTTTTAATGTTGGTTTTATTATACTATCTTTTGTTTTTCCTTGTCTGCATGACTCTGGCAGCCAACCTTGGGAAGCTGTGATTAGCAGTGCCTAAAGCGAGGGGTTTGGATACATGCAGTGATGGCCGAAAAGTTGGCCCAGCCAGTCAGCAGCTCTGGGAGTTTAGTGGGGCAGTGACCTAAATAATGTTGCCTTCCATCCTATCTGGATGAACTGCCACAGTCCTCTCTGGGAGCCAGTGTGTCCTTTGTTTTTTTCCTAGTAAGAGCCTTCAGAATTGTTGGAGACCTCAGGACTGACCCTAGGGTAGATGTTGAAGTAGGACTGTATCAAGCCATTGCCAGCCAGAATATACAACAGCTCCTTCCATCAAATTCAAGTCATCCTCTGGGCTTCTGAGAACTGACTGGCATCATGGCTTTTCTTCTACTGTGCCTTCAGTAGTTTGATCTTAATGTGACATTGATGCCAGTCACAGTTGTGGTCTCTAGCAACTATTTCAAAGGCAATGTAATGTACTAGTAGATGGCTAGTCCTTAGTTCTTCTGGGTTCTCGTTGCTTCAGATGGCAAGGAGGTCCATTACCTCCAGTTAGCTGACTATTTCATGGGAGTGGCTGAGGGTGCTGACACTGATATTGTGGATGCAGGCTACTGTTTCATAGTTTCATAGTTGGTAGGGTCAGAAGGGACCTGAGCAGATTATCAAGTCCGACCCCCTGCCATGGGCAGGAAAAAGTACTGGGGTCAAATAACCCCAGCTAGGTGATCATCCAGCTCCTGTTAAAGACCCCCAGGGTAGGAGCCACCACCACTTCGCGTGCAAGTTGGTTCCAGATCCTAGTCCCTCTGACAGTGAAGTAGCGCCTCCTGATGTCTAGTCTGAATCTACCCTCTGCCACCTTGTGTCTGTTATTTCTAGTCACCCCTGGTAGTCCTCGGGGGAACAGGGACTCCCCCAACGCCTTCTGGTCCCCTATGACTAGTTTGTAAATGGCCACTAGATCCCCCCGCAGCTTTCTCTTGTAGAGGCTGAACAGGTTCAGGTCCCTCAGCCTCTCATCGTAGGGCCTGCCCTGCTTCCCCCAATCATGCGAGTGGCTCTCCTCTGGACCCTCTCCATGTTGTCCTCATCCCTCCTGAAATGCGGCGCCCAGAACTGGATGCAGTACTCCAACTGTGTCCTGACCAGTGTCTCATAGAGGGGGAGGATCACCTCCTTGGACCTGCTCAAGATGCATCTGTGGATTCATGGCATGGTATGGTTGGCCTTCCTGACCCCACACTGTTGGCCCATGTTCATTTTGGCATCAATAATGACTCCAAGATCCTTTTCTGCCTCTGCACTGATGAGAAGGATGTTCCCCAGCCTGTAGGTATGCTGCTGGTTCTTCCTCCCCAGGTGCAGCACCTTGCACTTGTCAATGTGTTGAACCCCATCCTGTTCTTATTCGCCCACCCCTGTAACCTGTCTGGGTCTGATTGCAGCCTATTCCTCCCTTCTAGTGTGCCCGCATCCCCCCACATCTTAGTGTCATTTGTGAATTTGAAGAGAGTGCTTTTTTACTCCCTCATCCAAGTCACTGATGAAGATGTTGAACAGTGCAGGCTTGAGGACTGAGCCCTGGGGGATTCCACGGCCCACATCTCTCCAGGTTGAAAATGACCCATCCACCATCACTCTCTGAGTCCGGTCCTCCAGCCAGTTAGTGACATGTTGACGCCACACTCCTCTAGTTTTTTTAATGAGAATGGGGTGAGAGACAGTGTCAAAGGCCTTCCTAAAGCCAGAAAGACTATGTCCCCTGCTACCCCTGCGTCTAAGGATTTCGTGAGCTGGTCATAGAAGGCCACCAAGTTGGTCTGACAGGATCTGCCTCTAAGGAACCTGTGTTGGTTGCCCCTAAGCATAACTTCCCTCGCTGGCCCCTTGTGGACATGTGCCAGGATAATTGTCTCAAAAGTTTACCCAGGATTGAGGTAAGACTAGCTGGCCTATAGTTCCCCAGGTCCTCCTTCCTTCCTTTTTTGAAAATGGAAACCATGTTGGCCCTTTTCCAGTCTTCTGGCACCACACCAGAGCACCACGAGTGCTCATAAAACCATGCCAGGGGTCCTGCAAAGACCTCTGTTAATTCCCTCAGCACTCTGGGGTACACATGGTCAGGACCAGATGATATAAATACGTCCAGTCCCTCCAGAAGTTCCCTGACTAAATCTTCACAGACCCTAGTCCTGGGTGTTCCTCCCCTGGGGCCTGGTCCTGGTGGGGGTGCTGATCCGGTCCCAGGTCAGGAAAATGTAGGCAAAGAAATTGTTAAATTAGTTAGCTTTGTCATCTGGTGTGACAACCAGACTTCCTAGTGTGTCTTGCGGAGGCCCCACGTTACCCGGTACCTTCTGTTTACCCCCTATGTATTTAAAAAAGGACTTCTTGTTGTCCTTGATCCAGGTAGCTAGTTCCAGTTCCATCTCCGCCTTGGCCTTCCTGACTGCCCCGCTGCAGCCCCGAGCAACTGAGGTATAGTCCTCCCTGGTGATGGCCCCTCCCTTTTAGCTAGGAGACATTCCCGTATGCTTTTGGTGAGCCATGGGGGCTTTTGCACCCTCGTGCCCCCTTTGATCCGTGTTGGGATTATCTCCCTTTGGGCTTGGAGGATCATCTCCTGAAGGAACGACCACTCTTCTTGGACACCCGATTCCCCTCTGCTCCTGGATCTTAGTGCCTCCCCAACTATCTCCTTACCTCATTGAAGTCCACCCTGCTAAAGTCCAGGGCTGCTGCAGGCCTTTTCCACCTTGCGCTGGATACTAAATTCCAGCAGGCAATGATCGCTGTCGCCCAGGTGGTGGAGCACCCGCAGCCCCTTCACCAGGTCGTCGCCTGTGCTATGTTAACATGCTCGAAAGTCCGCAACTCTGGTCCACTATATAAGGAGCCAAGTCTTCAGCAAAATAGGTGTGGCACACCTTCACTCCTGGATGTAAATAGGCAAGGTCATATATCATTGAGGTCCTATAACTGGAGCAGTGAAGTTCAGTGAGTCACAGAAGTGACTCCTCTGAGCAGTGGGGGTATAGGAAGTGAAATACTACAGGATGCCAGAGGAGTGACCAGTTTCTTATCACGCACTGCTACATGATGTAAACTTTACATGAAGTTCTTCACAGTCTAGCATTTCAAAATTATTAGTGTTCTTTTTCTGGGGCAGAATGGCCCTTTCTGAAACATTTAATTGGCTGTGCCATCATTTTTTGGTATCCCTTTAAAGGCACTTAGAATACTTCAAATGTTACATGTACATTTATGTTGGGTAATGTGTAAATATTAAGAATAATATAAATTCTCTGCCAGTTCTATGTGCTTGACTTGCAGATGCTCATAAGGAAGGGCATGTGAAGATTGATAGACAGCACAGGATACATTATAGTATATTTCAGTTACAATCCTAGTTGTACAAAATAGCTTTGAGGCTAGGGGCATCAATCCCTTCTAGTACAGAAAGTGTATCCCTATTTCTAGCTTTTCCTCCTTTGCATTCATAGAGAAGTATTTTTATCAGGAAAGCAGAAAGGTGGTTGTTTTGAGTACCTGTACATGACTAGGACTACATGTGCAGCTCTTTTCTTCTGTTATGAAATGGGTTGTGTGATTCCGTGAACTCATCTTTTTTTCCCCAGGCAAGGAGGCCTGTGAGGGTGACTTGCTCATCTGTGAAAGAAGAGGGTCCCTATGTCAGGCTGAAGTACTCTTCTAGAAAAGCTTAGGGAAACAATGAAGAGCTCCTAACAAACTGAATTTATACTTTCTAAGTAAGGAAAAATAAATGCAGTGTAAAGCCAAGGGAATGGAATGAGAATGCTATAAGAAATGAGATGGAAAAGGTGACTAAAACTGATGCCTTTAACATTATAGTATTGTAATATTTTCTTGTTCCTTAAATATGCTTTACACTTCAGTAAATATATGTAGTATGTGTAGTATATATTCCATATTTTGGATATTTATCATTGATGTATTTGAATGTTGTACTTAAATAACTGTACCCGCAATAAATTATAGATGGCCAAGAGGTTTCACTTTGGCATAGTTGTGATGTATACTAAAATTATATGATTACATTAAAATAAAACTATGTTTCCTTGTTGGGATTTATATAAATATATTGATAAAAGATTTACCACTAAGCAGCCATTAATTATTGACAATATATTGCAGTTGCATGGTGTACGTTCCCATAGACTGGTTTCGCATCAAAATTTCTGTGTTATTGGCAGGGTATGCAAATGTGGTTTATAGTTGCAATGGTTCTTAAATTTTAATCCAACTGTGTAAGTATCACAATCTATTGATACTCTCATCATGTGTTAAAAGAATGAACCTGTAGGGCTCTGGAGTTACAAGGCTGCAGCATTTATGATTTGCCAAACCAGAAGCTAAAAATAAATCAGCCGATGAGAAGATGTGAGATTAGCTTTAATTTAGTTAGTTTTACCTCCTGCATCTGGCTTTTTACTTTTCTGTATAATCAAAGAAATTGACAGGCTACTCTGAGAAAATGTAGTGAAATTTAATTAGTAGAGATATTGAGATCACCAATTGCTGGTAATGTATTATGCTTTTCTGCTTTTTAAATGCCCTTTAGAATTAATATAAAAGCACAATGAAAATGTATAGCTTCCTATAAAAGCCTAAATATCCTTTGATTAATAAGCAAAACATATTCCAAAGAATGTAGGCTAAGATTCAGTAAGGTATTTGAGCAAATGCTAAACTTTTAAGTATGTGAGACTGCCAGTGGCTACAGAGGAGCTACTTAAATGCTTCCTGAATTAGGGCTTCACAGAACATTTAAAGCTTGGGGCTAAAAGTTTTCAGCTAGGCCTTGTCTAAACTGCATCTATAGCAAACCAAGGAGCACCACCAGGAAGTATATTGGACCACCTTGTTGTCACTCAGTGCATGTCAAAAGCAGAAATTAGCTCAGATTCTGTATCCTAGGAACTCCTCTTGACCATGCTGAATAGACATGTCAGTGATGATCCAAGGCTCACCACAGAAGCCAGGTAGAGCTGCCCAAAGTTGCTAAGCCTTCTTGAAAGTCAAGTCTAAACTTTTTAAAAAGTTATGTTTAATAATACTGCCCTGTGGCATTAGATCCAATGGACTATTTTTTAAATGTTGCAGAAAAGAATTAAAAAAGCAATCTTAACTTTCATTAAAATCTTTCTTTTCTTTTTAAAGTATTATAACTTGGCTTTAAAGTTGTCTTTACACTGAAAGCTGGCATACAGTTTTATAAAGCAGGAAAAATTCCACAGAATGGAAACACATGTTTTCTTCGAAAAAAAACCAGAGAGTTTTATTTTAAATGCTAGCTAGTGCATAATAATAATAATTCTGTAATGCTCTAATATTAGGATTGGCAGAAAAAAAAGATCATTGTAAGTGGAAGTTGGTCATTTTATATTCAAAGCAGGAGAGTTTGCAATCTTTTCTGGATCAACTGAGAGGATTCATTAAAATAAGCCCTTATAAAATTATTTTAAATAAAATATATTACTGTAAAGTTGTCATAAATATCACAAGTGGTTTGTGTTCTAGGTAAACTTTTGCCTCTTAAGAATACTACCCATTTGCAAACTGTATTTGAAAAAGTTAACGAAGGCTTGCTTATAAAAACATAGATTCCCTGTAAGTTAATTATTTTTTTAAATCCTGAGTAAAAAATGGACAGCTACTCTATGCAGGAAATGACCCGTTCTGACTTTTGTAACAGTCCATGTAATATGATTGTTTTTAAATTTGATATCTATATGCAAAATTCAGTCCAATATTTTGATGTTACTTGTACACTCACAAAAACCCCATGTTTCTACTTTTTTGAGTTGGCATAATGATAATGAGAGCTGGTTATGCTTATACATCTCCTATTTAGTTTATAGTGATGATAATGTTTATTAGAGAAGAGTATGTTTTAAGAGTTACCACTTCAAAAAGTTTCTGAAATGCAAATACAGTTCTTTCGTTTTGTGAGACCAAATTGTTGCAATTTGGAATATATAGCTCTTTTTCCACTAATCTACAGAATAAAATGTATCTTAGATAATTAACTATGACAGGACATACATACTGAAAAAATATATTTTAAAATTATACACTGCTGAATATATTGAAGATACATTACATATTCAAAATTTTCCCCACAACCATTTTAAAATTAGAATTTTGCTTCAAAGATGTTTCTTCAAATTATATTAAATGAATAAATTAAGTATATGTATGCAAATACTTGAATTTTTGTTAGTAACAGTTCGCAAAAGGAAATAGATCCAACCGTTAAACAACTGGAAGTGATAAATAATCTGGCAGTTTACTTTAGACACTAATGGAAACTAAAAGCTTTTAAAATGACAGAAATCTCACCAACTTTGGTGATTCATAGGCCCATTTTTGTTACACAGGTTGATCATATAGCTGACAGTTTTCCCTTTGCGTGACTCTCTCCTGTAAATTATTGTACTGTGTTATCTGAGTGAAAAGCCATTAGAGTTGTGGGGAAGAATATGACAACATCTCTTCAAAGGATTAAAGCAATTCCCAACAGTAAATGTACAATTTTCCCACACTCCCTCCTCCTCTTTTTTCTAGCAGCTTCCAATGGAAGTCACAAAATTTAATCCTCAAAGAAAATGTACTACTATTGTGAACCTTTTCAAAACTGTCTCATACACTGAAATTTATTTTTGCACAATTGTATTTCTTCATGGCACAGTGATTTCCATTTACTACTTTCTGGTTTATACATGCTGAAATGAAGGAGAGTTGGTCTGTTGTATGACATGGTGTGTATTATATTAAATTGCAGCTTCTAAAACAGCACAGATTGCAGGATACCTTTTGGTCACTCAGTGCCAAGTCTAATGAAATATCTATTTAGCTTTGACTGCTTTCCTTACCACTGTTTTGACAGTAGCCATCCCTGTAAGTGCTCTCCCTATCAGGCTCCAGTAGCTTGAATGCAACCTGATCTCTGTTTTGTATAAATGTGTTGTCTGCTGAGCTAGAGAACACTTGCATTAGCTACATTGATCAATCCACATACTTCTCATCATTTAGTAGACAATTAATACTGCAGTGTAAAGACTCCCCAGAGCACTTGGTTAGAGCTGGATCACTTTACACAAAAACCACAGGAGTTGTACATGAAAGGAGAAAAAAATCTAGCTAAGAGAAAAAAAAGAAAAGCATGAGAAAGCAACCATAGACCAAATTATGCTGTAATTCAGTGGTTGAGCTTCCAGCCTGATGCCTCTGAAATTATATTGCTTTCTGTTGAAATACTATGTAAAAGTTCCATCCTGCAAGTTGATGGGAGGTTGGCTTTTGTTGTCATTGTCTTTTAATTTTATTTTGACAGTATTATAGTGAAAAAAGAACATCATAATACTGAACACATCATTGTATCTGATGTTTCTGAAATATGTATGCTTTGTTTTTACGGCCACATAACTTGTTGCCAAAAGTGATGTTAAAATGAATTATAATATGAAATTAAAAGGTATGGATAGGATGGGGTTTCTTAAAAAAAAAAGACTGATTCACCTGTTTTAGTCTTAATTTGAGCAAATATTTCAGTAGAGGGATGATCAGTGTGATGTAATTCATTGCTGTGGGGCAAACTGTGCTTAATGCAGTTGTTGACTGATCTGTTTTTTAAAACCATTTGCATTTTTAAGTGCACTTGGACAAATTCTCTTTGTGGTATGAGCTCTAGAACAGCATGCTGGTTAATGTTTCATCTTTAGAAACCATAAGAAATTAAATAAGAGACATTTACTAAGAAGGGGCAACATGCTCGTGCAGTGGATAAGGTACCTACTTTATAGACTTCTGTTTCAGTGTGTGGCTGAGAGAATAGCTTTTGTAAAGCTGTATTGCTCCCTCCTTTGGTAAGGGCAGAGCCAAAGATATAGATTAGGTCTCTTTCTGCTTTGCTTACAGGTGCACATTGCACATGATTCCAGACAATTTATAAAATGATAATATAGGCCAATGTGATTTTGTCCTTATTTCAAAAGTATTTGTAAACATGATAGAATATATTTTGTCATGTATATTTGGGATTCCTCTAAACTGTAGTGTTGGCCTGTTTTTATAAAGTAGACAGCTGAATTTGTAATCAGATTTTCATTTTAATGGGGCATGTCTAGCCCTCTCATTCTGTTCCAAATTAAGTATTTTTGAAGAAAAGAAATAGAAATTATTAATCTGTGCGTGTATGAATTTCTGCGAGCCTGAACTGTTGTATTTTGAATGTTACAGATTCAAAGCAGTTGATTTGATCAGTTATATAGCCTAACTTTTTCAACTGAAAGTCATTAAAATAGCAAACATTTTCCTTTCTCCTTTATTTAAACCCCAGTAGGACCCCCATTTGCTTGTTTCCAAAAATGGAGTGAATTTGATGGAGCTTTTTTGAATGACAGGGTAACATGCAGTGTGGGACAGGTGCATGGTTTATTATGTAGTGTAGGGCAGGTGGATGATACTATTATTTATATCACAATAATAGATTGAGAATGCATTTAGAAAGTTACTAGCTATCCAAGAAAAGACCAGATATTTAGTTATGCTTTAAGGCGACAGTTGGCAACCTTTTCAGGCAGCAGGCTGGAATGACCCAGTTCAGTCCAAAGTGGATTGGTTCTAGGACTCAGCTGCCACTGCTTTTCCCTGCTGCGGTATGACCCAGCAAAGCATCCTGCTGCTAACCCCCAACCCCCTCAATGAATGCTGACAAAACCCCAGCTCTGCAAGCCAAATCCAGCCTGTGGGCTGTACATTGCCAACGCCTGCCTAAGGTTAAGTCAGACAAAGCCATCAGCTGAGAAGAATATAGCCATCAAAAAGTTTTCCCAAAAATTAAGTATTAAATTAAGTCTTCTCTTTTGGGGAAGTGAAAACTTCATCTGTGTGTTTAGCAGCCTATTGATGGATCTAATCAAGAAATCTGACCCCAAAATAGTAGTTCTTGGAAGTCTAGACTTGAAAGACTTTTTCTGGAAAATTTTGATACCTTAATCATCATTGAAATCATTTTTTTAATAGTCATACCTACAATCTCTAATTATGGATCAGATCCAATTCTGCTGACCATTATACCCATTATATACATAATGAAAATATAGCTTTTGTCTTGGTTTCAGATTCTTTGTGTATGACCTGCTGAATCCTCAAGTCAAAGATGAAGTTGAATTATTGTGATGTTAGGAAGGAGAGGCAGAAACTAGAATTGGTGAGAAAGAGGACTTCTGTGTAGCAAGAGACGGGAGAGAAGGGACAAATTGCTGTTCATAGGCACAGTATGTCTGGGAATCAGTGGTGGATGGTACTAGACCTAGCAGACTGAAGAGAACCCATGTGCTAACTCAAGATGAGGAATGGCTTGAGGGCTGTTCTGCTTAAGGGAATCATTTTCTCTCTAGTTCAGAAACGGTTGTGATTTCTCCCTGAAGACCTGATACTCTGACATACAGAATAAATATTCTATCTATATTATTGGATAGAGCTACTTTAATGCTTGTCTTAAACATTATTTAACATTTTAGCATAATCCCAAATCAAGCTGGAATCTTAATAGTTTTTGAATAATGTTCAGAAGTTTCCTCTTATTTCTAATTAGGATTGCAACATTGTTTCTTTCTTTTTTCCCATTTATAATACTGTATGTATCATATTTTATTTATTTTCTGGGTAGTCATTAATATGCCTTAGCCACTTTTGAGCAAATAGCTAGGTAATTAGGACTAAAAGTTTACACAGATAAATGTAAGAGCTGTATCAACAGAAGTTACCCAAAACAATTTCACATGATATTAACTTAAAATTGTTTTTAAACTTTGGAAATTTCTTCCCTATTTTCACGTAACCAACTGTTGCTACATTTACCTTTTAATGTTGCCTTTTAATAATTAGGTGTCCATGTTCAGTCACAATTCAAACAATTGCTTGAGATATTGACAAATCCGTGGGCAAGCATCTAATATAAGGTTTGATTGCAATAATAGTTCTCTCTTTACAGGTACTACAGAGCGGGTGTGTTTGATCCAGGGAACAGTTGAAGCGCTGAATGCAGTACATGGTTTCATTGCTGAAAAGATTCGAGAAATGCCTCAAAATGTGGCCAAGACTGAGCCAGTCAGCATTCTGCAGCCCCAGACCACTGTTAATCCAGACCGCATCAAACAAGTGAGTTTTTTGTTGAGAAAACAGAGGCACGTCAGCTGCTTAGAATTAACTGCTTTTTTGAGAAGCCTTAAAGATTTAACATGTAAAGAATCAACATTAAATGTATCTTAAGAGAATGTCAGAGGTTTTATTTTTCAAGAATTTACTGATCTTTTTTGCCTTGTAGTTTATCTATTTATTATTCTCAGTAGGGTTTATACACAATACTTTATAAATTTAAATCAACTATATGATGTATCCATAAATTTATCTTTTTATCTCAGGGAACACTCTTATTTGAAATGGTCAGTCCATTTTAGATTTAAAATATGATCTGTAGATCCTTAAGATATATTACAATTTAGGAAAATTATGCCAATACATTTCTTCACCTTTGTGCATCAAAAAAAGTCTTAGTTATGAATGTCATTTGATAGTCATCTGAATTCTACATAAAAAAAACTTGAAAATTACAAGAATTTGTATTTTCAGCTGTTCCAACTATCCATTTTTAGCATCCTTTTGCATAAATTTTACATGGCTTCTCCAAGTATTATGTTTTGTGTAACTAAGGTAATCACATATGAGATAGATAGATAGATAGATATAGATATATATATATATATATATAGATATATATATAATGAACTAACATCATCTCTGTATTGCATCACATTTTCCAAGAAAACTTAAAACTGGGAAAAATAATGTTCTCTAAGGAGAATGAATTAATGGGGCTAAGTACTTTTAAATCTATAATTTATTAAGTTATTTCTTGAGGAAAAGGAGAAGAGAGAAAATTAAATCAATGAGCATTCAGAGGAAATTTTCTCTTGTTTCTCCTGTATTTGAATGGTCCACTTAATAAGATTCAGTGTCATGCAATGGTTCGTAAGCTGTATGTATTGTCTTTAATTATTTATTCTATGTGCACATGAACATACCCAGAATGTGTATTTGATTATGTACTGCATTTTAAAGTTTTTATTAGCATGAAGCTGGGATAGTTACATTGTTCTAAAATATTAAAAATTTAAATTATTTGAGCCATTGCAGATTACTGTTAATTACCACAAAATCATTTATTCTGTATATGTACATATCTCAGAGGAAAAAAACTGTAATAGAAATTCTTTAGAGTTTTTTTTTAAATCCATAGGACCTGGCTTCCCTATCTAAGTTTTCCTGTAAAACTAGTTTTTCCTTAGTTACCAGCAGTATGAATGAATATGGTTCAGAGGAAGAGATAGCTAAAAATGTAATGTCTCAAATAGATTTTCTGCATACAAAATGTTACAATTTTAAGTCCCTTGTCTCATGATATAACAAGAAGTAAGTGTTCTGCATTGCAAGGGAAAGCTGATTTTTTCCTTTTTTCAGTAATATAAAGTACTTATTCCTAGTTCAGTCAATAGGACTATGAGATATTGGACTACAGTTCTACTACAAAAATATGCCTAATTACTGCACAAAGGTATTAGGACAACAGATAAATACACTGTAACTTATTGGTTCTGCAGTTTATCATATGAGTCCATAGTTTATGACCTGAAAATACCACAACATATTAGTATGTGCAGCATACAGAAGTATAGGTGTGTGTGTGTATGCAGAGGTATATATACAAATTTAACTATATGTATTTTATAATCAAACTTAAATGACTTCCCATTTCTTTTGTAATCAAGTGATATCTTTGCATGCTAAAATTGCACACTGTAATAATTGGTTTAGCAAATTTAAATTATAAAAACATATTCTCACAGCTCTTTTTTCAAATTGGAATAAGATAAGTCTGTCCTCTAGAGTATGTGTGTGTTTACACACCACATACACTCTTTATAACAGGCATAACACATGTATTTTTTAAAGCTTATATAACTTTTACAAACAGCAATTATGACTTAAAACCTTGATATTATTTTGTTTGGGAGCAAACAACTTGCAGCTTAATGAAACCAACCAAAGCAAAGCTTAGCATAAGTTTTGGGACAATAATCTTTATGAATTATCATAATTTTTTATTTGTAGAAACTTGAATATGGTTTCTAGTTCTCTAACACAGAACCCTAGTGAAAGGCCAAAATGCTTCACAACATTTCTACCAACCAGGCTTGTGATTATAGAACTGAGTGGACAAATACAGCATTTCATGAGGGTAGCGTTCCCATAGCACCTATTGACTTTTTAGCTTAAGTGTTCAGACAGATACAGATGGTGTAGTGGTAAGCTAGCCCCACTTTTCCATTGTCAACCAGTGAAGAACTGTACCTTAGTGTATTTTGTCACTCGAGACGCTCTCATCTGTGGCAGGAATTGCTCCTATTTATTTTCATGATCAGTAAACTAAAACATAAAAGTTCCGTAACACAATCTGTATTGTCCCACTGTGGAAATGGGCTTTAAAAATCCCAAACACAATTTTTCAATGTAGGCATCCAGTTCCAGAATACTTCATCATTCCACCCCTTTCGTGCTCTTTCCACTAGAAATTTCCCATGCTGTCCACCTGAGAGTTTTTGGAGTCATGTTAGAACTATGGTAGTCCAGGAAATATGCAAGAGGCAAAAAAAGTTGTGAGCAGTATCTTGAGACTTGGAGGTCGTCAATGACCACAAGATGAACATGAGCCTGCAATGTGATGCGGTGGCTAGTAAAGCGACCAAAACTCTGGCTTGCATCCATAGCTGCCTCTCAAGCAAATCCCAGGACGTCATTCTCCCCTGTACTCAGCCTTGGTGAGGCTGCAGCTGGAGTACTGAATCCAGTTTTGGGCTCCATAATTCAAAAATGTGGATGTGGAGAAGCTTGAGAGAGACCAGAGAAGAGCCACGCACTTGATCAGAGGTCAGGAAAACAGACCTTACAATGAGAGGCTGAGAGCTATGGGGCTCTTTAGCCTGGCAAAGTGCAGGCTCAGGGGTGATCTGATGGCACCTATAAGTTTATCAGGAGTGACCACCAGGATCTGGGGGAACGTTTGTTCACCATAGCTTCCCAAGGGATGATGAGGTCGAACGGTTATAAACTACTTCTTGACCATTTCAGGCTGGACATGAGGAAGAATTTCTTTACTGTTCAAGCCCCCAAAGTCTGGAATAGCCTGCCATCGGAGGTGGTTCAAGCACCTACATTGAACACCTTCAAGAGTAAACTGGATGCTTATCTTGCTGGGATCCTATGACCCCAGCTGACTTCCTGCCCTTTGGGCAGGAGGCTGGACTCAATGATCTTCCGAGGTCCCTTCCAGCCCTAATGTCTATGAAATCTTTTATTGGACTAACTTCATGTTTGAGTTAGATTTAGACAATTCTCTGCATTTTTCTTGTGGTCTGAAAAAGAAGCAGGCACTGCTAGGGCCCAAAACAGTCTTCAGGGTTGTAAAATGGGAGAAGAGAGACATTTCCAAGAATAGCTAACAAAAATAAAAATTGTAGAAGAAAGTATAGCTTGCTCAGTGGGAGATTAAGACCATTAAGAAGGGACAAGGTCATAAATACCTGTGGAGTTAAAAAAGATTATCAGAAATCAGGTAAATGATATTGAATTATGGAGCCAATGTACATGTTCAGTCCTTGGTTCGTAGCTTATGAATTTTTGTTCCTACCTTTTCAAGGTGTTTTGTAAATATCCCTTGAGTACAAGGATAGTGAGGTCAGAAATTGAGTAGGGGTTTTTTGTGTGAAAACTGTTTTCCTACTGGTTAATGTGTCTCCGTCCTTAATCTTTTCTCTGTGATCATATAGCCCGGTGCATAGTTTTAGTTTAGTTTTACCTGCGTAGTTTCCATAAGTGCATTTGATGCACTGGATGGGATCTATACCATATACCCAGATATACCCATGCTAGGATAGTCTTATAGGATCTGTGTATTCTGATGGGTTTATTGTGGGAGATGTTGATTATTTTAGCTGTGTTGAAAGGTTGATAATGGGATGGGCTGGATCCCATTTAATGTCTGTTGATCAGTGAGGAATTTGCTTCTGATGATGACTTGGGCAAGTCTAGGTTAAGGAGTTGTTTGAAAGCCAGGAATGGTGGGGCTAGCAATATTTCTCTCAAGAGCTGATATTTTTTGTGCATAGGCTATAATTGTTTGATGATACTTTTTATTGGTTCAAGTGTAGGTTGGTAGGTAACTACTAGAGATTTATAATCATGGGGATTCCTTTTGTAGCAGATCAGTGCCAGGTATTTGGGCACCTCTTGCAAAGGTATGGTCTATATCTCTACTGGAGTGTCCTTGTTGTATAAAGGCAAATTTCAGGGTAGCAAGGTATTGCAAGTATTCTTAGAGCAGAGTTGATAGTGTTTGAGGACCTGACTGTAAATTACAGCTTTTTGGTGTGTTTGGGATGATTGCTGGTTTTGTGGATTTAAATCTGGTGGTCTGTGGGCTTTTTGTGCTATAGTGGTTTGTGGGGTGTCATCCCAGTTGTGGAGTGTGGTAACCAGAGAGTTAGTGTTAGTGTAAAAGTATTCCAGAGAAAATTTGTTTGAGATGTGATAGTTGTTAAATCTGTGATGGAAGGCAGTAAGTGAGTCTCAGTGTTGTTTCCAAATGTTGACGTTATAATCTATATAATGTCAGTATAACTCAGGTTTGGTGCGATGATTTTCTAAAATTTCCTCCTCCAGGCAGCTCTTGAAGGTTTGGCATATTGAGGGGCCATCTTTGTGCCCATAGTTATGTCCGTGGTTTAAAGGAATTACTGGTTGTTGAAGATAAAGCTGTGGGTGAGGATGAAGTGGATGATTTGTGCAACTGGACACTAAGAACCAAGTACTGAATACAGATGTTGACATTATGGCTCATTATAACCTACTGAATTAAGGATAAACTCTTTTCACTCCACAGATGTTAACGACCCCTCACCTTTTTAAAGATTGTGATCTTCCACTAATCAAGCTACCCTGTGTTCTGCAGCTTTGTTGTCTATTAGCTACACCTACAAATACCTCTCTTCTCCTGTTTCACAAACCTGTGCTTCATTCAAAAGCATATCTAAGTCTATTCCAACCCTGCAGTTGGTCCACAAAAATTCTTACCTGAGAGTTGTCACTTCTCTTATTATTAATCCTTCAATGGGAATTACCCCTCTTCTGCCCCACTGGCTCCAGCCTAGATAGTCATTAGGCAACTCCAACTACTAGTTAGGGTCCCTCAGTATGCCAAACTTCTACTAGCCTTAGTTCTCAGCATTCTTCAGATGTCTGGATTCAGTGCTTCATCCTAAAATAAGACAGAAGGCAAATTCTTCTGGTACCCTACTGTCCTAGTACTCTGTCTCCTCTTACAGAGGTGCTAGACTGATTTACTTTCAGGGACCAGAAATTGTATGTGTAGAGCCTGGATAGCAGGCTCCAAGTTATTTTGTTATGTGAAGGTAGTACAGAATACCTTAAATTTCACCTGAAAATTGATCAGCGCTCATTATAAAAATGGATGTAATATGCTGTCTGCTACTAGCTGAGCTGGAAATTCAGGCTAAAAACATATGGAAACCTAAAATTATCAGTGGAAGCAGCCAAATATTCAACCGTTTTGTAAAACAATTTCCTGGGTTACTCCATTTCAGAGTCTTTCTTTTGAAAACCTGGGCCCCAGAGTTTAGGGACAAATTGTACAAAATAAAATGACTAAACTTAAACTTATTTCATAGTTCTACACTGAGTCGCCTGAGGGTCTGAGCGCTACCAAATCCTGTTGAAGTTAATGAAAACTAGATATGGAATTTGAGGTCTAACTTTAGACAACCTAATTTAAAAATGTTGGCCTGAATCCCGGAATGCCCACTTTGGTAATATCCTGGCCAGTTCCTTCTAATCACAGGAGTGCTCAGTAAACTACCTCAGTTTCTTAAAATGAATCTCCTGGAAAATAGCATAATTTATTTTATTATTTAAATCTTAAGCCAGCTGGCTCTATCCCAGATTCTTATCTCTGTTCGGCTTTGGAAATTTAAGGAAATTGCTTCATCTTGGACAAACAAATATAAAACTAGATATTTATGTATATATAGATGAGGGGCAGGCAATTATTTGGGCAAAGGGCCGCTTACTGAGTTTTGGCAAGCCACCGAGGGCCACATGACAGACAGCCCAGGGCAGATTAATATTAATTTTCTAAATTTTTTAGGGGCCCTGTGGGCTGGATAGAATGGCCTAGTAGGCTGCATCTGGCCCCCAGACTGCATTTTGCCCACCCCGATATAGACAGTGTTCACTCTGCATCAGGAGCTACTTAGCACCTTCCCATAAACTTTAAACAGGAAGGTGACAAGATTGAGCCCTGTGTGACATTGTAAGAAAAAGACTTCGCAAATGAGAAGAGTTAGCTATCTAACCACCCTTTAAGCTCTGCTGACAGAATTAACACTACTGCTTTCAAAGACATTCTTTCTATTCATGCTAGTTCTAGGTGTATTATCAAATGCATCTGATCTTTGTTCACTGGTCAGAAGAGATCATTAACAACTGAGACAAATAACATTGCTATGCTATATCCATATTTGAATCCTAATTGACAGTCTTAGAATTAGAGGATAACAAATGCTGCTGAAATTGGCTCATCACCTTGTTTTCAGTTAAACTTTCTTTTAGAATGATTTATTATTCTAATTTATAGTTATTATATTAGTCAACAGGCAAAAGTTGGCAAGGTTTCAATGTCAAGAATGACTTCTTAACCAATGGCTAAACCATAGCATATTTAAAAGATACTACCAGTGAGCCATTCGTCAGTGAGGTATGAACTGCATAAATCCATTTCAGATTCCTGGGAAGGAGAAAGAATGAGATGTGGGATGTACCTTCCTTCCAGATCACTTCCCTGTGATGTTCATGGAAGCTCCTGGTTAGCCATCAAGCCCCCAATATATATTGGTGTTCTAGTAGGCTCCAAATCTTTTGCTGAGATGCTGTTCACCCATGGGGACAATCACCATTGTTTGATTCATATATAGAGGTTATATAATTGCAAGCATTTTGTACTAGAAAGTGAAGAGGCCCAACTAACATCATTAAAGCCTTAAATAGTCCCAAGTTAGTTCTTCTAGTTACCTGCCAATTGACGTGAAATTTTGAAATGATATTAAAGTACACAATATAAGATACCAAAATCAGTACAAGTTTACCAACGCTATGAAAGCAAAACTTATTATTTCATTTTTTTTTATCAGGTTCCTTTAAATTATTCCCTGACCCAGAACACTCTTTTTTTTCCTTATTCTATCCTGTAGCCTGTGAGACAACCCTCAGGCCACCAAGTCTGTTTCACTTTTGCTAATTTTTCATCCTTCTCTTTTTTAAGCATGTTTTGTTGTTGTTGAAGTTCTGTCTTATTTTAGTTAAAAACCTTTCTTTGCTGGGTTAATTATGGGCTTTGGTCTACTTTGCACTAAAAGTTGTCACATAAATTCCGTGCCACAAAGTAGGGTATAATAGATCTATAAGAAACAAGCAAAACTGTTTTCTAGACAAAGCAATATGCAAATGATTCTGTCTGAAACAAAGATGTTTATTAATCAGGACATAAACATTGTTCAAAAATTGTTTCTTGTAAGAAAGACATCCTTTTGGCCATACACTTTTCTCGTTTCTTTTAACAAAATGTAGGTGCCGAGAACAAGAGTTTCACCCTCTTCCCTTGGCTTGGTACAGACATTCCAAAAACTTAGCTGGAATCCATCTAAGTTATGCTGTTTACTCTAAGTCCCCTAGGTTAGATTGGGAGGCAACAGAACATGCATCTGCCTTTGTGGGCAGATGCAGGCTGCAGACACTGGCCAATACCAGCAGGTTGGTGGTATTTATTTTTGCCTCCCAGCAGTCTCCCCAGGCTGTCAGACACTGCTGAGCATGACCAAGTGTCTGGGCCACCTGTGATTGGCTGCCCAGTGAACACGTTTTCCCCTGCTGCTACATCATGTCAGCCATAGGCACCTGTCAGTGAAGAGAGGCATGCTGTCTCTGCAGCCCAGTCGAAATCCAGCTCTGTGAGGATGCCCCCACTTGCTGTGGCCTAAGTGTCCATTGGCTTTGTCCAGGATGAAGTGTGGGGGTTTGCCCTAGGCAGGGCAGAGGTGGGGGAGCAGTGAGGCTCACAAGGTGCTGGGGAAAAGGCAGTATCAGCAGGGCAATTTGCATTCCCAATGCAGGGCATCAAGGCACAGATTGTCCCTCCACTGTCTCAGTTCCATCTGAGTCCTGGGACCAATGCTCTGGAACAAATCCAGTAAGGGCTCAGAGGATTCGGCTACCTCTTGAAGCCAGCATCAAGTTCTGAACTGAAGCCTCTTCCCCTGGAGCCCCGGGGAAAGCCACACCTTCCCCACAGGGTGGGGGGCAGCCACACCTTTGTGGCTGCAACATCTGGCTGAGGGGTGATTCTAGCATGGAGATCGGGGGGCTGCACGGGGAGGGCCATGGATCCCTGTTCAAAAATGTGCTGGACTGAGCTGGTAACTGCCCCTCTCATAGTTTCATAGTAGCTGGGTCAGGAGGGACCTGAACAGATCATCTAGCCTG
>NW_017728947.1:64559194-64578997 GCF_001723895.1 Crocodylus porosus | reverse complement strand
TTGGTGGCTCATGTTCATCTTGGAATCAGTAATGACTCCAAGATCCCGTTCTGCCTCTGTGCTTTCAAGAGGGGAACTCTGCAGCCGGTATGTATGCTGTGGATTCTTTCTCCCGAGGTGCAGCACCCTGCATTTATCTACATTGAACCCCATCCTATTCTCATCTGCCCACTTTTGTAGTCCGTCTGAATCAATTTGCAGCCTCTCTCTCCCTTCAAGTCTGTCCACCTTGCCCCCATCTTAGTGTCATCAGAAAACTTGGACAGTGTACTTTCCACCCCCTCATCTAAGTTGCTGATGAAGATATTAAAAATTGTGGGCCTGACGACCAAGCCCTGAGGTACCCCACTGCTCACATGTCACCAGGTTGAGTATGACCTGTCCACCACTACTCTCTGGGTGCGCCTCATCAGCCAATTTTTTTACCCTTCCAACTGTGCAGGCATCAGTGCCACAGTCACCTAATTTATTGATGAGAATGGGGTGAGAGACAGTGTCAAAGACCTTCTTGAAGTCTAGAAAGACTACGTCCATGGCCACACCATCATCCAAGGATTTAGTTACTTGGTCATAAAAGTCAATCAGGTTGGGCAGGCAGGACCTGCTTTTGATGAACCATGCTGGTTGCCCCTGATCTCCCCTGCTGGCCCCCCACAGATGTGTTCCTTGATGATTCTGCCCAAGATCTTCCCAAGCACTGAGGTGAGGCTTACAGGCCTATAGTTACTTGGGTCCTTCTTCCTCCCTTTCTTGAAAATTGGGACCACATTAGCCAGTTTCCAATCCCCCGGCACCTGACCAGATGACCACGAATGCTCATATAGTTGGGCCAAGGGCTCCGTGATGACCCCTACCAGCTTCCTCAACATCCTTGGGTGGAGGGCATCTGGACCTGCAGATTTAAAAATGTCTAGCCCTTCCAGAAGATCCCTAACTACATCTGCACTGACTGAAGGCCTGAAAGAGCTATCCCTGAGATTGTCCCTACCTCTGGTTGGTGGGATGTCCTGGTCCCTGTTCAATAAAACAGAGGCAAAGAAACTGTTAAAAATATCAGCTTTCTTGTGTGGCTTAGCCACAAGATTATCATTTGCATTTTGCAGGGTAAGGGTAGGTAATTATATTGGCTGGAGGGCCACTTAATGAGTTTTGGGGCTGCCTCTTCTGAGAGGCTGCACTCTGGGCAAGCGAGGTGGAGCAGGTGGTGACAGTGCTGGGAGATGGGCTACAGCAAATTGTAGGGTGGCTGTAGCCCCCTCCCATAGTACCTGCTCCCAGTGTTGCTGCTGCCCACCCTGAGCACAGCCCCAGCCCAGCCCACCCCCCCACCCCCACCCTGGGAAGAGTCCAGCCCCAAGTGTGCATTGGCAGCCCACCTTCACTCCATGCCAAAATCCAGGGGTCACGTGGTCTCCATGCTTCCCCTGGGTGTGCATGTAGTGGCAGGAGCTGCCCCTACCCCCCCTCACCACATCCCCCGGATGAGCCGTGGCTCAATTCCGTGCCCCACTCTACCCCGGCTGTGTAACGCCTGCATTCCCTCCCTCACTGCATGGGCCTTAATCTACCCCCCATTCCCCTTCTTCCCCCCCCACAGACTTACTGACCAGATGCTTTCCACGTTGCTGGGCTGAGTTTGTGGCTGCATGTGTGCTTGTGGCATTTATCAGCATAGGCAGAGGGTGAAAAAATTGGTGGGGAGGGCTGGATGTACATACCTCTCTTCTCCTATAAAGTCTGCAGGGGAGGGGGAAGAGCTGTGGCCTTGTGGGGGAGTGGGGCTGGGGTGTGCCGGGCTTCACTCAGGCCGGGCCAGGTTGTGGAGTAATCAGAGCCCGGTGGCTCCTCCAAGGACATGGGTTGTTGCTCCCACGTGCACTGTGGGGGAGCTGGGGGAAGGGGCACCCCTGGATGACTGGGCTCTTATGACCCAGCCGACCCAGAACCCCATTCATGATGAAGTCACAGCTTGGCAATTTCTCCATAGAGACAGTATAGCATCGAGGAGCCAAGTGGGGGACAGGTGCCCCCCCAATCTTTGCAAGGGACAGGGGTGGGCTGCAGCTGCACTATGCCTGCTCTCAGCCTCCTCACCTCACTGCCGCCTTTAAAAGTGGCACAGTGCAGTGCCATCTGCCTCACTGCCCAGCCCACTCTGCGGTGGGATGCACATGGCACCATGCTGTGCCACTTTCAAAGACAGCACCGAGGCATGGAGGCTGGGAACAGGCAGAGCCCAACTCATAGCTGTGGCCCAACCTTGCCCCGTGCAAACATCAGGAGGACACCTGTCCCCTCCTTGGCTCCATGATGCTGTGCCTCTGGAGGCACTTCTGGACTCTGATTGTCCCATGACGTGGCCAGGCTGGGTCGTGGGACAATCCCCACAGTGCAGCAGGGAGCAGGGCAGGGGCAGGGGTGAATGATTTGCCCCTACCCCAACCCCACTGGCTTATGCACTGTGGGGGTCTCAATCTGCCTCCCCCCCCGCCCAAGCCTAGGTAAAGAAATAAACTAACCTGCCTGCTGGGATGGCTGGGATCTGCCTGGCTGTGTACCACAGGGTATCCCCTCTGCATGCCCCTCCCCTCTGCTGCAGCAGCCTGCAGCAGAGCTGCCTTCCGGCCATACCTGCTGCCTTCTGCATTTGGGGCAGCTGAGTGCAGTTAGAATCCCCCTTCTGCCACCTATGTTTATCTGTGTTTTTATATGATATGGATCAATGTACTGGTGCACCTCTAACTATAAATTATTTTATTTAAAAATTTTTTTGTCCTGGTTTATTTATGATTTCATAGTGTATCTAGAGGCAATTGCATAATAACTCAAAATAAATCTTACTCTTGTATATTGTATTTGGGGTAGGTAAGGGTGGTATGTGGGGAGGGATGGTTGGGGGCTGTGTGTGTGTGGGAGAGGGTGGGTGTGGGTGTGGGTGTGGAATAGGTGGCTAGAATGGGGCTGTGGGAGGGTGTGGTTGTGTGTGGGGTTATGAGGGGTGGGAGTGTGGGGTTGTCACAGGGTAGGAGGTTGTGGGTGTATTTGGGGGCATGGTTTTGGAGTGTAGGGGGACTGTAGATGTGTTGAGGAGTTATGGTGGGGGCTGGGAATGTGTGTGGGGGTGGTGGGAGTGTGGTTGTGTGTGGCGGAGTAAGGCATTCTCAAAGTCACTGGAGTGTGCCAGTCTCTTTATATGCCTATGGTAGCAGTGAGTAGGGCCAGGCCTGCCCATGTCCATAGTGTACAGCTCCCTGCACTCCCACCCCAGTCCCCAGCTGCAGGTGGTGGCAGCATGAAGAGGCCAGCTCAATAGCACTCTCATCTGAGTCCCCAGCTGCACATGGTGCTGGTGTGCAAGGCCAGCCCCACCTGGCTGCATAACTTTTAGCTTCTGCACTCCCACCCCAGTCTCTGTCTGCGGGTGGCAGCAGTGTTTGGGGCTGGACTCACCTGGCTCCATAACATGCAGCTTCTGCCTGAGTCCCTGGCCACAAGTGGCAGCAGTGTGCAGGGCCAGCCAAGCCTGGCCCCATAACACTGCCAGCCAAGTCCCTGGCCGCGCATGATGGCAGCAAGCAGGACCAGCCCCAATCAGCCCTATTGCCACAGCTCCCATGCCCCCACCCCAGACCCCAGCCACACATGGTGGTAGCATGCAAGGCCAACCCATGCCAGGCCCATAGCACACAGGTTCCTGTGCTCCTGCCCCTTTCCCCCAGTGGGAGTCCCTGGCCCTAAACCAGTGGAGCTGTACCTGAAATCCCACATTTGCAGGGAGGAGAGGGCTGGGCACAGCTTCGAGGTGACCAGGCAAAAGCCTCTACCAGGCAAAGGTTTCTTATCTCTAGCAGCCCCTAGCTCAAGACTGGGGTGGGTCAGGCCAGACTGGGATGGAGAGGGGGTAGATGCTTAGCAAGCAGGAATGTAGTGGCTTGCAGAGGGGCAGCCCAGGGCTTACAGAGAGGCTCTTTAGGCTGTATGGAATTGCTTGTCAGGCCAGATCCAGCCCATGGACCATATTTTGTCCATCCCTGCTGCGGAAAGCAGTGCTGCGGAAAGCAGTGCTACAGACAGCACAGAGGGGAGGGTTGGCAGAGACAAAGGAGGATCTGCAGTTCTGCCCATCCAGGTGAGTCTGGGGGCAGAGCTGGGCAGCAGTGCCAGGGGCCAGCAAAAGACCCCAGGAACAGCTCTGGCACATGCACACTTATTGAACATTCCCCATATCCGGGTGTTGGCTCAGGACTCTGCAAGCAGCTGCCGTATACCACTGGGAGCTGGGGACCCCCAAGATTCATAGATTCATAGATGCCAGGGTCGGAAGGGACCTCAACAGATCATCTAGTCCGACCCCCTGCACAGGCAGGAAAGAGTGCTGGGGTCAGGCCTGTCCAGCTTTCTCTTAAAGACCCCCAAGGTAGGGGAGAGCACCACCTCCCTTGGAAGCCCATTCCAAATTTTGGTCACCCTTACCGTAAAGAAGTTTTTCCTGATGTCTAGCCTAAATTTGCTCTCTGTCAGTTGATGACCATTGCTCTTTGTTACTCCAAGAGGTACCCTGGTGAATAGAGCACCTCCAATACCTTGCTGTGTCCCCTTAATAAATTTGTAGGCGGCCACAAGATCACCTCTCAGCCTTCTCTTGTGGAGGCTGAAGAGTTCCAGGTCACTCAGTCTCTCCTCATAGGGCTTTGCCTGTAAACCCTTAGTCATATGAGTGGCCCTTCTCTGGACCCTCTCAGTGCTATCCACATCCTTCTTAAAGTACAGCACCCAAAACTGGACACAGTACTCCCAACTGCGGTCTGACCAATGTCACATAGAGGGGAAGTATCACAAGCCTGGTTCTATTTGTCATGGATCTGCTGATGCATGATAAAGTGTGGTTAGCTTTGCTGACGATTTCCTCCCACTGACGACTCGTGTTCATCTTGGAACCCACTATGACTCTGAGATCCCTTTCCATTTCTGTGCTGCTGAGAGGGTCATTTCCTAGTCAGGTGTGCTGGATATTTTTATGCCCTAGGTGCAGCGCTCTGCATTTGTCCTTGTACTGTATCCTATTATGTTCTGCCCACTTTTCCAACCTGTCCAGGTCTGCCTACAATCATTCCCTACCCTCCAGAGTGTTCACTTCAACCCACAATTTAGTATCATCTGAAAACTTGGACAGAGTACACTTCACACCCACATCCAAGATGTACCATGGTGTCTCCACGAGCAGGGTGGAAGGGGGCCAGTAGCTGCATGGAGCCATGGCTGGTGGGAAGCAGCACTTGCCTGGTCCCAGTCAGGGTTTTTTCCTTTGTTCCACTGATTCACTCTGTTCCCAGGTGCTGCTGCTGTCAAGGTCAGGGGAGGGAAGCTGGCAAGATCACACTGGAAATGGAACCACCTAAGTCAAGCCAGTCGAGCTGGCAGCAGTTGGTGCTCAAGCAGTAGGTGGGGCTAGGACCGGAACCCCATGGTTACTGGGGAAGGAACTTCAGCTAGGAGATAGGGACTGGCCTGCAGCAAAAGGGGAATCCTCTGAGCCCTTCCTGAAGCTGTTTCAGCGCACAGGTCCTGGGGTTCAGACAGAACATGGACAGGGGAGGGGCATTCCATGCCTCGCTGACCCAGGCTGGGAATGCAAGGTTCACTGCTAGCACCTCCCCCCACAGGCAAAGTACAAGCCTCACTCCCACCCCTGCCTCTGTCCTGCCTGTAGCTGACAACTGGCTGGAGGCAGGGTTGGGGACAGGGGCTTTGATAACTTAGCTCTGTGGCAGGGTCTGTTGAGCCTTAGCTGGAGCAAGCCAACTTCCAGCACACCTCCCTGTAAGGGGGTGCTAGTTGGGGGTTCTCAAAGGAGCAGGGGAAAACTGGAATGCCAGCAGACAGTGACCTAACCTGATTCGATAAGGGATCTGGTACAGAAGTTTCAGGCACTGGACTAACCTAATTTGCATAAGTTTGAATGCACATTAATCTGTTAGTCTGGGTTCCACCATTTTTAGTTTTGTCTATGTGCCCCAAACTTCTGTATGGTTACAAGTTTGGTTTAGTTTCCATTTGTATCTAGCATTTATGTTATGGCTAAAGAACTGGTATGTGGTTTTAAAGGCTCCAGTTCTAGTCAGAGGGGGATACTTCAGCTATAGGTGCAGAATACAGCACCATGGCTAAGGACAGGCATTACACACATACTGGTTTAAGTGATCAAGATCTCACTTAAACCTGTAACAGAACAGATGTTCAGTGCACATAAACCAGTTTGAAAGTGGCTGAAATCTTCTTGAGATAAACTTGGTTGAATGTAGTATCAGACTTAACTGATGTGGGTCCAAGCAGTTTATGCAATGTCTGTCCCAGACCCAGTGCTGGTTTAAGTTAAACCAGACTCCCCCAGCATCCCAACATGCTCTCTGGGCTGGGTGAGACCCTGTGCTCCACAGCTAAGCTGGTTCCTCCCCTGCTCCCTGGCTGGAGCTCAGCAGGGACTGCAGATATCTGCCTGGCCTCCCCCGGTCCCCTCCTCCCCCTCCCACTTCCTGCTAAGCAGGAATTATTCTCCTGTCCCCTCTGCCTTACACAGAAACCTCTCAGCATTAGCTAGCAGACCTCATGCTGGCTACAGTCTGTGCTATGGCAGGCAGGACAAAGGCAGAATCAACAGGTAAGCTGTTGTTTTCTTAATGGGGTGATAAACACTGAGTATAAACATTGTGTTATCAATTCCTGCTGGGCTGGGAGTGCCAGGGCCTGGCCACGCCCCCCTCAGCTCAGCACTGTGAAATGGAGGGAGGGCTGCTTTAGTCCTCCCCTCCCCTCCCCCCGGCCTCTAGCCTGAGCCACTGAAGCATGTGCCTGCATTTCTGGGATGTCTGGACAGTTACAAAGTGATTCAGCCTTGCCAAGTTAGACTAACCTGCAAAAATTGAATCGGTTCAGGCTCAGGATTTGTGAATGTCTGTCCCCAGCCCATAAGGCACTACTCAGAATGGCAATACGTTATATATGTGTTGTGTAGTATAAGATATAACAGAATCAGATTCTCAAATTATAATGCAAATAAAATTCCTTCTTGAGTATCTAAACTGTAATCTAATTAACTATTTTTTAACAAAGCCAGCTTCTAAAAATCAGTAATTAGGAGTGGTTCCTAACTTTAAAGATATTTCACAATTATCATGTTTCCTAGTTTAAGTTAGAGACTAAATGAATTATTATTGGGTCTTCAAAATGTGTAGTGCATAACAAACTGAGGAGTCTCTGGGGATGTCTATCTCTGACATTGTAGGAAATGTCTCAAGCCACTCTTTCTGATTCTTCAGCAGAGCGATGTGGTGGAATGTTTCATGGTTTCTATGTCCCTTTGTTTCACTTCAAAAAAGGAAAAAAAAAGGCAACTATTAATTTTCATTTGACTAAAAATATACCACATTTTTAAAAAAGTATATGCTCAAATGATAATGCTGTTCAAGCCCATGGATGTTAACATTTAAGGATGAAACTCATTCTGTGTTTCACATAGTATTGCTTTGTGTAGTAAGTCTACAGTATTGCAAGATTACCATTGTTTGGCAAGACCTGCAAACTACAAAGTGGTAAGCTGATTATGGAGTTTTAGCTTTACATTCAAGTGTCCTGCCTTTTTCAGTGTTTTCATCTTTTCACCATTATTTAATAGTAATATTTTATTATTCAATCTTCTGCCTTTTCCTCTCCTCTTCCTTCCTATTAAAAATACTAATATGGAATTAAGATAAACTATTATACAGTTCACTCATTTATACAAGTACTCCTGATCTTGCATGTAGATATTTAACTTTATTTTTAAAGTAATATATAGGGCAAGATTGTGATATTTAGATACCCCTCAGTATTAGGTGAGCCTTAAAATCTTTCTCTGTTGGAACATTTTGCACAGGGGTCTACCCCTTTTCTAGAGTAGCTCAGCCAGCTCTCTGCTATGTGTCAGTCCTGCTCTGTAATTCAAAAAGTGTGAAACATAGCAAGTCATGGCCTTGCCCTTCTTCCTGTTGACTTTAGGTTGTTACAGACCTTAGGAGCAAACTGAAATTCTTTGAGAGCCATACAGAAAAAAAGGTCTGCTGTGATCTTCCAAAATAGCACATATTTAAATATGGGTGAGGCAGAATCTTTTTTTAATTTACTTTCTCAGACACCGTGTTCTAGAAGCTCAAAGCAATTCTTAAATCCTTTAAACCTTTAAACATTGTCTTCCCAATGCTCATAATTACAAAAAAAGGATATACAATTGGAGACCAAAAAGAAAATCAATTTTAACCTGGATTGGACATTTTTAGTTAAGTTTTCGCTTGTTGCAGAGTTTTAGAAGTTCTTCAAAATTGTGTGCAATAGATATTCTGACTGGTCCTTTACTATAGCCTTGCTAGAGGGCCTTCTATAATTACTGGAGAGCTTCAATAATAGTATGAATGTTTCAGACTGGAAAATTGAAAATCCTTAATGTGAATTCATCTTATAATTTCTAATCACTTTATACTTCTCATTCCCAGAAGCCTAATAACTTCTAAATTCAAGCGCTTGCCTAATGCAAAACACTTGCTAAATTTTTTAAATTATTCTGCACTGCATAGTAATTCAGGATTATTGAATTACTTCGTATTTTCTTTAATAAGCAATTCTGCATAAAAGTGTATAGCATAGAATTCTTGTAATACAGTCCAAGATACATAGATAAAACATTTTTCCCATTAATATAAGATTTAAAAAACCCTCCTTTTTTCTTTGAAAATGTTGTTTCAAAATTAAAATAAAGAGGAAGTAAGTATAGTTCACACACTGCAATGTATGCACAGGTTATATTTGGGGATAGAGGGATTGCATATATAGCTAAATTGTATCTTGTTATATATCATTTGGGGGGGGGGGGGTTCAGCTGCGTTATTTAGTGCATGAAGTGGCCATTTTTTCATGTTGCACTTTAATGGTATGTGACCTGCAGAATAATTAGTGTTAGAGAGGAACAGGCAAATGACTGCAACTTACATACAGCATAGAGTTCTCGCCTGTCACTCTTGGTGGTCCAGGATGAGGCTTATTTATTATTTTTAGACTGAAAAATATTTGACAAAAATAGAGGCTGTGTATATAAGGAATCCTATTTCTCTGACCTTATTTGTATTAATTTAAAACATAAGTTGCTGTTCTAGTAAAGTAAAAAAAAATGCTGGTAATGTCATTAACCAGAGAAACAGAGCCTTGGCTATAGATGCAACACACTTTGATATGTAAAGCAATTTCTGCTCAGAATTTAGAATCGTAGATAAATCACTGGAATATTTTGTCATTGGTGTATGTATTTAGAAGAAAATGTGTATGCCCATATTTCTTGATTATGAAAGCATTGTTTGTCTTTGATTATTCTTACCATGTATTTTTAACAAGTTTTTGTTCAAATAATGAAAGGCTCCAATTTTAGGGAATGTGAGTCAGTAGCCAGCTGCAAATATCATCCATGAGCTGTCACCCCTCCTTTTTTTCTTTGCTGCCCATATTTTTCCTGCTTTAGGAGGTTGAATGTTAATACTTAATAAAGAATTGCATATAGTCTAGCAGTGTGTATAACCTTTGCTATTAAAATAGGGTGTTTCTTAGTGTTAAACTGTACAAGCTTTTAGGTAAATGCAGTAGTTAGAAGTGCAGACCTCTATGTTAGGCAGCTGCTAAATCCTATTTTTGTGTTGATTAATTAATGCTAGACTATCAGAAAATCAGATATCCACTTGATTAACATCAATTGCCCAAAACATCACATCCTAGAAATATATAATAATTTAGGCTAATAGACAGATATAAACCTCCTCGGCCTCAACTGTGATATGGCTATAAATTGTATTTGGTTCTTTATATATATATATCTGGCCAGTACTTTTAGTATAAAATTACAGTGCAGACCAGAGTTTTAAGTTACAATGGACTGTTCAGCTTCATGGTAGTAGTACAGGTACAATTGTAACCAAAATGATAAAAATTAGCCTGCTATAGTCTACAAAAAAAACTCTTCCTGTGTAATTTCATTAAAACCCAGGCGATTGCACTGATGTAACCTAATAGAATGAGCTCTAAGTGAAATCCACAATTTATTTTTCTAAATAATGCTAGTCTGTGAGAAACAAAGTGGAATGAAAGATATGGAAGACTCCTTTTTAACTGCCCTTCTTTTCATTACAATATCTCCTGGGTTTACTAGCACTACATAATTCACCAAATACCCATTATTTTTTAGAGAGAATTGACCATGATAGTGTGTGATAAGACATCTTTTGATAAAACTGCATCTTATGCTTAGGGATATATTCTTTTTTCTAAATGCGAGCTACCAGTTGAAAATATCAAGTAGGTCTGTGTATTTCTTAATATGTTTTGCTTCTGCCTGCTTCACCTTGTACACAAACTTTGAAAACACAAAACAAAGAACTCTACATTGCTCAAAATGTAAGACCAAGTATTCAGCATTGTGTGTGTATGTACAATTCAGTAGTTTGCCAGAACACAAGACTTTCTCTATTTACATACTGACTTGCGCACATGCATTCAGGATTTTGTTAGTGCAAAACTATGCACCCAGTTTTTTAAATGAGTTTTGTTTTTTTTAGGTCTGAATTATTGTAAGTGCCAGGACTACACATAGTTTAAAGTTAGGTTGCTTTATTTCCACCTAGATTTGCCTCAATTATATGAAAGCATAATGCATATCATTGTACAGCATTTTAACTTAGAATACTATGGGTGTACTTTCAGATTTTCTAAGTTACTTATATATTACAAAGATGTTCAAAAACGTGTTTAAATGAGTATTGTATACTGTTATGAAAATTAATATCTGACATTCTCACTATATTTATGAACAGAAAATTTTGTTAGGAATAATGTTTAAGAGAGTTATATGTGTGTATATATATTTTTCAAGAGAAGTGCTTTTTGATAACCAATGTGTTCAATTAATGTTAAGTATATGTATCTTATTTAGCAAAATCTTTTCAATAAATATGACTCATAATTATTTTTGTGTTTATTTTGAACACAGGCTGGTGCTACATTATTAACCTTTACCCTAATTAAATAATGATCTTTTAACACTAATGATAAATATATTGTAGTAATTTGTTGTGATGGCATTAGTTGCATGTTTGTTTATAAGATTGATGTTTACATTTTTCACACGTGCCTCTTGATTAAAAAAAAAATCAATGAATATTTTAACAGCTAATTTATTGCTGAAAATTCAGTAGCTTGAATTAAAATATTTAAGATATGGATAACCATATTATTTTGGAATCAGCTTGTTGGATATACTCTATACAAAGACTGGATGAAAAAATTTTATATCAAAGTAGATTTCATTATTTCTTCCAAATAGTAGCCCTATTTGTTTACAGAAACATTACTGTTTTCAGTGCGCTCATTGAACTTGCTGGAATTTGTGTTTACCTTAGTCTTTGTTTTCCCCGAGAAGAGGAAAGGGGAAAGAAAATATTCCTCATGTAGTCAGCATACCTTTTAGTATCTATGTGAGTTCACCATCTTGATTTCAAGTCATGAATTTGTTTTTACACACATATGCATGCATACTTACATGCATTACTTATTTACTCAATTGACTTTAAATTCCATTAAGTTCGAATGAGTAGGAGAAGGATTTTGGTCTTTTTTATTCTTTTAATTTTCTAGTTACATTACTTTTGTTTATTTATTTTGACTGTTCAGTCTAAGGCTTGTAAAGGTTGATTTGCTCCTGAACTGCTTTGTTCCCAGACATTGCCATCTTCCCCAACTACCACCAAGTCCTCTCCATCTGATCCCATGACCACCTCCAGAGCCAATCAGGTACAGTATCATCCTACCATCTACACCATACTTTTCACGGGTGACAACATGCAGACTGGAGAAAAAGATATGGTGGGTTAAGGATTTATTCGTTCATTCACATGTATACACCCATAATCATAGATATCTAACACTGTTGCATAAGGAAAACTTTTCAAAATTTGGTAAACTGAATGGTAAAGTTTTCTCCACTGAGTATTTTTTTTTAAATTTTTAAACATCTAATGACAATAGAATATATCATAAATAATATTTATTTTATTTTTACCTTACTTTAATAAAAATGTATGTATTTGTAGGTGTGTATTTGTGAATCTGTAATTGCAGTAAGTGTCTGTGTGTGTATATATATATGTGTGTGCACATATATAATCCCAAGATCCCTATGTCATAGAATGGAATTAGCATCAATGCCATATTTAAATAGATAAATAAAGTGGTCTACATTTAATTTTAAAGAAACTGAAACAGGATAGGTTTATCCTTAATTGTGACATTTAATGTAGAGGCAATAGTATGTATCCAGTTTACTTAGTAAAATAAAATTATTTGAAATTAAAATTTAATGATAAAAATGAAGTAAAATTAATGTTTTAAAAACATTTTAATGGAATTCATCTTAATTTTGATTACTTCTTAGTTGGTTCTTATTTTTTAAAATGCATAAATTGTATCAGTAAGTATTTTTTTATTTCATGTTGTTGTTTTTTTTAAATGAGCTACATATATAGTTCATTTATTGTTAAGAATATCATGTTGCATATATTTTTTTGCTTTACTTGATGAAAAGTCCTAAGTTATTTACTAAATACCTTCCACTTAAGAACTAGATGCGGGTATATCAGATACTGTGCTATTCAGTGGCATTTTAAGGTATACTAGTACATTGTTAAGATAAAAAGTACTCTACTGTATTTTAATGATTTTTACATTCAGCATGTATTAAGAAAATAATCTGTTAAAATTTCATTATCGGAATGCTTTTCTCAGGTTTTATACAAATTTGATTTGATTCCCAAGAAGGATTTTCTTTCCAACAAGCTAATTTTCTTATGGATAATTAAAACACCTATAAATTATTGCTAAACAACAAAGCTCAGCATACAGTAGGACATGCATGTATTAAAATAACATATAATATAGTTTTAATTATTGCAAGAGAATCTGTTAAAGGTGACATCTGGCACAAAAAATTATAAATCTGGAGAGAAAAAATTGTATATCTAGAGGCACTAGTCAGAAAACTATATGTTGTAGTGTCCAACAGACTGATATGCAAATCTTATATATAGCTGCCTGCCACTCCAGCAATGATTATTTTCCTTCATCAGCAGTTAAATGACAAAGATTAAACATTTGCAAAGAGCAAGTCAGATTCTTTTTATGAATACTGTACTTGGCATGTCTTTTTTCATATCTTATGTCAGATGTATATGTTCTTTAATTATAAGGTATTGAAAATGTTGAGAAGCAGCTAATTATTTAGCTTGTCAATGTCCTGATTGAGTTTCTTTCTTCCTTTGTGTGTGTTCTTTTTCTAAGTAAGTGGCTACAAGCTGATTCTTGAGGAAAATAATCTTTTTATGTAACGAGAATATTATTTAACATGATTTTAGGCATGTTTAAATAGCAACCGACATGCTTTGCTTTGGATCTGTATCATGCAGTTTTTTTACAATCCAAATTCTAATTTAGAACTATAGAGTAGGAAAATTAAATTTGTGTTTACTTCTGACAAATAATATTTTACTACTTAGAAAAGCTGGTTTATGTCAAAGTGGTCTGTCATTATTCAAACTACAGAAGTATGTATGCTTCTGTGCCTTGTCCATAACTCGCATTACATAATTTAGTTCATTTTACTTGTAATCTATTTTTATTCAATCATTGTACAAATAATCCAGATCTCTTTTTGGATAGTATTAAAAATTTGTAAATGAAGGAAGATATGAGGATCTTAACTGATTCCTGAAGCTGCATTTATCACTAAACCTTAATATTCTTATGAGTTTATAATCATTTTATACCACACAGTATTTCCTACTGGTGTCTATCCATTTCATCAAGAAGCATGTGGCATATGATAAGGCAGTTAAAGCTTTGCTGTTCATTCTGGTGATAAGTGACATAGCTGGCAATTGTTTCTAGACTGTAGCAGTGATTAACATTCAGCACCAGTATATCGACAAGTATCTGCACTGCGGCTGTCACATGAAAATAGGTTCCAGCACGGTAATCTCAAACCTGTCAGTAGTTGTATAAGTAACCAATACAACAGGATTACAGAAAAACAACTAATGTCTGTTTTAATACAGTTCTTCAGTTACAAAGATTCTTAACCAAAAGTAACTGTAAAGATATATTTACAAACCATTGAATGAAGATAACATTACAGACCTCTTTAAATGGACACAACAAGTTAGAAAATTCAGAGTGAGGTTGAACCTGCATTCACAATACATCCTGTTCTGCTTGTATTACATCTTGTGAGATTTAAGATCCTCTACTTTATTGATGATCTTTTATAATAAGATAGTACTTTGCATTCTGTTAACAATCTTGAGTAAGGAGCCTGGGGAAGAAATGTCCTGCGTACAGCCTGTATTGGTTGAAGGGAGGGGCAGAGGTGTCACAGGTGCTGAGGCACACGGTTGACAACCCACTCACAGCATGGCCATGTCAGATTCCAATGAATCTGGAATTCTACTAAATACCTTATTGCAAGGACATGAAACAGGAAACTTGAGGAGAATTTAAGCTGGTTAGAGGGCTACTGGTGGTTCTGCCAGTAGACTACCTCAAATAGATTGGAAATGATTTAATCTCCTGATGTTGTGGTTTTTTTCTGGTGTGTGAACCATGCCAGCTAGAACTGTGCTTCTTGTATTGTCTGCATTGAGAGTGACTTTTGAACCCCAACCCCAGGAACACTTTCTTCATTAAGTCAGGAGTTTGGGTTCTGATGATTGAATCCATCAAAAATGTGGATTTATTGTCTCTACTTTTTAATGTTTTGGTTTTTATCTGTGTAAATTAAGCCATAATTAATTTTGATTATCATTCTCACATTTCTGGAATCATTGGGTTTTTTTGCAAACCCAAAATTGAGAATTATAAAGATATTTTTATTCTCTTTATAGTAGTGACTCTGTCAATCAGCAGTAAGTAGTTAGGGATTCTCTGAAATGGATTTTGCACACTGAAAAAGATCAACTTCTTCAAAACTGTGACTATGTTGTGTTAATTGAATTGCCATGCCAACAAAGACCTAAAAAATTTAAGAGATTTTTGTTCTAGGAAGCTATACATCTGCAGTCACTAATGTTAAAAATGTTGTTTATAATTTTCTCACCAGAATGCCCCTGGGCAATTGTCCACATTAAAAACTAATGAACTGCAAACTTTTACTAAAGGAAAAAGAGCCAAAGATTCTTTAGAATTAGAGGCGATTAAAAATTGCATATAGCTTCTTTTTCTATTACCCAATTTTCTTCTATTTTTAGCCTGGAAACTTAAATGTTGCTACATCATGAACTTAGTCATGTTTATATCATAAACACGGGCAGACATGTAATATCATATTAATATGGTAGATACGCCTGAAATTGGAGGAGTATATCTTTGTTGTTTACATGGGGAAAAAAGAATTAAACTTAACTTTTCTTCAGTATCCTTCAAGTTAGGAGTTCTTATTTCTCTATGGATCTATAAAACATCAATTTTCATACTTGTATTAAATTAATACTTGTATTAAAATTAATTGATTGTATAGTAACTAATATCTCTATAATGAAGCAGGATGCAGGTTATAGGATTGTTTATAGGATCATGTTTAGTCCATGTCTATTTTGCACTGATTATATTTTAAGGGAAAAAATATTTTAAAAAAACAGGTCTTGGCCAGTGATCCTCAACCAAGGCATCATAGCACCCTTAAGATTGGGGTTCCTTGAGATTCTTTGAAGGGTTCCATGGGGAACCACAGAGCGTTAGCACTGTTAGTTTTACAAGCATGATTAACAAGGTAAAACCAGAGATTTCAAATGGAAATCCATAACTGTGGAATTTCTGAGTTACTTGCAACAGAAAAATTGCTCTATTTTTTTTTCTCTAGGAAAAAAGGAATGAAAACAAAGAGCTGGCATTTTCCAAGGGGCCCCTCAAATCTATCCAGGGATGCCTCAAGTCTAAAAAAGTTGAGAACCACTGGCATATGTCCATTTTCCCCTATTCAGATGCGTCCTATTGATGAATGTTCCCAAATAGCAGTGTAGGGAAAAGTTTCTGCACCACATATGTGTTGTCCTCCAAGATGTTTCATTTCTTCCTGGTATTTTCTTGCTTCCTAAGTATGGTAATCATTACTAGTGGTATAGCAAAACTCCTACCCCAGCAGAATAAAGTCTTTGTGCAGTCTGCCTTTCCCTTACCATAGGGCCGTTATCAGGATGTAATGCACATCTTCCATTATAGACCAAAACATAACATTTAGGAACACGAAATGTGAATGTCTAACTGATTCATATGACTGTGACTAGGTGTAAAGTCTGGAACTTGATCTATCCCTTGTGATTAAATTTATTTTTTTTATCTATCTAATATATTAGCTCTCTACTCTTTGTGCCCTATTTTTGTTTAGAAATTACACTAATTTTATCACTGGTGAGTTGTATGTCTGTTCTCAAATCCATCTAATTCACTCTGTGTATGTGTTATAGTAAAACATAGGAAAGTAGGGCTGGAAGAGTCCCCATAAAGTCATTTAATCCAACCCCCAATTTAAGGCAGAATAATCCCTAGCTTAACTATCCCAACAAGTGTCTTTCTAGCCTGTTCAAATTTCTGGGATGGCGAGTCCACAATAGACGGCTAGAGGGTTGTACCCAGAGAGTGGTGGTGGACGGGTTGGTATCAATCTGGAAGGACGTGGGCAGTGGGACACCACAGGGCTCGGTCCTTGGACCAGTACTCTTCAAAGTCTTCATCAGTGACTTGGACGAGGGAGTGAAGTATAGTCTGTCCAAGTTTGCGGATGATACAAAACTGTGAGAAGTGGGAGACACCGGAGGACAGGGAACTCCTACAGACAGACTTGGACAGGTTGGACAAATGGGTAGAAAACAATAGAATGTGATTTAACAAGAAGAAATGCAAAGTGCTGCACGTAGGGAGGAAAAATGTCCAGCACACCTGCCTAAGAACTGACCTGCTCGGCAGCACGGAAGCAGAAAGGGATCTCGGAGTCCTAGTGGACTCCAGGATGAACATGAGTCATCAGTGGGATGAAGTCATCGGCAAAGCCAATTGGACTTTATCATGTATCAGCAGATGCATGACAAACAGAACCAAGGAGGTGATACTTCCCCTCTATCAGGCGCTGGTCAGACCGCAATTGGAATACTGCATGCAGTTTTGGGTGCCACACTTCAAGAGGGATGTGGATAACCTGGAGAGGGTCCAGAGAAGGGCCACTCGTATGGTTAATGGCTTGCAGGCCAAGCCCTACGAGGAGAGACTAGGGCACCTGGACCTCTTCAGCCTCTGCAAGAGAAGGTTGAGAGGCGACCTTGTGGCTACCTATAAATTCATCATGGAGGCACAGAAGGGGATTAGTGAGGGTCTCATAGTGATGCAAAATCAGGCAAGCACTCCCCGCCACCCGCACTGATGCTCTGTGCAGATGCATGGGTGTAGTGCCCACCCTCCCACTGCAGTAGAAGTTCTCACAAGTACCCACACTGCTGCCCCATGTGAATGCAACCCACGTCTCTGGCTTGCTCCCAATACCCTCAACACACATGCATAGCCCAGACTCCCCCTCAGCTCCCCACAATGCCTAGTACTGTCTTGCCCCCTGAGGTAAGGGCAGAACACTTTAGCTGGAGGAGGAAGGGAGTGCTTGGAGACTCTGCAAGTCATATGATGGTATTTAACAAAGTAAGCTGTTGCTTACGAAAGCTTGTGCATCTCTGATTTAGTCTGTGACTAATGTTAGTTAATGCACTTGAATAAATTAGTTTACCCTGCCTTGATCATATATTCACCGTCCATTATCATCCCCTCAGTAACATGGGCACCCTAAGGAGGGTTTTGAAGATATTGATTTAAACCTTAACTTAGCTTGAATTTAATATTCATGGTCATATTTGGGATTCTTTTTCTGACCGAAATTCCAAAATTGCTTTCCATCTGTTTCCAATAAATTTATAAATGGGGGAGAGAGACAACAGACAGCTGTTTTAATTTTTTCTCTTAAGAGTAGTAATTAGTAGAGTGTTACATGTTAAAAGTAATCTAAAACTGTAAGCTTTATCCATATTGGGTCCTGATAGACCTGGTTTGTACATAGTGTACCATTATCCATAAACAGTTGCTGACCTCTGCCTCATGTTTTCCATTTGAAAACGAAATTATTCATGAGGATTATAATTTCCAACATATTTTTTCACTTGTGTAGGTTGTGATCTAAGAAATTGATATCTCAGTGTTTATTGCAGGATAAAGTAGCTTTCCAACCAGACTTTACATTAAAAACGCTTCTTTATTTGAAATCTAAAATTTCATTAAAATTAGGTCTTGCAGAAGTACCACAGTGTGATTCAGTGACATCCCACTTTATTTTCATAACTTTCCTGATTTTCAGCTTAGTTAGATATGCTATTTCCGTCTGGAACATAAACTCCTTCCAGTCCCTTTGTTAGCCCTTGAGTTCTCCGTTCCATATTTTTCATCAGATAAGTATTTTGTTATGGGGTCTTTTTGTGGTCAGAGCTTGAGGAATGATTCAGTAAGCAAACATCTCTCTCTCTCTCTCAAAACCCATTCTCTATATTCTTTTGATTGAGTTTAGGACTCTGTTTTGCTCTAAACATGATTGTGTCCGCAGATTAGTATAGTTAATACTGGTTCTTGATTAATAAATTTAATTTAACTGTTTTACTTTCATCAGCAGCTTAAGGGCCTTGTTACATATTAATTTTAGGTGGTTTGTGGAGCGCTTAACCCCCGGACTGTCTACACATTAGCATCTAAAACTAGTTGTAATCACTGTTTAGGTGGCTAAAAGAAATACCACTCCAGCCTATGTTTATTTTTGATTGGTGTAAACATAATGCATGTTACAGTAATGTGTAGCTGCTCTAGGATAATGTAAGCACCCCACCCACCTCCTTCCCCCCTGCAAGCCCAGATGAGGCCTACTCCCTGCCCCCCACCACCTTCCCCAGCACTTCACATCCCCACTCTTCTACTTACTTGTGGTTGCCTGTACTATCTGTCCCAGGGGAGCACACAGGGAAGGGTTAACTTGCCTACCCTGCCACTGCTGCTCTCTAGGCTGGGCTCAGCTCAAAAAAGAGCAGCAGCCTGATAGCAGTGGTGCCAGGGGTTGGGCAAGGAGGTTGTCTTTCCTGCCTGCTCCCCTGGGACAGACAGCACATTGTGAAGTGTGTGAAGCTTTGGGTGCTGGTTCGATTTGGAGGAGATTTGGCTCAATTCAGCAGCTAAATCTCTGAATTGGATTGGGAGACTAATAAAAAGGTCCAAATCAATTCAAAACTCTCCAAATTGATTCAGAAAAGATTTGGGGAGATTTGGAGATTCAGGCAGTCCCTGCTTGCCGCTTCAGGGAGTTGGACCCAGACTCTGTGCCAGTAAGTAGGGGGCTGGGAGCAGTGGGGAATTGGAGGAGGGGAGAAGGGACCTTGGGTGAGGATCCCTGCCAGGCCTCATCCCCTGACCCCCACCCACTCTCCCAGGCCCTTTCATGGCTTCCCCACCTGGCCTTAGAGTCCTGGCTCTTTAAAAAAAAACCAACAACTCTGCACTCACTTCTGGGGGCTCATGGCAGAGCCCGTCTTGCAGCATGGGGCAGTGGAGTTCAGCAGGGATCACCCCCCCACCCGGCCTCGCAGCCTGTGAGTGCAGGGCTTTTTTTTTTTTTTT
>NW_017728947.1:64525582-64559094 GCF_001723895.1 Crocodylus porosus | reverse complement strand
GCACCCCCCACCCACTCTCCTGGCCCTGTTACTTGCTGCCCCGCCTGGCCCCAGCAACCTGGCACTTAATTAAAAAAAAAAAAAGCCCTGCACTCCTCACCCCCAGCCTGGCAGGAGCTGGTGTTTTTTTTTTTTTTTTGCTTTTTTTTTTTAAAGAGCCAGGGCACAGGCTGGGCAGCCATTGACAGAGCTGGGAGAGCAGGCAGGTGTCGGGGCCTATTTGTTTAAGAGATTTGGCTGATTCAGCAGCAGCCAAATCTCCGAATTGGATTCGGCCAAATTGATTCGGGACAGTGATTCGAATCATTGAATTGAATCATTGTTCCCTGAATCAGCTGAATCTGAAGCAAATACTAGCCATCTTGCACAGGCCTAACAGATGGCCACAAATAAGTATGGGGAGCAGGGGAAGAGCCCCAAGGGTCGGGAGGTCTGGTGGGGAGAGTGTCCCAGGTGTGGCAGGGAACTGGGGGATCTCTAGGGGACAGGAAGGAAACCTGGAATGGGAGGGGCAGGGATTCTTCCCTTTCAGTCCTCCAGGCACCTGCTGGCCTGAATGTGAGACTGCTCCAAACTCGAGCTAGCACTAACACCGATCAACATTTGACCAGCTCACAGTGCAATGTGTAACAAGGCCCTAAAATGACAGATAATTGTTCCTAGTAACTGATCCGTAATGCCATTAATTTGGTTGGAGATAGCATCTTTAACTGTGCTGAGGCAACTGATTTGGTTCGTCTTTTTCTGTCAGCTTTCTTATCAATAAACACGCTAAATTGCATTGTTCCATGTGCTAGTAATGGCATTCTTTGCCTCCCCTCTAAATACTGTATCTTTTACTTATATATTATTGGATAGACAGATTTTTCCATAGTCCAGAACATAATATGGCTAAGTAGAAAGAACACAGATGCACAAACATTGGTCATTACATTTTGTAACTAGGTCAAATAAGAGTAGCTAAATTAGCTAAAAAATATAGCTGCCTTTGCTGTGTGGAAAAATCCTTAGTGTTCCACTACAATAAGGTAATTTTATGGATTGTTAATTCCTTTCTGAGTAAAGTAGCTTCTTGATTTCGATTTAATAAGAATGCAGAGTTTTGTCTCTCGGGGACAAATCCAAAAAAGTACTTTAATGTCTAAGATGCAATTCAGGTGGATTTTAGGCACCTTAGTTCAAATGAATGATCCACAAACAGTCATCCTAACAACTGAGGCATTAGAGAGTTGATTGGCACAAGTTTATGCCAGAAAATGTTGCTACAAAAAAATGTTGTATAAAAAGAAAATGCTGGACTCATTCTGATTCCTCCTTCAGAGACTATTGAAGAATATGAATTGAACTGAAGACCATATAGAAACTGGCATATCTACCTGTGCATGTTAATGTGATGCAATAAACTCCCATGCTTATTATGCCAGAGTTTATTGCTCCTGGGTGCCATGTCTTCACGTCCACCTGGGACCATAGCATGTTGAGCTGGGTTGGAGCAGCTCTGGCTGGTGGGGGGGCAGAGGTCCAGCCTACCAGCTTGGAGCTGTTCCAACCTGGTTCAGTGTGCTGCAGAGGGACTGGCCAGAGCATGAGGGTGCTTCAGTACAGGGCTAGCTGGCAGGCTAGCCCCTCACTGAAGCACCTTTGTGCCCCAGCCAGGCCCCTGGGGCAGCACCTACAGGTACACTGCTGTGGAGTAAAAATCTCTGCAGCAAGATAGTACTATCCTGCTGCGGAGTTAGTCTCCTGTGGCCTAATAGGGCCACGCATATAGATGCGCAATGTTTTCTGTGGAGCTAATTAGTCTACTCTGCAGTAATTGTCTCATGTAGATGCACCCACAGTACATCTCAGGACTCCTGTTTCCCAGATGAATCCCCTATCACTTGGCTTAGAGCCCTGCCATCTCTGGGTTTTTTCTTTCTGGGCTGATAAACCTTATGTTCCTTTCTTCCCAATAGCCCAGCTTCGCAGGGGAATGGAGGGTGTTAGTTAAGGCAGTCTCTTCAGAGGCAAGAATTGTGGATTTTGAATCCTGTGAGGCTGCAGAGTGCCTAGGACAGGGGTAGGCAAAATTTAACCATGAGTTGGAATGGCTCACTTTGGGTCATAGGCAGGTGCTAGAACCTGACCACTCCCACCACTTGTCCGCACAATGGCACAGGGAGAATCTCTGCAACAGAAGCCCTCGTGTTGCCAAAGCCCCTATGTCCACAGGTCAGATCCAGTACTTTGACAGGCCAGACACAGACCATGGGCCATAGGTCACCTACCTGTGACTTAGAACACTAGTTTCTCACTTCCTGGGCAGCTACTCTGACCACTAGACTACAGTATAAGAGGGTTGACAGTGATGCTATCATCAGTTCAACCTCTGGGTCTTCAAATAAAAATATGAGCCCTCTTGTTTTGAGTTTCGCTGTAAGGCATCCAGCATTCCACATTCCCTGTATATCTAAATTTTATATGTGAATTTTACTCCTTAGTGGGATGCTCCAAGTTCCATTATAAAATCGACTTTCCACAGTCTGGAATTTGGTGAGGAATATTAGTTCAGATCTATTATCTGGGAAGAGCTAAGGAACTACATTTTTCTGGATTGCCATTCAGTAGGAGGAATCTTTTATGGGTGCCAAGACCTCTAAGTTTATCTTACTCACTGGTTTTGGATTTGTATTTGGACGTCTTGTTTGAATGAATGGCAACCTTACCAGATCCCACTTTGCTCAGGAATGGAACACAGACAACCTAAGTTAAATCTATGCTCTGTGTGTTGCTTTTCTTCTGCATCAGAATGTCATTCAGGTTTTTTTATTTTAATTTATATGTCCATACTGATCTTTCCCACTAGTTTTGCAGTGGATGGGATCATAATACCTCTTACAGTCTGTTAAAGCTAAAAGCAGAGAAGCTAAAAGTTTCTCTCGTTCCTTGGAGTCTCAGACCAGCAGAGACTCCCTATGCCAGACGAAGGGTGACTGTGCCCAAAAGCTTGCAAAGAACTTTTTTCCAACTACTCAGCTGGTTTAATAAAAGATATCACATTTAACCAAGGAACCGAGCCTGCCTATGGAACTACTGTGGAACTTATGTGAATGCTACAATATCTGTTCTAAAATTTTTAGCACTTTATAAATGAAGTTGTTTGTGGATTTTCTATTTAGTATCTCACTGATATATTGTTATTCAAGTCACTAAGGGATAAATAGTCTGGCACTAAAATTACTATATGAAATCTTCTATAATTTACATATTTTAAGGATAACCTCAGAAATGCTGCATGTTTTTCTGCATATTTCCAGATTTTGATGGCTGGTCCCTCTCCATGTATTAAAGAGCAAGCTATTTCCAAATGTGAAAACAGCTTACTGAGTTACTTAAGCATTGGGGAAAACCCCTCATCCTTTGCTTTGCCAAAGGACAGTAAAATATTACAATTATTTGTGCAGATGGTAGGTAATCTTTCCAGTTCTTTTTTTATTTACTTTGTAAAAATATCATTTTATGGATCTTTCAATCTGAAGTCAGTGACAAATTATAAAAATTCAAATATTTCTCTCTCATTTCCTATTCAGTCTCCTTCACCTCAATGCAATTGCATTGGATACAAATCAACACAAGAGTTGATCACAAAGAGTTGGATACAAATCAACACTGATATTTTGTGGCCTAAGCATGGTTTATCACTTGTTCCTAAGCTCTGGTTCTTAGGTTTGGCAATATTCCTTTCAGTATAGGACCATTAAGAGGAGAAAAAGCCATGTTTGTTGCTCTTTCCATATTTGAAAGTAACCAAAGACCTCTTGTCTTAAAGGAGTGTAGAAGAGTCGAAAGACTACAGCAAACAGCATCTCTAATATACATGGTATAAGCTTCACACAGCCCATACTCGTGCCCTCTGGTCAAACTCTGACCCCTAGTATATCCCTGATGAATGTAAAGCTCAGGTCAGCATCGAACCATAGCACTAGCTCTGCACTTTTTGGAGAAACATTAGGGATATGAAATGTCAGGGATATTTCCCAGAAGCCAAATCCAGAAGACTTTATAGCCTTTTATGCTGCTGCTGTATCAGACATTTGAATGTCAGGCCCTAAATTTTCTCTTGTATGGCATTTAACTTCAGAACTCCTGTTAACTTCAATGCAATTTATACGATTGAACATTTTGGGGAATTTACACAGTGAGAGAATCTACGTGAGAAATCTTTATTGTGGGCTTTCAGGTCCTATTACAGGATAGCAGACATCACTGTCAGTGTGCATGATTATCATCATCAGTGTGCGATAGCGTAACTATTACAGAGCTTCAGAGAGCATAGCTTGCAACAAGTATTCTCAGATATTCTTAGATCAGGGAATTAGACTCTTTCCCATACTGCTTTTGGAGGGGCATCCAGCAGTGTTTTCACTTCACTGGAGTGGAAGAACAACATTTAAGACTTGTTCTCTGGCTTTAGTTGTCAAGTGGTTTGGATAGATAGAAATAAGGGAAAAAGCATGATGGAAGATGGTTGTCTGTTTGGTCTGAGGAAGTAAAAACAAGAGGTTGTCTTTCTGTAAAGAGAATGAAACAAGAAGAAGGTATTTCACTTCCTGTGCTGTAGGGAGCAAGAGGATGGTTTTTGCTTTCACTCTGAAAAGGAATGTTTTCTAATCTACAGATCTATTCAAATGACAGTCTACAGGCAATCTGCAGCCCATGAATGCTTAACTTGCAGCCCATGGGTTCCTACTTCCTTGACATCCTTAGCTCCCTGCACTTTCCCCTATGGCTCCAGGTGCCACCTCCCCTGTTCCACCACCACCTCCCTTCATTGCCTCTTCCTGCTGCTGCCATCAACACCTCCACTTCTTGAGCTGTCAGGGGCTCTAGGCTCCCTCTCCCCTCTCAGGCTTTTGTTTCCTGACACTCGTCTGGGGACAGAGCAGGGAAGGTGGTGGTGAGGCAGTGTGGTCCACAGCTACTCAGAAGTCAGACAGTTCTAGCATAGTATCTTGACCTGTGATGTAACCAATCAGTTCCTGTTAATCCCCTTTACACAACAAGTCAAAAATTTTGACTTGCGTCTTATTCAGCAGTAACAAGAAACATTTTTGCTGTCTTTGTACATATAGTTATTTTTACTGTTATTTTTTCTGACAGTAAATTATATTTCCTACAGGTAATAACACTTGAAGCCCAGGGCATTTTCCAGGGAATTACTGACCAGCAGGAAGATTGTAACCTTAGTCATTTATAAGTGCCCTCATAAATGCCTGGAGACCAAGGCCACTATTGTCTTTATAACCTGCTTTGGTTTATGTCCCATCCTAAATTGAAAGTGTTTTGCTTTTCCCATTGTGCCAAGGTTCCCTTAGTATACTTTCCAGACAGTTGCTCACAGAAGGGCTTTAGTTTTACTAAGTATTTCTGGAAAATGTAATATATAAAACAACTGTTTGTCCTGTTATATTAATCCTTCTATCATTGACTTTCTATCAATTTTGCTATAATTATAAGTTAAAAGAAGCAGCTTCCAGTTTCCCAAGCATTTTTATTGTTTACTTTGATATTAATTTTTTTGTGATAGGTCTCTCTCACAGTAGGGTGGCACCTTTGCATGCTCCACAGTACAATAACATCTGTTATCTCATTTCTGCCTCCTATGTAGGCTGCATACACACATTCAAATGATCTGGGATAATTCTTCCAGGTTTGTTCTGCTGGGAGAAAAGCTTACCTTGAGCTGTGTGTACAGACATTACAATGCTGTGATGCTAAAGACTGGAGAGCTTACAGTGCTGACACTGCATGTGCATAGGATTGGAGTGGGGGTGCTATGCACATATTTGTCTCAGTGTGCTCTGCAGTCTCTGCTAGTCTGCCTGGCATCAGATGGCAGAAGTGCATTGATCAAACTGTTTTTCACTGCAGCACAATTTGGGGATATTTGAAGGGGACATTTTCTGTTCCCTGCTGGAGCACCAGAGTCCAGCAAGTGACATAGTGTCTCCCTGGTGGGGGTGAAGGGAGAGAAGGACTGTGTTCTTTTCTGAGAAAAACCACAGTAGGTACAAGCATTTGCTTTTCCGGGAGAAACTCAGCCTGGGAATAACCAGATTTAAATCATTCCCAGGAATTTTTCTCCATTTTTAGTGGTAGAAAATGCCTGAACATTTTACACTCATGGTTTCACCTGAGAAAGCAGTGACTCTCCCAAGAGAAACTGAATGTCTGTATGAGGCCATAGTTACTGTTCCAACCTGAGGGTAGATTCAAATTTTGCTTAACAAAATTATACAAAACTTGGGACACATGTATTGAGTACAACTGGAGGAGTAATGCAGCTTTGATGCATCAGATATGTGCAGGTCAGGGAGTTTTATGGACTTCATGGTTGGGATAGCTTTAGACAGACTTTCAAATGCAAGGCGTTCTTCAGATCTCAAGAACTGAAAAAGGTGTCAAGGTCACAGAACTAAAGAAGAATGCCTTACATTTGAAAGCTTGTCTAAATCTTAGCAATTCTCAACTAGGATGGTGTGAGATCATTTTAAGGGTGCTGCGGATTGTCGGCAATATTAGCACTGCAAACACCTTCAATTGATTCTCGCAAGATAAACCCAGATTTCAAATAGGCATCCATAGCATCAAAGCCATTCTGAACTGTTGCAGTCTTTCTGAGCTATTTCAACAGAATTGCTCTATTATTTTTCTGTTGTCAAAAATGAGTTCAATTAGTTCTTGAAACGGGGACTGCTAAATTCAGAAAAAAGCTTATGGAGGGTGACTTGTATCTACACAGGCAGAAAACCATTGGTTTATAGTGTAATATGATAGTGCATCAGTACTCTCCTTCCATGCTTCTAATGGTGATATCAAACATATTACATAGGACTATGTCCTTTGAGTTTCAAGCAGGTTATATATGTGCCATGAATTGTATTCAAGTGTGAGTCTCTGAAAAGAGAGTAGTAGTTAACTGTGTTAGTATGAAGTCAGATAGAAAGCAGGGTTGAACTGCACCTACGAGAAGAACTGTATCAAAGATGCATAAATTTTCATGAGCAAAGCTCACTTTATCAAATATTCATCAAGGTTTGCTCATGAAAGCGTATGTATCTGATTCACTTAGTTTCTAACAGTGGTTCTCAACCTTTTCAGAGTTAGAGCAAGCACCCTGTGGCAGCATCACCAATTGAGAATCACTGTACATAACTTAGTGTTTTTCAACTGCATGCTGCTGCCTCCAGGTAAAACTGTCCCTACGCATCTGCTATATAATCAGACTGGAAAGGACTGTGGTATATGGGCTTATTCTTCCTACCTGATTCTCTGATCAGCCAAAAGCAAGCTGGAGAGCAAGCCCATGCTCCAACCCTTCCCAGTCTGATCCTGTGCCATGTCTCCTGAGAACAGGCACATGGAATGGGTGAAATGCCTCTGTTTCCAGCAGGGTTAGCCTGGGAGGGCTGCACTCCTGCCAGCTTTATGTTCTCACTGATTCCATGTTGAATTTGCTCAGTTGACAAATAAAGGGGTGATTTATTTGTCCCTCTTAACTGGCAACCCTGCATTTCAGCTGGAGCTTTGAGAATCATGCTGGGTCTTTCATTTTAATGTTGAATGTTAAATAATGTAGGCCAAATTATACATTGGGTCCAATTTGAAACAATTTTCAGTTGTGGGTTGAAGTGAAAAGGAAGTTTTACATCTCTTTCATTAACATTATTGAAAACCTCTCTTTGGCAATTTCCACTGCCTTCATTTATGTCTCTAATAATGCAATATGTTGCATTGTTCTCATACTTGTGCAACTTTTCTTATGGTTATTTATTGATCACTTACCAAAGCATAAATGTAATAAGGATAATTTGAGCCATTTTATTTTCTTAATAATGATTGTAATCATTTGTGATATTAAATTAACATCTGCCCTCTACCAGCAAGATACTGAAATGCAGTTTCCCTTGTAAGGTCTTTTGAAAGTGTTATTGCTTAGTGGATTAGATTAATAGTGAAATAAAACTATGATTAATGCTATTCCTTAGGAAAGACTCTAGTGAAGCAGAACAGAATTCCTTAAAGATCTTCTACAGACCACTGCTTATTTGCAATTAAATGATGCAGAAAAAGAAATCATGTCAGAAGATAAGCAAGTCATTGAGAAATTTTTATTGATCATATTATGTGCAAGAATATCTAGATGAATGAGCTTTGTAAGAATGCATAAAGCTGATCCAGAAGCAAACATTACTTTTTATCTTGTAGTGAATTAAATAGTAAATAGTTTTGATTAAAAATGTTTCTCAGTTTATATATGATTATCTTTCGCTTGTATTTGAGCTTGTATTAGAACTCTTGTTATTCTTTAAGTGAATCCTTACTTTGTTTCACAGTGATTAGAGAATTCATGTCGTGCATTCTAAATACATTCTCAACAGTGATAGTTTGAAATGCTGGATTGTACAAATTTATATAACTGACACTAAGAGCTTTCTTTAAAACAAACAGGACCTAAATATACAGCTTGTCCTTAGAATAAACCATTAATATTTATCAAACATGAATAGAGTTCTGAATGAATTCAAGACAACAGAAAGATCACAGGTCAGATGATAGATGTATGAGGATTCAAATTCTGCATTTAAGATTATAAATTTAACTTGGAAATCAAGAATGATTTGAAAATAATACAGCTGTAGTCCACACATTGTTTTATTTTTAAATGAATTTATTTTAAATGTCCTTTATGTGTATTTTTAATGGAAAGTTTAGTCACAAGATATAAAGACATAAAATATCTTAAATTCAAATGTTATTACTAAAAGATACACAGTGTAAATGTATCTTAGTCCATAGTTATACCATTCTACATATATTAGCTAAATGCTAATAGTAGTCTAAATGTAGCTCAGTATTATCATAAATCAGTTGAACAGTTTAAATTACTAAATATTCTTCCAGATTAGAATCTGGTTTATTCAAAATTTTCACTCTTTCCATTGAACCCTCATGACTTTTCAATAATAAAGAAAAAAAAAAATGAGTTGGTAAAGGAATACAGCAGTAATATAGCCAGCATAGTTTTTACTTTTTTTTCTCTAAGAGTGTTTGTAATTTTTATAGTATTAGAATGGTTTTATTTGAAATATGTTCTAATCTACTCTTCAAACCATGAAAAATTGCCCATTGTTGTCCGTATTTCATACTAATATTAATTTGACTGTTTCAAAGTATACCAATACTAATTATTTTATATTGTGTTCAAGTTTGTGGGAATTTTTAGAAAATATAAATAATTTAAAATGTACAGTTTGACTTCTGTTTCATAAACGGCCATTGTTTTACTGTTTAAAAAAAGCTGCAATAGAAAGTTAACTTCAGTTATGCATTTCACAAGTGTGACATGATAACCTTTAATTAGTTTTGGATTAGTAAAAATAAGTCCCTTTTAAAAATGAAACTGCCAGCTGGCCTTAGATATCAGTGGTCTTTATTACTTCTAATTAAGCTTTTTCAATTAAAAAGGAAAAGTTATGAGCTGTATTGAAAATTGTGATCAACAAGAATTTGTCAAGAGAAACATGTATTTTAAAAACCAGAGCATAAGGCCATTGATTTCTTCATGTTTGTAATCTGTGCTTGAAAACACTTCTTTGTTCATTTTTATTTTAAAATCATTGTGTTTTTAAACTGATGTTATCAAAACTCTTCTTCAAGGGCTAAGCACCAAAGAAAATATTTAAATCAGAAATAAGAAAATCCAAATACATGAAAGCAAAAAAAAAAATTGAAACACACGCACATGCACACACATATATATACACATGCACGTGTGTGTGTGTGTGTGTGTGTGTGTGTGTGTGTGTAGCTAGAGAGAAAGAAATGGCATAGGCATAATAATTAGTAGTAGAAAAAATTAGTGTAAAAGACAGGGTAAAATATGTTTAACATGTCTTTTAAAAGAAAAAATGAATTCCAAAAATGTTATACTTTTTAAGTCTGCTGATTCTAAAATTATTATATTTTTCCAGTCACATGCAGACAGCTAATTATGTACCATGAATACCCACATCCAAGAAAACTTTGAATTTACGATGACCCATTATAATTGGATTCTATACATGGAAAATGATAAATTTGTTATAATTTTTCATGTATAGAATCTAATTATTGGAGGATATTTTTAATTCATCCCCTCTGCAGCAGTGACAGGAAAAGCAGAGGTGAGGGGCCAGACCCCTGTCTGCTCCCTTGCCCGCATGTCTGTGACTGGTCCCCTACCACCTGTTCTGCTGGACTTGCCCCCCACCCTCTGCTGCCTTCCCTGCAATGTGCCCACCTGCCCTCTGCTCCTTCCTCCCTATGCCATTGCCTGTGCCCGTTCCCCAGCCATCTGTCCCACTCCAGCCCCCTGCTCTCCCCACCACCTGCACTCCCTGCTGCTTACCTTTGGGTCAGCTCCAGAGCAGTGGCAATGTCCCTGGCCCTAATGCAGCCAGGCAGAAGCAGTGGTGGCAACTCCAGGCCCAGTTGGGTCAAGATATAGCAGGGGCAGGATGCATGGTCTCCTCTGTGCACCCCCCAATGTGAGCCCCCTCCTTCACTTCATAAGCCCCCTCCTCAACTCAGGGCCAGTGGCAGCTCAGCTCTGGCCAAAGCTTGGAGCTGAACCACCATGTGCCCCAGGTCAGTACTTGAATCTAAGACGAGGCTTTTCCCCCAGGGTTAATAGGGGAAGGGCTCCTCTTGCATTCAAGTAAATATGGTAAATTTAAGTTTTATATACAAATACCTGGTGCATATCTTCAAGTTGATCTGTATATGAATAGCCTCAGCTTGTATAATTAATCTTCCAGATGGTGATATACATCACTGCTTAATGCATATTTTACCTATACACAAACATTCACAGATGCCTGACTTATCTAATTCTTTGCCACAATTTTTAAAAAGCTTGTCATTTCTTGGCACGTACTTCCTATTTGTATACAGTTTTCCTTCATGAAATTTAGCTCCACAGATAGTTTCATAGTTTCTAGGGTCAGAAGGGACCTGAATAGATCATCAATTCCGACCCCCTGCCCTGGGCAGGAATGAGTGCTCGGATCATAATACCTCAGCCAGATATCTATCCAACCTCCTCTTGAAGACCCCCAAGGTAGGGAAGAGCACCATCTCCCTTGGGAGCCCATTACAGAGCCTGGCAGCCCTAACTGTAAAGTAATGCCTCCTGATATCAAGCCTGGGCTGCTCTCAATCAATGTGTGGCCATTATTCCCTCTTATCCCAGGTGGTACCCGGGAGAACAGAGCCTCACCTATTTTCCGCTCGTCCCCCCTGGTGAGTAGATGACCACCAGATCCCCTCTGTCTTCTCTTGTGGAGGCTGAATAGATTAAGGCCCTTTAGTTTACTTTTGTAGGGCCTGGCCTGCTGCCCCCTAACCATGCGAGTGGCCCTCCTCTGGACCCTCTCAAGGTTAGCCACATCCCTCTTGAAGAGCAGCGCCCAGAACTGGATGCAGTACTCCAACTGCGGCCTGACCAGTGCTGCATAGAGGGGAAGGATCCTGGACCTGCTTGTGATGCATCTGTAGATGCACAACAAGGTGCAGTTAGCTTTACTGACTGCTTCCTCGCATTGGTGATTCATGTCCATCCTAGAGTCAACAATTACTCTAAGATCCCTTTCAGCTTCTGTGTTGTTGAAAAGGGTGTTCCCCAGCCTGTAGGTACATTGCAGGTTCCTTTTCCCTAGATGCAGCACCTTGCACTTGTCTGCATTGAATTCCATTTTATTTTCATCCACCCATCTCTGTAACCTATCTAGATCTAGTTGGATTTTGTCCCTCCCCTCCAGTGTGCCCACTTCTCCCCACATCTTTGTGTCATCAGCAAATTTGGGCAGCATGCTTTTCCTGCTGATTTTTCCAGCATGCTTTTTCCAAGTTGCCAAGTTGCTGATAAAGATGTTGAATGGCACAGGCCTGAGGACTGAACCCTGAGGAACTCCACTCCCCACATTCCTCCAGGTCAAAAACGACCCATCCACCACCACTCTCTGGGTGTGACCATTGAGCCAATTTGCCACCCATCTGACTGTGTAGATATCAGTATCGAGTCACCTAGGTTTTTTATGAGAACGGAGTGAGAAAGTGTCAAAGGCCTTCTTGAAGTCCAGGTAGACTACATCCACTTCAACACCCCCACCCAATGACTTTGACCTGGTCGTAAAAGGAAACAAGGTTAGTCAGGCGGGATCTGCCTGCAATGAACCCATGTTGGTTGCCACTGAGCATCACCTCCCATGCTGGGCCCCCACAGATGTGTTACTTGATAATTTTCTCAAAGGTCTTGCCAAGGACCAAGGTTTGACTAACTGGCCTATAGTTTTACCTGGGTCCTCATTTCTCCCTGACTTGTAAATGGTGACCACATTGGCCCTTTTCCAGTTCTCTGGGACCTGGCCAGAGCACCATGAGCGCTCATACAGCCATGTCAGGGGCCCTGCTATGACCTCTGCCAATTCCCTCAGTACGCTCAGATGAAGAGCATCCAGACCTGCTGATTTATACGCGTCCAGCCCCTCCAAGAGTTCCCTAACTAGATCATCCCTGACCCCAGGCATGGTGTCATGTCCCCTGAGCCTGTCCGTAATCCTAGTAGAGGAGTTGTCCCGGTCTCTGCTCAAAAATATGGAGGCAAAGAACTTGTTGAAGATATCATCTTTTTCCTTTGCTGCAAGCACCACAGTACCAAGCCTGTCCTGTAGGGTCCCCATGTTACCTGGTGCCTTCTTCTTACTCCCTATGTATTTGAAAAAGGACTTTTTGTTCTCTTTAATCCTGGTTGCCATCCCTAGTTCCACCTCTGCCTTGGCCTTCCTAACCACTTCCCTGCAATCACAAGCAATGGAGGTGTAATCCTCCTTGGTGATTGCCCCTATCCACTGATTGTATGCCACTTCTTTTGCCCTCAGGCCCTCCTGGATGTCTTTACTGAGCCAAGGGGACTTTTTAACACTCTTGCCCCCTTTGGTTTGCATTGGGACTGACTCCGTCTGAGCTCGGAGGATCATCTCCTTAAGGAAAAACCACCCATCCTGGACTCATGTCATTGAAGCTCCAAGTCCCCAGTGTCTGTTACTAATCTCCTTAGCTTATTGAAGTAGGCCCTCCTGAAGTCAAGGACTTTTGCCTTTCTGCTTGCTTTCACCACCCTGCGCCGGAGAGTAAATTCCAGCAGACATTGGTCTCTAATGCGTAGGTAGTCAAGCACCCACCAGTCGAGCAGATCCCTCACCAGGTCATCACCAAGTCCAGCAAGGACTCTGGTGGAATTATGTATCTCCTGGTTTAGGTGGAAGTCCTGTAGGCAGGCTAAAAACCTATGTAAGTGTTCAGACCTGGCTGACTGCTCCTCCCAGCAGATATCAGGGTAGTTTAGGTCACCCATGACAACCCCATCCCTTGTCCTTACAGTCTCTGTGAGCTGACCTGAAAATTCCAGGTCCAGCTCATCCCCCTGGTGAGGCAGTCTGTAGTAGATGCCCACTATCAAGTCCCTTTCCCCATGACTCCCTTGCTAACGCAGAGAACCTCAGTTTGTCCCTCTTCTGAACCCATCCTGATCATTGAGGACATGTACTGCTCATTAACATAGAGTGCTACAACCTCACCCCCTTTTCTCCCTACTCTATCTCGTATATATAACCTATAGTCCTCAATGTTTACTGCCCAGTCATGGATAGAATTACACCAGGTTTCTGTAAGTCCAACAAGGTCTGGGTTTTTGCTAGCTAGCAAGAGGGCTCTCCTTATGAGGAGAAAACATATTCTCCTTATCAGAGAAATATATCCTGAAAGGGTGGGTTTATGGAGGCAATGACCCAGATCCTATTCCACCTAACAGGCATCAAAATTGTACATAGGACCCCAAATCCTATCTTATTCCACCCTGCCTAAGTATTTGAAAAACTGTTAATATAAAGGTGTGTGGTAAGGCAGAGGACTGTTCTTTCCCTTTGGTTTTCTTGGTTTGCTGTAGTCTTACAGGAAAATGCAAATATGGTATGAAAAGAAACTGTCCTGGGACTTAAGGAAGTTAGAATAAGATAGCTCTTAGATACTTATGTAACATTTAGCCATGTAATAAACAGAATGAGATCTTGTCCAGTTCCTTGCCTCCATCTATGTCAGAAATCAGTTTCTCTCTGTTAGAGAGGCCCATAAGCATTGATGACCCAATCAGGTTGTTTTGAGTGAAAGAACATTTCATTTCCAGTTTACAATGATAAAAAGAAATCTTATAAAATAAAAAAGTGGGGATCAATACAAATTCACTTATAGCAATTCTGTGGTAATTGCCAGGTTAGCCTAAATTTAGTTACAAAATAGTGATATGTTTCCCTAGACCAACAGCCTAGTTCTGTTAGCTTGTTCTGTTCTCTGACCCTTGTCAGGGAGCAGCATGTCAGCTTCTGAAGGGAAGTGTTCACAAAGAGTCTGTGTCTGTAAAAAGAGACCTTCATCACATCATAATGCCAAAAGTCATCATTAGCATTTTAAGGTTATATAGTTCTGTTGTCCAGTCCAAAATGGTTGTTATACCTGGAAGATATCTTCTTGTTAATAAGATTGCTTTCACTTAACACCAGTTTCTGCTAATTAACCAATTTGTTGTTAGATTGTTTTGGGTGTTGGGCTATGTCTATCATTACCTATCCCTTAGCTTTTTTTTACTGATTTTCAAATCTCAAACTTTGGATGAGTCTTTGTTGTTAATTATGTGGTTCCTGCTAAACAAACTTCATACATTAACAGTTAAACAGCTATCATGACAAAAGGGGGCAGGTTGCCTCTTAATGTCATTTGTCATTTTGCAATGCTAGAATAGAGTAAGGGGGGATCATAAAGGTATGGGATCCACTGATATACCTATATGTTGTAGAATCGATACCATTGCCCTTCACACAGTCAGTGGTATAGATATAAAGCAGTGGTTTTCAACCTTTTTCATTTACAGACCCCTAAAAAAAAATTCTAATGGAGGTGCGAACCCTTTTGCATTGTAGGCGTTCACATGCTTTTGAATGATCATAGTCATTTTTTGCAGATCCCTTAGACATAGTCTGCGGGGTCTAGCGACCAGAGATTGAAAACCATTGATGCAAAGGATCTGTAGCCACATGCTCATTTCATTTCAGCTGTCCACAGCAATATAGGTAGCCCTGTGAAGATGGAGAGCATGGTGCAAGCCAGAAAGTATATTACAGCTGGTTAATAAAATGGAGCTAAAGCCATTTTTGCTTTTTCTTAGTCCTACTCTGCTGAGCAGAACTTGGGAAATGAGCCAAGGATTACAAGTAGAAATTATGTATATTTTATATTACAAACACTGTCACACTATCATACAGGCTTAAAACAAAACCATATGGTATCCACCTAGAGACAGCATGATGTTTATGATAAAATGCAATAAATACTTTATCTTTCATCATCATTTACTTGATATGAATGTTATTAGGAACTGAATATTAGTGTTTTTTTGCTTATCTAGATGCATGAGTTTGTGGATTTAATACAAAGGCTCTCAGTCTGATTTACCAAAATTTCTTTTCTTAGTTTCTAAAGGCAGTACTAAGGGAAACTATTTCAGATTATGAAAAGGCTGTTCAAACTGTGGTGCAAGAGTAGGGTATAGAGATGGAGTTGGATTAAGTCAAATTAAGTCTGCAAGAGAGAGACAGTCTTGTTCTGTGCTCTCATATAGATATTTGTTATTAATTTTGTTGCATACCTATTAGTGAGGTTATTGCAGCTATAAGTTTCTAACACTTAATTATTTTTTTTGTTCTGTGTTTGTACAGAATAAGAGAATATACATGCCTTCTTTATGGAAATGTGTTTGCAGTTACTTGTTCATTCTTTTCAGTTATTAGAATTAGATGAATAATGGGCAATGGAATATGCCCAAAAATGTACCTTCTGCATTCTGTAGGTCTCTTTGGTCTGTTCCCTTGATGCTGATATAATGTACCTTAATACTCAAGACAAATAGGGGAATGTTAGAGTTATGTGTAATAATATGCTGATTTTTTTTTTTAATTTTAGCTAAGCTTTCCAAATTTTTAACTGCAGTGAAAGAACAGTGATAAATAATTTACATTTTTTAACATTACTTTTTGTTGTTGTTGCTGTTTTGTACCGATTGCAACATTGGAAAGTATTAATACGATAGACTATTTTAAATTGATCAATTACTAACATTATTGTGTGTCACATCTGAAGAAAGGCTCATGTTTACTAATAGAAATTAATGATGCATGAAAGTATTTATATTCATATTATTTTTTGTAAAACCATTTTTCATTATGGAATCCAAACTTGATGCTTAAACTTGATATTGTGCTTTTTACTTTTCATTTTTTAATTAACTCTGACATAAATGAACTTAAGGTAAAGACAAATAATTTTTGCCTGTGCAGAGGATGTGTGGCCTCAGTTTTGATTGGCAGAGAAGGCCATGACCAAGAGCTTCTAAAACAGGTGCTTAAATTGGTCTCTCAAATATGTTTTAAACTTTTTAAGAGTACTGTCCACGTAGCATGCTGCTTGTTTTTATATGCCTAAATATGTCTTTAGAAGCCTAGTTTTAGGCAACCATTTTTTGAAAATGATTTATACTTTTCTTAAAATACCTAAGCCTATTATCTAAAGACAATAAAGAGTCCTGGGAAAGAGAAACTCAGTTTTCCTTTACCAGCTATCACTTTCTGTCCATAACTTAATTTCCTCCCAATGAAATAATCATACTTTGAATCCCCATACTGCCTTTGTACACCATGCCTGTGATGCAATTGAATACTGTACAGAGAAATCAGACCCTCCTGTAGACCAAATCCTATCAGAATAAATGAAAATGTCGATCCTATTTCATGAGAAGAGGTATACAGCCATTTGTCTATAAATTATAACAGTTGACTAGTTGGAACAGCCCTATCATATTTTAGTCAGTCAGGGAAGCTATTCTATCCTTGCTAAAAGAACTGACAACCACCTTGAAGTAATGGCCCAGAGGTTGCAATCTTATTACAGGAAAGAAAAATTAGATTATCATCTTTCCTACAGATGAAAACGTGTGGGTTACATAGGTACTGTGGGATGCCTAGTATGATTATATTTTTAAATTACATCAGTGCTGTAATTCTACCTTCTGGTGAGTGAGACAAATTGTTCACAGGAAAATAGTACAAGCAACCCTAAGTCTTAAATGTTGAGTAAATCCAGTGCTTTGTTCATCTCTGGGCTAAGATCAAATGACACTTGGTCCTGGCTGATCAGAAGAATATTATGCATATTTACAACTTGTGTATATTCATATAAATATAGCCTGGTAAAATTTAGGAATGAATTAAAAATGATTTTCTTGGTGTTTAGTATCTTTTTTCACTAAAGTGTTCACTTTCCCTGCATCTGCTTTCTTACCTTGTTTTTCTTGTAGAAAAAATGTTTTTTTCAAGCAACCATGTCCCAAAATAAGGAAGGGAGACCATAGTCTGTCACATAGATTGTCCTCTTACTATTTCAGCTATGAAAATCAACTATTTTGAAAATATTAGCATCCTCACTATTAGAGCCTCAAGAAACAGTGAAAAGTTGAGTTAAGCAAGATCTTCAAGGAGTCCAGGGAAGTGTTAACTAATGTCGCTCCCACTGAAATTCAATTCTGCTTCTGAAGTCAAGTCATTCAGTAATGTCTAGCTGGTGTCATTTCTGCAATTCATATGGCATAGAGGTAGAATGTCTTTTAGAATGGAGAAAAATTAATAGCTATGATCTCTGTATCAGCAGGGGCATATTAAAACTCACATTTCACCTGAGGTGGTGGATAGTTTGCATTTCAACACTTAGAAAGATTTAGTTTTCTCTGCTAGAAAAACAAATGATTCTATAGGAAGTCTTCTTTGTTAATAAAGAAACATTAGATAAATGACTACATTCCATAATAATAATACCAACAACAACAACTACTACTATTACTGTTGTTATTGTTATTAATATGCAATTATTGGCTGTGTTGTTGTCATGGTGGTTGTTAGCTTTACAAAATCCAAACATACCTCAGAAGAAACAAATGTTGCATGGTCCTAGCAGTCTTTTAGGAGCCGTGGCTGATCAAAATAACTAAATTTAAAAATCAGCATGTGTTATCAGTTACAGTTGTATATGTCTGATATATTTCCTTGAGTGTCATAGGACAAGTCTACAAAAATCCAGATGACTCTGCTTGATAATGGTTAGTAAATATTTACTTTTAAATGGCAGCTATTTTCATGTAGGGGATGATATGATTTATCTTGTCAGTTTATGTAACTCACTGGTCCTGATATGTGGAATGAATGCAGCTCTCTATATTCCAAAATGTATCTTACTCCTGAGTTCAGTGTCTGAGATGGTAACTAAAAGGTATTTTCCTTTCCTAATACTCTGTTATTTCAAACTTTTTAGTTTCAGACAAATTATTTTTTTCAATTGCACTACTGTTGTTTTTAGTCTAAGCTTCAGGTAAAGTAAGAAAAAATATAATAATGCCAATAACCATACTGATGCACAAACCATGAAGATTTAAAACTGATATCGTTACTACTTTTAGATCAGAGAAATGCAATGCACAACTAGATAACCCGGCTGTGAACTATGGAAATCCTCATGAATAGTTAGTTTGCACTAACTGCTATGTCTCCCAAATACTTCTCCCTTCCGTTTCAAAGTATCAAAAAAGTTTTAGTCTGCATAACAGTAGAGTCACTGAAGGGAGGAGGAGGGCTTTCCCACTGTTCATCCAGTAGTTTGGGACAGGAATGTTAAACTCATCAGTGCCCTCCAAGCAGATTCAGATCTTGTGGATCATTATATGCCAGATCCAGACTGCAAAGAGCTTTGGGGCCTGGATCTGGAACTGGCAATGGCAGTGAAGCAAGTGGCAGCACGAGGTTTAACATATTCATTGCTCCCCCTGCAGTCCCTCCACCACTGACCGGCATCCTGAATTAAGGCCCATAGTTGATAGTTTGGCCTCATTTCTACTCATCCAACCCCAAATTCCTGACACATTTAGTCTAGGGCATGCTCTAAGAGAAGTGGAAAACCTAGTTCTTGTCCCCACTCCCTCTTTCTTACTCAAGGAGATTGAACCTGCTTCCAGGTGCAGTGTGCCAGCATCAGGAATAGGGCTGGAAAGGACTCTGGGCAATACTTAACCTATGCTCTAGTAGTTAGAGCTGCATCTCCTGGGAAACAGGTGATGCAGCTTCAAAACCCCTTTGGGTCTCCTTCTCCATTGCCAAGTGTCCTAGTTATTAGGCAATTTGCCAAAAACCTGGCCCTTCCTCCAAACAGCAGCTAGTCATGTTTTTTCTGTGACTTAAACGGTGCTACATGCTCTGGAGAGAAGCATAGTGAAAACATAGCTGCATGACATTCATACTGTGGGTAAGTGCCAAAAAAGTGCAAGTACATTGTATGTAAGTACAATTTAAGTGTGTACCAGTGAGCTCATCTATACGTTCATGAACATGCCGTTACTACCATGCTTTGGCTAGGGACAGACATTACACATAAGCCAGTTTAAGTGATCAGAAACTGGTTTAAACTGGTAACAGAACAGATATTCAGTGCACATAAACCAGTTTGAAAATGGCTGAAACCAGTTTGAGATAAACTTGTTTGAATGTAGTATCAGACTTAACTGATTTGGTTCAAACCAGTTTGTGCAATGTCTGTCCCAGACTCCTTGCTGTTTTAAGTTAAACCAGACTCCCCCAGCATTCCAGCATGCTCTCTGGGTTGGGTGGGGCTCTGTGCTCCACAGCAGAGCTGGTCCCTCCCCTCTACTCCCTGGCTGGAAGGGGAGGGAGGGCTGCTTTAGTGCCCCCCCACTGGCTTGTAGCCTGAGCCACTGCTGGTATGTGCCTGCATTTATTTAGTCTAGAGGGGATGTCTGTGCAGTTAGAAACTGGTTTAGTCTAGCCAGGTTAAACCACCCTGCAAAGTTTGAATCAATTCAGGCTCAGGCTAACTCAATTCACAGTAACCAGTGCTACTGCACAGCAGTATTGGCACACACCTTTAGTAATGCTAATTCACAGTAGACTAATTCTGCTGTGCATTAGTGTAATAGTATGACTTTTGCCATGACATGTTAATGTATACTAGAATTAGTCTACTGCACATTTTGTGTTTTATGTAGATGCACCCTGTGAAATAGGATTTAGCCCTATTTCTCAGTGCTAAGAATTTCTGCTTGGAGACGGGTTGAAATGATTTTATCCCAGGTTGAATAGTGTGATATATTTTTCTGAGTTTTTTTGCATTTACTGTTATGGATATGAATTTAAATATAAAATCAGATACAATATTTTATACAGTATGCCTGTATCCACTCTATTAGAAGTGTTTATACTAGATCGGTGATCAGTTATCACTGATCAGTTACCATAGACTAGGCAGGAGTTATTGGATTCTAACCTAGGCTTTAGTTTTGTATCTTAACTATATTTGGTGTATTAACCATATATCATTCTTTACAACCATTTTTCTTTGTGTTTTATTTTAAGTGTTTAAACAAATTATTTCTTCACATTTTTCCTGTCCCTAGAATTGTACTACATTTAGTTAAGGGGTGGGGTGAATGAAAATGAAATGATCACTCAAACTATTCCAGTTTGAAATCCTAATTTATTGAACAAATAAACAATATCACTATTTAAGCAAGCCTTTAAATGCAACATTCAACTTCTAAGCAAGCCCTAGCAGTCAACAAAGATATTCTTACACAAGCCTTCCAATGGATACCGTGAGTTCAGCTGGCCGGGTGTCCATCACTACACTAAGCTTTGTATAGGTGTTGTTTCTTCCCTTCCTGCATGTTGTTCTCCTCCACCTTAAGTCTTTTTCCTCAGTCTTTTTTTCTGTAGTTTTCTTCTGTATGTTTCATATGCCATAAATATCCACCAGTCAACTTTCACAGTAGTCATTCCTGTTAGACTTAGACTGCCACTTGTATTCTGTTATTTCGGACTGTAGCCACATCCTCTTTTAACTTTTTCACTGATGTGGGTTTTACAGAGGTCACTAAACCATGACCTGCTTGCTCTGCTTTTACTGATGTTTAATTATGTCAAGACAAAATGGCATTACTCATGGTAAGAATTTTGCTAAGGCATCTTTCAGGCTTCTGCTAGCAATGTTGTTAATAATAATTGATTTGTCAAAAATCATACTTTGACCATTTTTTTTACAACACAGCTTTAGTTACCTGATAAAGACCAATCTATTGATCCATATTTTAAGTTAATATTCTAAAGTTAATGAGTTAATGATGAAAGACTTTTCATTACTGGAGCTGACTTATAAATATTATTTCATGACAATAATGTTCAGTTGCAAGATTATAATACGATGTTTTAAAAAATTGACAATGGAAAACATGATGCAGTTTTGACTGTCATTCAAAAATGTTATCATTTATCCAACAGTATGAGTTTCATAATGCATGCCCGAGTCCCAGTCTCCCTGATCTTCTACACTTCTTCCCAACGTAAATGGTAGTCACAAGCACCAAGCCAACTGCAAGCTTTTCCTCTGTGTCAAATTTAAATGTAGTAATCCCTTCATTTATCTTGGTATCAATTTGATTTATATACTCCCCTGTATATGTACTGAAGTTAATGTCATAAATAGACCTTTTGATTTTTAATATGCAATTATAAAGTTCTGTTTTGTTCAGCACTTTGCGTTTAACTTGAAAAGTCTTGTACTTAAAAGCCTTCATTCCCAAAACTGCTCTGGCTGCTCTGGTTCTTAGACTTTAGACCTCATGACCAGAAGGGGACCATTAATATGATATAATTTGACCTCCTATGTAACACTGACTGTAGAATTTCACCCAGTTATGTGCAAGTCAAGCAAAATAATTTCTGGTTAAATTAGGTCCTGTCTATTAGAAAGATTTTCTGCTGCTCTCATGCCACAAAGTAGCTATAAAACTAATGGATCCAGTCCTTGAAGGAGTTTAGGTAGTACAAAAATGACACAAAATGGCAGAAATGCTATACCAATCTCCTTTCATCAGATAGTGTTCCAGGAAAAAATAAAAGACCTGGCTGAAGTGTCCCTTTGAGCCATGAGCGGCTAGGCATAATACTTACAGGTGCACACAGTACTCACAGTTGTTTTAGATGCATCTTTTTTTATTCCATCTCAAAGTTTTGAACCCAGAACAGCTCAGCCTGTTAGAAACAGTCATAGTAATTAATTTTAAGGCTAAATCTACCCCACTGAAGTCAATGGGAGCTTTGCTGGAAACTTTAGTGGAAATTGGATATGGCCTTTAAAGACTGTAAAATATTTCCCTTTTCCAGATTGTTTTTGCATTGGAAGTTCCTTTCTCTTAAGAGGTTGAAATAAAAAAATATATTTACATAGTGTGTTTTGACCAAAAGGAGTACTTGATAACTAAACATTTTCTGATTTTTGAGATGGAGCCATTTTGGGGTAGGACATTGGAAGATGTTTGTAAAACCCAGCAGATTAGAGTAGAAAATGAGCAATTGAAACAATAGAGGGATTTGAGAAAGGAAAACTATTCTGAATTTATCCAAAGTACAAAGAGTAGGTTAACATCCTACTCTTATTAAAGTGCCATTTGCTCCTTGCTGACTACAGCATTTAAGACTTCAGCCTTATCTAAAAGACATTTCATCCTGATCACTCAAGCTATGAGAATGATTTATTCACTGTATACACTATAGGTGGTGTAACAGTGTGAAAAATCTTTTTTTTTTTTTGCTGTTGTATCATTCAATATGTAACAACTCATTTTTTTCTTTTTTAATTATAAAAAGTGGGAAGTATAAATGAAGCTACTTGAACTACATTACACTCTCTGCAAATGTAATTTGAAACTCATGAAACATTAATGTATGAAGTATGTAATGTTGTTTTTATGCTACACAGGAAAAAATAGAAAAGTGACATTTTCTTGTGTGTTATTAAAACTATGTATCATGGAGAGTTCTTCCCTCCCACTCAGAAACTTATGAATTATGTTTATAAAAGTGAAAGGACCTATACATATTATTATTGTTATTATCATTTTGCCTGTTTAAATGTTATTTTATCAAATTTATTTTTCCAGGCTGTGACCACAAATAAAACAAAACAGAGACAGAGTTTAAATAATTATCTATCAGCCAAAAAGTTTCACCTGCACAGACATGATACAAACTGTTTTTACGGGGAAAAAAAAAAGACAGACCATGTTATGATTAGGGTCCACACACAGCCACTAGCAGGAAAAGTGTAGCAGGTGCTGCAAGGACTAGGGTATTTTGAAATGAAATGAAAAAATATGGAAGGGTATTTTCATTTTATCAAGCACTACCACTTTTCAGAGTCCTTTAGGGGGAAAAATCACACATTTTCTCTTCCCTGAGAGATTTGCATTCCAAACTGAAATAGTCTCACCTGGAAGCTTCAAAGGGAGGGAAGGAGAGTAACGAGGAAAGAATGAAGAGGGTCTTACCTGGTATGGGTGTTCGTGTGCTTGACTTCTCCAGCTAGGTGGAGTCCAGGTTTGCTTCAGCCCAGACCAACCCCTCCAGCCAAGTACTATAACGAGTTGCTCCAGCCCAACCTGACTTCTGTGGCCAGGCAGTGCAGAGGGCTGCAGCTTGAGTATATACTTTTGCCAGAGCTGTTCCTAGTCTGACCCTGCATGCTTCTCCTAGAAGAAGAGGGACACAGGACAGTGTGTCCTCACACACCTATTTCTGGGAGGGGCATGTGGGGTCAGACAGAGAGAGCATGAGTTCCAGCCACAACTGCTTCCCAATCTGCCTCTGTGGTGGCACCTGGACCATGGCACCCTTTGAAGGGTCTTGCATCACGCACTTGAGAACCACTGCCCTAAAGCAGTGAATGTTTAGTCTGAGATGGGACAATCAGGCATTTGTCTAGTGGGCCACTGCCTTGAACTGATTAGACTACGCTGCATATTGGACCTGATCCAAAGCCTGTTGGAGTCCTTCTTAACTCTTTCTGTTAATTTTAACAGACTGTGGGACTTTGATATACTTGTAAACATCCCTCAGCAGACAGAATGGAGCACAGACCTTCTGCTAGCTATATCTCTCTACTACAGTCCAGTAGGGTCTTTCTCACTGAACTTCCCAAACTTGTTCTCTTTCCTCCCAAATCCAACCCTATTGTCACAACAGTATAAAGACATCTGGGGTTGGAACCAAGACAGACCTCTTGGTTCATTTTGCATACAATGAAGATATGGTATATAAGCCTTCCCTGCCAGTCTGCTCAGGTTGCAGTCAGTCTGTGCCTCTGTACAGGTAGAAGCTCGGGTTCCAATCAGATGAAGAGTTGTGAAGAAGCTAGCATGATATTTTAAGGACTAAGAGGGTCAGAATCAAGATGTAGATTTGGGGGGTTAAAATGAAATTAATGGGTATAGCGTATGTAGAAATACGGAAATTTGGAAATCTAAAATTGACTTATATTAGTATGAAATACATTTTCTATTAAGGCAAAAGGCAGATTTATTTTGGAAAGTAAGAGACTGAATTGTTTCAGTGTGGAAACAGACTCATAAAGTTACTTAACTGATAAGGTAACAGTGGATAACATTCAAAGGGGCAAAGATTTAAAACAAAGGATGAAAGGAATTAGTTGGTGTGGTTTGGGATGCAGGTTATAACTAAAAGTACTACAATGAAACCTGAGAGAATCAGTTCTATTTAGTCATTAAATAATCTTCATTAAAAGCGATGAGTTACATTGCTCAGAACATTTAAAGCTAGCTTTAAAAAACTGTAGAAGAGAATCCTGCCGGGGGAAGGAGACCACCTGGGTGATCTACTTAAACTGCTTCTATCTCTAACTTCACTTATTCTATGAAACTGTGTGAATTCATCTCTAAAACTTCACTTTGTTGTGTAATCAGCATTTTTGTTTCTGATACAACATAATAGCACAAAAGCATTTCCCATGAAATTCAGAGTTCCCTTAAATCTCCTCTGACATTGTTGAAAGTTGAGATCTATCAGCAGTTCTCATGTTTAGCTTATAAGTAATGTATAATTTTGTTGTTTATGCAAGTATTACTCTTGCCAAGGTTTAAAAGACAAGCTAGTATCTTGTGGGTCTCTCCTTGAGAGTAGTCTTCATTTACAGATTCAGTCCCTTTGATCTTGACTCTGTCCTTATTTGTGCTAGTGTAAGTGTAGTGTGACAACAGTCATGCCCTTTGAATACATTAGAGACTACTATATAAGCAAGGATACTTGTCTGGCAAAGACTGCAAGATGAGGTTACTTATTTTTATTAAGTTAGTTTTATGCTCTATGCATCTTGAATTTATAGATCCCTAAAATTAGCAGTAGTTCTAGTCCAGGGCAGTCCAAGTTCTAAACCTCTGTGGACTACACACCACAGAGACCACACCAGCAGGGGCTGTGCACCATGCAGCTGCATCAGGCAAGCCCCAGTCCAACAGACTATGTAATGCATGAGTGCTCCCATGTACTGCTCTATGTGCCTGTGCAGGCACCTCCCACCATCATTGCACAAGGTGACTGGATTCCTCTACATCTGAAAGCAAACACATGTCCTCACAGGCACCAGACCCCCATGGCCCCACTACTGCCCCTCAGAGGCTTGATCTCCTCCCTTTGGCATGTGGTCCAGACTCATCCTCAGCCCCCCCATGCTGTCATGCATTGCCCTACTCCTTGAGGAAGGGCAGGAAGCAGCAGCCAGGGGAGGGCAGAGGAGTCTGGAGACTCCATCTGCAGCTGCTGTAGCAATTGAAGGGCTGGGGGGAAAGGTGGCAGCGTGAGAGCCCAGGACAGCAACTTAACTGCTTGCAAGGTATATGTAGTCCTCTGGCTGCCAGTTGGACAGCCCTGGTCTAGTGTAATAAAAAAATTAAGCATTGTATAACTTTAAGCATGTGAATATTCCCATTTTTACCAACAGTCTCTCCTGTGCCACATATTTTCTAGGTCACTGAGTAACTTGTAATGAGGTCCTATTTTATCTTTTAGGTATTTAAGTGGTCTAAGGTGCCTAAATACAATCATATTCCATCCTGCTCAAGCCCCTGAAAAACTATTAATGCTATAGGTCAGTGAGTCATCCTCCTTTTTTCTGTTTTTTGTGACTTAGGCTCTTCTGCAAAAAATTCTACTTCTTAGACTTAGCTCTCTTTCCTTCTGTACTAACTTGAAAGCTGTACACTTCTTTCAGATGTTGAGGATAGCCAGTATCCACAGTCCTCTGCTCACTCCTTCCTCCTTCCAAGGGAGGGAGGGGCGAGCTGCCAGCGAGCCCTGTGAGAACTATGCCCCCTGTCCTACCAGTCAGCTAAATTCTCAGGTGAGGGTCACTGTCTTGAGATGAGAACTTTCCTGGAGATCCAGGAGGGTTCTTGGCCTGGGAGAAGAGCCCCTGCCTGGTGAACTTCGTCATTTTCACTTAAGGCCGAGGTAGGTGGAGGGGGGACAGTGTTTTCTCAAAATATATAATATATTCCACTGGCCAATTGCCTGTCAGGAATGATTACAGGATGTGGCAGGTAGGGACAGAGCAGCACCACGCACCACCCTGTGCTGCCACTACTTTCCAGAAGTGTGGGGGGGGTACTTTCCCTGCCATCCCCTGCGTCCCCCTCGGCCTGCGCCACTGCCACTTCCAAGGAGCAGGGCGCCCCCTGCTCTTTCCCCTCCGTCCCCACCATTGTGGCAGCGCTCTGCCGTGCCGCCACCACCTTCTATCCGAAACGCTCTTAGAGCACTCTGGTTGTTTCAGTAACCAATCAGAGTGTCCCAGGAGCATTACAGACAGACTGACTGACTGACTAAGCCCTTTATTATATTAGAATTCTCCTGCCGGAGATGATCATACCAGTGCTGAGTTGTACTGTTAAAAAAGAAGGAGTCCACAGCTGTGTTGAATATTGTGGCAGCCAATTGAAAATCACTGAGACAGATCTAAATTTTAAAAAGATATGGAGGGGGCCTTGAGGCTAAAACATTTGAGAATCACTGGTCTAGCTGATGCCACTTAAGGGCAGTGGGGGAAGGACTTCACCCTGCTGTGCCCTGCTCTTTTCACTGCCTGCCCCCTCTCGACCACTGGTGTGTACCTCAGGAGGCGAAGGCAGCCCCTTGCTGCTGCTGCTGCTGCTCCTGCAATCTCACACCAGTGACCATCCCCATGACCCCTCTTGCCAGCTCTGGAAGCATGAGAGTTGTGGAGGATATTAGCTGGACTTCAAAGCTTGGTTCCATTTTTGTATCTGCCTCCCCACCCACTTGTAAGAAAGCATGCTGCTGGGAGTGTTTGGTGGGGGGTCAAAGGGGCTTCCTGAGGATAAGGAATGGTGGGGGAAGGTATGATCAGCTGCAGGCTGGAGCAGGCTCAGTGTGCTGGACAAGGGAGGAGAGCGTTTACCTCCTCGTACAGGGGCATCTCATAGCATGCTTCTGTTGGACTCGCAGAACACTAGTGTGTCTCAGGGCACCCTTTGGAAATTGCTGTGCTAAAGGAACTAGGAGGCAGCTGATTGATAGGATAAGGGGGTGGCATTCTCCCAGAGCTGGAACTCTCTAGGGACTGCCTGTGGCATCTGCTTTTCCACAGCTGTCAACTGCCACTTGACATCTTCCCAGGCAGGGGAGAGGGCAGGCTGTCAACTAATTGGGTCCATTAAGGGCTGGGAGCAGCCCCCTAGTGCCCCTTAGCAGAAGAGCTCACTTGTGTAGCTGTCCAACAAAGAGGCTGGAATACATGTATGCAACATCTCCAGGGTTATTTTCCTATAAGTAAGCATATTTGATATTTGATATTTTTTTACTCATTGAATGAAAATCTGTCTATGGCCTTAGTCTTAAAGTTAAGATGATGGTACATTACAGAAGTAGGTAATGGGCTTTCAGGAACTCAAGCAGTTTGAAATATCATTGCACAGTACCTAGTAGGGCCTGGCAAATGGTACATTTATTGCACAATTAATATATTGAACATGCCAATTTTAAAACAAGTACAAAAATGTTCCATGTTATATTGTATGTGAAACATCTTTGTGGCTAGTTTTGTATGGTGCTTTAAATCAAGTGTGTCACTTGTCTCGTTCTTGTACTGATGAACAACTGATTGTCTGCATCAGGGTGGTAGGAGCCTTGGCCCAGTTCAAGAGCTCAGGCTCTCCTGGTCCAGATGCTGACAGTTAGCTAATTGTCATGGGGATTGGGGCAGCCCAGGTCCTGAGCCAGGCTGAGCTGTCTGGGGGGTCTGCAGGTGCTGGGCAAAGGAAGTAAATCTGCTCCCCTCCCTCAGCAAGTTCAAAGGCGCCTGGCAGCCCCATGCAGAAGACTTAGTCAGACCGTATTCTACCTTTTGTATCCCTTCTGTAAAACTATGAATGAATAATACATTCCTGTGTCTCACCATTGTATTATAAGGATAAATGCATTAAAAACTTCTGGGTGCTCAGGTATTCTGGCAAAAGGAACCAGATAGATAGAATTTTAGTTCCGTTTCCACTTGCACAAAAGCAGTAGGAGATCTATGATATCCTTCTTTGAATAATAGCTAGTCTTGCAAATTAGAGGCAAAAACGAGAAGAAATCAGAAATAGATTTAATATTTGTATTGTTTTATATTGTACTGTCACATTGAGGCCCGGGCCCCATTAACCTGGACTCTGCACAGGTATATACAAAAAGGGAGTTCCAGTCCTGAAGAGTTTGCAGTCTAAAAATATAAGTGAAGAAACAAGTGCATACAGGAAGTTGACAGAAAAGTGGATAATAGTAGGAAGATGAATATTATCTAGTGTAATCGTTTTCAATTTTTTTATTGTTTTCAAAGGAGATGCTTGCACCTTTTTAAGTTTGTTACATGGCTATGTACAGTTTTGTGTTCTGAAAATAAAAAAGTAACACTTTGTCACTCTAGCCACGCTGCCACCCCTCTAATAACCTAAGTGACATTATATTTCTCTTTCCCTTCTGCTGCTTTTCTATTTCTTCTTTTCTCATATCCACTAAAATTCACCACATAGACTGAAGTTCTTAAAGTTTACATTTATAGATAGAATGGTTTTTGGTTTTCAACTGATGTATCAGAAGGCCTTAAATTACAAAATAAGGAACTTTTTAAAGCAGTGATACAACAGTGCAGGGTGAAATTCTGCCTCCCCACTGAAGTCAAGGAACTTTTGCTGTTGATTTCAATGAGCACAGCATCTCACCCATGAATTATTTCTTTTAAGGGAAACAGTTTGTGATATTGCCGTTTTAAAGCCATTTGAACTTTCTTGTTTTTTACCCCATTTTTTCATATTATATACCATATTTACTTGAATATATTTTCCTCTCAATAATTAGAGTCCAAATATAGAAAATATAAAAATTGGTTATTATTTTCCAGGTGTAGAATCTAATTATCAAAGCATTGCCTTAAATTTATCCTCCTCCCACTGCTACTGTAGAGAAAATAGTGGCAGGGAGTCTAGGGTAGCCGGACCCTTTGTCATCACCCTTGCCCCCACTCCCCTGCACCTCTTCCTCTTGCCGTCATCTTCTCCCCCTTATTGCCAGACCCTCTTGAGGGTCTGCACCCTGCCAGAGCACAATGTAGAAGGAAGGAAGTGAGCTGTATGTGACAGTAAGGGGCAGAGAAGAGGGCAGAAGATGCAGAGGAGAACACAAGACTGCTAAGGTCTAACTCTGGCCTTGACCCTTACTCGGAGCCAGAGTCAGAACTGCAGCAGGTGCAGCCATACCCCCTTCCCCCCCACCGATTAATTTGAAATACAGGGGCCAAACCCCCCCCACTGACTTTGCAATAAACTTACCCATAGTAGTGTGCCTATATGCAAATATTATGGGTAAGTTATTTTGGAATGGATTCATTTTAACTTGTTGCCAACTGCTTAAAGTTTCAGCACAGGTACTCCATAAACACACTTTTGAGTAGCACTTTTGTATCTACTAATACATAGTACATGCATGACACTAATCCAGAGCCAAAAGGCAGACTTATCACATACTTCATTGGCTGAACTCCTGCAATCAACAGTATTTCAAGCCATGGTGATGCCACAGCCCAGCACTACTCAGTATGTGTCTGTACCCCAGAGACCACCCCCTCCCCTGACAAAGGATCCATGTGCTAATTAGCCCCCCACTCATGACTGGAACCAAGTGTTCTTGTCACAAGTCCTGGAACCCTCCAAACATGTATATGAAGATGAGGTACAGGGCTGCCTTGTCCCTCTCCACCCCATAGAGGGCAGGGCCACACTAATATCATGCAGTAGTCTGAGAGAGGGAGTGACAGAGTCTCTCAGCTACATAAACATTTAGTGATGTTTGCCAGATACGGAAAACTTTTGAGGCAACAGGTATCACTGGTAATGGGAAAGAAATACTCAGCTCTGGGATTGAAGAGGAAGTCTAAATGTATTTGATGTAGTGATTCATCATGAGCTGAAAAAGAGTTGGCATTGAAGGAGCTGAGCACAGTGAGCACTCTCTTATTTAGATGGGCTAACCTCACCTTATGGTACATTCCCATCAGCATCTTGGCCTTGTAATCAATATCAAGCATTTTTGGGACCAAAGAGGGGAGCGGGGGTGTCATGGCTGATTCTGGCCCTCCTGCTGCCGGCCCAGTATAGCAGTACCTCCAGACTCTGCTCCAGTTCCCTGTGGAGGGAACATCTGCCCTTTTTTATTTTAAGGGCCAAGTAAGAAAAAAAAAGGTTCCCATATTTCCATCAAGATTCTTGGCACCAGGGAAGGATGTCAGAGCTTGCTCTGGCCTTTCCAGGTGCTGGCCTGGTATTGCAGTACCTCCAGACCTGGTGCTTATTTCCTCCAACCGTCTATTTTTTAAGAGTCTCACATAAAATAAAAAAAGTTCCCATCAGTGTTTGCCCGGTATAGGCCAGCCGTTTTATATACATGCTTAGCATGGGCTGCATTCAATCAATTGTTGGTTTCCATGACTGAACACATGCTGCATCTAATGACAGTTGAATGACAGACATTGGGGGGAGGGTAAATTTGATATGTGAGAGTTTTCTTTCAAATCTTAGTGTGGAACTGTCTGAATGCAATGTTTGATTCATCTTTTAATCTAATTTGTGAAATGTACATCCAGAAAAGGTAAATTATTCACCAAGAATGATTATCTAAAGACTGTTTGCCAATTAATAACAAGTGATCAAGTATTTCTAAAATAAATTTATATTTAATATTCTACTTCAGGTGAAAAATGTACACACTTTTTGTAATTATAGGGTCCAATTAATGTTATATTTATTTTTTAATAATAGTGTCATAATATGTATTAACCTTATATTGATGAGTAGAAAACAATTTTGTTCCCCCTTCCACATCTTTCATTTTGCCTTGAATATCTTACAATGTTAGAATGTCATTGTCACTGCTGAACTGAAGGTGTAGTTTTACTCTGAAAAGTGAATATAAAAAAGATACCTTGTCACTCAGCAAATCTACTTGTTTTGCATATTTGTGCAGTCAGAGATCCATCTTTTCACTTCTGACTAAAACAAAGAATTACAGCTTTTTTTACAGTTAATCCTGCAAATTAAGTCTAATGGTACTAGAGCTTACTGGATTCAGAATAATAAATTCCAATTACAGGAGTACCTATATAAGATCACCGACTTCAAACTGGGTGTCAGTGTCACCTGCACAATCCACTTACAACAATAATGTTGTGACTGAGAGCAGGATTCTGGCTGAAGAATTTCTAACATTGGTAGTAATGCAAAAATCTAGAATGAATTCAGTTTGTCTTACAGATTTCAGGCTTATTTTGTAGAGCTGGAAAATGGAAAAAGCAATTACAAAAAAAAATGGATATGGAATTCCTCATTGCTACTTACAAATTAGTTCTCACTTTTCAGAGTGAATTAACACTTAGAAGTGAATAAAGTACCCCTGAAGTGTATCTGTATAAAGCTTGAAAGTTGCAGCTGCAAAGGCAGAAAATTCCTGTAAAAAATCTCTATTTTTTTATCTTAAAGAAATACAACAGGCTAATTGAATAGTTCCAAATAAGACTATGAAAAGAAAAATTGCTTGTGAAAATTCACCCACAGCTTATGAAGTATGAAACATGTCGATGTATGTAAAAACAGACTTAAAAAAAACAGCTTGACTTAGATACTGGGTATGCAAATAGTAAAACACTCGCAACTGAAACATGCTCATAAAATGTAACACTCGCAACTGAAACATGCTCATAAAATGTATCTAAACAAACCTAGTTTCTTCTAAGAATCTAGCAGCTTTACTAGTATCTTATGAAAGCAGTGGCCTAAAAATGTTCAAATGGGCACGTCTACGTGTGCATTAATGTACTTTGGTTAATGTGCATCAAATCTAGTAACTCCATTGTGAGGTACTAGGAAAATGTGCATTAACTAAATCACACCGTTTTTAAGTAATGCTTAATGCACATTAACCTATTTTAATGCACTTTAAATACCACGGTGTTTTACATGATGCTTTAATTGCACATTACAGCACATGTGTAGACGTGCCAATATGTAGGATTTTGTTCTGGCTTTTGTTTGGGTTTTGAGGTGCCTTTGTTAGTATAGTTTTTTGTCTACATCCTTCATTTTTAGAGGTACACCGATACATTGGTCCAATATAAGATTGGCACTGATATAAAAAAAAGTTTCTGTATCAGAAATAGGCCTAATGCAGCTCATAATTTGTCTGATAAATGCCCGTGCATGTGCACAGCCTCAGTGCAGCATGTAGGCAGTAAGGAGCAGAGCCAGCAGCATGAAGAGCTGCGCACAACTGGTAAGCCTGGTGTGGTGGAAGGGGAGGGGTGGGGGGGGCAGTTCAGGCCTCCACAGTGAGGGAGGATGTGGGGTTCGGGTTGGGGCTGCCCAGCTGGGGCTGGGGCAGGCATGGGACAAAGGAATTGCTCATCGGGAGATGCAGGAAGGGAGTGGGGGGGCCAGTACTTCTGTTGCATACAGCTCGTCCAGTGCTTGTCTGGCAGCTCCCACTGTTGCTCCCACCACTCATCCTGGAGTGCACGGGGGGGGGGGGTATGTGACCCTGGATCATTGCAGGGAAGGCTGGGGCAGGGCTTTTCCTGGCTGGGCAGGTCAATGGGCCCCCCCCATGCCCTCCTGGACAAGTGGCAGGAGCCACCAGATGAGCACCAGATAAGCCACATGCAGTGGCTGGAGCCACCTACCCCACCTTCCTGCGCCGCCCCCCCCCATGAGTTGCGACTCTGTCCCGCACCACCCTGGCCCCAACCCGCAGCTGCAGCACGCTCCACTTGCGGCTCTGTCCTGCACCCCTCCCCTCCCCGGCTGGTCAACACCTGCCCCAGCCCCATTCCCTCCCTCACTGCAGGGGCCTTGATCTGTCATCCCCCCAAAGGCTCTT
>NW_017728947.1:64523143-64525482 GCF_001723895.1 Crocodylus porosus | reverse complement strand
CCCTTCCCTTGCCTTCCACTACACCAGACTTACCAGCTGGGTGCAGCTCTTCAAGCTGAAGATCTGTGTATCAGAAATCAGATCAGTATTGGCCAATATACCTCCTTAAAAATCGGCTATCGGTACCAGCCCCCAAAATCTCTATCGGTGTACTCCATTCATTTTTATTCCATGATATCTTAGTTAGTTACCAGGTCCTCCTTTGTTGTAATATTTCAAAGTGCAGAGGAGCTTCTAGTATGTCATAAATCACTTGAGTCAGGGAGGTGGTGGGGAGATGGTATGTCACAAAACCATAAACCTTTAATATCATCCCATATACTAAAAGAAATGCCACTATTGAGTCTGTCTGGTTGACTATGTTCCTTGAAAAGCCCATAGGTTTAGATTTCAGGATATCAAAACAAAAATAAGTGAGTTCAGCTAAACAATGTGTATTTATAATACTAAGCAACTATGTAGTGTGTTATATCTCTAGATTCCAAATCATGTTTCAGATGTGAATATGTTCATTTATAGAGGGAAACCAAGTCAGAGAGCAGTTCAATTATTTGACTGAAGTCACACAGCCTGTTAGTGATATCAGCTGGAATAAAACTAAGGGGTTCTCTGTTCCCTTAGCTTCTCCCTACATAATGAAATGTTTCTTGATATTTAGCAACTTTTTTACCTAACTTGTTTTGGTTTGTGGGGTTTTTTTAAATAAAATATTTACAGGTCACTTTCAGCCTAAGTAAGAGTCTAAAGCTTTTGTTTTATGTAATTTTCCATAACTTTTTGTTGTGGTACAGAAGAACACTGCTGAACTATAACTGAAATTATAACAAGTTAGGAACTTCAAATATGAGGGGGGGAAACCCCCAGAAATGAGTCTGTCATTTTAAATTACTGTTTTGACTGTGCATGTGTTATACATTGGAAAAAATTAACCATTCATTCTCCATTTCAGAAATGTATTGGACTTTTAATATTTTTTTAAATGCTTGCCTTGGCCCTGATGCATTATAACAATAGGTGACTGGTTATCTATAAATACCTTAAACAGATGGATGAATAGACTAGAAAAAGCTTATTTGTTTGAAAATTAGCTGTTTGAAATAAGAAGTTGGTAAAGCCAGGGCAATGAAAATCACTTTAAACATTAAATGTTTATATATAAACACATTTTTATAGATGATGAGATTGGTATGACAGATTTTGGTAACCTGTTATCCCCAACTTTCTGTTGACTGTTACTTCCTTTGATTGATGAATAAACAGTGATCAGCATGCCAGTGGGTATATATGTTTGTGTAGAGAAGTTGTAAAGTGAATACAATACAGGAAGACATATGGTGTATTAAATGCTCAAAATACATTTTTTAAAAATGTGTATTATAAGACAGAGACACTCATATATAAACTATGTCTAATTTATAAGTATTTTGGTCTCAGTTTCAAAGCACAGCAATGTTAATAAATCCATTGAAGTTAGTGAAGTCACATCAATATAGAACTTCTTTAAATGAAAGTAAAATAAGCTTTTTTTCAGGAAAGCTTTGAAGACATTTCAGAAGTAGTAAATCATGTAAAAATGGCATACTGTATTCATTAAACAAATTTTATCTTTCAAGTGTGCCTTCGGAGTGGTGCGGTTACATTCATATAGTATGAATATTATGTTATACTACATATTCTCACTACATAGCAGTGTGTTAAAAGTATGAACAATTAATATTATGTTGTATTTGAAGCCAAACATTATTTAATATTCCTTTCTATATTTTGTCTAGCATTTATGATCATGATGGTGTTTAAATTTATAAACAAAGGGACATTAGACAAATTGTCAGGGAGATTGGTCTGCTTTATTAAATTGGAAGAAAACATACAGAATGAAAATGTTCAGTTAGATATGAGCTCAGATATTCCTTCCTCACTAGCTTAATATCTGCATTTGTTTAAATCTCTTGGTCTGAAATATGCTAAGTTAAAGGTAAAGTGTTTGGTGGAATGGTTTCTATTACTTTAGAAATCCTTTGTATTGTACCTGTAAAACTATTGCAAAGCATTAAACAGTTTAACGAGCTACACTTTTATTACTCATGATTTTTTTAACCGCTTTCCTTAAAGTGTAGTTAACTAATTTGCTTCATTTTTCCTGCCTGTTATAGGTAGCAAAGTATTATAGTATATATGCACAAAGCAGAAGTATTATTTATATATATTTTTTTTAATTACAGGTAAAGATTATAGTTCCCAACAGCACAGCAGGTCTGATAATAGGGAAGGGAGGTGCTACAGTGAAGGCTATAATGGAGCAGTCAGGGGCTTGGGTGCAGCTTTCCCAGAAACCTGAT
>NW_017728947.1:64503143-64518143 GCF_001723895.1 Crocodylus porosus | reverse complement strand
TAGCATATTGCTATCTGCTGCAATGCCATCCCTTACATATAAAATACATCCCTTTAGCTAAACTGCTTGAAAAGTCTTTATTGAATGAAAGAACAAAATGTATACTCAATTATAATTAAATATTTTGCTTCTAGAAAACTGCTTGTTTTTCATAAGCATTAATACACATAGTTATTACCTGTAATTGTATATTGATGCTTTTTGTTCAAAGGGTAAGTATTATGCTGCTTTAACAAGTTATTAGCAGACAGTGGTTCCACATACAGTACATTTTGGTTTTATCACAGTCATAGCGTATTCTCTTAAAGTGTGCGTAATATTAAAGGCTACATTCAGGTTGTATTATATTATTTTAAAATGAAAGATAAAGATTTTATATGAAGTAATAGTGTAGCCTCTATATTATAAAAACAGAATGTTGTGAAGATGGGTTCACATCAAAATGTCACTATTATTTATAAACAAAACTTTCTCTTTGTGATTAAATTAAAAATACTCTCATATCAGGTTTATAAAGAGACTATTGTTTAAATTGAAAGAAGCTGGTATTTTGGTTAGAATATTTTTTTAAGGAAAAAATATTTAAAATGTGTGGAGTTTTTTTAAATCACTTTATATAATCACAGTTGAAGGGCAGTTGTCCCCATATTGCAAGGGCACAGAAGTTAGTCCTCTGGATTACTCTATTAATAAGAAGCAATTGAAGCTATGAAATTTAATCTCACTACTGAATAAACAGTTCTGTAGAGATGCCTATTTGTATTTGTTTCTCTAATAAAAATGCAACTGTAGCTTTGAACACAAATTAGTTTTAATTATTTAAATGATATGAATTTTGTCAAACATAAATAATCTAACACCTGTTTTGCCTTTTCATTTTTGAAAAAAAAAGTCTCATGAAAACTAATAGAGGATGATAGTGGGGAAAGATACAGGTAGGTCTACGTATTTATTTGAAAATTTTCAGTGACTTATTACAGTTTTATTCATTCCAAAAGTGTAAATATGAGATGATGATTGTGAAGCAGGATGAAGAAGCAATCTGATGCGTTGCTATATACAGGCACAATAGGTAATAGAAAAATAGAAGGAAATGTGTCTATGTACCCTGAGATACTTAATACAACACATGAGTATTGTGCTCAGTTTTGACAGTTGGTGACATGATTTATAGTATAACACTTTATCAACTGATAAAACAGTAACAAGACAAAACAATGACCTGTTTGGCTTTTGGGACTCATAATCGAGGCATAAGGTTTTATCACGATGTTTATGAATTTATATGGAAGAGACCACCCTAGGCAAACAAAATGATATGCATCTGAATTTCCTTCAATTGCTTTAGTTTTACCTATTTCACTTCAGGAAATCTGCCTGCTGTAAATGAAGGTTATGCTAAGTGTCATGAGGGTATAGAACAGTATAAAATCCCATTTGTAGGTCACTCTAAAGTGAAGGTCTTTAATTTTTTTTTCTCCAGAGCACACTAAAAATATATACTTACTGTGTTGTTGCTGTTTCATACAATACTGTGTTTTAAGAGATTTGCCATTTAAAATCTTGTATGTGTTATATGGTGGGGTAGAGTTTATTTGCCACTTGTTTGAGAAGGGAAATTATATATGTAACCTGGTTGTAGTGGTGGAATCATGTGGCACTTTAAGCAGTGATCATTTGTATGACATTTCTGTTTATTAAAATAAGCTTTAATATTGATACCGTCTGTGGTTGATTAACTATTGTCCTCCTTTTGGGCAGGGAAAATGTCTCAAGCAAGCAGATAGTATCTATTCTAAATCAGTAAGCCAGTCTTAGAATCACACAGATCTCTTGAAACATACTGGTCTGTGGTTTGATCTGTCAGATTAATCTATTTTATAGTCCCTTGTGGTGAACTTTTTCCCCTACTAAATCATTTCCTGGGGTCACTTAGCATCAGAGCTTACAGTATTCCAGGGATGTGATTATCATGTTCCATATTGTACTTTATACCCAAGTCAGGATTTCACATCTCTACTTAAAAATGCATATTTATAAAATCTATCTTTCATGAAAAGTTTATGGTTAGATTTTAATGGCATTTTTCACTGCCATGCTATATTTGGTTATTAAATATTTACAGTCTGTGTTGATACAGCAATTATGACACTTGGACAGGAATTACTTTCTTAAAAAATCATAAAATCAACATGATTTGTATTCTTGCCTCTTTTTTCACCTTTCTAATTTTCCCCCCAAGTTGACTTCTTATTTTGTGATGCTTAGCAACTATAAGAAAGCAAAAATGTAGAGGGAAGCTAATAAGGCATAATAACAAATTGGAGAAGTTCAGTAAAATATTCTAAGATTATAATAAAATGATCATTATGATGGGTGACAGAGAGAGGCACAATGTTATATATGTTTAGATGTGGCATACTGCTATTGCAGGAGAAATCCTGGACCTAACAATACTATGTCACAATGTTAATGTTTTATCACGTTACCTCTAAGCTTCAGTTACTTCTTTTAGGTCTGATTAATGTGGAAATTATGCTCCAATTTTTGCATATACTCCAGTTCACTTGTGTTTATCTTTCATTTTCAGGGAGATCCTCAATGTAAAGACTGAGACTACTCTCCAGTCTCTAAAATATGGTGGAGGAGTATTTTAGGACTCTTCTGTACTCTTCCTTTTCTATTCTTTCACTGTTTACCTTCTCTTTTATAAAATTAAATGTGAAATTTTAGCTATGTGCATTCTACTGCATTTTAAGACAAAAGCTTGGTTTTGTAACATTTCAGGCATCTCGCTTAAACAAGTAATGCAGAGGGCAGTATGCCTTTTGTCATAATCATTCTAACCTTTTGCCTTTGGAAGCACTTTACATTACACTTTATAACCTTTGTATTGGCATAGCCTTTAAAGGACTGTGGTCAGATAGGTCAGTGGTGGGAGCTTGTCCTCCTCCCAAGTTGATCGTGCTTTTTGTAAGAACTATATTTAAAACATGGATCCAGTGATCTTAAACCAAGTTTTGCCTTCATCTTCAATGTGACCAAGATTGGGGTCTGGAATGGGTCTCATATTACTTGCTCTGAATCGCATGCACTTGAATGCCACTGAGGCTGGCTTCCCCTTCCATTTGAATCAGTGAACTTTATCACCAGTTTCAAGCTGGGTTGGATTAGGCTCCTATCTCATTAAAGGAGTACATTCTGCACAGCATAAGAGTTTCCAAAAATCAAATAAGAGGAGAAATATTTTCCTTCTGTATACCAGCAGAATTTATTAAAATGCAGTGGAGTTTAGGGTTGAGACATGATAATAGTACACATAAGTAATACTTGCAAAACAATGTTGTTTATTCAGAGCAAGTAATATGAGACCCATCCAGACCCCAATCTTGGTCACATTGAAGGTAAAGGCAGAACTTGATTTAAGATCAGTGGATCCATGTTTTAAATATAGTTCTCACAAAAAGTATGATCGATCCATTGCTAGTTCATGTGGCACAATAAAAATGTATTTAAATAGTAATGAAAGAAAATTTTAATTTAGGGAAAGAATGTCACTTAATACACTAGCAAATTGGTCATAAAGTACTTGGCAGGGGTACTGTATCTGAAATTGGGGGTTTCAAAGGTGTTTCACATACTTTTCTGTAGTCTCCTCTATAATGGCAATTAAGTAGTTTCCAGGTACTTATCTCTGTATAGTGAGATCCCCAGTGAACTACAGTGTGACTTCTGCCCTTCTCCAGTCTGCATTAAGAGGCTATGGGTTTGAAACATGAGCTAGATACTGTCATGATATTTGTAGCATCCAGCATTTTCCAAATTCATTTGGCCTTGATTAGTTGGCCAGATTCTACCACCCTTAATCAAAGTTAAGACCCACTTCCTGTGGGGCCTCAATAGGACAAGCACAAGTGAGTGGCTCTCAGTTTAAGTAATGGTGACAGGCTTTGGCTTTATATTTCATGAGTTAGGATAAGGAACCCATAAAGATGCCATGTCCTGCCATTTCTGATTAATCTTCTTCTGAGCAGAAGGAAGGAAGGAACTTTGCAAGTAACTCTTAACTTTTTTTCTGCCCTTATGAATTTTAAATCTTCAGGTTGAAATCCTGGTCCTGTTTATCATGGACTTCACTGTGGCCAGTATTTCAGTGTGGAAGTCTACACAGGTGAAGGGCCATGCCATGGTAGGTTTACTCATGTTCACTTGTGCACTAGTCTTCAGGTACACTCTAGAAATACAACAGGATTTTTCTGTGCTCTAAGATGCTGCTTTATAAGAACAAGAGTCTAGCCTTTAATAAGAAACATGGACAAATATTAACATTAAAAATATTGAAAATTTAAATGAACCCAAGTGTCTCAACCTAATGTGTCAACACAAAGAAAACAGATTGCTAGAACTAGTACTTTCTTTCCTTCTCCAAACCCTTATTGTAAAAAGTTACTTTCTATAGAAGTTACCATGCAATGCTCTGCTAAAGGAAATGGAGGTTTTGCAATTGTCCTCAAAGGATTAGCATTTTATGCTTAGACCTGTCAAAATTGGGCCCATACGTGCCACACTATTGCAGACAGTTTATTTTTTAGTTCTATGTTCTCCTGTTAAATGGCTTTCATGACTTGGATTAAAATTTTGCTTAAAATTTGAAAACAAGGTAAAATAACATGCAATACACTCCTATTGTGACACCTGATATGAAGCTCACAAATATTATTTTCTGGCCATTAAGATATAATTATATTAACAATTTAATGGTATGGGGCTCTGTAAGCCAATATATATTAGAAATACGAGTAGTTTTGCATCTGATCTAGCTCCATTTATAATCGCATTTGCAGTTTTCCTTCAGTTGTATTGTATAGAATGCTATTTTAATGCCCCCTCATCTTATTTAATATAAATGCATATGCCAATAAATCCAAACAGTGATGAACAAGGGATTATAAAATGAAAGAATTATAGGAGGCAAGAGCAATAGGATTTTTAAAATCCAAAGAGGGAGTTTGCAACAATGTCCTTTTTCAGTCAGAAAAAGAAGTTACTGTTCCAATCCAGATCATTATGCCGCAAAGAACATTTTCAATGAATTCTTGTCTGTACACTAATACTCAATCCAGCATTAGAGGAATTATAATCCCTTGAAAAGTTTCTCATTTTAATTAAAACCCTCTGTACAAATTCTTTTTCATAAATGGATGCTTCATTCTCTGTTATTAAGAATGGGGGAAATTGTGGGGAAGGTGGTTTTTATGACTATGCTGTGATACCTCCTGGAACCTGGTTTTATTGAATATTACTTTTGTATTCATTTTTATTATTGTAGGTCATCAAGAGAAGTAAAAATGCACCATCACTGAAAATGATTTGTAGCTCATGCCATTAGTGGCAGCTGAGTGCTAAGGGGGGTGTTTCATTGCTTTTTAACTAAATTTCTTTTACAGAGGAAGAAGAAGAAGAAACTGAAGAGAGAACCTGTCTAATGCAGTTTTCACTAAACACACATCTGTTCTAAATATATATATTTAGAACCTCAGGCACATGTGTATAGTTTAAGCATTTTATGTTGCCTTTTATTTAAGATGGGCACAAAAGCAGAAGCTCTATGACTTGCTAACACAAGAACTCAAATCCAAATTAAGACCCCAATCTTGCTGACAGAGAAAATTTTACTTTTTAGCATTTGAATATTGCTTAGACACTGAAGATAAAGCATGTGCATGTGTGAGGGACAGTCTCTTTGTTAAGGAAGTAGACTAATTTTTGTGGTCATCAAAATTTATAGAGCAAAAAAATACATCCAGCCATAGTTTCCATGATTGTATCTACAATATGAAAAATAACATGAAGATTTTCATTTGTCTTTTTTCTATGGATAGACTGAAGATTTGAACTTGCTGTAATATAGTTTCATATTTAATGCCCAAGAATAGTCTCAGGATACGTACAGGTATTAAAAGTGCTCAATCAAAGGAAATGTATTGTTTTCAGTGGGAACGTTACTGAGTACTTTTAAAATCCCACCTCACAGTACCTCTTCCCCAGACACTTAATCTTGCTTCATTTAAATAACTGTCAGAACTATCATTGATTTCATTGGCCTGCGAACAGTGAAGTTTTTGCCAGATTTGATCATTGTTGCTGTCATGAGTCCAGTTCCATCACCTCTAGCAGTACTGGGAGCATTCGTGTAGATCAAGCAACTGCCATCTAAACTTGCTCTAAGTCATCTGACATCTAGATGCCTGGTGATAAAAAGACCAGTGAACCTGCTACACTAGTGATCAGTTTTGACTAGAGTTGGGTATTTGACCAGTCAAATAGTTTGGTTAATTGACCAGTGAAATATCAGTCAAAAATTGTAAAAAATTGTCAATAGGTCCACATAATACATAGAAAAAGCACAAATATTCCATTAAGAAATGTGTCAAAAACGATAAAAAATCATACTTCTGTCAAGTAAACTACAAAAAAGTGCTATAATCTTTGACCAGTCAAAAAAATAAGCCATCAGTTGACAATATTCAACCCGTCAGGTGTCTGGCTTGCCAACCCTAGTTTTGAAAGAGATAACATTAGAATTGTTTATTAATAGTTCAGAGGTTTTATCCCGAAAGAGACAGGACAAGGAGCAATGGTCTTAAGTTGCAGCAAGGGAACAACTATCTCTATGAAGGTTAAGCATTAAAACATTACCTAAAGATGTGGTGGAAGATTTTGGAGAAGAGAAACACTTGTCTAAGGGAATGATTTAAACAGAAATGATCCTGCTTTGAGTGGGGGTCAGGAAATAACATCCTCCAGTGTCTTCCAGTCCTACTTTTCTATGTGAGTCCAAGTTCAAAACAGAAATCCAATAAAAGCAATCAATAAAAAGTATGTGGTAATTACTAATTCTTTCTTTGTACTAGACTAGGGTATATGAACTATCACTAACAGCTGTCAGTTCTATAATAATTAGACATGCCACAAAGTACTCGTCTGGAATAAAACAAGTCCCTGAATATAAAATACATATCTTCCAAAAAAGAGTAAGTTATAAAATGCAGTTAGCATAAAAGTCCTTTATGATCATAACTTTTTTTGGAATGTGCCCTCAAATGTTTACCCGTGAGCTGATTTTTCTGAGTTGTATTTCATACCCAACTGTTTTGAAATAAAAATAAATTGCATTGAACATGTAATAAAAATGTTTTGCTAAGGACAAATAATGTAGTGAATGTATACAGTGCATATAACTCTTTCTGTAATGTCTTGGAGTGATTTTTCTCTTGTTTACAGTGAGAAACTGGATGATCTAATAGGAGTTAGAAATGGAAAACATCTATGACCAAAGAGGAGAAAATGTAGTTACACAGAATGAAGAGCAGTTTACGTGGCCATTTTAAAAGGTTTTATGGAAAGTATTCCGTAACATTCAAACTGTGGACAGGTATTGCTGTTCTCCAGTACTCCACCATGCTCTGCTCTCCCTACCCCACCTTCGGTGGGTAGGGAGGGAGAGAAAACAGCTGGCTCTCTGACAGCTGGTCCAGTAGTCAGTGGGCAGGGAGCCCTGCAGAGATCTCATTGCTAGAATCCCCACCATTGCTGATGCTAAGCAACAAGGGTAATAGGGCTGAATGCACATTGAGCTGGAGTTGATCAGGGTCTCCACCTCTCAATCGGTCCGTGCCATTGTTGGGGGCCTGCAGGGAAGCAAGCATGAGGGAGCATGCCTACAAGCTGGGAACTTTAAAGGGCTGCTGGTGCTCAAATGTCAAAGGGGCAGCAACAGCAGCTTGTCAGTGATGGAACAAATCTGTCAGTGAGTCTGTCCTACTCACTGAAAGGTCACCCCCAGGGGCAAGGGGAGCTAAGTTGCAGCCCACAATCACACTGTGTCTGGGAAGTATGCTGTTATGGGAACATTGTTACGCATGGACGTACTCGGAGCCATCTATTTTTTTATAATAACACTGCAGCATCACAAAAATAGCTTGTGTCAGCATCCCAAGGGTGCTCCCTTGATAGCAAAGTAGGATGCCAACCGAAAAAGAAACAAAAGATGTACTGTTTTGTGGAGAGTGCAACACCCAGTCGTCACGTAGCATGTTCAGGCTTGATAAAAAATAACTTCAAAATGTAGATCTGGCCAGAACTCATGGTTTCTAGTCCAAGGGGTTTGGCCTGAAATAAAATTTTCTTAAATTTATGATAAGCAGGAAACTCCCTGAACCCTGCTGCTGTTCAGTGTAATTAACTCTTCACTGCTGCTCCAAGTCATTAGGTAACTGCAGAGGGTTCCCAGCATCCCTGGCTTGATAGACCTGTCAGCAGACTTCTCTGGTATCAAAAATATGTAGCCTACAATGTCCCTAGTTTTGGGCCAGATAAGCTAAGTGTCTCTGGGCCAAGGCTTTTGGAACCTGTCTTGGGTTCAGTGAGTTTGTGGCACCTAAGAATATTTTTAACAAAATAGTTCAGACTCAGTGAACTACCATTTTCAGCAAAACTTTGTTTCGTTAGGAAACATCTGACCAGATCCATTAAAATAATAGTGTACCTAGTGATCAGTTTACTACAAAAATATTTTGAAAATACAGAGGTATTAACATAACTAATTCCCTGTGTTCCACCTCAAACAAGAAGTCAAAAGCTATCAAGTGACATTTGATTACATTTGAGACTCTTTCAAAATGCATAACTAGGGCCTGGTTTCAATTGTGATTTTGCATTTTTTCATGAGAACCACAAAATTAAGTGATTTTCACCAAAAAAAGTGATTTGCAACAAAATGCCATGATGTGGCCACTCGCCACAAAATGCCACATGATGTGGGGGACTTGAGTTCCCCAGCAAGTGGCCATATCATGGCATTTTGTTGCAACAAGATGACTGAAGCAGGCTGGGGAAAACATTCCCCAACCACTAGCAAAAGCCTAGCAGACCGGGGCGGGGGGGTGAAGGAAGGGGTCACAAAAGGGACAGGTGGAGGAGAGAGCTTGAGGATGGGGAGGGAAGAGGGGCTGTTTGCTACTCCATGAGGGAAAGCAGGTACAGGGGACTGGAGGTGCCTTGGGGCTACCTTGGCAGACAGCCGCCTGGCACTGGGTAGGGGAGCGGCTGTTTGTTCCTCTGGGTTGAAAAACTGGCACCAGGGGTTGGGGGCAGGGAGAAGAGAACTCACACATGGAGGAAACAACAGCTCCTCCCTTACCCCATGCAAGGCCTCTGATGCTGCAATTAAACCTGGCCCTAAACTTACCCCCTCAGGCAATTGGGAAAGATGGTGGGTCCACAATCTGGGTGTAAAAATGGCAACCCCCACCACGATATTAGCAAGTTGTTCCTGTGATTTAAACCAGGCCCTATGTATAACTTCTTTCTTATGAGATGATGAGGAAGTGAACTACTGACTTATTGAGATGATACCTTCTGATGGATGAGGAGTAAATCATTCATGATCAAGGTCAAACAGTGCAGGAAAATTCACGGTGCTCTGAAAAATCTGTTTTAAAGCTGACATGCTTTCTTCAGAAACAGAAGTGTCCCAAAGACCTGGAACCATTATTTTTATCTAGCCTCACATATATTTGTTATACTATATAGGAGTCAAGAATATATTCCTATGAATATCCATATTATCCTATTATGATTTATATCTGTAAATATGAGGATCTTTTTAAAGACAAACATCAATCATGTCTACACTGTGCCAACTAGCCAGAACCTATTACACAGTAGAGAATTGTTATGTAATGTTGATATGCAAACTATAAACTGTATGTAAGTGATGCAAATAAATCCTAGATAATAGTTATTTATTTTTCTTTAATCTAATAGGACTTCTGCAGGAGATTCCTTGGATGCTTGGTTTTTTGTGTGCTTATTTTATAGGTTTATGGTTTTTAAGGCCAAAAGGACCAATATGATCTGGTCTGACCTTATGGACAAGAAAGATAAGACATCTGCACACAGTAGCATATATTCATGAAGCCTGTAACTTCTATGTAAGTTAGTATACACGGTTTTGACTTTAAGACTTAGGACTTAGAGAAACCAACATATTAGGTCTCTTGGTTGAGAATAAACATCTCTACTGTGAAAGTTCAGACAGAATGTGAACCTGTGATTACTTGCATACAAGCATGGCACTTTCAACTTCTTTACATTCATCCTGTAGTAAGGGCACCATATGTTCAATTTTAATTAAATCCCAACTTAACTAAAGTTAATGGTAAAGACCCGATTGACTTAAATGTGCCTAAGATTTTACTGCAGGCCTACAGCTTGTGTGTGTGTGTGTGTGTGTGTGTGTGTGTGTGTGTGTGTGTGTGTGTGTGTGTGTGTAATGTGTTTATATATAAAATCTACTTGAAATATGATTTGTGTTTTAAGGAAGAAAACCATTTTTTTATGATTGTGACAATCCTTATAATAGCTAGCTATTCTGGAATCATTGGACTCTTTTAACCTAATGTGAGCAGGGGCAAAGGCACCACGGGAATTTTTCCCACATTCACTGAGGATTATTTTGAGCTCTTTGATATTTATTATTGGAAAACTAGAACAGTGTGTGTCAGCCTATGATACTTTTTATAACAGGGCCCACACTGGTCTATTTGTCATCTCAGATAATAAATGTGATTCTGAATTAAATTGGAAAAGCTGCAAAAAAAAAAAATATTAAAACCCCAGGAAAGTCAAACTTTTTGTCAAGTGCATTCTGAAAAAAGATGAGTATTTCTAAAAGTATATCATGTGTTATTAGGCTGATACTGAAGCATAAACAAACCGGTACTGTATGAGTTACACAGAAACGCTGCACCATAAGGGAGTGTTTGCAGCAATGACAATAGCAATTACCCTAGTGCCTGTGACGCTCCGTGGGATAGCGTGGGATGAAAGTTAGAGGTAAGAGCAAAAGAGGGAAAAAAAAGTAATGCACGCACAAAAGTCCCCAACATTATACAATTCTCACTGTTGAGGTATGGATGATTACTTTAATGTTATTAATATTATCTTATTGTTGTACTAATAGATTTTTCTCTCTAACTGTAGATGACAAGACTAGGAGCAATGGCCTCAAAATGCAGCAAATGAAATTTAGGTTGGATATTAGGAAGAATTTTCTGACTATGAGGGTGGTCAAGCGTTGGAACAAGCTATACAGACAAGCTGTGGAATCTTTATCTTTGGGAATCTTAAAGACTAAGTTAGATAGACGCTTGACTGGGAAAGATTAGTCAGGAAAATCCTTCCCAGAACATGGGACTGGACTAGATGACCTCATGAGTTCTCTTTCCTAGAATCCTGATGGGATGAGACAATGTTGAAACAGTCCATATATACTTATGCAGTTCTTTATTTGCATATCAATAATCTAGGGTTAATCCTGTTTTCCTTGCATCAATAGTTGATTCCACTGAAGCTGGAATTACCTATGTATCTAAATTGAGTAGTATTTAGGAGCACAATAGGGAAAGTCACACAGCTGACAAAATTATATTATTATTTGTTGTTTTTATTACTGTAGTGCCCACACTGGTCATGTCCAGGTGTATGTGGACATTTGGTTCCCCAGGGACAACTAGCGGTGGCACATGTTGCACTGTTGCTAGGTGTCCCTGGTGAACTGCCGTATGCTCTGTAGTGTACGGCAAGTGACCCTGGATGGGGTTAGGGGAGGCTGGGGCCAGAACTGGGCTGGCCCCAGAAGACTTACCTGGGGTCCTGTGGGCCTCCCAGGGCTGCAGCAGTAACGATCCTGCCACACGGAGCTTGGCCGGCAGCAGAGCTAGGCTCCAACTGTCCAGGCTCTGGCTTCAGGTGGTTCATGCTGCCCCCACATGCACCATTCTGCTTTTTTTTTTCTGCTGTTTTTTTTTACCCCTGGATATCCAAGGGTCAGAAAAACCCTCTACATGGTTCCCTTGCAGTGCAGAGAATAATAGATATGTAGCACCGCAGATGTGTTTGTGCTGCCATACACTGCATAGCCACACTCATCTGGAGGCAGTGGTGACATGAAGGGGATGCACAGGGATACACATGCACCTCCTGAGAGCACCAGTGCACCCCCTGACTGGCTGCACTCACTGCTGAGGCAATGGGTAGGGGGGCAGGCAGGCACACCGGTGCCCCCCCTGCAAGCGCTGGCCAATCGCTGCGATTGCTGTAGCTGCTTCCGGAAGTGGCCGCAATGATTGGCCAATGCTTGCTCCCAGAAGCAGCCACAGCGATTGGCTACAGCAATTGCTGTTGCTGGATCATCCATGGGGACCCACCCCTAGTCCACAGGATCACCCACAGGGGACCCTCCCCCCAGTTGGCAGGGCTGGTCACAGGGGGGCACATGCCCCCCCCGCCCCAACTAAAGCAGCACCAGTCGCTCATGTCTGGATGCAGCCATTGTGTCAAGTGCTGGATGCATATAAGCCAATGCAGTTCTGGAGTGAAATCCTGACCTAGTGAAGTCAATGAGGAGTTTTTTGTTCAATGGGATAAATATTTCATCCCTAAAATTCAAAGCAAAACACGTGTGAAAAAGTGTAACAACCAAGCCTAACCCTTCACCATATGCACTGTTCACTAAGAGTTAATTGATTTAAGCATGGGTTTTTATAGATGCTGTTTAGCCTGGAGTAGAGAAAATGGTGATTGGGAGATGATGGTGGTTGAGAGACATTGCCACACTACAAAGATGTGGGTTCTGCACTCCCTGTGTTACTGCATTATAAGTTTTATTTGCCTGCAAATAGGTTGCTGCTCTGAAGAGTTGCTAAAGGTAGAGCAGTGAAGCTGTAATTGGATGTGTTCTTGCAGAAGGATACAGACTGACATACAACCAGGAACACCTACTTCTGGGCTGTGGGGGTCTGTTTCAATCCCTGCTTAAAAAGTTGAAAGAAAGTTGACTTCAAAAAATTGTTTTTCATATTTAGCCCTTGTATGAGAGGCACATAGCAGCACCACACACCAGTGTGGAACTGAGGGAAGGAGCGGTCACACACAGGCACAGCTTCTTACTTGGGCCTACCCGTAAGACTGGATGTTGCTCTCCCCATCTCCCCACTGCCCATTCCCTAGCCACCTAAAGAGAGTATGTGTCAGGCTGTTGTGACTAAATCTGCAGGAAGTGTGTGTGGAGGGCACATGTTAAATGCACTTTACTTCCTTTACACTCTCCTATGGGCAAAGAGCCAAAGGCTATTTCTGGTTTGGGGACTTTTAATGTTATCATTTTGAAGATCATTTGTATGAAATCTCCTTCTCTGCATCAAGCACTCCAAAAACACTCAGCTGCCTGTTCTTCATTCATTAGTAAGTAATACTGAGTAAGTATGATCTTTGTCTTTTTGCTTCGTCCATATTATTCATGTGTGTTACTGATTCTGCCATTCAAACACAGATCTGTTAACACAGTGGATGTATAAACAGCAAGGATTTAGTGCCAATATTCCCTTGAATTTCACAGTCAGTGGTACTGTGCTGCACCCTCAAATGTAAGCATCTCTTCCCTTGAGAAAAATAGATGTCAGATTTTAGCAGCTCTGGTGGAGCTGCAGATGGGGTCTGACATTATTTCTGCACTACATCTGGGGAATTTCTCTTCTCTTCTATCTTTGCAGATTCTTCTTATTCCATTCTCATCACTGTAGTATATCAGTGTGTTGTGGTAGTGTGTTAAGCAACATGACTACATGTCAGTCGTGTGTTATTAGTTCTCCCATCCCTAAGCCTGTTCACAGCAGGTGCAGGAGGCAGCGAGGTGAGTTAGGGGTGCGGATGTTCCCATCTCAAGAGAAAATCAGGTATGGGAAATGAAAAGTCAGCATGAATGTACAGGCACCATCAAGCAAATTCAGAAGCAGGCTAAGGAACATGATCGGTATATTGTTCACCTAACAAAAACAAAGAGCTAAAATGGTAGTAATATTCATAATTATATAGATGCAGGATAGGAAATAGTTACACCCTGCTGCTTGTAGTTCTAGCATAATTGTTTGAAATCAATTGCAAAAAAATATGATATAGATAAGGCAAAGTGATGTTTGAACTATAACACAATCATAAAATCCTCTATGCTTGGTAGAATATTAATTTCAGCATAAGCTCAGGGCAGAGGGGTATAAAGCATTTCAGAGAGCAGTGATGTGAAAAACTAACTTGTCTTACTTTGGAGGAATTGAGCTGGTATTCTCTGACATTTTACATTCAATAACATTGAATGTGGTGCAGTTCTGTCTCAAAGATAAAAATCCTCTTCCCTTGAGAAAAATGCTTGCCAAAATGTTTAAGGCCTGTTGAATTTTTACCTATCATATAATGAGATTCTATTCTTCAAGTGTGTTTGAAGATTTTACTTTAGCGGGTCAACAAAATGCTTATAGCTCAGAACTTAGGCTGGGGATTTTTGTTTTCTTTGGGTTTTTTCTCAATTTTGTTTCTCTCCTTTTTTTATTTTTGCGGGGGGAGGGGGAGGCTGGGACTTGGGAACTCCCAAATATATGTAGATACAAATCCTGCAGTCAAGTATAGTAGCTGCACTCTCTGGCTCTCACTACTTATGATATCCTGGGTTATGCTATTTCATCTTTAAAACAAAGAACCTTCCAATTCAGCATTTTTATTAGATAAAAAGGTAGAGTTCTGAAGAAGCAAGCTAAAGGGCTGCTTAAAATGCTTTATCCTTGTTTTATTCTTTCCTTTGGTTGTGGAGGTGTTGCTTTAGGACTGACATAACTGCACTTAATAATAGGTTCAGAAAAGATGCTTTTTTTCCTCCTTATTAGTGTATATCAAATTCCAGGCATGGTCTGGCCTAGGTTGTATAACTTCAAAGTCTACACATGCAATAGTATTAGGCCATAGTAAACTAATTAACATGAGTTAGGGGCAACCAACATGGGTTCATAAGTGGCAGGTCCTGTCAGACCAACCTGGTCGCCTTTTACGATCAGATCACCAGATCATTAGATGCAGGGGTAGCAGTGGATATAGTCTTCCTGGACT
>NW_017728947.1:64480096-64502373 GCF_001723895.1 Crocodylus porosus | reverse complement strand
GACCCCAGTATTCTTTCCTGCCATGGCAGGGGGTTGGACTAGATGATCTGCTCAGGTCCCTTCCGACCCTAGAAACTATGAAACTATGACTGTAAGATAGTATTATCAGGGATTGTACTGTCTAAACCAGAGGTGGGCAAAATATGGCCTGTGGGCTGGATCTGGTCCACAGAGCCCCTAAAAATTTTAGGAAATTAATATTGATCTGTTATTGGTTCCTGTCAAAAATGACAGGAAGCAGGGGCAGTAAGACCCAGGAGAAGCCCAGTGGGTTCCTGCAACAGCAGGGCCTGCCCAGCCCCGCCCCCCCCAGCCAAAAGCCCCAGCAGGTGCTTCTGGCCTGGGACCATGCGAATGCCCTCCACTGGAACCTCAGGTAAGTGGGGAGGGGGGAAGGGCCCCTCCCCCACCCCATGGCCCCACTTTCTGCTGCAGTCATTCTCACCATGGCAAGCAGGGGTCCACAGCTGCTTCTGCCATGCACAGCCCTGATGGGCGAGCCCGAGCCAGCGCGGGGGCAGGTTACAAGCTGGTGCTGAGCATGGGGGGAAAGCAGAGTATAAGGAGGAGAGAGAAATTAGCATACAAAAGACAAAGGAAGGGAGAGTGTGGAGAGGAGAAGTGGTGGGAAGCAGTGAACATAAGTCATCAATATGACAAAGTGATCAGTAAAGCTAACCACACTTTATTATGTATTAGCGGGTGCATGACGAACAGGTCCCAGGAGGTGATACTTCCCTTCTATGCGGCATTGGTCAGGGTGTAGTTAAAGTATTGTGTCCAGTTTTTGGGCACCATACTTCAAGAGGGATGTGGAGAAGCTTGAGAGGGTTTAGAGGAGGGCCACTCGTATGGTTAGGGGCCTGCAGGCAAAGCCCTATGAGAAGAGACTGAGGGCCTTGGATCTCAGAGAAAGCTGAAGGGAGATCTTGTGGCCACCTACAAATGCATTGGGGAGGGGGGCAGCAAGGAACAGGAAATGCTCTGTTTACCAGGGCAGCCCTTGGAGTAACTAGGAACAACAACTACAAACTGACAGAGAGCAGATTTAGGTTGGACATCAGAAAGAACTTTATGGTAAGGGTTGCCAGAATCTGGTATGGGTTTCCAAGGGAGGTGGTGCTCTCTCCTACCTTGGGGGTCTTTAAGAGGAGGCTAGACATGTACTTGGCTAACATCATCTAACCCCAGCGCTCTTTCCTGCCCAGGGCAGGGAGTCAGACTCAATGATCTACTGAGGTCCCTTCCAACCCTAACATCTATGTATCTATGAAATCCATAAAAATAAAGGAGTCACTGAAGGTAACTCAGGTAAAGGGACAGGAATCCACAGTCCCTGTTTAAACCATACTTAATACAATCCAGTCAGGATGGTTTCTTGTTCCACAGTTTCCCAATGAAAACCCATTTCTAAAAGTTTGCTGTCTGAGAACAGCCACTCAGAGCAGCAATGGAGTGTCCAGGGAGGTTAAAGTGTTCTGCCACAGGCTTTTGTATCTTTCTGCAGTGGATGTCAGAGCAGTGTTCATTTAGTTTGTCCAATATAGACAGCAGAGGGTCACTGTGATGGATATATGGCATTGGTAACATTGCGAGTGAATGAACCTTGGAAGTTATAATCGGCGTTATTCAATCCTTTGACGATATGGTATGTATCAATGTTAGGACACAGAAGGCTTCTGATACTACCTGGTGGCAATTTCCATCTACCAACCTCCCACAGTGACTGTCACTCCATCAGCTTTCATCCTAAGTACACCACTACAGCCAAGCTATATTATAACCATATCTGCTCTGATCCCACCCATCAGGATACACACCTTATGGTTCTGGAGCAGGGTTTCCTACAATTGTAATACAATCCTAAAACTGTAGCCATTCAAATCAACAAAGCCAGACTTTGTCATAAGGACAAAATGAGATTCCCCCTCACTAATCACAGGGCTCTGTGTCTGCATTATAGCAGCAGTACGTCTGGCCAGGGTAGACCCAGGCACTTGCCAATTCACCTAACTCCATAGTCACACTTCAAATCCAGAAGTTTGCTAGTAAAGAACTTGGAGTCAACCCTATGAAGCTCCTCTTAAGCCTTCCGTGTCCTGAGAGCAGCCACTAGGAAGGAACTCAGGGTAATCTCACAATTATATTTTTAGTTTGGCGCACGTGACTAACTGTGGCTGTAAGCAAGCAGAGCATGAGTTGGGTATGTTCAGGACTATTCAAGCTGGGACATACTGCAATTGCAGCTGTCTAAAGAGAACTTGAGTGACCACACTTTGCACAGGCCTAACAGTCACCCAAGAGTAAATTCAGTATGAACTTACTACCTGAAGGGGGGGTTCCAAAGAGGATGGAGCTAGGCTGTTCTCAATGGTGGTAGATGACAGAACAAGAAGCAATGGTCTCAAGTTACAGCAAGGGAAGTTTAGGTTAGAAATTAGGGACAATTTTCTCACTAGGAGGGTAGTAAAACACTGGAACAGGTTACCCAGAGAGGTTGTAGAAGCTCTGTCCTTGGAGGTTTTTAAGACCTGGCTAGACAAAGCCTTGGCTGGGATGATCTTTGAGCAGGGTGCTTGACTAGATTACCTTGTGAGGTCCCTTCCAACCCTAATTTTCCATGATTCTATGAATATATAAAACTTGGAGTTAAAAATCATGTCAGCTCCCCTAGTTCCTCTGTCTACCATTGCAAGGCTATTCTCTATTGAAGGTTTTCAAATATTTGAGCCCATTTAATTTTAGATCTCTCAAGAGATGGGGCTTTTATTGCCTCCCTTGGGAGACTTTTTTACAAGTCTCTTACATTATTACATCCTTTTTGTTCACCCCTTTCTTCACATGTTATACCATGTTGTTTCATTGCTAAACAGAAAATGGGAAAGAAAAAGAGAACCGATGTAATATTCCCTCAGGCTTTAGTTCCCATTTTTTTCATTAGAATTGAATGCAGCTCCTATGATAGAAAAAATGGAATGCATGGGACTATTCTCATATTCATGAACATGAATAATTCCCATTGATGTTAATGAGAATTATATGCACACATCAAGGAGAGACTACCCCCTATACACAGAGCAAACTTGAGCCAGTCATGTGTGGACTGATTGCTAACTCAGTCTCATGTAAACAGCACAAAGAATACCATCCTCTGGGGATGCATGCATTAAGGGAAAATAGGAATAAAAATTTAGTTAAAAAAATATAAAGCCTATCTGCTCCAAATGTTTACTTATTATGCACACTGGATTCCCTGAGATTTGCTTAAGGTTAAAAGGCTCTAACTATTCTCAGGGTAAGCCCTTAAATACCTTTCGCCTTTTACCTCTGCCTGGCAGTTACAGTGAGCTGGGGTGGGTTACATATATAGGGGAAAATAAAATGTTCAGTGATTAAATGAATAAGGAGCTTAAATTTTATCTTCAAAATTGACTTAGGGCTACAATACCTGGCTGCTGTGCAAGGCTTCCAGAATATATTAGGATAAATTAGACCCATAGGCTCACTAACCAGTATCTGTGGAGAGTTAGGTATCTCAGAAGGGTAATTCATAACACTGTAGACCAAGCATGGAGCAGCATGGAGCTAGTGAATAGGAAATACTGAGGGCAAAAAGTGTGCCTATGAAATATGACTCATCTCCAGAGCTTAGGCCCCTGTCTCTGAGTTGCATCCAGCTCCAAAATAAAAAAACTAGAGGGGTAGAGAGAGACATCTGTAATCCATTGGTTATAGCACTTCCTCGGGAAGCAGGAGACCTAGGTGAATGCTTTCCTTAATCTCAAGCAAAACTTTTCACTTGCCAGGAGACTGCCCTAACCACTAGGCTTGGAATCATGGAATCATCCTCCACTTCTCCAGTTGAAGCTGTGGAAAAAGGAATGAAAGATTCATTGAGCCAGAATGAGCAATTGCATCAAAAAGCATGAATCCATATCCTCTGTGAGTTGGAGCACTTATTTAGAAAGGGGGAGTCCTGCTCCCACCATGTTACTTCATTTTACACTGGATAGTCAGTAGATTCAAATATTAGGGTTTATAGATACCAATGGAGGATAGGTGTGCATAAGCAGCTTGTGCTGGTGGTATTCTAGGCAAGTCTGAAAAAGCAATTATAGACTCCTAGAAAACTTTAATGTCAAATAGGGTGGCACCTAGATTATTTTAGGCACTTCCATGGTTAAGGGGAAACTGAACCTTTTTTGATATGCCCTTTTTGATTAATTCCTTGACTATCAAAGACATTTAGGTTCCTTCTGAAAATGGAACACAGGATTCCAACCCAGTACCAGCCTGGATCTAAGTCCAGGGTCCTATTCTAATCGTTAATAACGTCATCAGCATTTAGCGGTAACAAATGGCAGGTACTAGACTGATCCTAGGCACTGGTAAAAGGTCCTACTCTCTTTTAGGGTTTTCAGTGTCTGACCCTCCCTGCTTCTGTCGTCGCCACCTGCAGGACCAAGTTGGTGGTGGTGTGGGGAGGAGCGGGCCCAACGTGGTGGGGAGTAGGGGGAGCAGCATGCCTGGCATGACATAGCAGCAGCTGGGGGAGGGGAGGAGCAGGCCTCCTTCTTCCATCAGGCCCAAGCCAACTCTTCCCCCACGTCTCTTTGCCCACGTTGGCCCCGAGCCTGCTCCTCGCACCCCCCTACCACTGCTGGGTCAGCACAGGCCTGCTGTTCCCCCCCTGCTGTGGTGGCCCAGCTTCGCCCCACCCTCAGGTCCAGTCCCCCCCCACATCAGGCTCAGGTCTGCTCCTCCCCTCCCCCCACCACTGTGGCAGGGAATGGGCCTGGACCGCACGCAGCAGGAGGGAAGGGGAGAGTGGGCCCAGATGGGAGGGGCATGGGGCATCATCCCCGCCTGTTCCTCCCCTCCCCCTTGCCCATTCTTGATGGGCAATTGGCTAGTAATAGAGAAGGATGTATGGTCCTCCTGTGTATCATTGTGCTAAAATCTAAAGGTAACAGATTCTTTTTCAAACAAAACATCTACCTTCAATATAATAAAACACACAATATAGTGCAAGCAAATACTGAATATATATTTGCATCCATTCCTTAGCTCTAAGTCAAGAGGCTTCCTTGCTATAATGATTTCATCTGTCCCCCTTGTGAATAGGGTTGCTTGCATTTTAGCTTCATGTTGCCTGTATATAGTAACGTAGGCTTCTTGCAGAGGTTAAAAAGCACCCCCCAAAATGCACTTTACTGGAAGCAGTGGTGCATTACTTCAAACCAGCTCCACAGTGTCTGTATAGATCAGGTGCTACAGCTGAGCTTTTTGGCACTTTTATCTAAAAGCTGATTCAATCAGCTATTAGATAAAAGTGCCAGAAAAGCCCCATTAAAGCACCTGACCTATACAGATGTTGGGTGAGCCGAGTCCAACTAATGAGTCAGGTCCAGAAAAAGCTGTGATAACAGCATGCCGCCAGCTACAACTGCTTCTGGATCTGCTTCCATAGAAGGTGTGCCAGGCATTCAAACTTGGCCATGGCAGCACTCATATCACAGCCCTGCTGAAAAGGGCTCACAGCATCCCAGGGTGATGCATCACCCTGATTGAGAGCCACTGTTTTACACCCTGCTGCCTTCACCACAGGGGTTTCAAATCCACTCCCCCCCCAGCCCCCTCAAGATTTATCCCACCAATCCTGCTCTCTCTCCCAGCACAGATCCACAGTGAAGGACTACTGTCTACCTACCTATCAGACCAAAGGTGTTACAGGCAAAAGGGACATAGCAGAAGCAAGAGCACGTGGTTTGGGAGCTAGGGACAGGGAGTTATGGAGAGTCCTGTGAGCCACAGCCTCTCTGGGTAGCCTGTTCCACTACTTTACTACCTTCCTAGTGACAGAGTTTTTCCTAATATCTAACCTAAACTTCCCTTTTTGCAATTTTAGACCATTACTCCTCGTTCTGTTGTTTGCTACCACTGAGAACAGTCTAGCTCCATTCTCTTTGTAACCACCTTCAGGTAATTGAAAGCTGCTATTAAATCCCTTATGACAGATAAGTCCAAATGTGGTCTCACTAGTGCTGAATAGATTAAAATAATTAGTTCCCTCGCTCTGCTGGCAACAATCCTACTAATGCAGCCCAGAACACCATTAGCCTTCTTGGCACACAAGGTCACACTGTTGGATCATATTCAGCTTATTGTCCACTGTAACCGCCAGGTCCTTTTCTGTAGAGCTGCTGCTTAGCCAGTCATCCCCAGCCTGTACCAGAACTTTTGTACTTGCCCTTATTGAACCTCATGAGATTTCTTTTGGTCCAATCCTTCAATTTGTCTAGGTCTCTCTGAATCCTAGCCCTACTCTCCAGCATGTTTACTACTCCACCTATGTTGGTGTTATCTGAAAACTTGACGAGGGCACACTCCATCCCATCTTCTAGGTTGTTCAAGAACAAAACTGGCCCCAGAACTGACCCCTGAGGCACTCCACTTGATACTGGCTGCCAACTAGACATTGAGCCATTGATTACTGCCCTTTGAGCCCCACAATCCAGCCAGTTTTCTGTCTACCTCACAGTCATTTCATCTAACCCCTACTTCCTTAGCTTGCTTGCAAAAATGTTGTCAGAGAGCATATCAAAGGCCTTGCTAAAGTCAAGGTGGTATATCATGTCCACTGCTCTCCCTGCATCCACCGAGCCAGTCATCACATCATAGGCAATCAGGTTGGTCAGGCATGACTTGCTCTTGGTGAATCCATGCAAGGGCTGGTCCTAATCATATTCTTCTCTTCAAAGTGCTTAGAAATGGATTTCTTGAGGAAAAATCATGTAGCAGGTCCAGGGACTGAGGGTGAGGCTGACTGGTCTGTGATTCTCCAGATCCTCCTTCTTCCCTTCCTTAAAAATGCCCTATATTTGCCCCTTTCCAATTGTCTGGGACTTCTCCCAATCACCATGAGATTTCAAAGATAATGGCCAATAGCTCTGTAATCAAATTAGCCAACACCCTCAGCACCCTTGGGTGCATTGCATCTAGCCCCATTGACTTGTACATGTGCAGCTTTTCTAAATAGTCCTTAACCTGTTCTTTTGGTATGGTTGACTCCTCGCCTCCTCCCCAAACTGTACTGCTAAGTGCAGTAGTCTGGGAGCTGACCTTGCCTGTCCCTTGCCAAGACAAGTAAAAAAAGGCATTGAGTACTTCAGCCTTTTCTGCATCATATGTTACTAGGTTGCCTCCCCCACTGAGTAAGGGATTCACATTTTCCCTGATATCCTCTTGTTGCTGACATACATGTAGAAACCCCTCTTGTTATCCTTCACGTCCCTTCCTAGCTGCAGGTCCAGTTGAGCTTTGGCCTTCCTGATTTCATCCCTGCATGCCTGAGCAATACTCTTATACTCCATCTTAGTGGTTTGTCTATGTTTTCACTCCTTGTAAGCTTCCTATTTGCTCCTGTTTGTTCCTGAAGAGTTCCTTGGTAAGCCAAGCAGGTCTTCTGCCATATTTACTAGTCTTCCTGCACATCAGGATGATTTATTTCTGTACCTTCAGTAAGGTTTCTTCAGATAACAACTAGCTCTCCTGAATTCCTTTTCCCCTTGGACTGGCTTCTTGGAAGATCCAATCCATCAGTTCCCTGGTTAAGTTGCAGTCTGCTTTGCTGAAGCCCAGAGTCCTCACTCTGCTGCTCCTCTTCCTTCCTTTCCTCAGGATCCTGAACTCAATCATCTCATGGTCACTGCTGCCTAAGTTGCCATCCACTACTACATTCCTCACCAATTCTTTCCTGTTTGTAAGCAGCAGGTCAAGAAGACCACTTGGCTTTTCCAATGTTTGCACCAAGAAGTTGTCCCCAACACTCTCCAAAAACTTCCTGGATTGCCTGTGCACTACTGTTCTGTCCTCCCAGCAGATGGCAGAGTTACTGAAGTCCCCCACAAGAACAAGGGCCTGTAATCAGGGAACTTCCACTAGCTGTCTGAAGAAATCCTCATTTATCTCATCCTCCTGGTCTGGTGGTCTGTAGCAGATCCCCACAACAACATCACCCTTGTCGCTCTCTTCTTTGACCCTAGCCCAGAGACATTCAACAGGTCTCTCCCTTGTTTTGAAACTATGCCTGTAGGATTGAGGCTTCTGAACAATATACTTCATATAATGAAATGGCTCCAGCTGTTTCTCTCTCAAAAATAGTTCATTATCTTCCTTTTTCTTTCTTTGCTTTTTCTTTCCTTGTCCTTTGTGTAGAGGGCAAGCTGCATTCTGTATTGCTGCATTATGTGAAAACCTGCTCCAAAGTCCATTGAAATTAATGGAAGGACCCGAGTGGGGTTTGGATCAGAGCCTAACATCGAGCATCATGATTTTGTTATGTTATGAAGCAGCCAATCCCCCTTTTTAGTGAGTTCATGAGAAGGAGTGGTTTTACAGTCTTTACCTAAGACTAGCAAGCTGCTGCTTGATCTCTTCCAAATATGGCATAGTACATATACTTCTACACATTTATTTATTGCATGTTCTTGAGAGGTCAGTTGCTTAATTACTGATATTACTTATCAACCCTATTTGAAATAAGTGCAGTCAATCTCCCTGCCAGTTCCCTACAGTAGGACTCTCTTAAATGGAACAAAGAAAGTGACGTGCCCCAATTAAGCAATTACCGAGATTATCAGAGGCTGACAGCAACACATTGTGTTGGCAGAAAGTCACTTTTGTAACAGGAATTGCTTTCTTTCTTGACCCAGTATCAAATGAAGGGGTGACCTGCAAGAGTAAGCAAATACACCTGGTACTCACTATGACTAGCAGTGAAATGACCTGATTGTCTTGTGCATCTCTTTGGAGTGAATGCATATTGGTTGCACAGTGTTACCACATCAGAACAGTACCTTTTTAAACTCTGTACTGACATAACAGGCTTCCCATTATATAAGGAAGTGGAAGATCATGGTCTATACACTCAGTTCTTGAGACTTTTCATTGTTTGTGTTACTGTTGTTTCTCTATTGAGATCAAGCAGGTCCTGTCATGTAAGAAGATGCATAAAACATCATTTCAATAAAATAGGCATAACGCAAAGGATTAAAACAGTTTTAAAAGTATCTATCAAGAATAAAACACGCTCATTTGGGGAAGCTATCTGAAAAGTACTTAGGATTGTCTGGGGAAGTCATCTGAAAGGCACTTATGGTTGTATGAACAAACAACACACTCCTGTACTCCGAAGGCTATGAGAAATAGTTCATACCAGAAAAAGCCATGCAAGTAAATTGGATTTACTTTTTGTTCACTGTTTAGAATCCTGGAAACATTTTACATACAATTTACCGCCTGAAAATTGACAAGTTAAATCCAACAAGTCATTTATTAGAGTGTTTATTATGCTCACCTCTGTCAATATTTGCATGTTTCTTTCTTTTGTGTTACTCTGCAACTTCTCCTATCTGATCATTAGTGCACAATCAGTGCACTTTTCAGTTGGTCATTTGCCTCCTTTCAAAATTCCTCTTACATTGTTTGTGAAAATGTGAGAACCCCCCCCCCCACTTAGTTTTTTCCCCTGAGAGGGATATGCCACCCCCACCCCGTGTGAACTTGTCCAGAATGAACAACATTATTATAGTAGCCAAAATCTATTTTCTTGTAACTTTTAAAACTGACTGGTATCACTTGTCTGAGCCAGAGAGTCCAAACAGACTGAGTAATACAAAGCATAACTGACAGGAGAATAGGGTGTTGGATACTAGCCTCCTGGGAAAATAGGAAACCCAACAGGCATTTCAATATCTAATAAAGTTTTTTTTTAAACCTGGCACATATGAAAACCTTACTTCATCTCTCTGCATTGACAGAAGAATTCAGACTCTTGCACTGTTCATAAAGCTTGCCAAAGCTGTTACTCCTTCCCTGTTATGGTCACTAATTCCCACATAATACCTTTTTAAATCAGAGCCAAGAAAGTAAGAATAATGTTGCTCAGGGTTTTGTTGTTGTTGTTGTTGTTTGTTTTGAGGATTTTTTTTGTTTTAGTTTTTTTTAACTCCTATGAAGTAATTCTTCTATATTTGACCTGCCTATATAATATCTCAATCTTATATTGGAATCTGACACATCAGTTGATCAAATGTGATTGATTTAATGTCAGGCTAATGATGCATAAGCTTTTATGCCTTCTTTATTCATTAGCTTATGTAAACTCCTGCCAAAGACCACTGTTGCCTTTCCTTTGATAACTTGCTGAAATAAAAAAGTCTCATGATGCAATTTTCTTCCCAAGGGATGATTTCACCTCTTAGTATTACAGTTCATTATCTCTACAATTATGTTATCTTCTTTGGTTTTGCAACATCCAAATTTGATGTTCTGTAGGCATTTAATTCTAAGTAGCATTTTGCAAAATGAAGTCACTGAATTCCCATGCCTTATACAAATCAGAACTCAAAGGAAAAGAGAATCCTTCTTTGCATAAAGTAAGAAATGATGTTGCACATCAAATTGATGCACTCTTTGATTTATAAATAAAGTTCCAAATATTTAATTTGGCTGTGTACATTATTTGGTATGACAGAAACGGATTTCCTTGTGGATCTGAACTTTTTCCTATTATAAAGTTGCAATAAGAAAAAGTAGAAATTAATGTCTTTCATAGATTAGCCATTCTTATCTCAGAGAATAATCAAATGACTACATGGATTTGTATCAATTTGCTCAGAGCTCAAGAAGGAAATTTTTATCTTAGTCCAGTTAGAAACAGCAGCTTATTTGCTTTCTTTGAAATTTGAGTAGATAAATTAGTGTTTATTGAAGTATTATTTTCCTTACGAAGATAATTTGAGCTAATTTAACCTGAGTCACTTTCAAAGGGTTTTCATTTCCAGTACCCAGATAGTCAGCACGTTCTGCAAATAAAGGCCTTTTTAAGGTTCCCTAAGCTGTGCTGCTGAAATCTTGGTCTAAATGCCACTAAAATCTGATTCAGGTATTGTGTAGGAGAAAATCACTCTTCACAGATTCATAGATGTTAGGGGCTAGAAAGGACCTCATGAGATCATCGGGTCTAGCCCCCCTGCACTTGGGCAGCAAAAATTGCTGGGGTCAGATGACCCCAGCCATGTGGCCATCAAGACATTTTTTAAAGATCTCCAGGGTACGTGATTGTACTACCTCTGGGGGGGAGTCTATCCTAGACCGTGGGTACTCAAATTGTAAAGAAGTTTCTCCTGATGTCCACTCTGTAGTGATCTTCAAGCAGTTTGTGACCATTGGTTCTTGTCTTCCCCTGGGGTGCTTTGGTGAGCTGATTGATGCTTCCCCAGGCCCTGACATACGCCCTTCAGAAACTTCCGTTCTCCTCTCTGCCATGGTCTGGTTTTGTTTAACCACAGCTAGTTGTTCTAGGATGGACGTGCTTTGTGAAATTATATATATCTGCTTGTTTTTCATCTTTTATCCTGAATGACAAACATATTCCCTTCCCTTCCAACATGATGGCAACATAAGAGTTAAAGAGCATACACACTTTGTATGTGGAATTACTGCTTAACTGCTAAATTATTTGATTCTTGAAACTGATATAAACTTCCAGCTTCACACAGGCTTTTTTTTAAAGTGCTGCCCCATAACTTCATAAATTAAAAGCTTATTTTAAAGGTAAGTGGAGACTCTCAGTGATCACATGACTCAGCTGGGTAACTAAGAGAAAATGAGTGATTAGCAGCAATGACACCAAGGAATATGATTACTAAAAGGATTTACTAGTGAATGGAAGTGCTGCACTTACTGGGTGTAAAGCTAGAGATTCACAAAAGGACTTGAGTTTCAGAAAGTGCTGAGCACTCACCTGCTGAACATTAGGCCATTTTATGATTTCTCAAGGTGGGCAACCACAAGTGGAGGCCCCAAAATAACCAGTTACTTGAAAATATGTTTTAGATGCTAAACTGCAGGCACATCTAGGATCAACTAAAAACAATAAATTGAAAAAGAGTAGGGGATGGCAAATGGAATGATGTTTTATTAAGCTGAGTTTTACTTTTTTGTATAGTAAGAAAGACTGATACTATTCCAAACCCTGCAGGAGAGAGGGAATGTTGCAGCCATCCTCAGTTTTTGGTGGCATGTATATCTGCCTGGGGGAAAAATCAGAGAAAACGACAATCAAAGAAGTGTTGCTAGAACCCATTTTCCCACAGACACAACATTAGCAATGAGCTATTGTTGTAATGGAAACTCTTAGTTATGCTTTCGTATTTTAAAATGCACTATGCTTTAACCTAGTGACATGAGCTCTGATTTTGCCCTGTTGAAAGCTTCCTTGAAAGGCAAACAGGCATGATGCAACATATGAACAATCTCAGGGAAGATTTGATAATGATAGTATCTATGGAAAACCTCTCTGAAGTGCACCGTTCTCTCAGCGTTTTAAAATAAGTGAGAAACTCAAGTGTTTTGCTGACTGATCATCTGAATCCAAACTAGGGTGAAATATTCATCAATGAATTAATGCTGCTATTTCTTAATGTGGCTACAGAAGATGTGCAGGAGAACATCTAGCATCTCAAAGCTGGCATACACCTGCTAAGTTACAAAAACTCTTCTCACTGACAAACGAATACAATTATTTTTTTCCAAATCTGCAATGTAGCAAATGCAATACTTACAGCTGAGAGTTAAAATGTGATTGTTTTGCTCTGGGATAAAGGCTGTACCTTGTAATTTTTCATGTGTATATAATTTTTAACTGCACGGTACACAAATAACATAATATCCATATTTTCATATTTGTACTACACTAAGTTCTATATACTCCAGTCATAAACTAGAACCCTGTTGAGTATGGTGCTTGCACCAAAACACAACATAAATTGGTCCATAGCTCAAACAACTTACAATAAGGCTGAGAGGTGATCTTGTGACCATCTACAAATTTATTAGGGAGATGCAGCAAGGGATCCAAGATATTCTGTTCACCAGGGCACCTCTTGGGGTAACAAGGAACAATGGTCACAAACTGACAGAGAGCAGTTTAGGCTAGATATCAGAAAAAACTTCTCCACAGTAAGGGTGGCCAAAATTTGGAGTGGGCTTCCAAGGGAGGTGGTGCTCTCCCTTACCTTGCAGGTCTTTAAGAGAAGGCTGGATAGGCATCTGGCCGGGGTCATCTGACCCTAGCACTCTTTCCTGCCCAGGCAGGGGGTTGGACTTGCTGATCTGTTGAGGTCCCTTCCAATCCTAACATCTATGAATCTATGAATAAAAAAATGGAATATCTCTGTAATTATAAAATACTTATGTATCATTTTTAACTCTAAAGCACGCTACTGTTATTTAATAATTAAACAACCCATGTAGTTTGCCAGTTCTTTCTAAACTATAACATCCTTTAGTTTGCAGCCTGCCCCTGTATAAACTGGAAGAGAAACATTACAAGGGTGATTTTAAGAAATAAGTCCTTGCAGACAGATAATATGGATGCTTGCTGGCACTGTCATTAAGGAGAATCTGGACTAGGTAGACAGAGAGACAGCCAATAGACAGAACTCAGCTCTTTAGCAGAAGAGAAGCTGGCAGCATGTGTCTTTTCTTTTCTCCTGATCTCTGGGATCATGGAATACAGGAAGGGCTCAATGACTTTAAGGGCAGGAGTAATAAAAATGGCAGAAAATTCAATAGTAGAAAAGGCAAAATCATACACTTAGGTAAGGAATACATCAAGAACTTCTGATATAATTTGGGAACTCAATAACAAACTTGGGGTCTATGAATGTATGATTATGAGCTACTAGTATGAGGCAATTGTGAAATGGCAAAAGTGATCCTAGGATATATCAGGAGAGGTATTTCTACTAGTGATAAGGGTGATATCAGTAACATTGCACAAGACTCTGGTGAGGCCTCGTCTAGAATACTGTCCAAGTACAGGTCACGTGTTCAAGGAAGATGCCTTCCACTTGTGCAGGCGCAGAGAAGGGCTGCTGAGATGACTTGGAGAATGCAGAGTCTTTCACCCAGGACTAGGAGAAGACTTAAAAAAAAAAAAAACAACCTGGGTTGTTTAGCTTAGTAAATGCAGGGTCTGAGGGAACAATGCTAAGTGTAACTAGCAGGCCCAGTGTATCCATAAAGAAGAGCAAGTATTTAAGTTAAAAGACCATTCTGGAGCAAAACAGTATGGATTTCAGGCATGACTACATTTATGCTAGAAATAAGAAGAACCATTCACGCACTCAGTTTCTGGAACAGCTTTCCAGTAAGAGTATCAAGGGCAAAAAACCTAAATGGTTTTCTGATGGTGATCAGTTTCTGAAAGGAATGCTGGGATATGCCCGCACTAGACGGGCACTGGATTTGAGACAAGAAATCTCTTTTGATTCTTTGCAACCCTTTCTCTCCAGCACTCTCATAATAAGGTTCCCTTTCAGTACACTCCCCATTTTTAGTTTATATCCTCTCATTTTGCCCCTTACATGTAAAACAGTCTTCCTGCCCTGCCCCACCATGCATCTTCTCTCCCTCCCTTCAAACCCTTTCTTAACACATCACTTCAAAAATTTTCCTCCTTTCTTCATTTAGTAAACTCCATAATCACTTACTATTTCTCTGGGTACGTTATCATATATTGCATTTCTTTTCCCTTATTTGGGGATTTTTTTTTTTTTTTTTTTGGTACAAAGACAAGATTTCATGAGTGTTCCCTGAAGCATTACGGACATGTACAATGCTATACAAAAGACTTAAACCAAACAACCTTCTGATCCCTGATGGCATGACAGCACATGGTAGGATGGATTCAGGCTCACTAGGTCTTAACTCAGCTTGTGAAAACAAAAAATTGACTTGGATGCTGAAATTTAACTAGCAGATCAACCAATTTAATTTATCACAGCAATTAGAATCAGATTAGTATAAATTAGATGTATAAAGATTACCTGAATAAATCTATGAAGTCATCTTGGTAAATCTATGGAGTCATCTTGTTTATAATACAGACACTTGTCATGTGAGCCCCCAAACAGATATGCATATTTTCTATTAATTTTCTCAGTTTTAAGCTATGAAAATATCAAAATTAAATATCTAATTTTAAAAGCAGATATATAATTGATATGAACAATTTGATTATTTTCCTATGCTGTCATATACTTTAAAATAATTGAGCCTAGAGGTGCACAAGGAAGCCATATTCTAATTGGGTTCAGCTGAACTTTTTACAATCTACTCTGAGAACATTTAATTGATAATTAACAACACTTCAGATCATCAACTTGTGGGACTTTAAAAATACATGAAAAGCTGACAACTCATTGCCTGAATTTAAAAAAAAAGTGTACACGATTAAATATAAAGAAAATCTTGATTGCCTAAATCAAAGCTTACTGTGTTGCACAGATGAATGAAATCTGTTACATGAAGACTCATTTTAATGTCCAAATTATTTTTTAAGTAGCATATATATCAAGCCTCAGACTCCACAGTGCTGCACTATATATTTCTCCCTATGATAAAGCAGTGCAGCCCACCATGACAGGTCACAATCAGTGCCTCCCTTGAGTTGCAGTCTTCAGCTGCACACATCTGGAGCTAGGCCTTACAGCTCTCCTGCCACATAAATCATATGTCTCTTTCACTTTTTGTTGCTGGTGGAAACTACATGTGGCTAAAGCAAGGAATGCATCCATAGCTTTCTCTGTTTGCTGAATATCTGAATATGATTTCAATTTATCTAGAGTTGGATTTGCTACAGTGATAACAACAATTTGCACATCTAATGCATCCTTTACCCAAGGATCTCAAAATGCTTGAAAACAAGGTCTCAGTGCATTTCTGTGAGGCAAATATTGTAATCCCACACTTTACATACGGGGCAACTGAGACAGAGGCTGGGTCCACACGAGTAGGGGCATGCCTTTACTGCAGCAAAATGAGTAGCAATACTAATTTGTGGCACTGTGTTGTGCCACAGTGCATGCCCATGACCATGCACTTTGCAGCAGGACACAGTGTCCTGCTGCTCTACGTGCTGTGGGTGGCGGGGCCTGGCTTGCCTCAGCCCGGGCTAGCCAGCAGGCAGCCCCCGTGCTGAGGCGCCTGGTGCCCTAGCCAGCTGTGGAGTGGCATAGAGACAGGGAGCAGACAGTCCTGGGCTACCTGCTTTCTCATCTTGAGGCACGCTACACCCCATCCAGCTGCTCCCCAGAGGAGCAGGAAGCCCTGGGATGAGGCATGTGGAGCCCCTGTGCTGAGGCACACTGTGCCCCAGCCAGCTGTAGACCAGGTGGCTTGGGCACACTTTGCCCTGAGATGCAGGAGCAGCCAGCCCCGGGCTGCCTGTTTCCTCATCTCCATGTGCCTTAGGGCTCTGCTGCTTTATATGCTGCTTTAGAGACTGCCTGCTCCCATCTCTGCATTTGCCTTGGTGCACACCACTTTGGCATGGTTTGTGCTACTTTTTTGGGGCAATCAGGAAATTCCAGTAGCAATATTTGCCCTGGCTTTGCAAATTAGCCGTTCTGCGCACTGATTAATGGGCAACTTGTGTGGTTTGTGGTGCTGCAAAGAGGTTTGCCTGCTCTTCTGGATCCAGCCAGAGAGGCTAACTGGCTCACTGTAGTCAGTGTCTGAAAGAGGAACAGAATCTAGGAATTCTGACTCTTTCGGGCATGCCTGGAAAAAATATACTTTTCTCTTATTGTGTATTTTAAGCTGAGGGGCATAGCATGTATGCATAGCAGGGCACAGAGGAGGGCACAGGAGAGCATGGCTCAGCCATGTCCCAAGGGTACAGGCAGCATGTGGTGGAGACAGTTTGCAGATGTCTGGTCCCAATGCAGCTTCTCAGTAGCTGGCAGCTGCACACATGCTGCAGCCAAGAAGTGGGGTGCTGGGAGTCATGGAGGTGGCACCAGCACTGAGATTGGACATCTGCTAAATGCTGCCTTTGAGAGTGAAGTGTGCCCCAGCTAACTATCAAAGGTTTGGGAAACACTGTTTTAGGGCATCCTTCTATCCTGTGGGCTGCACACATTCTCTAAGTGTAAGACCCAATATAAAACTGGAAGCCCAGGATACAGTTCTTTTACTAGGATCATGCACTGAAATAGCAAATGAAAACATAAAGATTAGTCTAAAGTGTTGTGGCCTGCCAGGCATCTGTAGGGAAGAGAGAAGCATTGTCTGTCTCTACAGTGAAGAGAGGGTAAGAAAACAATTGCCCCCTCCCTGTAATCTCCAAGGGTGGAATAATGGTAAAAAGAGACAACAGCATATGGACAAAATCCAGCCTACTATTCAAAAGCCAATGCAGCAAAATAATAAACAGAGCCCAAGCCTGAGAGCTGCTGAGTGGTTTTTTACTTCAATTGGAAAAGAAAGGACTCAACATAGGTCATTCAGAATGGTCCGTGTGACCTAGAGGCACGGACCATTCTGAATGACAAAAAACCCAAAGAAATCTCAACAAATAAAGCTCTTGTGGTGTAAGAGAGGAGGGACTCCCTGCCCCTACTTTTATAAGAGAAAAACAAGCATGCGCCTGGGTAGTGAAAGTGTATTTGTCCATACTACTGAGAGATGACTGTTTCCTCTATGACTTTTCTTGTATGTCTCTTCAGCTCTGTGGAGCTATAGGTGGGTCTTTTCTGACCACTACAAGCTGGTAGGAGATCTCATCCTCTTTGAGTGGTAAACCTGAATAAATATGCTTCTTTCATTGTCTTACCTCAGATTTGCTATCCGTCTGATTCCTTGCTGATATGATACTCTAAGGGGCAAGTTCAAATATCTGCAGGAATAATATAGTTATCATGACATTTTGGTGAAATAACTAATGGACTCCTCTTATTTCTTTCCTCCCCAATTTGATTGGTCCGTATGATCACAATCTTTCATCTGAGGAAATGTGTGGATTGTAAAACTCATTTATAACAATGGAATCTTGAATAATCCAGCAAAATATCTATCTATCTATCTATCTATCTATCTATCTATCTATCACCAATAAATGCAAATCTCATCTGTGTTTTAGAAGCCAATTACAGAAAAATAGTCTTAATGGAAAGAAATCTGATAAAACTAAATATGAATTACATATGGACATTGAATGTAATTCTCCCCCCACAGAATTTATATTCCTTTCAATGGTGTGTCTATATGAACTGACCTTTGATCCTCTTCCGAGGTCAATTGTCCTCAATGGGAGTCTTTCTATCAGTGCCAGTAGGCTCTGGATCAAGCCCTTACTGAGAAAATGATTTAATTTTAAATAAAAGTTTAGAAGTTTTACCACTCTGATCTGGGGGATAAAGCCTTCAGGAATTATGACATGAGACAGAAGTCTGCTCACAGGGTTAAGTCACTGAAATATTCATAAAAAGTGCTTTAGAAGTTTCAGTTGTGTTATTTTTTTATTAAGGTTGGCAACAAGCTTAAATTGATTTAGGATTTGTTTTGGGGAAAAAAACCATATAGGGATTGCTTGCTTCTTTTAAATTCATTTAATTTATTCTCTACCTATTTCAGCTCTCACACTACCAGTTGTGAGTTAGATGCAAGGAAAATGCTTTATTAATACTAAGAATGCATTACTTTAAAACTGGACTGGATAGTTTTGTTTGCATGTTTTTTCACCTGTACTCAAGGGAAACAAGATGTTAGAAATGTAATATATCCCTTGGACTGTTTATTTTATTTATTGGTATTCCCAGCTGGACTGAAACTGCCATGAGTAATCTAATAGAGGTTTTCAGGAGAGACAAAGGAAGTGAAGGACTATTCTATCTATTAGGTGGATAAGTGGACTTGGATGCCTAAGTGAAATCCTATTCCACCCTACATGAGTCCCAGACTACTAATACAAGAAGTGAATGGATCAGCTTCTTCCTTCCTGCTTCTTTGCAACTTGGTTTTGAGGGTAAGATGATGGTGTGCTACACAAGCAAAAGCCTTTTGTACAAAAGTAGAGGTAGTAATACATTTCTGGGGACTAGAACAGGGTAGAATAGAATCCTATTTAGGTGCCTAAATCTACTTAGACACCTAATAGGTGGAATAGGATCCAACCCTTGGTGCTCAACTACTATTAAATGTCAATGGGATTTTTATGCTTAACTCCCATACCCGCTTTGATAATCTTTCTCATATGAGGACACTCCTTCTCTATTACTGACACATAGGAGAACAAGACATCCAGTCATTTGAAACCAGGATTAAAATTGCAGTTTTTTGTTTCTCTCCACTAGCAGATTAGGAGATAAATATTTAGCAGAGTAACACAATGTTCAAAATGAAAAAATCTTTCTAAAGAAAAGCAAATAACATTCTGTCTGATTATAGACATTGCAGCTGAGCAGGGATGAGAGATGTTGTAAATCCATTAGTGAAGAGCTGCTTGCCTTCATTTCTGTTTAATATTTCTTAAAGCTATAAAATTGTATTATGTTAATGTAATGTACAGTCCAAGTGATAAAGGCAGCTAATGTGATTACCACTCTCTGTGCTATAAACCTTTCAGTAAAGCTGCAGACAAATCGGTATTCAACTGTTTTTCATGATGATGATGTTACATAGAGCAGATCACATATTGCAAATACCACTTCATTGTTAGAACATGGCTAAACGTAAAAAGATTTATCTAGATGCCAGCCTCTAAAGTTCTTTTGATAATTTAAAGTATCTATCCTGTTGAGCAACTCCTTTCCAAATGCCTGTTAATTACAGCCACCTCCCAAATGCATGCTTTTGAACACCCTCAAATGGTTCTTTGTGAAAACTATTTCAGGATGTTTTTCATCAGTTTCAATCCATACATCTACTCTGTCAATTGTGTAATCACCCACTTGTGTAATTACCCTCTTGTGTAATCTAATCACAGAGGTCCCTTGCCTACTTAACACTTGTAGTAAACATACAGCTTCTCAATTCTTTAAGTTCAAAGCCTTGGCCGAAAGCTGCTAGAGAACACAAAATATTAAACAACAAAATAAGGACCCAGGAAAACATGCATGTGAAATATCTTTCCCAGGAAGTGGAAGCTCAATCCCAATGCCCAGATCCATATGTAGGCTCTTCCAGAATCTTTTTTTCTCATATCTGGAGGTTTGAATTGGTTTCATATCTAATGTCAAACATCTACCAGCATAGTAAAGCTTGAAAAGTCAGAGCAACACATTTCAATATCTTTCTAATGATGATTAATTCCTTTTGTATTCATCCTAGTCACATTAATCATGATGAATTCATTTAGTATGAATGTGGAAAGAACATTTAATTTCTTCAGCATTTCAGGAGAACCTATTTAAATGAATAATTGGACAAAAATGAAAAACGGAAGGAACAGAACTGAAGTTTGCATGCCAGCCATAAATTGTAGAATAAAATAGCATAATCTGTGAGTACTTTAGTTTAATACAACTTTAATAAGTGACAGATTCAACTGGAAGTAAATATAGTATATGAAATTCCAAATCTTACCTTATAGGAAATGTAACATAGGAGGATACTAATGGCCTTGTTACACATTGCACTTTGAGCTGCTCAAATGTTGATTGGTGTCCTTTAGTGCTAGCTTAAGTTTAAAGAAGTCACACCTGAAGCCTAAAAATCTTCTCCGACTGCCCCCCAGTCTTGGGTGGTGGACAGAGGGCTGGTGAGCTGTGGTCTGACTAGGAGCTACACCTGTGAGTTGCCACTATGGGGCTGGTGAGCCTTGTTCTAGGTGGAGGGAAGAGAGAGATGGGTTGCAGGGTGGAGGGACAGAAACATAAATCTGGCAGAGGTTGGGGATGGGCAATGAAATGGGAGGTGGAAAGGAAACGAGGATGGGGGAAAGGGGATAAAATGAAGGAAGTCAGCTTTTATTAAAATAAAAACCTTAAGAAGAAATAAAGAGGAAGTAAATTTAAGGTCTCATTTTTTAATAAATTGGGATTTGGGATTGCAATGTATGTGGGGAGGGGAGGTGTGCTCATCATGTTTCCTAGGGGGGCTGGGAGGTTGGAATGGTAAGGGAAGGTGCTTTTCGTAGAGCTACTGACCCCATGCCAGAAAAAAAGAAACCCCAGCTTGTGGGGACTAGATCCACTCCTCCACCTTATTCTCTCCCCCCCCCCCTTCTCCTAGACCCCACTTCTGGACCCTGGGGGTGGAAAGATCACACCCTGAGCGTGAGAGGGGGAGTTGCTTAGTGCTAGAACCACCCCCTGGGCAGTAGAGTTCAGAGGGTGGAAATTTTATCCACACAGAACAGGAGGGTGGACACTGTATCTTGGGATGCTGGAGGACTTGTGCAGCTCATCTGTGAGGAATGGCCACACATTGATGGAACATGAGCTGGATAACATGAATTGGAGATAAACCTGAACTGGAATGGTGTAAATTTAAGGCACCTCAAATTTGCATAAAACTACTTGTAGGTGTTTATATGTAGATAATTTAGGAGTTAAGAGCTCCTGGAGCTGCCTAAAATTTATGTGCAACACAGTCCTTACTGCTTTTGTTTCTGCCCCATTTGGTGCATTGCCTTTCATTTGTGGAAATCAATAAAATAATCCAGTGAAATATCACAAACAACAATAACATAATATTTTTTATCTTTAAGCTTATCATCCAATTATTTGGGAGAATTCCTTAATTTAATTCTAGAATAGTTTTAGACAATAAAACTGATGTGTTTCATCAAGCCTTTTGTCAGGCAAATGGGCCCCTGTCATTTTTCTTCCCATCTTGCCAAACTTTAAGCCACAATTATATTATTTGCAGTTACTAATCCTAAATAAAACTCAATAACATTAACCTTCAGTTTATATAAACTTTTGCACTACCCACACTTGAAAAATAATAAATGCACATATAATCAGCATCTATATACACAATATATGTATGTGCATTTGTGCATATATGTATAGGGATACACTTGGTATGTATAAAATGAAAAAAAACCTTGTTGTTATTTTAAGACTTTTTGATAGTGTTGGAACAATCTGTTTGTTAAAAGAAGCCTATTATTAATATACATAATTCTGCCCTCCCTAATACTATGGGCTGAGGATGAGCTTTGGGCTTTATTGAAATCAGTGAGAATTTAGCCATTGACTTCACTCTGTACTGTTAAATAATAGATGCCATTTTAACACAGTATCTCAATGATGCTCTAATAAATTGCCCTGAAAAAAATGAAAGTATTTGATATTACCTAGATTAGCCATGATTTGGCCACAAGTGAGCTAGTTTCTGGAAATTACAGCCAAAATACCAGTAGGTTGATATCAAGACCCTTACTCTATTTCCCCTTTTCTTTCTTTTAAAAAAAAAAA
>NW_017728947.1:64474138-64479854 GCF_001723895.1 Crocodylus porosus | reverse complement strand
TGGTCAAGTGAATAAAAATGTTATTAGTCTGGCCCTTAAAATTGTTTGTCAATTCATAGCACAAACTGGGATTTCTTGCAGTACTATCTATACAGTCAGTTGCTCTAAGTACAAATATAATGCATAGGTATGAAATTTCCAGCTGAACTCTATGGGTGCATTGAGATGAGCCTACACATACCTCTCGCCACATCTCAAAGCAGTTTAAGATGCAGCAAGAGGCATGCTGGGAACAAAAAACATTCCCCATGCTACGTATTTGTAGCGTGGGCTCAAAATTTGATACCTGGATATCCAGATATAAAACAAACCCCCCCCAAAAAATCAGAAAAAGTGGGGCAGGAAACTGTCCAGGACTGTGCCCAGGGGCAACTGGAGGCTCAGGTCCTCCAAAGAGAGGCTCTGTTAGCTGGCCAAAGTGTGTCTATGCCTCTCCCTTGCCCCAGTGCTGCAGCATGCTGCCTGCCCATGCAGGGCAAACAGTGATGCAGGCTGAAGTAACCTGGACTGGCACTCGGTTCCAGGTAAGTAGGGACTGGAGGTGGGGGAAGGGGCTGTGAGAGTACGGGGGACAGTGTGGAGGTAGGCTTGGGAGGGGTATGTCCTCCCCTCACCCAGAGGGCCCATATGCCCCCTGCAAGACCCCAGACTCCTGCATGGCCCACAACTCACTGGCAGCAGCAGTAGCCATTGGGGTTCTCAGGGCCTCCTGGTATAGCCACTCATGGGAACCGCCTGTCATGCCAGGCTGGGTTCTGTGTGCACGGATACCACAGGCCACTTCTGTGCATGCAGGACCCAGTCTAGCATGACAGGAAGTCCTGTGAGCAGTGCAGGACCCCAGGTGACAGCCTGAGCAGCCCAGATCTGCCTGAAAGCACAAGGCGCCGAACCAGGCCAGGCCCATCCGATGTGGCACAGGCAGTGCCAGTTGCCACCAATGTTCCCTCTAAGGAGCAGTGGTCCATGAGCGTGCCGCTTCAGTCCGTGAGTGCACTGCTTCGGTCCATGAGTGTGCCGCTTCAGTCCCACCTCCCCCTTTTGGTGCAGCATGAGACACTTACGGAAGGTAAGCTCCTCACTCTTCACCTGGGGCAGGCAGGAGGGCCTGGAGGCTGTGGGGTGGGGGCTGCAGGGCTGGAACCCGAGGGGCTGGAGGCTCTGGGGCTGGGGCCTGGAGCCTGCCTGCCCCGAGTGAGGCTCTGCAAGGGCCTGGGGGCTGGAGGCTGGCACAGGCTCTGAGAAACTGCTCCGCTCCCCTGCATCATCTTGGGGAGTGAGGAGGTATGTGGCATCAAGGCCAGGGAGTGGAGCACTTCCCGGAGCCTGTGGAGCAGTTTGCTGGGGCCAGCAGAGCCCGTGCCAGCCACCGCCCCAGCCTCCATCCCTGCCTCCTCTGGCTCTGGGGAACTGTTCCACAGGCTCCACCAGCTCTGGGAAGTGCTCCACTCCCTGGCCCTAGTGCTATGTGCCTCCTTCCTCCCCTAGGCAATGTGAGGGAGTAGAGCAGTTCCCCAGAGCCGGCGGAACCCATGCCAGCACCCGCCTCTGCCTCTACCTAGGGGAGGAGCTTACCTTTACTAAGTGTCCCACGCTGCAATCCAGCTCCATTCCTGATGAGTGAGCAGCCTGAAATGAGTGTGCATGGCCAAACTTTTACTTGTGCATGGCTGCACACACGCACACCTTAGAGGGAGCCTTGGTTGCCATGCGGCCAGGGTTGAGCTGTGCTGCTCTGCACTGCACGGGGGGGCTGTGCCACGAGGCTCCAAGTGCCCTGATTGCTGCTGCTGTTTAACTGTGGGCTGTGTGGGGAAGGGACTCAGGCTGTGTAGAGGGGCACATGGGCCCTGTGGCGGGGGGGGCTGGGGCTGTGCAGGGGGACTTTGGCCTCTATGGGGCGGGGACTGTGGCCCTATGGGAGGCAGTCCATTTGTCGTAGGAGGGAGACTGTGGGTGGGGCAGGGGACCCACCCATCCTGAGCAGACCCCTCTCAGTTTCCCCACACTCACAGTCCCCCCACAATCCCCTCATACCTACTGGCACACCCCATGCCCCCACATCCCTCCACAACCACTCACATCCCCCCACCACACACCCATCATTCCCAGCTGCCAGACAGGATGAAACCTGCTGGCAGGAGCTGTGGTTGCAGGGGCAGCTGTCCCCACATCCTAGTTAGTGAAAGGGTCAAGGGGAACTCTAATTGTTCTATGATAAGAAAACCAAAAGCAAACATTTAAACATACTGATATTTAGAATTTATTTTATTATGATGATAGAGGCACTGGTAAGCTTCCAAATTGATATATTTACAAGTTAAAGCAATAAAACATTGCCCAACTGATCTCTCTCTCTTTCTGTGTGTGTGTGTGTGTGTGTGTGTGTGTGATTGTGTGTGCATGTGTGTATATTGGTCTTTTGTTTAAATTGTGGAAGAACTTGGATTTTGGAGTATTTTAAAGGGTAAATTTGGGATTTTTTTTATCAGTGATTTTACAGTTTTTAAATAAGGAACACCAGAATTCCTGCTGGTGAGGCAAGTGGCAGACCCAGGCAGAGGATCCTGCTCAGAGCTGGCAGCTAGGTCCCTACTAGAGGTGGCTGACCTCCTGGCCACTTGGGGATAGGAGGATGCTTTGACAGTTCAAAGCAGGCCCCCACACTAAGAACATCTTCTGGGCAATAGCTGCTGAGATGGCAAGGCAGTAGCACACACAGTAGTGCTGCACAAAAGCCAACTGTGCAGCCACAGCCCGCTGGCAGGTGGCCTCTGTTGCGGCTGTGCAATCCCCATCTGGGTCTGGCAGGCATGCAGCCTTGGGGCCACATGCTGTCACAGGTGGCAGCAGGTCATAGGCACGCAGCAACCCCCACTGCCAGACTGCTACAGTGGGTAGAGGGTGCAGTTAGGGCTACTTCAGTTGTCCAGCTGGCACAAGGGGTAGTGTCCCCAGATACCAATTGGCCAGGGCCCAGCAGCTTCTGAGAGCAAGTAGCCCTAAGCTGCTTGCCAGGGCAGGCTTTTATACTGCTGAGGCCAGCACAGGTCCTGGCCCTGGGCTCTTGCTCCCCCTGGCTGCAGATCTGAGAGGAGTCAGGCAGGGTTACTTTGCCCCAAGTGGCACAAGTTGCCCCACACCAAAGTGCATGTCCAAGCATGTGCGCTGAGGCAAAAATCCCTGGCTCAAATTTGTGCTACTCCTATATGAGCTGCTGCATGTGCACGTGCCTGCATGTGTGGATGTGCCCAGTTAGCTAATTTTTAAGTCCGTTTACTTGTGAAACTACATACAAATTTTTTGCCTTCAGTCATTATTCATCCATTGCTCATGTGGTTCATCCATATTCAAGCCCTATTTTGAGCACGGCAATTTTTTATATTTGCAAACTCAAAAGAGTTGCATAGATTTACCTGAATATGGAGATTTACAAAATATCCTTCTAGTCTATATCATTTAGTCTGGAAATAGACGTTGATTTTTTTCCTGGGAGAAAGGCTTTTGTTTCAGGATCCTACAGATGTACAGGTCCACTGCCCAGCTTCAAGTCTTTCTGAAGTTTGCAGGATAAAATGGGCTAATGGTTTTTCCCAGGACATCACTGTGAACATCTTTAAGGTTAGTATGGGTAATTCCTGGGACAGGACAGCCAGGTGGCATGTTTTTATTGGCCACATACTAGCAGAGAAGCAGCAATGCAACATGGAAGGGTGATATGTAAATGGCTGTGTTGCACCTGATCTGAGTCAAACCCCAGAACAATAAGGCCTTAATCAAATGAGATGTCTATTTACAGCCTTATAAAATGTAAAGCTGGGTCCACCTATTTAAGGGTGAATGACCCTAATACTGTAACTGCCTTCTGGACTTCAGGATGTGTTTTGTAACAGACACAAGAGCTCAATACTATTGCTACCAAAATATATAAGAGCTCTGGGGAGGTGGCACATTTCAAAGTCTGAACTTTTCCCACATAGACATCCATATCTCTTAACCTGCTGCTTTAATTTGCTTCAGACTTGACTTATACAACTTTATACAATAAATGTAACAACTTTTGACAGTAAAATTGTAGTTGAAATGTTCAGTTTCACATGGATTTATGCAGAAAAAATGTGTTAAATTAGTCACCCAAAACTGAATTTTGCTTTCAATTTTTGTACTTCCCAGCTTCACCTTGACATTCAGTAGGTAAAATGAAAAGAGAAAAAATATATTTTAATGGAGCTCAGTGAACCAAAGCCTGAAACATACTGAATGCTCCCAGAAACACACAGGTGAAGGAGGAGGAAAGCTGGTTAATACAACAGATTTCTGAACAGATGTATAATATATAGTGCTGTTAATTTATTGCAGATCAGACACATTTCAGGTTTCAATAAAAGACAAATAAAGCAAAAAAACCTACCCTTTATTTCCTGTTTTTACCGGTGACACAAGTACAAGTTAAATATACTGTGGAAGAGGAAAGAAATTAGCAGCTGGCTTACCTAGAAAACAAACTCACCTAATAGGCAGATTCTTGATTGCCCAATCAGCAGGGATGTATGAGGCATTTATTACACACAAATGATAACAAGAGGCTAGGTAGGTTCTTTAGCAGATGTACCTAGCTTTTGTCAGCAGATGCTATAACATTCATCACATGGCGTTTACAAGTCTTGAGGAATCTGAAAAGAGCTGATTGGAGGTGTGTGTGTGTGTGCCTGTGTCTGCTAAATAATCTGAGTTAGGGGGGAAAAAAATTAAAACTCTAGAGGGGAACTTCTCAGAAGGCAGCTAGCAATGACAGTTTGACAGATTCTGGTGCTGGGGGAAAAATTACATGCATTAACTACATGAACCATTCACTTTTCTCCAGTGATTACATATTTTTAAAAAGTGTCATGAATGCAACACTGTGGGAAGCACTGCTGGGGAGAAAAATATGAAATTCTGTTTTATTTCCCTTGCAACTCATCTGCATAACGTAATCCGTAGGGTTGCATTTATCAGCAGTAGGAAGACAGTTTAAACAAATGTTCAGCATATGTATATCATCAGCAGTGAAAGGTCATCATCTTAGCAGGCTGCCAAAAATGTAAACAAAGGGCAGTATGTCTTCATCCTCCTTGCATCATATTGACAGCGAATAATAGGGCCCTAGCAAAATATCTATCATCTTGGAAACATTTACTGAGCATTTTGTTCTGGCTAATATAGCATGTTCAAGTGAGTCATTACATTGGGAGGCAGCTATTGCCATTTCAAAACAGCATCTTGAGACTATAGCAATTTTATATTATTGTAATTCAACAGCAAGTAAATAAATAAATAAAAGTGTAACAGGGTCCACCCTGGATTAATGTTTCCATGGCAATCAGATACTTGACATTTTATTGAAATCTGTTAGTCTAGAACTGCTTGCCAGGCCATTAAAAGCTGTGCAGTAATCCTTAGCCCTCTCACTCTTAGAACCACTAGATTACCCAGTAGGCACAGTGAATAATTAGCTTTCATAATTTCCAGATCTGTATTATGTGATTCTAACTATAGACAACACAAAAAGAGCTTGATAGGATGCTTTTGGGATTCCTTTTGTTCCTCATATTCAAAAAGGGCTAAAATGACAGATTTTTTTTCTCCCTCACCCTGAATATGAACCAGTGAAATAGTATGAGATTCAAAATTATATAAGATATCCAAAAGGAAGATATTTCTCATCAATATTAGA
>NW_017728947.1:64384659-64474023 GCF_001723895.1 Crocodylus porosus | reverse complement strand
CGTGTGCGTGGACATGTATAGTATATATAAAAATACATATATCACTGTGTGTGTGCATGTATATATACATATATCTGTGTGCGTGTGTGTATATATATGTGTGTGTGTGTGTGTGTGTGTATAATATATATGTGTGTGTGTGTGTGTATTCCCTCCACACTGATTTATATATGTAATCACACTATATATACATTACACTATAATATACATTGAATATATTAGTTTTATACTCACACACACACACACACACACACACATACAGACAAACACACATGCATATAATCTCACAAACAATATATATTTCTATATGTGTTATTTCTAAAATTAAAATTAAAATGTATTTTTTTTCAGCTCATATTGGTTTCTGGGAAACTTTCGTTCATGAGAACAGTTGCAAAATGAAACAGTCTAGCTATTCACAGGGAAAGAAAAAAACTGACAACTCACTTCCTTTGATAAACTAAACAGAGTGTTAGAACAATTATTTTTTTGTGCCTGTTGTTACTCAGCCTTTCCACTAAATAATCACTTTATACACAAGAGAGCAAAAAGCAAGTCCTGGTTTTAATCTCATATTCCATCTGCCTTTAAAATTACTGCTAAGGGCAGGTGGCAAATGAGTTGTTTTAATTTTATAATCTTCTCCCAAGGCCAGATTCTGCCACCTTGCTCAGGACGACTACTCTGTTGCTAGCCCTAGGGGCTACTCACAGTGTATAGTAAACTGGGGCAGGATTTAAAGGCATTTGTTTCATTAGTAGTCTCGTTACTGACATGCCTGCACATAGTCATTTGTAGCATTTATGTTGCTGATAAGAATAATTTTGCTACCTTAAATATCTCATTATGAAAAGTTATTTTTAAAGGCAGGAAGGTTTTTTGTACAGGCTCAAATTCTAAAGTGGGATTATTGAAAAGAAACAATCCCAACCCCAAACCTATTCATCTATTCTGTGAAATATAGGAAATTTTCCTTTTGGTTCAAATGTAAATCACAAGGCTATGAAATCACTCTTTATACCTCTATGCTAAATGATGTGTGTATACACAATATATACACAGGTGTATATTTTCATAGGCACTATTTTACATGCATACACATGTACACATCTATAATGTGAATGCATATATAAATGTTGGAGACAATGGGCGTGGGGAGAAATATGTGATTTTCTGTAGTCTTATTTGACGTAATAATCATTCATTGATCTCAGCAACTTACTGAGGGCTGATAGTGGCACAGCCCAAGGGGAAGAAGCCATGCCAGGATCCCAGATCAAAGGGTTTAGCTCTTTGCTCACATAGGTGCTGAAGCCATGGCTTACTTCCAAGTAAAAGTGCCTGCAGCAGTGTTTGCTAATTACAGGTTGTGTTCTACTGTTTCCAAACAGGGTGAAAGTGACAGAAGTTTAACTGTGAATAATTACATACTTGAATAAGTATGTGATTAGCCCTATTTGTTGTGGTTGGGACTAGAGTGACAGGACAAGAATGGAGTGATTGCATTATTTACAGCTTAATTGTAGACAAGTAATTACTTATGTAAGCTGGTGCTGTGGGGTCAGGGAGCACAAGCATAAGAATGCATATGATTTGAATTGAAACTTCAAAAATTGGATTCCTAAATGATACAGTGAAAGTGAAATTTCTGTGCATTTATCTAATTATAGAAAGGTTTTCTTGAATTAAATGTCTTGGAACATTAAATGTCTTGTTCTCTCTAAACTAGGGATTAGATGAAATATTTTTAAGCCATAGCTTCCAGAGTAATAAATCACAAATGCCACCTAGTGGCTCCTGCTATCTACTGAATCATTGCATACACACTTACATTAAAGAGTTCAGACAGTTACCAATATGAGATACTTTTTTCATCAGTTTGGATATGTCTGTTTGGGATATCCATGAATACCTTTATCCCTCTTAGTTCCTGACTAGGTGTCATTGGTTTTGGACCAGATTTTGGAAATCTTACGTGTTTTATCAAGTGGTTATGTTATTCCTATTCCTACTCTATTCTTATTGAAACCTATTTAAACTATGAAGGGCTCAAGGAATGCATTTTTATTTTATTTGTTTACATTGCCTACCACAAAGGGCCTATGACTGGGGTCTATCAGCATTAGCACAATACAAATAATATTTGTCTTAATAGATCCTCATTCAAGTGAATAAAGATTTCACAGCTTGGCCCTTTTGTATTATTTAAACTGCATGCTGCGCCTTCCAAACGTTAGAAATAATCTTAAAAGGTAGACTGAAAGTCTGGTCTGAAATAATTTTCTTTTGAATTTTGACAAACCAAACTGCTTGTTAAGAGAATAATAAGCATACTTAGGTCTATTCCATGAGCAGCCTACATGTAGATGTCCCATTGAAATCCATGGGTGAGGATGCAGAGAGCTTACAGAATGAGACTGAAAGATTTATGCATTAAGTCTTCCAGTAACAATCTTGGTTCCCTACTCTTGCTAACTCTTTATCTTTCCTAGCAACCCCTTTTACTTCCTTTTCCCAGGGAGTTCTACTGTGCCCAAGCATTAAAAAGATTTTACAAGCCCTTTCCCTAGAACATTTGGAAACCTTCTGTTTTAATTTAGATAACCTAAACTGTTAAAAATAAAACAATTTATGGCCAGGTTAAACAATAAATAACATTTAAACATCCTAATTTAAGCCATAATTCATTAAGGTGCCCAAATTAAGCATTTGAGTAATCCAGTTGTACCCAAAGGGAACTAGTAAAGTAATATGCTACAAGTTGCACTTTAAGTAGCTTGCTGAATCAGGGTTTTTAATGGAACTTCGAACATCTACCACAAATTAAAAAACATCATTATCTTTCTTGTGATAAGTAAGAGGTAGTAAGAACTGGGCAAATATAAAAATGCATTTTTATGATTGTTAGATTGAAACGTTAGAGGAATGTTTCATAGGCACTTTTGAGCAATAGCATTATAATGGCTGAAAATCTGCAGAAAGTGGATTTCAAAGTTCCCTGCACAGAAACTAAATCTTAAATTAATTTGAATAGGGAAAAAAAGAGAAGTGCTTGTACTCTCGGCCTATCAGACAAACAGAAATAATACCACATGATTTACATTAAGTAAGACAACTAAGCCACACAACTGTACTCAAAATATTCCATAGCACAACATTTTCAAAATATGTACTTTGAATGTGGTTTGACTGGAGCCCAAAGCAAATCCTGGCCCAAATCCTATTAAAGTTCAGTAGTAATTGGGTGCCTTATATTTTAACGTTCTTTTGAATATCCTTATCAAAGCAAAGAAATGTTGAGACATTATAGATATTCCCAGAGCAGAAAGATAGGATACATTTGTTGTATAGCTTCCTTCATTGCCATTTTGGAAGGTTTGGGTTTTATTGTTTTCCCCCTTCATGTCTTATAATATCATGTATAGCAATTGAATAATTAATATGTTATATTAACTTATGGCTTGATCCAGCAATTTGATCTGCATTCAGGCCCCAACCCTTTGCATTTTGTAAGCACAAATTTAAGCCTGAGGGTAGTCTCACTGAATTCACTTTACATGACTGGGGCCAAAGTGCTCAGTGCACTGCAGGATTATTAGTTTATTTCTTCCATTTAGATGTGGAGGAGTTGAATCACACAGAAATAAAGTGACTTGCCCAAGGTCACAAAACAGTCTGGAGAAAAGGCAAGTGTCCTAACCCTGTTGCTCTTAGGAGATGAGCTTTTTGAGAACACACAAGAGCAGTACAATTGAATTTAATATAGATGAGAACTGCATAACTACTAGTTCATAAGATTGTTTTAAAAGCTTCACATTATGATGTCTCCTTCTTTTTCCTTGTCCTGATATTTTGCAATATCAAAAAGCAAAATACTCTGAAGCACTGGGTGATGACTGAACTGAGTTATGTTAACTAAAAGTGACCTTTTTTTGGAACTACATAATTCTTTACAGAGTCTTTCTATCTTGCTTTTCTTTTCTCTACAGTAGGGAAACCTCTGTGAAGTCTTGTAGCTCTGATCATTTGGACAGATAAATGTACCCAGCAGAAAAAAATACTAAATTGCTATCAACTGTAATAGTGTAAACTCCATTGTAATCATTAATCACTTCCTTTAAAGTTCCTTAAGATTATAACAACAAAGCACATAGTAAAATCAATATGGCACATTAGAGTAGAATTCGATATGATTTGTAAAGTAAAAGCAGTTTCTTAAACGAGCTATATGCCTTTGCATAGAAAATGGAATTGGTCACATACTTTAGATTAATAATGGATTTGATCACATACTTTAGAAAAAAAGAGGAACCTAGCAGATGGAGAAGGTATCTTTATTTTGGAAGTATAAAGTACATTTCAGGATTCAAGAGCTATGCTGGATTAATACTGAAATTGTTAATTAAATTAATTGGAATCTTTGTCATAATTCTTGATCGATTCTGCTTTATTCCTAGCTTCCCACCTGCTCCTGCGGACTCATGCTTTCTCTCTACCCCTTCACACATACACACAACATAAAATAAGCCATCTATTTCAAATCTGATCATAAATCTTGGGCTATATCACTTCTGTTTCTCTCACATCCCTTCCCTACTGTTTTATTACATCCCTTCATTGTTTCATGTCTGATATTTGAAACCAGCTTGTAAACCTTTAAGGGCACTGCCTGTCTTTTTTTTCTTTTTTCACTGTGAGGGGCTTACCACAATATTTGGATAGTTTCAAGTAATAATAAATAATGAATTATTTTTTGCCCACAAGGCGGCTGCTGTTTTCTAGCTGTCTATGCTCTCCCCTGAACAGAACATTGAGGTTTCTTGTTTGGGGCTTCTATTGATTATTGGACATATTCCCAGTATACTATATTTTCACTTACATAACCCACTGTTAAAGATAATCGGCACCCCTCTAAAAGTACCATTCTTTGAAATTAATCACACAGTAAATCCAGCACAAAATTGTCATGGAAAAATAAGGATTGTACAGAACATCCTGTTGTCACATGGTCAAGTACAACTGACATTTGTCCTTCCCCCTCTTGCTTCAGCTTTTCCCAAACTGATGGAACAGCAATTCTCTGCCCTGCATCTATTGCTTTACAGTGGGCATGTCTACTCGAGATGTTTACTGCGCAGTTGACTAATTAGCTTCACAGCAAACATTGTGCGTGTGTGCCCCTGTTAGGCAAAAGTATAATTAATCAACTCTGCGGCAGGACAGTACTTGTAAATACAGTTTTTTATGCCAGTGCACATATAGACGCTCCCCTAGCTGGCTGGGGTATGAGGATGTGTCAGTGTGGGGGCTGCCCGACGGACTAGCCCCTCACTGAAGCACCCTCACACCCCAGCCAGTCCCTCCACAGCATGATGAGCTGGGGGGAGCAGCCCCAGGCTGGCAGGCTGACTCTCAAGCCTTTCTGCCAGCAGGAGCTGCTCTGATCCAGCTCAGTTTGCTGCAGTCCAGGCTCATATGCAGATGCAGTGTCTAGAAGCTCTGGAGTTTATTCATGTACACTAATAGCATGTATAAACCAGTGAAACCAGAACAATTCTGCTTCATAAACATCTTTTCATATTACCTGAAGCAGAGTAGAATCCACATTGTTACTGAACTACATTTTTGACAGATAATTTAAATGTGTGAAAATATGCGAGTTTATAGAATAGTATTTAAATATAAGAGGTAGCACTTCAAAGGCTGCATACACACATTCAAATATCTGGGAGAATTTTCCAGTATTTGTTCTCCTGGTAGAGAAACTTACCCAGAGTCATTCAGGTGCTGAGGCCCTGAAAAGTATAGAGCTTGCAGGGTGTAGCCCCCAGTGGTGTGGGGGGACCCTGCAGGCTGTCTTTGTTTGCTTGGTGAAAGTGTGCATATAGCAGCCTTGATTGGCTGACCCAGACTCTGCAGCACAATGTGGGGATTTTGAAAGGGATATGTTCCACTCCCTGATGGAGCAGAAGTGTCCAGAGTGTGAAAAATTCTCCTGGACAGAGGAGAGGGAAGGGAGTAGGAATGCTGGAGGACCATGTTTTCTTTTGAGAAAAGCCACTGCATGTACAGACATTCACTCTTCCAGGAGAAACTCTCCTGGGAGTGATTTACCCCTGATTGTTCTCAGGTTATTGTTCTCTTGGAGCAGACATTTTTACTCTGGGAGAAAAAGCTTGAACATCTGAGATGCAGACAGAAGTGGAGCTCCCATAATGGTTTTTGCAAAGCCTTCTGAGTTACAGTGTTACCCCAGACCAAACAGAAGTTCAGTGTTGCTTCTAGGGTAGTAGGGGAATCTAGCTGCCACTGGGAGCTTGCAGCCAGGTGCCCATAGAAATGGCACTCTATGCCAGTGCTCACTGTTTTTAGAACCGGAGAGGGGAAAGGCAGCAGAGGGAGCTTGTTCTTGGGGCTCTCCAGCTGGTGCTGAAGGGTGGGGTGGGTGAGTTGGAGCCCCCACCCCAACCTCTGGGGGAGGTCCAGTATACCCACCCTATCCTCTGGGAGGCTGGGGGGGGAGGGGGGCTGAAAATCCCGCAGACTGAACTACCTCCACTCTCTTTCCCCCTTCCTATTATGAAAACATCAATAGGCTGGAGCTCTGCAGACACAGGTTGCAAACAATGCTACACTTTGAAATGTCTTTATCTGATACTTCATGCAATGAGGGGTCACATTTTCACCCAAGCCATTTTTGAAGCTGTTTGCAGCCATTCACTTGTGTTTGGTCACAGCTATAAACTACTTATGTATCTGTGCATTTTTGTATGTGTGTGTGTGTGTGTGTGTGTGTGTGTGTGTGTGTGTCATGGCTGTTGCAGCTATATAGGATACGGTTTTCCAAAATCATGTCTGGGAGAAGGTTCAAGTTACCAAAATTGCCTTGTCTATAAACAGGATAAAAAGACAAAAAGTCAATGTTGTATATAATCTTTTCACTGAACTAACTGAATTTTTTGGTTTCAATTTTTAGTTTAAAACATTTATTTTTATTTATATTTATTTAGTAATTTTGGAATGTTTCATGTTTTCTAGTTGAAATATTTTTTTAGACCAGAGCTTGTTTGCAAACAGGTTAATTTTCAATAAATTGACACTTTTCAGGGAGGAGCGTGAAGAAATTATTGAGTTGAATTCTTTACTGTACAGTGACACAACTTCAGCAGGAAGTGGGGACAGTATCACCCACCAAGATAACTGTCTAAATAGGCAACTCACCTGGCAGGTGGAGAAGCCATGTTTGAATCTCTCAGGCAGAGAGGATGAATTGCCTCTGAGGCTAGAAACAGTTGTCTTCAGCAGAGTATGATCAGTTGTCCCATGACATGTCACTGCAGAGCTGATGACTGGACTCCAGAGATGTCTGTAGGTGTCCCTGGTTGCTGTGTCCTGACTTGGGGTGCATCTCCAAGGGGGAGGGGGGGTGGAATCCCTCCCTTGCAGATGTACCCTCTGTTGGGGAGTGGGAGAATCCCTTACAAGGGATTTCCCCCCAGGCATATCTACAAGGTGGTCCCCCCATCCCTGATTGCTTATAGGCACACATCCTAAGGCCCCAACTCTCCCCACTTACCCAGAACTGTCCCTAGAAGGATGTGCCTGGAGGGAAGGATGTTGATCTTGCTGGGAATTCCTGCGTTGTGCAGAACTGGGCTCCTCAAACCTGAGGATCCCCCACCCCTGAGAGGCTGGAGAACACAGGCAACTTCATGCTACCTGAGCTCTTCCACCATAAGCAAGTAGATATGGGTTGCAATACCAGCAGCCCAATATACCTCCGGTTATAGCAGTCTGTGGTGTGGCAGAAGGTATGGATGTCTGTTTGCTTTCACTTTGTGCTGCCATGAACACCTTTAAGGTTTCACAAAGGTGACAAATGTTTCCACCCTGGGTCTACCATTTCTGAGGCAAGTGTGCTAACCAGTAGGCTATTATATGAAGGGAGAGATGAACTTATCTGGGGTGGACAGAAAAAGACTTGTGCCTATTTTGTTTTTAGACAGAAAGGCCTTAGATGCCTCCCTTTTGAACTATGTGAAAGAACACACTTCCCTGGAAGTGCTGAGTAAGGTGCCAGGATCATCCCATTCTAGACTTCTTTTAGTCCCAGGAGTCAGTCTCACCATGAAAGTCAACCAGAGTCAAGCCCCTAAATCACTTTTGAGAATGACTGCACTCCAGGGATATTTATAGATGTCCCCAGTCGCTGTGCCTAGGGCTCTCTGCAAAGGGGAGTCACCTAGATTAACTGCACAGTGGTCATTTTCAAAATTAGTTTGGTTGCTTTAAGATTGAGAGAGGCACCTAATGAGATTTAGGAAATCTCCTAAATAGGTTTGTTGAATAACTCTCTCTGAAATCAATGAGATGCTTAAAAACTTGGGTCATATTTATTCCTTTAGCTAGCATCACTCTTAGAGTTTCTCAAGACATAGAGCAGCTCCAGGGTGTGCACACAGGATTACCCTAAGATGTTTATGGTGCTTAATTGCTGGGTTTTGGCATGTGTGAATAGGAAGTAAATATGTCAGGTTTATTTCTCAGCAGCAGTCATGTACATGGACTTAGAAGATATTAAATTTTACTAAGTGTCATCTTTTTAAATCTGACCTGGACAATTTTGAAAATTTGACCAGGAAGGCTTACAATAATTGTTAGGATATTAAAATGTTTCTGGTAAAAATAAAGCTGATAGAAATAGAAATAGATCTATCAATATGTAAGTAAGACCACTTGATTCTGTTGCAGTTCATGAGCTAATGAAACTTTTTGTGAGCATTTGGACAATTCATATTAAAGAAAATGGTACTGAATAGTGAAAACTGCACAAATAAGTTAGTCATCTGAAAATTTGCATTAGCTCTATGGTATTTAGTCAACACTAAATACCATGGAATATGGTTAAAACTCTCAGTCATCCAATTAGGTAGCAGTACTGAGAAAATATGACTGATGGTGGCCGTCACAGACCATGAATAGCAAATAGTCAAAGCAAATGTTCTGTGAAGACCCCCTAAGCTTAAAATTGTTTGTTCAAACTATTATGTGAATAGTTATGAAGAGCAAAGACATTAGGCAGAAAATAGGATAAATTCACGAATAATTTGTGAATAGAAAAATGGCCAAATCCCAAATAAATAAGACTGGCAGTGTATTGCTCAGTTCTAAACATGAGTTCCTTCTTTATTTAATTCATGTTATTCAATGAAGAGGAGGGGCTCTCATATGTACAAGAAACAACAAATTAGTGAGAAGTTCTGAAGGTGTAATGAAGCCACCTTACATACATATCAATATTATTATGATTCATTTTATTTATCAGGGTTGCACTTAAGGATTAACCAAGAATGACTTTCAGTTAGGCCTAGCACTGAATGGTAATGCCCCAAGGAGCTTACAGTCTAAACAGGAAAGACGGGCATAGGATAGGAGAAAGAGGCATAAATGCATGAAGTAGAATGAATTGTATGCTGGCAGAAATAGCATGTTTATTCCACTGTTTTTCGGCTGAGGGAGTGCAGTCCAAGCCAAGAGGGAAATAAGCTAAATGGAAAGAAAAGAAAACGAAAGAGAATGGAGAGGGTACACTGAATGGAAGGCGACAGCAGGTGTGGAATGAGAATGAAATGAAGAGGCTGGTAAGGAGGGAGTTGGAGCAGAGAGCCTAGCAACACGGAGCAGCGAATGCATGCTGCCATAAGTACTCTGACATCATTGCAGACCAGTGTTTCTGTTGCATTTTTTATCTGCTCTACCCGTGTCAATCTCTGTCTGGCTTTTCCCTGTAGTTTTCTTCCCTGAGGCCACATAACTCTTGTGGGGGTGTGCCACATGGGTTCTATGGATATTTCCCCTTCGTGGTTCTGGATACTGGAGTGCTTCAGGGGGCAGATTATACAGATGAGAGCTAATTTATATTGCAAATCGCAATGACCTTGGTGTTGTAAACTTAAATCCTGGAATTTAGAATTTCTCATGGGTTTAAAGTTATGTGCCACCATAAATATCACTGGATAGTAATCTGTTTTTCTGTGAACCCCCTTTAACTTCAGAATCAATTTTCACCTCTCTTCCAAAAACCTTAAGCACTAGATGGTTGTTCCTCTCCACCCACATAGTGGTTTGTACACCCACATACACATACAGATGAAGATATAATTTATATGATTACTCCCAACAGTTGCTGCAACAAGAAGACCCCTTTGAGAAATAAGCCAGGCACTATAGGAAGAGCTGGTAGCCACAGCTCTAATATGCAATATGGATTTGGAGTCAGTGATTAGTATTTCATTATGCCAGCAGTGGATCATTCACAGATGTACCCATTTCTATAATAGGACAATACCATCAAATGAAAATGAAGTAAAATAAACATGGACTGAAAGTGTGTGGGAATAGATACAATTATCATTATTAATATATCCAAAAATATTATGGCAGTCAGGAGAAACTAAGATACATCGTCACATAGAAGAAACTGACTAAATGATTTCCACTGACAATGGAAAGTGTTCATTTAAGTCTCTGAATGCCATAATGAAAATATCCTCCTATGTCACCATATTTGAATATTATAGGTTTGATTCTGAATGCTCAGTTTAACTGTACCTCTATTTTGTTAGATTTAGCCTTGATTTACATCAGTCCAAGTTCAGAATCAGGCTCCTTATTCTCTTTTATTAAAGAGTTATCATATTCTAAGTATATGACTACGATATATTTTACCTGTTTATTCTGTTTGCTAAATCCATTACTTGTATTTTGCTGGAGGAGAAGCAGCATCTTTAGGAATTATTTTGCAGGTAGCTGAAGAGTAGGAGCTGAATGACTCATAGTATTTTTATTCTGTGGGTTTGCTTTGAAAAGCAATGCATTTTATGAGAGGCATCAGCCTGGAAACCATTTTTTGCTTGCTGCCTAATGCTGTTCCCTGGGTACCATCTTTCCCATGCTCATGGCAGTGGATATATTTCACTTCCTTGTTGCTTTTCAGCACTAACAGTAAATAAACTAAAATGCCTTTTCCCTGGTCAGTTTCCTAAATGTGCTTGCTTGCCCTTGGTTATCCAGTATGTATAGGAGTGTTGGCGCTCTTCCCAGCAGGAGGAGGAGCACTGAAATAGTAAAAGCTGCAAGGCTACGTCAGGACTATACAAGACGTGAATGTGAATACAAATGTGAATATAACTGCTCAGGTTTTAGGTATGAATCCTAATCCTGCAAAAAGTGCCAGCTAGCTAGCCTGCAAATTTCCTCGACCATTAGCTCCTAAGGGAAGATAGCACATCTTATTAGTCACTATAGGTCACATTTCATTATTTCACAGATGATTATGGCACATTGTGTTTTGTAGGTGCTTCAAGGTAGCTTCACTAGTAATCTTATTTCTTACATGAGAGTAGATAGTTCCTTATGCTGACATCATGTAGGTTACTTCCCTAAATTATTTACTGTGATGGTACCATAACTGCTTCTTTGGGTGTGTGAATTCCCAATAATTTAGCACAGTTTAAGCATATACTAAATACTGCATTTACTTGAATCTAACATGAGTTTTTTTTCTCCCCAGTCAGCATGGGGAAAAAACTTTTTGTCTTAGATTTGCATACAAAGTGAGGTGGGGAGATTTGCTCTGACTTCAGTTCTGAGCCTGGGTTGGGGTCAGAGTCAGACCCACAGCAGCCTCCTGCCCCTGACCCCACTTGCCCTCTGCAGCTTCAGCCCCCCTCCTGCCCCTTTCCTTCTCACCTACTGTCTGGGGCAGCTTGGCTCCAGCTCAGGCTGAATCCCTTCCTGGGCATGGAGCACAAGGAAACTGTCTCCTGCCCAGCCTATCAGCAGCACTGCCACTCCTGCATGGCCTGGCAAGGGCTATGCTTCCACGTGCTGTGCTCCCAAGCAGCATCTGACAATAAGGTCAGGGGGGAAAAGGAAGAGACTATAGAAAGTGGGGAGAAAGGGACAGAGATAATGGGGAGTGGGGGAGATGGGCAGAGATTGTGGAGAATGGGAGAGTGGGCACAGATTGTGGGGAGCTGGGAGTGGGGTTACAGGAGGAAGGGCAGGAAGGCTGCAGGGGGAAGAAGCGGTGGGGGGGCAGAGGGTGAGGGGACTGCCTGATTTGTGAGACACTGTTTTCTATGCTGTAGGTGGTGGGGGTGGGGGAGGAATTTAAGACAAACCTCTGATAACAGATTCTATTCATGGAAAATTATAACAATTCTATACATTTTCCATTTAGAATCTAATTATTGGGGGGCAGAGGGAGGGTGTCTTAAATTCATGGTTGTTTTAGATGCAAGTGCAGTAAAAGCTCTGTTATCCAGCATCCCCTGGGAAGGGGGGGGGGGTGCTGGATAACAAGATATGCTAGTTAATTGAGCAGCCCCAGGCACCGCTTCTACCTCCACTTCTGGGGCATCCCTCCGCCCCTCCCATGGCACCGGACAGGGAGGTGAGTCCCGCACAGCCCCGCATAACCTGTTATGCCCCCAGGCCGTGGGGGCTCAGCAGTGCAGGATGCTTTACCCCGAGCCATGGGGGCTCGGAGAAACCAGAAGTGCCATGGTGGGCACTTCCAGTTTCACTTTATATTAGAAGCTGGCATGCTGGTTAGTGGAGCATACCAGCTTGTAAGATGCCAGATAACAGAACTTTTACTGTAAATACAGTAATCCCCCTTTCTGGAGATGCATGCTGGGAGGTATTTTGATTTTGTATTACTTAAATTTTCATTTGTATGTATTGTTTTCTTGTAGCAACCCCCCAGTTTTTCTTCTTTTTTTTTTAAATGCATTCCCTCCCCTTCCCCAATCATTTCTGACTTTCTCTCTGCCCTCTCTATCCCTTATAAGTGATTACAAGTACTAGGTAAGCTTAGCTCTTATACTCCCACATTGTAATAAGCCCCCCTTTTTTATATTGTAAATAGTGTTCTATTATGTTTGTATTGATTTTTACTGTTTTATATTGTATTATGTTATATTCCTATCAGTTGTGCATTGATTTTTGTTTCATATTAACATTGTATAATTTAGGCCTGCAATGTGGGTTGACATGAGTGATGTCAAGTATCCATCTTGTGTGTCAGGTTCTCATCTTGTCTCCATGCCGTTGTGTAAATATGTTGCAACCTATGACTCGCACCTACCCCTCCTATGTAACTTGGTTCCTGAATGAATGGGGGATGAAAAAGGGTGCTTGAGAGACAATGGCACTAGGTCTAAAAAAAGCTCTCTCTGAATGACCGAACCATCAAAACCAGTACCTGGACCAATGACCCAGCTATTGGAACTACCCTCAGCATTCAAGAAACAAACAATGAGGCAACCCACCATTGTACCAAGGCTGCACGTGCTCAGTAAGAACAACTGAAACCCTCTGGAACAGGACCAACATTGCCTGGACATGCCCTTCCCATAAGAGATCCTAGGTAGTCTGCCCCATAAAAAGGGATAGTGAAGACTGACTCCTTGGGACACCCTCTCCATCTGGAACTGCACCATGCCACATCACCTATCCACCCAGAGGCCCTACTGGACAACACCTGCTGGACAAAGACCCTTTTCCAGCCTGGATAGGTAGTTATCACCCCCACCCTCTCTTCAACTAAGGACTTGGACTTTGTTTCTCTTCCCTAGCTGGACTCCAACCCTTCCTCTGAGTCTCCTTCTCCTGCTATCATTGTGAGTGCTTGTGTGTGTGTGTGTGTGTGTGTGAATCAATAACTTCATGGGGCTGTGTAGTGTGTTGTCTGTTTAATAAACCTGTTATTTTGAAACCCCAAGTTGGGTTTTTGTCTGTTTTCTGACTGTTTCCCCCTTGCCATCACTTATCTGCCCCCTGATGTCCCAGCTGTCTGCCTCAGTTTCCAGCCTCAAGCTCCCAGCTTTCTGCCTCTCTGTCTTTCCTGGCTGTCTCCTCCTTGCCATCGTGCTTTTTCCCTTGCACCACTGACCTCAAGTAACCCAGAGTCACTTGACCTTAAGTAACCCTAAGCTTCAGTAACCTCAAGCCTCAGTTCCTCAGCCAGCTTCTATCTAGTCTACTGGTTCTAAACCCAGTTCTGGCAACTTTCACTCCTTATACTTTCTCTCTCACCTTAATCTTCCCCTAAGTACCCCAAACACACACATACATACCATACCATCCAAGTTAGGAACTCACCCATGCGTATGTGTAGGTGTGTGGTTTGTGTGTGAACTGGTGAATATACATATATGTCATTGTGTGTGTGATATACGAATTAGTGATCCATGTATGTGTATTGGGTGTGCGGGTATTGACAATTGACTTTTGTCTAATTTTGGTGTATATAGTGTGTAGGTGCTTGGATTGGTGATAGGTGTGCATGTGCCTAGGCTGGTAATTTTGGATGTGTATGTGCCTGAGTCGGTAGTGGGTGTGTGAATACCTGGTGGGGGTGTGTGCACCTAGAATGTGTGTGTGCACCTAATTGATTTGTGTGTGTATGTATGTGCAATTGTACACCATGCTCTCCTGTCTAACAGTGCAATATCAAGATCCTGAGCGTTGGCCTGACCCCAAAGGGCAACGCTCTCTCATTTTGTCTTGGGCTATATACATGTCCTCCCAATCTTATTTATTGAAGTTGCTTTTTTTTCTAATTCCCTTGATCCTTTTCAGAAGGTTTCTTTCAATATCAGGACTAGAACTCTATGTAACACACCTCACATGAGAAGGCTAGTTTTAAAGTTATGACACTGAATTGACTTGGATTCATTCCTGGCTAATTTTTATGACCTTTAGGAAGGTACTTAGGAGCCTCAATTCATTATTTAGATGCCACTGACATCCTCAGTGGGTTCCACTGACATCCTCAGTGGGCATTTATACACACACTTTTTTGGTACTGCGATGTGCTGGAGATTCATTGCTTCAGACTAATTAATTCAGACTCAATTAATAGCTATAATTAGCAGCTCCTGCCCTTCTGTCTGGGGGGTGGAGGGGTGGGGAGGGTTGATACAAGATAGGGGTAGCCAGCCTCTGATGTGTGTGCCATGTAGTAGATTGGGATGGGGACAGAAGGCATGGTGGCAGATAGTATGCCAAAATGGCCCCTCTTATAGAATGCTAAGGAGTGTTTAAAGCCGCCAAGAAAGTGCTTTAAATGATTTTCAGATGTTAATGTGTGGACAATCCAGGGGTTAAGAGCTCCAGGTGCTGCCTAAAATTAACATGTAACAAGGTCAACATGTAAATTTCCTTAGGGGAGTTTTTGGAATGAAATGTGAAGTTTTTCATCTTTAATAAGAGTAAACTTGTCATTTCTCTGGCATAGGATATATCAACATTTTATCTTTTGTTTTTCATCTTGAACCCGGACAAAATGCCAAGACATCAACATTTTTCATAAAACTGAAATACCTCAAACTTTCTATTCAGAAATGCTGAAACATTATTTTTTGACATTTCAAACAAAATGGTTTGACATTCACAACTCAAACTGTTCCATTTTGTTTGTCAGATGAAATGGAAACACTTTGTTTCAGCTTGGTTTGATGTTGAACTACATCTCCCTGAACTCTCAGGATGTCTCATACCTCATTCTATTCTCTGGGACCTGACCTCTCCAGAGGACTACTGTGGCAGTTCAAAGATATGAGAGATCATGGTACTTCATGCATAATGTGCAATCCATCCAGGGATCCGGGGCCATATTGGAGAATGGGGTGAGGTAATGCCTTTTATTAAATCGATTTCTAAAGCAGGGGGTATAGGAGCCATGATTTGGGGCTTCAAGCACCCTTCTTTGTCCATCTGTCTGTGTTAATAAAGCAGGATGTTTAGTTCAGGTTAACCTAACCCAAGCAAATTGTTCATACAGATTTTTTTGATGGAAAATTGAATTTTTCTTGGCAAGAGCTCATGGAAAATTTGCTGTCAAAATGTTTTTTTTGACAGAAACCTCCCAATATACTCTAAAGTTTTTCAGTTTTATTCTTTTTCAGTCTATTTATTCTTTTTGCCCCAAACTGTGACCTCCCTACCTTACTTCCTTGCTAGTAACAATGTTAAGAGGAGCATATTAGCAGATTAACTACTCTTAGACCTCATTCTGTCCTTTCTAACAGTCTTAATTCATCATGAAATTAATGCAGGGTAATTATTAATGATTTTCTCCAGTCTTTGCAATTAACACCACACCTCAAATTGGCTCAGTGCAGAGAAAGTGAGACATTTCTCATCTTGCATCTCCCTAGTGATGCAAACTGGCAGAAGAGATAAGTGTGCCTTAAACTTGTTACCGCTAAATACCCAAATCTTTGAATACAAATTAGTCAGAGGTGCCATGAAAACCACTAAATCACTTATCTTAAAATTCCATAGTATTGTGTCATGACTATGTCTGGCTGAGTTTGCTGTTAGCATGTGTATCCTTTAGGCAAGAAATCACTTCTAAAATTGCCATGAGACCATATTCAGGGTAGAGTCTATTGAACTGCCAGCTTGTTTTCTGTAATACTATTATTATTAGTGGCAATAAACAGCTTACATTGTTGTATGCTGCCCTCTTTTCCTCCCCTAAAGACTCCACTTGGAACTGAGGGGAAAGGAATAAGGTATGACATTAGAGAACTTGGAACTTGAGATGTAGGTAATACTAGAGAGGAGTGTGGGAGGAGAGGGTAAAACAAAACAGTACTACGCTTAGAGCATATGGCACTGTGGAGGAGGGAAAATGGGGAGTAGTAGGGTTGCTGAGTGAGAAAGGTCATTAAAGAAGAATTAGGCAGTTTGAGGGGAATATAGGCAGCCTGGAAGGGAAGATATGTGGAATCAAGAGGAAACCAAGCCAGAGAGAGTCTGGTTCTGTGACTCCAAGAGGTGAGCACTGCTCCTATAGGGAATGTTCCTTGGGAATTGGCCTCTGCATCTTCCCACACTGCTGTCTATCCACTTATCCAGTGGCTATTAACTGCAAAATGCAACAACACCATTGGAAGGGCATCAGGGACCAGAATTAAGGGTACCTACCTTTCCAAGGAAGCGCCCATCACAGAGTCAGGCCATATCTGGCTTGTTCTTACTTAAGTCCTTTGTATATTTCTCTCTTGGCTTTTTTATTTATAAATATGTTTTGGGAGAGTTACATGGAGCTGCATACCTTCCCAGACAAAAATGGCCCCTGCAGAGTGGCAACTATAGTGTATCTTTTTTAATATGCTTAGAAGGAGAAGCCTAAACAGATAGCAATAGCATAAAAATGAGGGGTGACAAACGCTTCTTACACATCTACATTTGGACACATAAGTAATACATACATTCCATTAGGTGAATTAGGATTTAGGTTATCCTATCTAGTTTTTGCTCTGGGGTCATCTTTTAATTCTCCCTATTATACTGTGCAGTATTTGTTTTGACTTGTAAACCATGATTTTATTTTAGCAGGTAGCAACTGTTCTTTGATGGTAAATGAAGAGATGAAGCAATTTATTCACATGTATACTATACACAATCACACACACACGTGTATGTCTAATTTCTTACTGTGAGTGTTCTCTAAGTCAGATGTATTTATTTTCTTAGGTTTAGAGGTTTTTCTTTATATTCTAAAAGTGAACGAGGTTCTGTCAGAAGCAGTCTTCAACCGAAGGCTGCCATATTTCAGCAGCCTCTGGGGCCTTTCTTCCCGAAAGTAAGGAACAGCATTTGGGATATCAACTCTCCTGACATTTAGTGTATTTTTTTAAAGTTAGGAGTCTTATGAATATATGAGAATCTTGGTGTTCTTTTCCACTCCTGGTTTCAGGAGAAAGCTTACGTAAGACATATGGACTCAAGGAAATAAGACACAAGAACACTTTTTTAACTTTTAAAGTAACATCTCTCCTGTCCCTCCTAACAAAACCCCCAAATTATTTGTTGTGTTTTGCTGTTGGATGAAAGTTGCTATGTAACAGAGCCTGTCATTATTATACCTCCTCCTACTAAAATTGCAGGCATGATTATTCTTCATGTGGATCAATTTGATTGTTTTTCTTTAAAAGCCAGTCCTCTTAGTGTCTTAAGGTGTGATGAGAATCTCTCAGGATTTTTGAGAATCAAATGCACTGATTGCTCACTATACTTCTATGAATGATTGTTTCAGTGTATTCTATTAGCATTCTTTTAAGCTGCAAAACTTTATGCCTAACATTTTCATCATTGTGTTTTACATTTAATTCAGATACATACTTCAAAACAGGAGTCCTTCATCCATATAGTTCTATGCATTTGAACAGAACTCGAGAATGCAGAAGAATGCATATAAGTGGCAGCAATCCCTCAATTTGAGAATGATCTCTACCATGGCTTATTGATGGGTCTTCAGGCATCTAATCCTTGACTCAACTTTAGAAGTTGCAGGTCTTTCTTCAAGGGAGAGTAGGCTGTATGCTAAGATTTCTCTCTTTTTCTTTCCTCCATTCTCTCTTCTCTGTTTTAAGGGCAAAATACTTTGTCAAAAAACATGCTGCCACTTAATTTAGGTTGTGGTGCCATTTGAGTCAGTTGACAGTCAGATCCTCCCAACTCTTATGTCAGCATCCATTTTCTTGAGGTATACCTTTAATGTGTCCTTGTCGCATTCCCTTTGGCCACTGGGAAATCTTAGGCTATTATTAAGCTTGGAGTAGAGCACTTGTTTTGGGAGTAGAGAATGAAATAAAACTGTTCTATGACATAATTGTCAACATCAAACATTGGGGTACTCCGCTCCCAGCAGAGGGTCATGGGGGAAAAAAAGGTTGGGAACCAGTGTCTTAGACAGTGGACCAAGGCTGAGGTTGCAGCAAGAGAAAAAGGGGACCAAGGCTGTGACAGCTGAAGCCCTGACAGTTGTTCAGAAGCCTAAGGTAGCACTCCCTTAAAGGAGAAGTGCTTGATGGGAGAGCACAGGCCTCAGGTGGGGCAAATCCAGCTGTGAAAGTAGAGCCAAACATCAAGGTAACCAGTGAGGTTATCCTCCAGCTCCAGGGACTGCCTCCCCAACAGACCAAGATAAGATCAAAGTTGTGGAAGGTAAGAGACTGGAGGCAAGGTGGGGGTTCGGAAGGAGCTAACACATGGTCAGACCAAGTTGGGTGGGGGGAGGAGGGGGGAAAAAGGGAAGGCACAGGAAACAACGCTGTCTCCTGTAACAACATCCAAAAGTCCTGTGGTGAATGCAGCAGTCTCCAGCCATAAATCTACATGGGCAGCGGAAGATGATGGTCATCTTGCACCTTGGTTAAGACAGTTTGCAGTTTGGCAGCTGCTACTGAGCCTGATCAGTCCTATTCAAGATCCCCTTGCTGCCACTACAAGGTCTCAGTTTGTGGAGAGAAGAAAGGTATGTAGCTTAATTCTTAAAAAAACTCATTTTGTCCTGGTATAAATGAATGAAGTGCTTTAGCTTTAATAGAGTAATACTTGTTTGCATCAGATATGAATTTGGCTGACAGCTCATTTTGAGTATGCTCTTAAGGGAAGTGGAACAAATTGTTACTAGTCAGAAACAACATTTTCTTGTGCAATATTCTTGATTTACTTATATTAATGTAATACTTATATTAGTGTAAATACTCTCCAGGTTATTTTTGCATCTATGCACACTGGGTTAAATAATGTGTGGTAGTCTGTGGAATTAATATTTTTAGTGGAGAAAACTGATATCAAATGCAGTCCAAAGATGAACCCCATTTTAGCACCAACAATGTAAGAAGGTGAGATCCAAACAAAGGCTGTTAAGTATACAAATGGTTTGCTGACATCTTCAGAAAACAACATGTCGTTTTATAGGACTATAAAATGATGATGCTCCTTTTCTTAAATATACTAAAAACTGATACAAGTCAAGTGAAAAAATGAATTCCAGAGCTCTACTCTTATATGGAATTTATTTGCTGCCCACAGGCAGATAGTTCTTACTGGAAGGTGGCAGCATGCAGAGGAGCAATGGGCTATACACCATTCTGAAGGGAAGTTAGGTAGTATTATCACCTAACTTGGAGGTCTTCAAGAGGAGGCTTGAGAGTCATCTGACTGGGGTCATCTGACCTCGGTCCTCTTTCCTGCCAGGGGAGGGAAGGTCCGACATGATGATCCATTGTGGTCCTTCTGACTTTACAATCTATGAATATTTAGGAACTCAGTGACAAACACACACAAACAGGTTCTCAAGAAAGCTGATCTGCTTAAAGTTTAAAATGTTCCTGCTGATTACTCATTAGCTAATGAACTAACATGAAAATACCTGTTAAAAATTGGATTAAGCATTTTGTAATTGGCGTCCAACTTTATGCCATGATTGTGAATCCACGCTTACAAGGAAAATGAACAGCCTACTCCAAGGGTATGTCTAAGTGGGATGAAGTGGCATGATCAGCCCCTGCTTACACAGTGAAGGTCACATATCACAGTTCCCTATGCTTGGGTCACCAGTAGTGTCACCCATGGGTGGAGTCCTGGGCTGGAGGGGGACACCCAAAGTGATGAAGCAGGGAGAAGGTGAGAAGAAGGGACTCACCTGTTGCTGCTGCTGTCCCTAGCTGACCTGGGGACAGGAGAAGTCTCAACCCACTCCCAGCCCACTCCAGGTGAGGACTACTGGGAGCAGCTGCTTTGGGTGCTGTGTCAGCAATGGGGCAGGATCAACTCCTTGCTTTCTCCACCACATTTCTGTCCTGTTGATCTGGGGGCTCTAGGTGCTGGGAGCAGCTGTGCAGAATGCCAGGCAAGGCTGATAATTATGGTGTCAGGGGGTGATTCCCCACTTTCCATGGCCAGCTCCTGTACTGTGGTGGTGGGGGGGGGGGAACACCAGGGGAGCAGGTGTGCCTGGAAGGGGGGATCCTTAGTCCTGCTCAGTACCATTCACAGCTGCTGAGTCCCTGGGCCAATAGGGGGGATACAGTGAAGGAGGAGGGATCAGGGATTTAAGTCTGCTACTGCAGCTGACCTGGCACCCCATGCAGCCACTCTCCACAGCCACTGGCTGGAGCAGAGCAGGAGTGGCCATGGGGCTTCCCCTGCCTCCAGGTCAGCTGGGGACTGCAGCAGCAGCAGCAGCAGCAGCAGCAGCAGACTTCCAAGTGCTCCTGCTCCCTGGGCGTTCCTTGTAATCCAGGGGTTGGTGCTAGAAAGGGGACTGAAATGGGGCTGGTGCCCCAGGAGTGGCTGACACGCCCTGGTGGCCACATGCCTCCTGCTCCACTTTGGCTCTATGTTATCCTCCCCTGTCATGCCTTGATGCTCTTCATTATCTTTGGAAAGTAGGCTGCCCAAAGTTCCTAGAGTGAGCTCTGCTTGGTCTTTGTCAGCAAATCCCTCTCAGATCCTACTGGTTCCCAACCAGCCTTCATGCTAGGTAGGCTCTCTTGGCCCGTACATGCCCCAGGACACCTGATGCCTTATGGGCTAATCACAGCCTTTGAACCTGCACTACAGCTGTGCCCATGCCTTGCAGGTGTTTCCAATCACAACTTAGGTGGGCACTTTGTCCCGAACCGCCAGGCCAGATCAGGTGTCCACTTTCTTACTGGGGCCCTAGCCTTACAGGATATAGAAAAGTAGGGTTATAAAGGATCCCAGGAGAGCATCTTATCCCACCCCCTGGTCAGAGCAGGACCAGCCCCAACTATATCATACCTTCCTACCCTCCACCCTTCCGCTCTGGCTAGTCCCTTTAGCTTAGACTCACTGCACTGGGCCCAGTTTCTTGGGCTCCAGCCTTTGATTCACCCTACTGGGTTTTTAGCTTTCCCCTCCCAGGCTGTGGGCCTCTGGCCCATATCTCTGTCCCACTCTGGTCTGTGGGCCCTACAGCCCAGCATCTTCCCCTGTTGGGTTGTAGGTCCCCCACCCTCACCTCACCCCTCACAGGCATCTCTTCTTCACTTGGGCTGTGTGCCTCTGACCCTCGTCCCAGCACTTTGCCACAAATCACCAGGCCTCCTCAGGCATCCACTCCCTTATTAAAGGCTCAGACTTATAGAATCGTAGAAAATTAGGGTTGAAAGGAATCTCAGGCAGCCTGCTCTGGGCTGTGGGCTCTCTAAACCTGTCTCTGATCCTTGGGAGCTTCAGGCCTCAGGACTTGGTTTTCACCCCTCTAGGGCAATGCTGGGCTCCCTGGCCCCTGTCTCCACCCTTCTTGGGTTCTGGGCCCTCTTACCCAGTCAGTACCTTGACCCTGAACTGTGGCACTAATAGGACCTCCTAACCAAATCTACAACCCTAAACCCAAACCACTGGTTAGAACTCAAACAAAACACACAAGTACTCAGGCTCTAACAAAACTCAAGCCAACTGGCAGTCTGACAGGCTTTCCTCTGTCCTGGGTCCTATCCCCCTTCCAGCAAGCATTCAGCATCTCATTGCCTTCAAGGAGTCAGCAAAATTTCCCACTACCGCTTTCCAGGGCAGAAGCTCTTCACTCTGCAACTAGAAGGGTCAGACTGACTGCTTGCTCTTAGGCACAAGCTTTAAGAGTCTTCTAAGCCCCACACCATCCAGTCATGTGATTTGCAGGCACTCACAGGACTTTCCCCTCTGTGCCTGATGATCCTGTGTGCAGTACCTTGTTTCTGAGTTCCCTCACTAAGTGCTCTGCCTCCCTCCCCAGGGTGTGTTATCTTCCCATGGTTAGTTTCAACCTGTGCTTTGCAATCTGGTCTGTTTGTTGGCAGCCATTTCATTAGCCCCTAGCTTGTTTCCTAGCTGCCAGTCCTCAATGATTCAGCTTAGCTTGGGACTCTTTCCTCTTAAAGTAGCAGGAGTCTTGGCAGTGACAGGAGTGGTGGCAGAAGAAGGGGGAGCCACCCATGGCACCTGCCTATTCCCCCACACCAATGGCTCCTCAGTTTGTGGCAGTGTTTTTCAGTTTTGCCCCAGGCACCAAACTTCCTTGCTGTGGTACCAAGCCTTTTGGCTCCCTGTTACAGGGACCCACCCATCATTAACTGCCAGTGTCTCCAGCCAAGCCCAGCTCTGATACTTACTAAAGCCCCTGGCTAGAGGTGGGCAGAAGCAGCCCTGGGACTCCCTGCCCATAGGTCAGCCAGGAACAGAAGTAGTAGCAGGCATATCCCTGCTTCTTGCACTCAGGCAATTCCTGCCTCTGGGGAGAGGGGAATGGGAGGGAAGGGAGGTGTTTGCACTGGAGGAAAGATGTTGCTGAGAGCAACCTTACCAAAGAGTCCCTGGCAGCTGCTTCAGTGTTGTAGTATGCCTGCAGCGGGGAGAGGGGCTGCAAACTCCCCTATGGCACCAGTGACATATTTGTCAGGAGCAGTGCACCCCCCTTTTCAAATTCCTAGATCTCTCCATGGGCTTCTGCTCTGTTCTTACAGAGACCCTAAGATAAAATGATTATATTTGTATCACAGAAGGAGCTGAGATGGAGTATTGAAAAGGGAAGCAACAGGGGAATAGGATTTTTTTTATGACTTTCTTTTACTGTTACTGGGGCCTGTCGCACACTGTGGCAAATGGTTGATCTAATTTATTTTACAGATAAACCTGCATTGCCCTAGTATTATGTAATCAGTATGGGGATGTAGTTTTCCACTTGTTTTGTACAGATGTGATATGGGAATATGAAAAAAGGGAATCTTTAGGATTTATAGAAAGCTTAAACCCAGAGAAAATGTTGGCAACCTAAACTTCCCTCTGTTTCTAACATGGGGTTGAGACATGTATTCTTTTTCACTTCTTTTTCATTGCCTCATATTCTAGGAGGACAGTCAGTGTCTTGTATGTATAGAGACTTTGTGGAGAAGATGGTGGAGAAAGACAAAATGGCTGCCAGAACGTTCCTGAATGGGACAGAAAAATCTGCCTTATCTTGGAAAAGTGTACCCAACAATGATGATTTGTAAATAATTTCTTGCCCCAGAAGTCCCTGAATCATAGAACATGCATATGTAAACTGGGAGGTTTAATGGAAAAGTATAAAAACACAGCTCTGGGTGAAATTCAGCTGAAAAGATTTTTCAGAAATCTATTTAAAAAGATAAATTTACTTTAAGGAAACACCAGTAATGTGGCTATATTCTTATTATGCATCCCATCATTGCCTAAACCTTGTGTACATTTGACCTTTGCTAACTGGATAGCTATATTATATTTCAAATGCTCAATAATAGGTGCCAAAGAAGTAAGCATTCATCTCATCCAGTATGTCAAGAAGGAAGGAAGATGGACATCTGAAGCTAATATGCATTTGAACTTAATAAAAATAAGAGACATACTGGCTCCATTAATACAGCAAGAAGAAAAAGCCTAGGACTGTCCCTAGTCTGTAATTTTGAGGCACCATAGTTCAGATTATGAGACCACATTCCATACTGAGAAAGAGTGTTGTAGAGTCTTACAGCCACCCATATCAGTAACGCCGAAGACTTATTTATCCTGCTAATTCTGAAGTTAGTTGGCCTTTAAACAGTAGTGGGCAAATGAGTCAGGTGATACATAGCAGGGGTAAGACTGAATGACTGCCTAGCTAGTACGAAGTCCTAGTCAAAGATACTGTATATCCAAAGTACTGTGTTCAGTGTTTGGACCCCACTACAGAAAGGGTGTGGACAAGTTAGAAAGAGTCCCGCAGAGGGCAACAAAATGGTTTGGGGTTGGGATACATGACTTATAAGATGAGGGAACTGGGCTTATTTAGTCTGGAGAAGAGAAAACTGAGAGGGGATTTATTAGCAGCTTTCAACTATCTATGGGGTGGTTACAAAGAGGATGGAGCTAGACTATTCTTAGTGGTGGCAGATGACAGAACGAGGAGCAATGGTTGCAAATTGCAACAAGAGCAGTTTAAGTTAGATATTAGGAAAACTTTCTCACTAGGAAGGTAGTAAAATACTGGAACAGGTTACCTAGAGAGGGTGTGGGTCACAGGACTCTCCATAGCTTCTATCCACTTTACAGTCCCTTCATCCAACCTACACTTCCTTAGCTTACTTGCAAGAATGTTGTGGGAGGCCATAACAAAGACCTTACTAAAGTCAAGGTGGTAAATCATGTCCACTGCTCTTCCTGCATCCAACGAGCCAGTCACCTTGTCATAGAAGGTAATCAGGTTGGTTAGGTATCACTTGCTGTTTAAATCCATGGTCACTGTTTCTAATCACCTTCTTCACCTCCAAGTGCTTTGAAATGGACTTTTTCAGGGGCTGACTTGTCTGTAGTTCCTTGGATCCTCCTTCTTCCCTTTCTTAAATATAGACACTATATTTATCCTTTTCCAGCCATCTGGGACCTCTCCCAATCACTTTGAGTTTTCAAAGATAATGGTCAATGGCTCTACAGCCACATCAGCCAACTCCCTCAGCACCTTCAGATGTATTGAATCTTGCCCCATGACCTTCTACTTACCCATATTTTCTAAATAGTCTCTAACCTGTTCTTTCACCACTGTTGACTGCTCACTTCCTCTCCAAACTGTGCTGCAAGGTGCAGTAGCCTGATAGCTGATCTTGCCTGTGCTGACTGAAGTACTTCAGCCTCTTTTGCATTTTCTATCACTAGGTTGCCTCCCTGCATTCAGTAAGGGATCCACACTTTCCCTGATCTTCCTCTTGCTGCTGACATACTTGTAGAAACCCTTCTTGTCACCCTTCATGTCTCTTGCTAGCTGCAACTCCCTTCATGTTTTGGTCTTCCTGAATTCTTCCCTGCATACCTGAACAATACTCTTATACTCCTCCCTAGTCATTGGTCCAAGTTTCCATTTATTGTAAGCTTTCTTTTTGTGTTTTAGCTCACTGAAGAGTTATGTGCAACCTGAAGTCAAGCTGATCTTCTGCCATACTTGCTAATCTGCCTGCACTTTGGAATGGTTCATTTCTGTGCCCTCAGTAAGGTTTCCGTAAGATAGAACCAGCTCTCCTGAACTATCCATCGTTTCCCTGAACAAGACAAAACCTTTTCTGAAGTCCAAGGTCATTACTTTATTACTCTCCTTCCTTTCTTTGTTCAGAAACCTAAACTTAATCATCTTGTGGTCACTGCTGCCCAAATTACCATCTGCTACTACGTTCCCCACCCATTCTTTCCTGTTTGTGAGCAGCAGGTCAAGAAGAACATGGCCCCTACTTGGCTTCTCCAACACTTGCACCAGGAAATTGTCCCCAAGAATCTCCAAAAAATTCTTAGATTGCATGTACACTGCTCTATTGCCCCTCCAGCAGATGTCAGGGTGACTGAAGGGCCCCATGAGAACCAGGGCCTGTGATGGGGAAACTTCTGCTAGCTGTTTGAAGAAAGCCTCATCCATCTCATCCCCTTGGTGTAGTGGTCTGTAGTACACACCCAACACAACATCCTTGTTTCTCTCTCCTCTGACCCAAACTCAGGAATGTTCAACAGTCCTATTTCCAATTTCATGCTGTATCTCTGAGCAACCATACGGCTTTTTTACATACAGCACAATTCTTCCTCTTCACCCCTTCCTGTTCTTCCTGAACAGTTTATACCCATCAATGACAGTGCTTCAGTCATGTGAACTATTACATTAAGTCTCTGTTATTCTGGAACTGTGTGAGACTCATCCTGCTTGTATTCCAGGCTCTGTGCATTCTCGTACAGACACCTGAGATAACTAACTGATTGCCTGACTTTCTCAGGAAGAATGAGAAGTCCTCCCATGTTGTCCCCTCCTGCTTATGCTTCCTCCATGTCACCCACTTCCCCACTTACCTCAGGGCTTGGGTCTCCATCTCTTGGTGAACCTAGTTTAAAGCTCTTTTCACTAGGTTAGCAAGCCTGTCTGTGAAGATGCTCTTCCATCTTTTCATCAGGTGGATCCCTCAGTGAATTCTGATAGATTTATACTCATCCCTTAAGTAGATGATGAGATGAGGGTGATTGTGCCATTTTTTTCTGCAGTTGAATCTAGAATATGCTATTCCTGGCAGCATGAAGAATTAATTTTGGCTAGTAGCCAGAAAAAATGAAGGAAGGACCTATGTGAAATGAATGAGCCAGAGGATGTTTCTTTAACCAGAATTGATTGACTTTCCATCTTCTGGAAGCTTGTTGTGGAACTGAAACTATATTTTGGAAGTTTTTCAGTGCAAAGTATCTAACCTATTAGCTAGGTTATCAATCAAGTCTTACTAGTCTGATGTTCTAAAGACATTTACATTTTGTATAAGCAATCTGGCCAACACATCAATGTGATTATAAAAGTGCCATCAGAAGTAATTCCAGCAGTGACTTACTAATTGCTTTCATTCGTTTATTATGATGTGTTATTTTTCCTATGAATACCCAATGCATTGAAGAACACACTGCAAGCAAGGAGTAGAAATCTCTGCTTCCATTCTCCTCCCAAAGATCTTATGTGAAAAGATCCACAGCTATTCAGTTATGGGGCTGGTGCCATGTCAGAAGAATCATGAAATTCACTGTATCTTAAAATGTCATAATTCAAACACAGCCTGACTGCAGATTACTAAAGAGAAGGGAAAAAACCTATCAGTTTTATTATTCTTCCATTTATATGCTTTGTGGGATGTACCCTCACAGCCAAATTTTTTTCCTCAGCATTCTATCTCCATATTATATAAAAGGTATGTTTTAATTTTAGAAGACAGTTGCTGTAAATCCAGTCAATGTAATCAAGTTAAGCTGAGCTTTTATGTGTATCCCTGAGAAAAGTATAACAATATAACTGTTATCAGATATTTTTGTATGTCTTTATTGATTAGATAAAAAACTAAAATTGCTTTCACCAACAATGTGTCAATTACAGTTAAGATAGTATTTGCTTTAAAGGGACTTTTTTGTTTTTAGAACATGATGCAGAAAAAAATCTTGCCATAACTTTGTCTTCAAGAATTTTAGGATGTGAAGGCTCACATAAACTAAGAGAAAAAAATGGCTCTCAGCAATTCAAAAGGCCTACTCTTGTTCTCAATTATATAATCTGCATTTTTCTGTTCTGCTTTTGGAGATACATATTTACAAGGTGAGGCGAACCACTGTCATTGTATTACATATTATAGGCTTCATATAACAGCTCAGTTTTATATTTTTAATTGATTGTTTTCAGTGTAAAGAAACATAAATATGTTGCGTGCACACACACACACACACACACACACACACACACACAGAGAGAGAGAGAGAGAGAGAGAGAGAGAGAGAGAGCGCGAGCATGTATATGTTTAGTTGCTGGCTTTTAGGGTCCATGAAAGGTGCTAAACTCACAGACACAGAGAATGAAGTTCATTATGTCTCCTAAAGGAAGTTACAGCATGGACCGTGGCACATGCAACCTAAGATTTCAAAGGATCCAAACACATAGGACCTTCTGGTCTCTTCACCAGCTCTTCTGCAGAATTTGAAATCCTGCTCCATGGATTTGAAAGATGAAAGATGGTGTAACTGGCATTCTCTCCTTCCATATCTATGTGAGTATGCAATTGTGCACCACCATTGAACTTTCATTACTGTGTGTACCTGCATGGGAAGTGGAGGGTTCCAGGAGTAACAACAGACTTTTCAGCACCAACCATTAGGTTTTCAAACAAACAACACAGGAGATTAATGCTATAACAGCCTTTATTATGAAGGACACATAGTATGTTTGGTGTGAAGTTGAGAATATCTCAGACTGGAAATGATTATCCAGTATGATGTCATGTGGTATAGTAATGCACAGAATGTATTTTATGTCATAACATATAAATCATTTAAGTAGAAGGTTTAATATATGCCAAATCAGGGGTGCACAACTTCCAGCCCACAGGCCAGATCTGGCTTGTGGAGTCATGTCATCTGCTTTCCTTGGGCACCATCTACATGTGCATTTTAACGCTCAATAGCCTAGTTTCCTGTGCATTAAAGCATTACATAAAACACTGCAATTATGCTATTGCACAGAAAAATAAGCTACTGCCCTTTAACCATCACTTAAAAATCATGCACATTAATTACTGCGCATTAAGGCAGACCAATACGCATTTCTTTAGCGCTTCACATCAGAAGTACTAAATTTAATGTGTGTCAGCAGGTCCACCAAATACCTCCTCTAGCCTCATAATTCCCTCCTGCCATGACTTGAATCTTAAAGAAATGAAATAGGGAGGAAGTAGTTGTTACATAAGGAAGTACCCACGGGAAGTACCACACTGAATAAAATTTACTTTTTAGTGCTTTTATTCAATGGCTGTCTGTGTTTAACAGGAAACTCCCCTTGTGGGAGATCGCAGTCCAGTGGATTAATCTTGGGGTCTCCAGCCTCCTGGCCAACCCCATTCTAGTGATACAGTAAATGGATATCGTGCCACATCTTGCTACTTAACCTATTAGCAGCTTGTTACGGCTGCCTTCAGTACCGTCATTTTTACAGCCACCACCTGCGGCTTTTCTCGGCACAGCCGGTGTATAGGCTCCGCGGCTCCTTCCCACTCAGGCTGGCCCTCTCTGTCCTCATTGTTTCCTCCCCTTTCTTCAGGGCAGGGCAGGAGTCATTGCTTCCACCATCATCAACTTTAAGTAGTTGGCCCGTTTCTTCACGCTAGCTAGGGCTCCAGTCCGCGACTTGGCTCCCCTTCTCCCAGCACTCACCGTCATCTGGGTAGCCTCTGGGTAAGTTCAAACTGGGTCGGGTCCCAAGCTTTCTTCTCCCCGATCTTCCTTTCTGGAGCCTCGCTCCAGCCGCTTCATTTCCTCTTTTCTTGTAATGCCTCAAGGCATCCCTCCTTCTCCTTCTCTTCTTATCCCCGGAGTCTGGTTGCCATTGGCTCCTTAAGGGCTGGGGCCCACCCCCAGCATGGGGTAATTATTTCCAGCTGCCCCCATTCCCTTAGCAACAGGGCCTCAATGGAGAACCTGCCTTAATGCACTTGTAGACACGAGCCCTGGGTCTGGAAATTTGAAACCCAGGGGAGTGGTGGCAGCATTAATTGTTGCTACCCTGCTGCCAAATTTCCAGGCCTTTAGGAAGCCCCACAGACTGGATCGTACAAGCCCTCTGTACTAGGTCACAGCACTCTGCTACAGGGCTGGTATGCAGGGTCACTCCATGGCTGGATCCAGCCACGCAACTGGCCCTGTGCCACTCATCCAGCCCAGGGGGATGGAAGGTGTAGATTCACTGATCTAAACATTACAGTTTTTTATTTTTACTCTTAAAATGCAGATACATTGGGCTAGACATGGTAGTGAACACTATTAAACTGGACTTACACATAGCATTAGTAGTATGCAGATGGCACTGCTACTATATCAAGATGGCTATTTTTGGCCTGGGGTTAGTAATGTTATATGTCAACAACAAATAAAAATAATATATTAATATATTAAATGCATGAAGTATGAGTGTTTCTTATTTTGGAGCAGTTTGCGGTGTTAAACTGAACACAGGAGGACTAATAAATGCAGGCTAAATTCCTTAAATCTTGAAAAAAAACATTTCTTTCCATTTTTACTATGCAACCATGATAACAGGTTTAGACCAAAATGATTTTGGCTCAGAAACAGAAGTTGATCAAATACAATATAAATGTAAATTCTCTTTGTTTGCAAAATATTTTTTCCTTATAAGGTATTTCACAATGTGGCATCAAAAGGAATTCTTTGAATGTTGTTACAAAGTAGAATTTTCACCTTTCTAGAAAAAACAAACAAGCAAAAAAACCCCAAGTTTCAGATTCCCTAAACTTAGTCACCAACTTTGTGTTAGGCACTGCTGGAAAAAAAATGTAACTGCTTATACTCTTTCACTGTACTTGCAATGCCTAGCCACAAAGGACCAGCTCTAAGTTGGCCTGGCAGCCTTAACTCAGCATTTGCTGGCTTTCTTTTATTAGTCAGTCCCTTTGCAGCATTTTGAGGTTTTTTTCTTCTATTTAATTTGTCTGTGAAAAGATGTGGTATTGAATTATTAACATGTTGTTACTCTATCTGAGCAGCCAGTTCCAGTTCACTCTAGGTTAACAGTACCCCAAGAGTAATAATAAAAAGTAATTATTAGGCTGTTAATTTGACAATGTCTTCATTTTTCATGTGATCCAGTACAATTTCCAGAACAAAGCCATAAACTTGACACTTAATTTTAAGATTAAAAAATACGGCCACAAGTTACAGTACAGGAAATATAAATGCCAGAGGCATCATAACATCTAACATTTCTTTTTTAGACAAAAGAGACTTATAATTAAGTACGGGCTATATAATGAAATTTATACAGTTTGATTTTTGATAACACAGCCATACCTGCAAATGTGATGGGTTGCACTGTAGGCACAATGGTTGTTTGCAGTAGGGTTGGGGGGGTGGTAGGGAGGATCTACAGATGAATTGGTTCAGGGCTCCATGCTGTGACTTATGCATTAATCATGAAGCATCATGCTTATGCAAATGTGTAGAAGCCCAATTAGGCATACAGAACAGAGCACTGGGAATAATGTTATGGGCTATTGGGCCTTTGAAATACACTCCTTGGCCAAATTTTCAAAAGGAAAGCAGATTTGAGATGCCTTTTTACTCTTGAAAACAGGTGTACAATTGTCTTCTTAGTGCTTATTTCATGCCTTCAACCTTAAAATAAAGAGTTATCCCAGTTGGCATGATTTTTCCTAGTCACTGAAGAGTAGCAGTGAAAATTCTGAATCACTGACAAGAAAATAAAATGTTCATTCAGAACATGGACGTGCTAGGAATATTTAAATCCTTCAATATTGGGAAATTTTAACTGTTCATTTTAAAAGTTCTGCCCTTTGAATGTATTTACGATTCATTTGGTATTTTTTTCCAACTCTCACTACAATAAGTGATTCATCAAAATATTCTGATTTAGCTTCTGAAAATCCAATGCACAAAATGCAAATATGTTGAATATTAAACATGACACTTTGGAAAGTGAGGTTCCATTACAAAGATAAATTCATATTCTTGTCCAGAAATTGCTCTCTCTAACTGAACTACCAATGTTTATTTCTTTCTTTTAAAAATGTTTGTCAGATAGTTTTTCCATTTATTATTGAGATTTGGTTAAAAGTACAACCATCATTTGTTTGCCTTTTGAAAACCCTCTGTACAGAAACATGCCAATACCTGCAATCAAGGTCAATAATAGCTAAGCATATACAAGAATTCTGATATGATTAGGCAGCGCTAGATTAATATGTGGGTACATGCTGAAAATACAACTCCCTTGTTTGCATTCCTCATTTGTCTGGTGACTTTTGTATGGATCAGGTTTACTTCTATATGTAACACTAAAATGAATAGTGCCATTTATACACTCAAGAAAGGAAGAGAATTTAAAATCTTTGACAGCAAAATAAATGCCTGAAAAATTCTCCCAGGAGAAGAGAAATTGCACCATGACCTTTTAACAAAGGTGCCAACACAATGAAATTTCTCAGCATGCTCCCTGCTGGGGCAACTCATGCCTAAGATTTTGGTGGAAATTTAATTCCTGATGCATCATAGCATGTCAAATGGGAAGTGAACATTGCACATTTTGTTTGGCAGGTAAAAGGTTTACTTCTTTCTAGATCTTTTTTGTCACATTGTGATGTTAAATTGAAGAGCCAACATCATCCTCAACGTATTGTATTTCATGAGTATGAAGAGGTTGATAGTGTTTTTTTCAATTGCAGCATAATAGGAAGGGAAGGGCTGATATTTATCTATCTAATTATCTATTGCCAGAGTTTCTAAGGATCTTAGTACTCATTTAGATGAACTCTGTTCTGGGACTCCATATCAAGACAATGGTGGGAAAGAAGTAAAAACAAAAAAAAAGCAATCTAGCTTTTATGTAGTAACATGGGTTCAAATTCAGGTCTTCCTCCCAGCAAAAACTCAGCAAAAGGTGCCTAAGGGGGAGGTTGGTATCAGCAAGATAGACAAATATGCAGATGTCCTTGTAGTCACCCATCAAAAACTGCCTCTAGCAATCCTGAGTGCTGTGTTCGTTTTGATGGCTGAATAAATTAATATGTGCATATCTCATACCACCTGAATCCAGCCCCGTTAATTACCTTTCCTAAGAGTCCTTCTCTTCTACAAGCAGTCAGAGACTACATAGAAAAAGGAATTGTCTATAATCTCATTCTCAAATTAAAACAGTGCACCCAGGAGCAATTAACTGTGAGCAATAACCACCACAGTTTATTCAAGTGCCACAATTGCACATGTAAATGCATCTACTGAGTACCTCAAAGGCTATGGGGTAGGGTCTGCTGAACCCAGAACTGAACACTTGTGTGTTCTCCAGCTCTGTTTTAATAATATTGGAAAGAGAATTGTTCCTGTGGAAGATACACTTACTATCTCCTTTATCCTGAAAATGATTATGTTTGATCCTTTGTACATTTAGGGTGCATTCAGACGAGTGAGCATGTGCCTATTGCGGCATCTCAAAGCAGGTTGAGATGCTGCAAGAGACACATTGGGAATGAAAAAAATGTTTCTCATGCTGCATATTTGCAGTGTGGACTCTATTTTTTTTGATATTGGAAAATCCCAGTATTAACGCCCCCCACCAACAAACAGCTGAAAAAAAGAAGCACAGGGCACAGTCTTGGAGCATGCCCAGAGGCAACCAGAGGCTGGGTCCTCCAAAGAGATGCTCTGCCACCCAGCCAGAGTCCCTTCCCCTTCCTATGCCTGCTCCCTTCCCCTGCTACTCCAGTATGCTGCCTCCAAGTAGCTGAGGACCCCACCCACTGGTGCTCTCCCTGGATATGTGCATGGACAAGTGAAAGGAAAGTGGCTTTGCAGTCACCAGGCACCTTCCTGGCCAAGTACAGGGCCCACTTGGCCAGGGCCAGAAGGAGGTTGATCAGGAGGTCCCGGGATTTGGTGGGGCTCAGGATGGGGTAACCAAAAACCAAAAGGTAGGGGTGAAATTCAACCAGAACCTCAGGAGGAGGTTCTGAAGGTGGAGGGGCTGCAGCCTGGGGCACCTGAGGGTCATGTGTGCCCAGGTCTTCCTCTGCCAACAGAAGGGGTAGGAGATCGGAGTGTCTGTGAAGTTTGCCACATATGCACCTGTGGTGACAGATCCATGGAGGATCCACCAGCTGAGGTCCCCAGTGGCTCATGGGATGAGGGTGGAGTACAGACTCAGCCACTGGAGTGTCCTGCCAATTGGTGTCTGGGTGGGACACAATGGCAGTATGATAGATCGTGTGGTACATGGGTGAGTAGAGGTGGCAGCGATGGACTGTGTAAAAGCGGACCAGTCTGGTGTCCTCCAGCTGGCTTAGGTGGTGGAACTGGGAGCACCACAAGGCCAGGTGAGGCATCCCCATGACAAACTCCAGTGGGCTGGAGGACATGAGTGGGGCAGGGGGAGCACCACTGTGCAGGACCTGGTCAACAAGGGCAAGGGCATCAGGAGGTAGGGCAGGTTTTACCTCCTGGATCAGGCGACAGCTTGCACATGTCATGCATAGACCCATGCACCAGGCCAGTGCAGTGGGGTCCACCCGCTCCCACCAATCATAGTCCAGGAGGTCTCTGATACTGGTGATACCAGCCAGGATAAATCTCTGTTGCAACCAGGGTGCCTCTACTGTCAGCATCTCCAGGTCAGGGTTCCATAGGAGCGGCTCAATGAGCAGGTTGGCACCCTGGACAAGTGTTGCAGGGGAGCTGGCGCTAAAGACCAGGCTCCAGGCCCAATGGAGCGTGGGTGGGAGTGAGCCCACCTTCCATCCATCACTCACTGCTTCTTGACACAGTTGATCTGGGCAGAGGAAGCTGCTGAGTACAATGCCTGGCAAGCCTCCATCTGCGTCAGGTCGCCTGAGTCCTGGACTGTGAGGAGTATGTCATTGGAGTATGACAGCCACACTGCCAGCTCCTGGAGCATCAACCCCACCACCCGCCTCTGAAGGAGGATGAGGAAGGGCTCCTGGGCCAAGGCATATAGCTGGCCCAATAGCAGGGAGCCTTGATGCACCCCTTTTGTGAACAGGATAAGATGAGACCCATCAGGCACTGGGATAACTTTGGTGTCTCCCCCTGGGTCCTGGGAAAAGGGACCTCCCTTCCTAGGACTTTGGATGAGCCCCAGGGCCCCTGTTTCCCTCAGATTGTCGGGGGGGTGCTCTACTGCCAGACCTTCCTTTGGGTCAGCCTCAGCTTCAGCCTTAGTGTCCCTGGTCTCAGGGGGTAGGCCCTGGCCAGCAGAGTGAGAAGATTTCTCCATGGGCTCCTGTTTGGGACTGTCCCACAGCCCCAAAACATCCTCCACAGGGATCACCCGTTTGATCTTTCCAGGGGGTGGGTTGTCAGGTGCAGCTGGGGAGGCCCCCCGGGAGCTTGGCCACTCCTTCCCCACCATGTGGTGGTCTTGGGAGGGGGGAGGCAGCCTCCATGTCAGAGGGCTCCAAATGCACCCAGGCCTTCCTCTTGGCTTTATGCCTGGAGGGGACCTACATCCACTCAGCCATGGAGTGGTCCTCAGGTGGGCAGGCTCCAGTAGGAGAAGGTGAGGGTTGGCGGGGAAGGGCAGCTCCATGACTAAGGGGAGCGGGGGGGGCCTCTTCCTCTCTCCCCTTGGCTGCTGCTTCCCTCCCCGGGACCCCACCAAACACATAGTTTGGGTACAGGATCCCCTGAGCTCACAGGGGGGCTGGATGATGTGGCTGGGGTGCCAGAGGGTTTGGAGGGGTACCAGTGGCAGGTCATCCCTCTTGCTATTGGGACCAGTGGATTCCCTCTCCTCCTGGCCCATGGGGCACTTGTGATGCAAGTGCCCTGGGCCATGCCACCAGAAGCATCATAGATCCTTCAGTGTATAGAAAACCCTCATAAGGGTCCCCTGAAAAGGAATTGCAAGGCACCCCTCAGCCTGTAGCTGTGTTCCCACTGCCAGCTGGATCATAACCTGGTGATGGAAAGTGGGCACGTGACAGAGGCCAGGGTCTCGGCACCCCAGCGAGAGGGCCACCACCGGGGAGATAACTCTCTCCAGGGTTTGGAGCTGAGGGAGCAGGGCCCAATTAGGGATATAGGAAGGGGCCACCACCCTGGTCCCCAGCTCTTCTAGGGGCTTGAAGGGATGTATTTGCCCTCCACTATGAACCCTCTCTCCACTGCCTTTTGTGTGGTGGCCTCTGAGGCAAGGAAAAAGACCCCCTTGCCATGAAAACAGGAGGCTGCCACAATCTTGGGGACACTCACTACCTGAGCCAGGGCTTGCGTCCAGGTTTTAAAGTGCAGGTTCTCCTGCTTGGACAGTTGGCACTTCACCCTGTGCCTGTGGGTGTGTGCCAGAAAGAGGGCCCTGCCACCCAAGCTGGAAGGGCTGGCGGTGGAAGATCCAGGCTCTGTGGCTTTGGGTCACCCTGCAGCTGCCTCTGCATAGCTGTGGTTCCCCCACTGTGAGGCCTCATTGGTGGGGCCAGGGCTAGGGACAGGAACAGACTGAGTGGGTGTGCTGGCTGGTATAAATTCTAACGAGCACTGAACCTCATCACCAGAAATGAAGCCAATTTCCTACAGCTCAAAGCACAAAACCTGTCAAGGATCTGCAGTACCCCCGCAAACTGCACACCAGAATCTATCAAAGACAAGAATACTCAACTACCTGTGGGAGCACATTTCTCACAAAAAACCCACTCTGTCTCCAGTCTCTTAGGCCTGATCCTGAAAGAGAATTTACAAACCACTTTTCACAGCTGGGCCTATGAACTTCACTTCGTCAGCCTAGGAAGTAGGTACAGAAACTCATGGACTCAATATAGACATCGGAATTCTGATACATCACAACTTGCCAGACATTTCACTCCCCAGGTACCTCTCCATTTTTACCTGCCTGCTACCTTCCCCTTCCCCTCCCTCCCGCCTGTCCTTCACCCCATGACACCTCCATTTTCCTTTTCACTGACTGGCTTTCTTGCCTGCATTGCATGCCAGTCTCTGGCTTCTTTACTATTCTTTCCATCCAGGAACAGCACACACACATCCCAACTGTAGGTATTTCCTCAGCCTGACAAAGGGTTTTTCAACTGGAAAGCTGGCTTACTTACACCTCTTCCTCTACCCCCTCTTCTGCCCATCCCTGAAGGCTTGCTAACTGCCTTTCCACCATGCTTCATGGTGTGTTTTATAGTGTCTTGTTTTTATACAAATAGATACATGTATCTCCCTTCCTATATAAATTCTATACTGCAATATCCAATATAATTATAAAATTGAAAAGATTAAATTAATGAATATAATAATAAAATAAAAGGGTCTAAAAGAAAGCAAAAGATATTGTGGAATGCCACTTGCTAGGCTAGGCTAGCAAGTAGGAAATCATTTAAATCAGTGCTAGTAGTAGCTTTTGTTGTCTAACGTTCCTGAGCTGCTGGAAGACACAGTTCAGTAATTGTCAGACCCCAAGGCAGAAAGGAGGCCAGTTCAAACAATGCTGCTTTTTATGCTGTTTTTCCATCCCTCCCCCAGAGCACTGGTATTGGAAGGGACCTCGGGGAAGGATCACAGTCACTATCCAGCTACACAGTTAATATGACAGTAGTCCTTTCCCCCTCTTCCCTCTCCCTCTCCTTACTTCCTGTTTCCCTGCAGGCAAGCCCAGCTTGAGCTTTGAAACTCAAAATGTTTTGAAACTTTCAAAATGTTTCGACTGCCTTCATTTCATTTCAAGCTGTTTCAAAGCCCTTTGTTTTATTTTGATTTCACTGTTTCAAGGTCAAAACAAGTTGAAACAGTGTAGAAACAAAACAGCCAGCAAAATTTCACACAGCCCTACCGGGCCAGGTCAGTTTGCTCCAAGTGGCACAATTTACCCCACCCCAAAATGCATATTCAGGCACGTGTATTAAGGCACAAATCTCTGGCACAGATTTGTGCCACTGCTATTTGAGCTGCTGCAAGTGCACATGTCTACATGTCTGGACCTGCCCTTCACCTGTTTCCTCCCCTACTTTGTTTGGTGTTTGGATCACATATTTTAAGGTTTCTTTGTCTTATATCCTTATATCAAGACAAAGCCAAATTTATGGGAATCTATTGTTTTGCTAATAGGGTATTGACTGAGGGGAATCAATGTAAAAGGAGTCCTAAATTATATAATATAGATATGGTGGCACTAAAAAGCCTTACTTCACTGAATTCAAAGACAAAACTCCTATTGTCTTCAGTGGAGCGATTATTTCATCTGTCAGTTAAAGCTTTCCATTCAACTTAGGTAACTAAAGAGTTGCAGTTAAATAACTTCAGTATTTGCTCTTTTCAATCCATTTGCCAGAGGAAGAATAAGTGCACCACACATACTAAGGTAACCACATCTTTTGAAGCAAAAAATGTCAGTTTTTTCAATATCACTACTTTAAAAAGATCCATCATTACATACCGAATGCTCATCTTAACTGAGATTGGTTCCCTGGAAAAAAATGAAAGACAGGAAACAAATTTCAAAACGTCTTCTATATTCCGACAGATAGCAGAATAAAATTATCTGTCAAATATTCTTTTCTCTGTATTCTGAGTTTTGTGCCTTTCAGAAAGGCTGGGTGCGATCAAAATTTAAGAGATATTGAAATAATTGCATTCTTCACTCCCCCACACATACACAAGTTTACTTTGGATACATTTTCCTCTCTCATGCTGTATATTTACTTAATGTAGAAAAAAATAAGGAAAGAAAACATTTGAGAAAGAAAATGTTTCAGTTGAATCATATGGCTCTATATAGCACTTATGTCAAATATTTGAGGAGACAGATGGATTTTTACAATTTTTTTTTCTTTTTAAAAAGGCTGGCTGCAGGGTCATTCACTCAACAGGAAGAAATGAAAGCTGAAGAGATGATGTACAACCACTGCCTGGAGAGAATAAAACAAAAACTCTAACTTTTAAAAGACCTTGTGTAGCATTCACTGACACATCATGGAGAACTTTACTTAGAGCTAATCCTCCTTATCAGTTGATTGTTACAAAAAAAAGGCAAAAACAAAACAAAAATTTCATTTTTTTATTGGTTATATTTCTAGTCCATTTGTAAGAATACAAGACCTTTTGTTACACATCTGGTTACTATGAGAAGTATCTGATATCGCTACATAGTTCAGGTAAATTCTCACAGATTCACAGATTCTTACTTACTCATGACTTGAAACATCAAGTGTTATTAAAAATCTCTTGGTTATATCCTCAGAGATGAATAGCACTGAGATTTCAACCCTGCCTATGTTCATTCTCATTTAATTCTGTACTCCTGACACATTACTTTTACAAATTCTCTATTACCTTACTGTTGTGATTTTGCATAGTTGGTTCAAAAACTTCTCTAATTTTTCTGCTGACCATCCCTCACCTAAAATCCATGGCTTTAGTTTCTTCCCTAGTCCTGATCCCCATCAACCTGTGATTCTCATGGTTCACAATTGTGGTCAACAATTCTCTATCAGCTGCTAAATTCATCTCAGGTGGTTGTACATGCACATATTTGTGGGACCCAATCTAAACTGTGTGATCATAGATTGGGTCCAAATTCTGCAGGCTAGTGCTAGGAACCATACTAGGAATAAAATCTAAGTAAGTTGGGATAGGGTGGGAGGAGGAGCAGGCAGGATCAGGGGCCGATCATTTTTTGCATGATCTAACCTCCCCAAATGTCTGCACAGATCAGCACTTAGATCAAACTAAGTATAATGTCTGCACTTACCCTGAGGAACCAGTTCCTTCATTACTCTTTCATTACTCTTACCTGTGTCTTTTTTTCCTCCGTAAACCAAGACTTAAAATTATTTTTAGTAGGGGTGTCTGAAGCAGGCCCCGTTCAATTCAGATCCAGATTTGGCCCTAATTGGGGATAGTGATTCGAATTGTTTTGGATCACTGTCCCTGATTCAGTTTTGCCAAATATAGATCTGAAGATTCAGTGCTGATTCAGATGTAGACACAGCTTTAAAAGTGTTTTCTACATACCTTGAGGTAACAGATGTGGCTTGTGAGCACTGCAATGCTGGGGCACATGCTCAGCAGTGAACCCAGAAGTAGATTGGAAGTATGGGGGCCAGTGCATTCCCTGACAGACCCTGAAGTGGACCAGAAGTGCTTTTCGTCCACTTCTGGGTCTGCTGCTGAGCACATTGGGGAGTCCCCCATGCTCCTGTGAGACACTCCATGCACCCCAGCATCACAGCATTCACAAGCCCCTGCTACCTAGAGGCATGTCGAAAAAACATATAAAGCTGTCTCTATGTCCGTATCTCTCTGAATTGATTCAGAGGGTTCTGATTCGATTTGGAGAGATTAAAGGGTTTCCTGATTTGATTCAGATTCAGAGATTCAGCCACCAAATCAGGCCGAATCTCTGCCGAATTGAATCAGGGGCCAAAGCTTCACAGCCGTAATTTTTAGGACTTCTGATTAACATGAGATATCTAGCTAGGGTGACCATACATCCTGAGCAAACCAGGACAGTACCCGCTTCTGTAGTCCAGTCCTGGCCAATTGGTCAAAAGTCCCAGAGCAGAGTCTGGCAGGGACACAGAGTAGCATGGTGCACCAGGCAGGCAGGCAGGCAGACAGACAGAAAGGGAACACTGCTGCTGGGCAGGAGCAAGGCATATGGATTGGAGCAAGCACCACACCACTCCAGTCCACCTGCCTTGCTCTTGCCCAGCAATACCACTGTTTACCTGATCACCTGCCTGGTGTACCATGCTGCTCTGTGCCCCACCAGACTTTTGCTCCAGGACTTTTGATCAACAGGCCAGGACCAGAGTACAGAAGCTAGGAGCATCCCTGTTTGTATGGGAGGTATGGTCATCCTATATCTAGACCATTACTAGACAGTCATTTTCCATTTTTCAAGACTGGTGAGGCTAAACTACAAGAGAGGTAAGGGCATCCACAGAGATTATGAAGCTCTGCAAATTAAGGTACTGGAGGCTTAGGCTTGTGTGTAAAGATGAACCACACTTTCTTCTTCCCATGGATGCATAGGAAATCTCTTGAGCTGAAATTTGTGGGACGTATCTTTATCTGCACTGAGGAATTGCACCTCAAGGTTAACTGAACAGAGAAATACAAAACCTGAGGTAATAAAGCAGGCAACTATCCTAGGTAAAAACAAAGCAACACAAGACAAAATGTGTTATTAAATCAAATTTCATGCATTAAAAACACAGAATAAGGACCACAATAAGGACCACTGTCTACTTCACATACACCATATTTATATCCCCTGGCCTAAACACAATGAATGTTTCTACAGCCTTTGAAAAAGCCAGAATTTTCACAAGAACAACCCTTAGGTCAGCTGATAACATCAGATTTGAGCTTAACATCACTCAAATGATGATACCAAATATTTACTAAACTTCTTGGGTTTTTTTAGGTCCCTTTCTGACTTGGTTGTCTTTTACCTTCTAAATCAATCAGCAGTCAGCATCTTCAATGGAAATGGCTGGTAGATGTCTTTCAGCTGGTAGAGAGAATATTTCTTTTGATTTCTGGCTATGAAAAAAGAGAATATTTCCTTCTTCACTTTGCTTAATTTAAAACCTGAAACATAAAATAAAAAGTTCTCTTTGTCTTCCAGATTTAGTTGAAACAATATATTCTCTTTAGAACCTAAAAACAGCAATATATTATTTCAGACATTGCACTGCTTTATTTGTTTAAAAAATAATTAATTTGAAGTTTTGTTTTTCACAGCTAATAAAAAGTATTTGAATGAAAATAGCTTATTTCATGTTCATTTTTTTCACTGAAAACTATTAAGATTCTGTTAAACTGTTTGTTAAACTGTTTTTATTTCCATAAGGTGTATTGTCACCATTGTGTCTTTCTTCCATGCTTCTCTCTTTATTGTCTTACATGCAGCTCCCTAATGCTTAATATCATCCTATCATAATGCAGATACTGAATCAAGGACACTTGAAAATGTGTGGGTTGAAATCAACCCATCAAACTAGAAAAGCTCAGGCAGTAATATTACAATCACTTGTTCCTTTGCATAAGATTAGCACGTGGGAAGCCCCTGCTCTACACATCAGCAGTAACTGAGCCTCAGGTGGTAAGGTATGTGGAAGAGGAAGGGGAAAATGGTGTTCTTTATTATACAAAGAACTCTCATTGAATAGCTGACAGGAAATCCTTCTCTGACTGCATCCTGGCAAAACTCTTCTCCAGAGAGGATGAAAAGACTGGTTAATATGGACACACAGTAAGAGGCTGGAGAAAAGATAGATCATCCTCAGATACAGCCTGAGCCTGGAAAGGGATTCTTCAATGACTTAAAAGCATAGTTACTACAAGTTTAAACTGCATGCAAGAACTGGTAACAACCCCAAAGGGAAGGAGTCAGACTGATACTGGCACCGAGAGACTGAAGCTGGAGGAGCTATTGGGACTGTTTTATTACTGGTGGAGAAAGAAATCCCTTCTTAAGCATCTGGGATTTACTGCATTTTAGTCTCAGGGTATGATTGCTGTGCTTAGTTAATCACATGAATTCTTATTTCTTCCCTACTACTTCTTGTGCTATTAGATTTCTGATAAGTATGTTGGAATACATCTATGCACTATAATAATTCTTGTAAAAATTCTGGCCTTCTCAGAGGATGTAGAAAGGCTCCTTACCCTTAGGTCAGGAAGCTGTAATTTGGTATAATCAAACACATAGATATTTCCTCTCCCTTCCCCACCATATAAATTATAGGAATTGAGCCAGTGATGTAACCAACATCTGTCCTGTGGCATCATACAAACAAGCTAGAAGATTTGTGTAAGCAACTTCACATTTCACCCTTAACGCATAAGAAAGCAGAGGGGTATTCATTCTTCCTTTATGCAGTATGATTTTATTTCTCAGTCCTCCATAAGGAAGGAGAAATGGTATCTCCTTTTTGGATGAGGCCCTATGAGACAGTGCAAAAATTAATTTGCTAATGTCTACAAATTGTTTGCGAGGAATAAATTCCCATGCAGCCCATTCTGCAAATAGGTTTAAACTGTTTGCATAACAGCAAACAGAGATGACATTTTAATTTGGTTAGAAAGCCATGCATGATGTTTGCTCATTTGTGACTAATTTCTAAAAGTGGCATACTTCTGAAACACACAAGTTCAACTTTTGCAAAACCCTGACTTGGTGGGTGCATCTACACATGCACATTTACTGCACAATAACCAAAATTACTGTGCAGTATGGGTGCATTATCTACCTGTGCATGCCCATACTGCACAGTAAATATGGCAACTTACACCAACTTGAAAGTAAATTTGATACCTGCAGGTATCAAATTTATGCCCGATTAGTTAATGTGCAGTAATGCATGTGTAGATGCATTACTGCACAGTAAACCAGGGGACCTTCCTGGCTGGGTCTGCCCAGCCACAAGGGGGCCTACCTGAGCCCAGCCCCAGGGCTCCTGGCTGGCTGCCTCTCCTGGTTTCAATTTGGGACTAAAATTGGTCCCAAATGCTGGCAGCTAGCTCTGACTTCAACTTGGGACTAAAGTTAATCCCAAGGGGTGGCAGCCATGTGGCTGGAGGATGGAACTCCCCCTGGTAGCTACAAGAGCACATGACAGGCTGCTCTAACCAGGGATTACATTTAGTCTCAGATTCCTTTCATGTGTAGGTACTGGCCTACTCCCCCTTACTGCAGAGTAATTTACTGCACAGTCAATTTAAGTCAGTGTAAATGCACATGTAGACACACCCAGTGACTCTTAAAGAATTAGGTTAGAAAACATGCTTTTTCAGCTCTCATGGATTTACTGTCCTTATTGGTTCTTTACCTTGTAAATGTGTGAATACATACTTGCCAGTTGTCATTATTGGCAAGAGTTAAACATGTTTCAAGAATAAAATGGATTCTTTATTATGTGAAAGACAAAGCCACAGCTAGCTAACAAATGGATGTTTAGCAGGCTCTTGAGTTTTACTGGCATGAGAACATTCTTCATTGTTAAATTGCTTTGCTCTGTGTCCACATTACTTAAAAAAATACATTCTAAGTTCTAGTTTTTGTAGGAAGTGATTTTAAATTAATAAGTGCCACTCATCTCATTTTTGCTTGCATTGAAGCATTTATCTGTTATGCTTGTGAGGGACATATGCAGTAGTTTGGAAACAAAGTGCCTTTCAAATGTTTTACCTAAGGTAAGCCAAGCCCTCAGAGTTCATGACTCATATTGCAATTTGATGGAACATAGTAATTCTCAGTACATTCTATGGACTGTATTAAAAAGGCTATATAGTGTATTATATATGTCTTCTATAGATAATTGTTTCCCACACACACATATACACACTAGGGGTGTGCAAATCAGGCCCTATTCAATTTGGAGTCAGCCTGAATCAGGGACGTTGATTTGATATATTGATTCAGATCACTGTCTCTGATTCCGTTTGGCCAAATCTGAATCTGAGGATTTGATGCTGATTCAGAGAATCAGCAATTTGGACATAGACACAGCTTTAAATGTTTTTTCTACATACCTCAAGGTACCATCATGTCTCATGAATGCTGTGATGCTGGAGCAGATGGAGCATCCCACAGGAGCGTGAGCCCCTCCCCCCATGTGCTTTGCAGTGAACTAGGAAGTGGACTGGAAGTACTTCTGCTCCACTTCCAGGTCCACCAGACAGCATCTTCGGGGCCCCCTGTGCCCTCCTGGCTTGGTGATCAGCTGTGGGGGGCTCCCCTGTGCACTCCCCAGCAGACCTGGGAGTGGACTGGAAGTGCTTCTGGTCCACTTCCAGGTCTGCTGCTGAGCATGTTGGGGAGCCCCCTGTGTGCCTGTGGGACACTCAATGCACCCCAGCATCACAGCATTCATGAGCTGCTTGCTACCTTGAGGTATGTAGAAAACACATTAAAAGCTGTGTCTATGTCTGAAACACCAAATTTTTCTGAATCTCTCTGAATCGATTTGGAGGGTTCTGATTCAATTCGGAGAGATTAAAAGGTCTCCTGATTCAATTCAGATTTGGAGCTTCAGCCACTGAATTGGGCCAAATCTCCACTGAATCAAATCAGGGACTGAAGCTTCACACAGCCCTAATACACACACACATCTCATATATATACATATATGTAGTGTGTATATATATATTGCTGGTCCCCAGCTCCATGGGGTGGTCAATGACTACGGAGACAATGATCCAATTGCCCATGAATCCTGTTGCTCATTAGCCAGAGCAAGCAGGGACCAAACACCAGCACACATTGCTCACAACAGCTTTATTCAGAATGGAGACAGCTTCAGACTAATTCCCAAAAAAATCAGCAAACCAGGGAGCCGCCATGAACAATAGTTCTTTCCACATTAATACACTTTGGTTTATGCTTGTGAAAGAGTAAACAGCAATGTTGCAAAAAGAGCTGGAGAACACCGCTTCCAGAGCTATTACCATATTAGGATAGAGGCTCTGGGAAAAGAAAAGAAAGAGGAGAAGGGAGTCTCAGAAAGGGAGAAGAAAGAAAGAGCATCTGAAGGAGAAAGTGAGGGAGAAAGAAGATCTCCAGGAGATAAGACACTTACCTCAGGATTTTTCTCACCACTGGAGAGAGCGGAGCTCTGAGACGGGGGGGGGGATCCCCAAAGAGGCACGGGAGACATGGCTGGCAGCTGTGCTGAAAAGTAAACAAAACGAAAAAAAAAAGAGAAGACTGAATTGACTCACTCCCACAAGCTTAGTGAAAACAACTGAGTGCTGACCACAAGGACTCAAGGCTTCAGGCACGCACCAGATGAAAGGTACACACTCAGGACAGCAAACGTAAAGAGAGAGAAATACCAAGGCTTGAAGAGAAAAGCCTGCTTTAAAAAAAAAAAAAAGGAAATAAATGGACAAACCGGAGTTAAAGGGATTTTGTTTATTAACACCAAGTTCAGTCCAACCAAACTGATAAAGGTTAAATAAAAACAGTATGTAGATAGAATAACAAAGTTGATATAATTGTTAAAAAAAAGGACCACTTCTGTTTAAAGATAATGAAAATTTTTATAGTGTGATAAAGAATAAAGATAAAGACAAGTGTTAATCTGCATTTGATTGTGAATATATATATCAGCGAGTTTGTGGGAATAATCGAGTGAAGTTTTCCTCTGTAATACCGGGATTCCTAATAGAGACACCCAAAGAGCAAAATAAAGCAACAAATATATATATAACAACCCTCCTGACAAGTGACAACATAAAGCAGAACATATTATAATAACATCCAAGATGTGGCAGGCAGGAAAGTCGGGGTACTTACAGCTCTTTGGAAGATTCTAAAAGGATACAGAGAGGCAAGGTCCACCATCACAATGCTCATTACCATTTATTCCACCCTTATTCCTCCCATATTCCACCCATTTCTCCTCCTATCTCAAGCTCCACCTCTGTTTATGGTTTGTTTCATTAGCATGGAATTGCCTATGCATTTCATTCATTTACATGCCTTTTTGTTATGAGCGCATGTCCAAAGCTATGAGCCCCCTTCTTTTGGTCAATGGATGGACTTTGACCAAAACTTGGAAGCTTCTGGAGGCTTCTTTACCAATCACCTTTCACCTTTTCGCATATGTTCATCTCAGATTCTGTTACCAGTTATGTGTTGTTTTTCACATTTCAATCTGTTTTTCTGTCCCAGGTTGTACCATCTTCCACATTCTTTAGGCTTTACCTCATTCACAGTGCACAGACTCACTTCAAAGACACAGTTAAAATGGTTACTTAACATAAGCAAATGGCTGCCTTGTAGTTAGCAGCTCTCCTAGGCCACAGGTCATGCCTTTATTTAGCTGAAAATCCAGTGCTCCCCAAAATCCAAGTAGTGTTACCCTCACATATATAACTATGTATGTGTGTGTGTGTGTGTGTGTGTGTGAACAAGTATGCACACGCGTGCGTGCACACACACACACACACACACACACACACACACACGTCCTTTTCAAAACAATCCATAGAAAGACCTGATTTCTAAACTGCAACATGGGTCATGAACTCTCTCTCTCTCTATTTACTACTTATATTCTACCTACACATATCACTGAATGAATTTACTATGCTTTCAGTCAGCACATTAAACACTGAGACGTGCAACATTAAAATTAACATCACAATTAGAACAGTAGAGTAATAGGCTGAAATGATGAAACTTTCAAATTAATACAACAGGAAATCAGAACCAAAAACTAATTTTGAAATTCCTATTAAAATAAAACACTGATTTTTTGAAAGAATAGGATAGTTTTGAAAGAATTTAAAGAGAAACAAGTTTCTTTTCAATCTAAAGTCTTCCCCAAAATTCTAGGCAATGCACCTGCTAAAGAATTTATGTTTCTATAAGGTATAGGTATATTCAGGTTCTGAGAGCCTCTTTAGATATTCAGGTAAAGGCATGGTGGGCTCTGCTGCATGATCCATGCAATCATGTCACCTGCCATACCACATGTGCATGGCAGGGGGCATGTTTGTGGGACCCAGCATCAGATCCAATCATGCCTTATTGCTGGTGCAGAGGGAGCCTGAGATCATGATCTCAGGCTTCCCCTGCACTGGCTTCTGCTGCTGAGAGCCCTTCACTTTACAAGGCTCACAGCAAGGGCAACATTCCACGCACTGCTCCATTGTGAGTGTCGACAGCCAGTAGGACTCACAGTGAGTGGCACATTGCAAGCCCTGATCAGCTGATGCCCAGCCATAGTAGAGCACCTCAACACACATTCAATTAATGTTATAATAAGAAGTAGCTACAAAATTACTACGTATTTTTTGTGCCATAACTTTGTGGTTTATTCCTTGTTTTAACACACCATTAATTGATTGAATGTGTGGCTGGGTCACAATGTAAGGCATAATTAATTGGTTAATCATGCCTTAAGTGTAATGTGTAGATGAGGATTATGTATCTCTTTTTGTTTTAGGGAAAGATTCAAAGAAGGATATAGGGGCTGCCAAGTTATGTGGGGCTTCAGCAGGTGATAACTGCTCATTCAGGGGCAGATCCAGGCATCTATAGAAAGCAGAAGTATACAAAAAAGAGGTGTTAATTGAACTCAGGTGGCTGCAGAGCAGGAGGGTTTTTTTATATTATTATTTTAGACTTAGGTGCCTGAAATCTGATGTATGCCTTAGACCCTTGCCAAGAGAATTCACTCAGTGATGATGATGAAGCCTCTTTGCCTTAAGTTGCTAAATTATTTGTGTTCATGGCACTTCTGCTACACTATGATCAGTGATTATGTTTATTTCCATATCATTTTGAGTGTGGAATAGTACTGGACCAAGTATCCAGCTATATAAAAATCCCTTCCTCTCAAAGACCCCATTAATAATTTCGTATTGAAACAAGTTTTTGAGATCTGTCAGTCAGCCAATTTTTAAACCATTTCCCACAAATTGTACTATAATTGTGTTCTGCTAATATTTTAATCAACATGGTATGTGTGCTAAAAGAAATGCCTTACAAAAGTATATATATAATATTATATCCATGTAGTTACATCAACCAAACTTGTCTATGACTGATATAAATTCTTGTTGTGAGTTTATTACTAGACCATAGAGTCTGTGTTTTTCTTGTATGCTCTCCCTCTGGTCCAATGAATCATGAATTCTGTTCCTTAAAAGGAAGGAAAGTCAATCATTGGCCTAAAAGAAAGTTGCTTGTTGATCTTGAGTCTAATAGGAAAAAAGAAAAGGATCACTTAGAGAGCTCAGCTGTGTTCATAACTGAGGGTATTAATGAACTCCATGGAGTGCTAGTGATTAAGCTTAAAACTAGAATCCATCTGTCTCTTAAGGAATTACAAATGGCGCTGCCCTTCCAGACAAGAGAGGAAGATGGAGTAGTAGGACTATCTTGCAGGAAATACATATTTGTTACCTACCTGGTCCAGTTACTCTCTCCCAGATCCATCAATACCTATTTACAGAGCTATTTTTTGGTGGTCAGGATGACTAGAGTTAGTATCCAAGGCTACAAATTACAGCAGCATCCTAATTCTAACTGAAGGGGCTCTTAATTAGACAAATAACTCATCACATACACCCACAGGACTGTTTCACAGAGGTGAGTATCCATTTCAGTCTAGGATCAAGCATTTTAATGCCTTGCTGAGCAGAAGCTACATTTTCTTGTTAAATTTAATTTTTTACCTAATCTCTAATTCAATTAGTCCCTTTCTTTCCTTGCTACTTCTAATACTGTTACTTATGTTGCTTCTTCAGAGAAATGGCACCATATGTTTCCAGTCCATTAACTCCAGTCTCTATCACTTGTTCATATGCATTATGGCATATTGGCAAGTCATGTTATTTGGTCTCTTTTCATAGAGCTCAGTGATTTGGGTTGAGACTCTCTGGCTAGGTACAGACATTCAAAAAACCAAAGGCAGATCAATCTAAGTTATGCAGTTTTCTGTAAGTAGCATTATTTAGATCAGTAGCAAACAGAATACACATCCAACCTTTGATGGTAAGGGGAGGCACATCTTAAGCTGGGCTCTGTCATTTTTAAACCAGTCTATATGTGCCAAACTTCTGTTCTGTTACAGGTATAGACTGATTTTCGATTACTTATATCAGTAAAAGTGTAATGTCTGTACCTGGACTCTAGGATCATGTCTCTACAGCAACCTTACTATAGTAGGCTCTATGGTTCCAAGCCACACATGTTGGTCCATGTACACTACTTCCTGAAGTGGCGTAACGAAAGCCATAGTTCTGTATTTCCATGGGGCGGCATGTGAGGTAATTAGAACTACTGAGAGGCAGAGCCAGTTAGCCTTCCCACACCATGGCATCTGTGGTGGGCCAGTAGGGGGTGCTTCTGTGCTAAGCCACCTGCTTCACTGTGCCCAACCAAAAACCGAGCTTCTCGTGCCTCCCTTGAGGCCCCTACATCTGGCCGACCCCCTTCCTGGAGCATATCTGCAAGCCTGGGGTAACTGCTGCCACCACTTGGACACAGGTCTTTGTTAGGGCTCTGTGCCACCTGGGGTACGCAGCCCCTGTAGACCTTGAGGGTGCTTAACCCACTGTGGGATTCTGGGGTGCTTCTTTTAGTCTGAGGCATACAAAAGCTGCTTCCTGTACAGGAGGAGTGCATAAAGCCAGGCTCATCTTAGCCAGCTGAGTAAGTGATCCAAAAAGGAAGTGGAAAGAACACAAAACAGCCAAATATAGAAAGAAAACTGACTTTGAGCAAAACAGCATAGGCTTATTGCCTTCTGATGCATGCCTAAAACACTGAAATCCAAGTTCCTAGCTAGATTTCAGGTAAGTTACTCACATCAACATCCAGAGACTTTTGGAGGCCCACAGCTTGATTCAGTTACCAGAAGATGTCTCCCTCCAATAAGATAGAGAGACCCTTTAAATAACCTTTCTGACCTCATCACCTGGACCCAACTAGAAGCAGGACCATTGATTGCTGACTGATGCTTTTAAAATTCATCAGCATCATCTAGTGAAGGGACCAGGATTCCCCAGGCAGTTTGGCAGGAATTCATCACAAAGGAAGGGTGATCTCCCCCTCCCTATGTTATTTACTACTCTGTCACATAGAAGACCAGGTGAACTGACCAGGCAGAGTGAGAATCCCAGGGCTGGCCTGGTTCAGAGCAGAGGTAGGGCAGCCAAAAGGGGAATTTTTTTCACAGCACCAATGTAGCTACACTGTTTCTGGCTCAACTGGTAGCACACATAAAACAATAAAGAACATTTGAATGCTTTACAAAGTAAGTCTGTAGTGCAGACGTGGCTTAACTTAAAACCCAGGCCATTTTATGTTGGCCCAGATTTTGCTACCCTTATTTCTGTTGATTCGGACTTTATCTTGCAAATAGTCCCATTGCATTCCAAGGTTGATGGAGAAAGTTACTATTCAACATGAATCAGGTTATCAAATCTGAGTCTTCATACAGAACTATTTTGACCTAAGAAATATTGTTTCTTTCAGGACCTGTCCATGACCAGTATGTGGAAGGCTTACAGGTTATTATGGACTGTTAGTTTGCTATAAACTCCATCATTTTTTTTCTAGGACTATTCAATGCCATCTAAAATTATTAAAAATACATTTTGTACATCTTTAAAAAAATTAGACAACACATTGAAATATCCATGCATTATCCAGATTGGAGATGCTAGCCTCCAAATTAGCATCTAATTATTGAAAGAGAGTAGTTGTTTTCAGTATATAATGAGCTAAATAACAGCACAGTCTGGCTTATGTCTTCAGGTGTTATGTTAGAACCAGTCTTTTCTCAACATGTTTGTATGGATGTTTTGCATTTTGAGTGAATATTTTTCTTAACTGGAGCATTACAAAATATTCTTGTGACCTTTCAAATGTGCATTTTGCAGAATCCCTGAAGTGATGCGGCAATGGCCATTACACTGCTACAAATCTGCTTTGCATTTATAATGCTATCTGTGCACACAGTGCTTTTGAACTGCTGTCAAATTTACCTCAGTTTTCTAGAAAGCCTGCTAAAACAGAAATGTTTTGCAGTCATATAACAGCTACTTGAATGTTTTTCTTGGGTTGAGTCTTAAAACATTGACTTAGACCCTTAAGGCTGGACACTGATCTGACCCATGCTTGTTAAAAATGGAATTATAGATCAGTCTTATTTCCTTACTTGGAAAGAACAGCTTAGAGCTATGAAGAAAATTTGGTGAACATTTTCAAATCTAAAATTCTGCTTCTTGGCTTTGTTATGAACATATGGCTTTATATGTTATTTACTGGGCACATCTACATTAGAAGTTATGTCACTGTAGTGATGAGCTACAGTGATGTACCATCAGCGAGCACTAACCATGATGCCAATGCTCATTGCTACTGTAAAGTAGGGTCAGAAAAGACTCATGTGCTGCCAGGACTGCACAGTAATGGTGGTTACTGCACAGTTATTTAGTACTTGCTAAAGCTAAAGCAAGTACTAAATGTCTGCACAGTAACAACTGCATAGTTGGGAGCATGTGTGGGCATGTGCCCACTGTGCCTTAAAAGATATTGGTTTGGTAGCAACAAAAGAATGCAAGGGCACTACCTGGGTAAATACATTTTATTTTTCCACTATGGATTGTTAATTTTTTACATATTCCTGATCATTATTAGTACATACAATTCCTCTTTCCAACCAACTTGAGGCCTGCTGGGTAAACCTCCAGAGTGAAGGTTTCTTTGTCTGCTGAATTTTGAATTATTCTAGAAAGCTCTTTAGAGGAAAAAGTGGAAAGATGTCAGCAAATTCTGAAAAATCACATTCCTAACATTGTTGTAAGAGCACAGATCTAAATTTAGTTGTTAGGAACAGGCTTAAAATGATTAATAAAGTTTTATAAACAGTACACACATTAACATATAATACATTTGATGTAAAGTAAGATTAAACTAGATGGGAGTATCACTTCCAATGTACAATCATTATGTAGGTATGAATAAAATACACTTTGTAAATAGTTTATAGGGATAATGAAAGACATCCATCTCATATAGGTTTACATTTCATTGCAAAATAAAAGTAAGTACAATATGAAATAGAAATGTTTAAAAGGGGGAAGGGGAGACCAGGAAAAGTTTGTATAAGGGCAAAGGCAAGCCAGACAACAAAATATAAAAGAACCAGTCTTACATGAAACTCAGTTAAGAAGCCTGGTTTGAATGGTACCTACTGGTTTTTCTTTGTGGGAGAAGGTAGTTGCATGTTTCTTTGTGACACGATTTCTCCAATTTATATTATATCTAGAACATGGAACGGAGAATTCTATTTAGTACTGATACACCAGTTTCAAGTACAAGAAATACATGTAGGCAAAGCCAGATGGAGGGATATTATTATTTCCAGAAAATCTTGTGACACATCCTGAGAAAGTCATGACTAATGTCTAAGATGAGCTATGGTGAATTTTGGAACAAGCATTTGATTTACAGATTAGACAAGCCCAAGTCTGAAAATCTGAAACTGTACAAAGTGGAAGAATGTTTCAGTTCAGGATTCTAGCTTGACTCAGATCAAATAAAATTGTAAAGCAAATCCTCAGTTGCCATAAATGAAGTATATACATGTAATTAGAACATTCCCCTTCAACATCTCATTTTGAGATCTATAGCAGTCATTTTTGTATATATAACCACTGCTGCAATTCCTCAAAGAGCTTAGAGTCTAAGCAATGTAGACCCAGATGGTGGAAATCTATTTCTCCTTGTGCATGTAAATGGTAACTTTCTAGCTGCTTGGGTGGTGTTTTTTGCTTTTACACACAGGTAACACTACTGCTTCCTCTGAAGTGTAGATATATAAGCATGTATATACATATGTTAAGCATGCACAGTAGGCTATTCACTGGCCTGGCAGCTATGTCATTACAGAAGCGTGCCCATTCTAGATGTACACCTGTGGCTAAGTCCTGAAAATGTAGCTGACCAGAAAACCATGGCTGCAGGTGTTGGGCAGAGGTGGAGGGCCCTCCTATATTTTAGTCCCAATAGCTGAGTGGTTCGAATCATTACCCAGGAAATAGGAGACCCAAGTTCTAGCCTCCCCTTAACAAGAGAGCATGTGATCCAACATCTCCCTGATTTCCTATTATGCTACTCTAGCCACCATGCCACAGATTAAACATTCTCCAAAAGCCCCTCCAGTGCTCCTTTTGAAACTGGCACCCTGGCAACTTGGGAAATGCGTAGAGACAGTATGGCTGAAACAAGCTAGAAGGGATGTAACTCAGTGAACTGGTTGCTGCCCAGGAGGAAACAGGCCCTGGATTTTAGTTTGAGGTTTTGCAGTCAGTAGGATAGAAACTTCCTCACAGCTCTCCAGTCGTTTTATCCATTGCCGATTAAATGCAAAGGGAAGTGGCTCATCTTAAATAGGAGAACTGGAGAGGGTTATGGATAATGTCTAACCTGTGGCATGGTCATGAGAGCTGGGTAGTAAAAAAAAATGCTGCTCTGGCTGAGGGAGACCTAGAACCTGGATATCTGGCTTCCTGGGAAAATATTCTAGCCACTCAGCTTTTGAGACTAAAACATGATGGTAGTGGGAGAAGAGGCCATGGGCTAAGCAGTGTTGGCACTGGATTTGGACCCAGCCCCTATACCTTTGTTCCAGGTGAGCATAACTCTCAAACTGATCACAACAACTTCCAGTTGATAATAGCTGAGTTTATTGATATACAGTGATGGAAAAAAGCAATAATACAAACAATCAAGCAATTCTATATCTACTAATCTTAGGGCTATCATCAGAGTCAAAGTGCATCCAGTCAGGATGCAGGTTCCACTCTGAGGCTTTCTCTCTTAGGTGTCAGCAGTCTGGAGGTGGGATACGAAGGCCCACAGCCCCCCTCCAGTGGGGTGCATTAGATGGGCTGCTGGTATGCCCTCTGCCCATGGTGGCCTTAGGATCCCTTCCTGGGGGATAGGGATGGGGAACCCTCTCAGGGAGCAAAACAGGGAGGGACCTTTTGTTAATCTCAAATCTCAGCTTTTGTATTCTCCTTCCCCTTTGGTGACTCCTGATGACTCGTCCTCCGTGGCTATCTCTGGTTGGCTATCTCTCTGTGGTCACACATCCACATAGCTTTTTGGGCCTTCTCCTAATTTGGTCTTTTACCCCAAGACAGGGACATAGGCCGCCTGCTGTCTGAGGCCTTGTTGTTGGTGTCACTTATCTTGTGTATGGGAAAATATGGTACATACGTCTTTGTTTCCCAGGCTGTGTGTCCTTGTTGTGTTAGACAACCTGTCTGCCTTGAAGGCTGTGATCTCATGGTATGGCATGCCCCCTTAATTCTCAGGCTGTGTCCATCTATTGGCTTTGTTGTGCTAGAAAGCCCATCTGCTTTCAGGGCCATGAGAAACTGTGTGCATTTCCCAAGCTTTTCAGAAATCCGTTACCCCTGCTGCCCATCTTGACCACTTATAATGCATATATCTATACCTATAAGCCAATTCCCCCAAAACAGGCCTTTAAATACTGTTTCTAAGCCAAGAAGCAGGTGCTTGCCATGGCAGAGGTGGGCAAGTGGTGGTGGGTTAGGTGGGTGCAGAGCAACTGAAGGCTATATTGTAAAGCCTTCACACCCCGCCCTGGGCTCAGGATTTTGTATTCATTACTAGCCATTCCTGCCAAATTCCCAAGTCCACTGGTAGTTCTGTGAACGAGATGGAGCAGCTCCATGGGACAAATCTGGCTTGTGGGGCGTGTTTGACAGCTTTGGTATACATGTAATGCTTTACTGTGTGTGTCCGTCTGGCCTTGAACATCTGGTCACACACGGCTCTGGATGGGATGGCTGGTGGTATTCACCCTACCATTTCCTGTGGGCCATTGAGAAGATGCGGTGCGGTCTCCATCAATCTCACCTGCCATGACTTTGAATACGGTGGAATCGCATCTTACATGGAGGTTGGGTTCTAAAGTCAGCAGGTAAGGCGAAAATCGTATATAGTCAAAATTACCCTTAAATCGCCCTTCCTGCTGGGCTTCGGTGCCAAGCAGCCTCCACCGCCACAGGGCCCGGACAAAGCATGAAGTGCAACAGCTGCACCTACTATGGGGCGGTGGCAGTGGCAGGGGACAACCTGCTGCAGCTGCTCCGCACGTTCTCACCACTGTCAGGCACCTTCCACATGCACTCCTCACCCCTCTCATCCTCCACTGCCTCGTCCTGCCAGGGCAGCCAGCTGAGCGTGAGTGAGCTGCCACCCCCCAGCCATGCTGGCACATGCAGGCGGTACCACACAGCGCTGCACTATGTGCCATGCCCTGGCCAGCACCCGGCAGCCTCCCCCAGCAGCCAAGCGTGTGTAGCTGAATTTGCATAGGTTAAATGAGCTCCATCTATCTATTCTATCAGTGGGGGGGGCTGACCAGTTGGGGTCTCTCAGCGGCGGAGCATTTGTTCAGTGGTCTTCTGGGGGCTCCACCTCCCCTACACCCCGACCTCACACCAAGCCTCAGCGGATCACTGTAGTTTTCCTGGCCGTGCTCCCAACACCACTGTGTCCCTGGCTATGGCTTCCTGTGTGGACCTCTCCCATCTAATGTACAAGCTCCCAGAGGTTGATTCACTTAGATGGTGCCACGTTTCCTGAGATGTTTCCCTTGGGTCATGAAGCTGGCTTCCCTTCCCCAGGACTAGAAGCCTGACCCAGGCCTCAAGCAACGATAGAGCTCAAAGAAGCTCTGCCTCCATCATCCTGCCTGCACCCCCTGGACCTGCCCCTCAACCTCTCCAGAAGGGTGAAACACAAAGAACATATAAAACCCCCCCACTACCATGTTACGAGGGACCTGTGCAGTCCCTTCCCAGGTCCTTACGCCCGGATACTGGTTGCCCACCTCTCTATGAATTTTGTCATGGCTTATACCCTATGCAGGTGTGGGGTAGCCTGTGGTCCCTGCAATGGCTCATCTCCCCCGTCACCCAGCCTCCCGTTTCTCCGGGTGCCTTGCAGCCCTTCTTTGGCTGCCTGACCACTCTTCACATGCAGCATTGGCACCCCGCTTCTTGTGGCCTCACTTCACAGCCCCTCGCACTGGCTTCATCTGACGCCTCCCGAAGGGCACATCTCTTTTGCCTCTCTGGTACTCTCAATGGTCCCACCTGCTATGGCGTGGAGAGTTGTGTCTGTCTCTCTAGCCCCTCCATCAGTGCTGCTGGCATCAGGATCCCCTTCCATTTCCTGGCTCCTTTTGACTCCTTCCCTGTCATTAGGAGCAGCTTCTGGCTCCTGGCTCCTTTTGCTGCCGCCGACACCATCAGGAGCAGCTACTGGCTTCCATCTCCTTTCGCTGCTGCCGACACTGTCAGGAGCAGTTTCTGGCTCCTGGCTCCCCCTGAAGGGTCTACCTTCATTGGGGCAGGGAGCCTTTGCAAACTCTCTCACCCAGAGGGGCTTCCAGGGGGCACCCAGTGTTGGTTCCTTCACCAGCCCCGGTATCTCCTCTTCTCCACCTTTGCCAGTAGTCTGTTTTATTCTCGCTGGCCAGTGATTGCCAATGGTGTCACCAGCCAGCTGCAGTTGTATAAAGGCACAGCTTATGATCCACGCTGGTCTTTCCCCTGGTTCTGGCTGTGCTGTGGATCCTGCTGCAGGTAAGTGTTTGCTCTTTATTCTTTTTTGCTTTGTTTTTCCTGGGGGTCCCCATTTGTACTTTGGGGCCCTCTCTCCCATTCTTCCCTGTGACACTGTGCATTGGACTAATCTAATGCACAGTAAAGAATTAGCGGCTACACGTGTATGGGACTTACTGGGCACCTTTACATGAGACGTCACATCACTGTAGCTTGTTGCTATAGTGGGCATGAACCATGATGCCGATGCTACATCTCAATAGCATCCAAAATGATGCGTGCAGCATTAGGACTGCACAGTAACATTACTTAAGCATGTACTAAATGACTGTGCAGTAACAACCACACAGTCTGGTGCACTTGTAGATGCAGCCACCGTGTAGTAAATTAAGCTAATGTGTACCAACAAATACAGGTACTAGATTAACAAAACATTAGGTACTGCACAATAGCACACATCCAGAAACTGACCAGGAGAAATTTGTTCCCTCTCAGCCTAGGCAGCAGAAGGTCAAAAGGGGCAGCAGTGGAACTGTCAATGGCTTTGACACTGCTCAGCTTCTAGCTCCCCACAGGCATGGGAGCGCTTCCCCCATGGTGAGACATGGTGGGAAGCAACACCAGGACTAGGAGGGAGACATGGTGGGAAGCAGCACAAGGACTGGGGGTGGGGGGGAGGGAGATGTTGGGGAGAAGCATCTCTGGGACCAGGGGGCAAGATGCAGTGGGGAAGCTGTGCTGGGAGTGGGGAGTAGTGAGGGGAGAAGCACTGGTGGGACTGGGAGGAGACACAGGAGTGGGGTAAGCAATACCAGGGACCTGGAGGGAGATGTGAAGGGGAAACAGCACTGGTCTACAATATTGGTGGGTGGGAAAAGGAAGATACAGCCTTGTTTTTGCCTTTTCTTCTATTTTCTGTTACTAGTTATATACCTGCAAAGGCTTTCTGGCAGATAGGTAAACTTGTCCCATTTTGGAATAGTTATGAGTCCAAAAAGTAGTTGTTGCAGTCCCACTGAATTGGACTAAACAGTTATATCCCAGCCTAGCCCATATCAAATTTGTTGACTCACTTTCTTTGACAATTTAAAAGGGTTTTGAATAGAAAAAGAATTATGCTTACCTGAGGTTCCATGGAATTAAGTAACATAAAAAAAAAGATGCATTTGTTATTGGAAGGTGATGAATACTGAATTGAAGCTATAGAAGAGTGGTTTTTAACTTTTTCTCATTTGCAGACCTCTAAAAAGGTTGAATGGAGCTGTGGACCCTTTTGGAAATTTGAAATGGAGGTGTAGACTAGGCCTGTGCAAAGAGGCAAGTATTTGATTTGGATTTAGATTTGGCCAATTCAGAGGGACAGTGATTCAAGTCATTGTCCTGATTTGATTTGGCTGACTTGGGTTTAAAGATTTGACCCTGATTTGGTGATTTGGCCATACACTATAATGGGGAATCACTAAAATACCTATAACTTGTTATTTTTTTTCCAGATTTGGATGAAAACATTAGAGATGGTAGCCACTTTTGAGGTCATGAAGCCTAACAAGTTTCAAGGAGATAGGTGCAGTGGTTTCTGTGAAAGTACTCCTTAAACTATTGAAAGCAAAATTCGTATTACTTGTGTGTGTTAAGGCAGAGAAGAATAAAAACAGAAGGTATGATATCCTCTTCTGAGGGCATGAAACCTGCCATATTTCAAGGAGATAGGTGCAGTGGTTTCTGTGAAAATGCACCTCAAACTGTTGAAAGCAAAACTCATATCACTTGTGTGTGTTAAGGGGTATAGGTTGTAGCCGTGTTGGTCTAAGGACATAGGCAGACAAGGTTCTTTGGGTCAATCTGATATCTTTTATTAGACAAACTGAATAGTTGGAGAAATATATCTTAGCAAGCTTTTTTAAAAACCCTTCATCAGGCTGAGGAAGCATCTGCAGTTGGTGTGTGCTCTTCCTGGATGGAATGAATGGTAAAGAAGCCAGGTTCAACTTCAGGAACAGCAGTTGCTCCACCAAACCAGGATCCAAGGAGGTACAGTGGGGTGTCACTATATCACCACCAATGCTGAACACCCTCTCACTTGGAACACTGGTGGACAGGACAGGTATTCCTGGGCAACCATAGCCAGATCCTGCAACACCTGGCTGAGGGTTGCCCAATAGGCCAAGGGTCACAGTGCAGCAGCTCCCCATCCTTGGTGAGATAGATAGCCACTGAGGCCTCTGTGCTACCTGTCTGATGGTGAGGTCTGGTGCCTCTGGACCCCAACATTGAAGCCATGCCCTTCACTCATATTGGCAGCAGCTGTGGGGGAGGAGATTGGCTGGCGGTTGGAGGACTGGCATGGGAAAGTGGATTCCCCTCTTCCACGTGCCCCTGCCTCTGCCCTTTTGCCTCCATGACTTTTTACCAGCACCTTCGTCCAGTGACTGAGGGCTTTGCTGCTGCAGATGTTCCCTTCCATGCTTGGGTTGCACATGCCTGCCAGCATGTGGACCATATTGGACCACAATGGATCCAGCCATTTTTTGATGCCCTCCTTCAGCCTCTTCATCAGTACCTGCACCTCTGGTGAAAGCAGCTTTCCCCAGTCAGGAACATTAATCCCCTGGAACTTCTTCAGTTTATTCTCAAGCTCCTTCACTATGGGGATCACCTGGCTAAGGAGGTCATCACCAGTGCAGAGGCTCTCAGTGGCCCCAAGGAATGGCTTGAGGACCACCAAGATCTGGGAAATGATATCTCACTCAGTTTTGTTAAGGGGGCCACTAATTCCAATCTCCCTGAGCAAGGCCATCTCATGGATGGCCTACTGTTGCTCCATCAGCCTCTTCAGCATCAGGTATGTGGAGTTTCACTGAGTTTCTACATTCTGAATAATTTTGTGCTGCAGGATGTTCAGCTCTGCCTGTTTGTCCCACAGCATCTTGCCCCCTTTGGTGCTCTGGTAGATGTAGCCTGCCACCTTCCTGTATTTTGAAATGATATGGCTGGTAGTGGTAGTGACGGTGCTGTCACCAGGAGTCCTGTCCCTCTCCAAGGCATCCCTGACTATGAGGTGGAACTTGTGTGCTACACAGTGGATGCCAAGAAAGTTGGCATCACGCACCACCTTGAGCACATTGGCTGCTTTGTTGGTGACCGTGAAACTCACCCTGCCCAAAGAGCCACCTCTGCACCATGTGGTTCATGGCTACCATGATTTCTCTTGCTGTGTGAGAGTCATCCATCACCTCTGCTTGAAGGAGAGCCCACCAATACCCTGAATGATAGCACCAGTGCCCTGTGAGGGAAAGATATGCATGATCTCCACCCCAGATGCTCCAGATGTCCAAGGTGAAGTGCAAAGCTACCTGGCAGCCCTGCCTTTTGCAGCTCTTCCCTCAAGTATTCCTTGCATGCCTAATACAGGGAGGGCACCACTGTCCCACTAAAGGTGGTGCATGCAGGCACTTGGTAGAATGCGGCCACAAGTGCTATGAGCCACCTGAATCCTGGATGCTCAACAAAGGAGAAAGGCTGGCCATCCAGAGCAAGCATCTTCCCAGTGCTCTGGGTGACCTCACTCGCCTTGGGAACATGCCTTGCTTTGTCTTCACCTTTCTGCCACTGGTCCAGGGTGGCCTGCCTCTGCTTCTTGGGGATGGGGGCTTTGGAGTGAGAGAGAGACTTATTTTTGGGCATGCTTTCACTGGTGCCAGGCTGAGGAGGAACAAGGGCAAGGGGGTGCTGCCTCCTGAGATGCAGCAGCATTGCTGTGGTGGTGAAGACTTTCACCTTCTTGCCCCAGCTGATCTGCTTTCAGCAGTGCTGGCAGATAGCAAACCTGGGATCACCTGCCACCTCAAAATGATCCCCCACTTCACTACCCACCTGCTTCTGGGTTGAGGGTGGGGATCTTGCCTTATCTTGATCCTCACCAGGTAGAGACACAACAGGAGGAGCTGAGCTATCTGCCCCCACAACTTCCTCTGAAGTGCCTGCCAAAAGAGACCTGCCTCTAGGGGAACACTGAGGGGTGTGGAGCACAAACTCAGATTCTCCCTCCTGCCCCAGAATTTCCTTAGCTATGGCACTTAGCTTTGCTGCTTCCAATTCCAGCTCCTCCTCTGGCACTAGAAGGCTCATGCTGGGAACGGAAATTGGGGTGGAAACTGTCATGCTAGTGTTGGTGGTTATTACTGGTGTTAGTGGAGGAGGTAGTGCAGGTGCAGACACTGCTCCCACCTTCTTGCTCCCAACATCAGCAGAAAACTCGTTGCTGCTAGGCAGAGGGTGCACCTATGTTTTGGGGGAACTTGCAGCTCTCCCTCTGGCCCTTCTCCTTTCCAAATCTTTTCTGAATTGATTTGGATGCTTCTATTTTGACCTTTTAATGGGTCTCCCGATTCAATTCGGATTTGGAGATTCGGCCACCAAATTGGGCTGAATCTCCTCCAAATCGAACCAGCTACCAAAGGTTCACCTAGCCCTAGACCCCTTTGAATTGTAAGCGTGGGAATTCACATACTTTTGACTGATCATAGTCATCTTTTCCAGATCCCTTAGACATAGTCTGTGGATCTCCAAGGGTCTGCAGACCACAGGTTGAAAAACAGTGCTATAGAAGAAATGGGATGACACATAAAGAGATTATTTTGCATTAGAGCCATTGCATTAGTGACAACCAGAAACAATGGTCTAGTACTTAGTGGCATTTTGACACAAAGTACATGGCACTAGGGAATCAAGCCAAAACAACCAAGCTGTGAAATGTTACAATACAGTCAATAGCACCTGGAAAATTAGGATTTAGTTCAGAGGACATTAGGAGAATATTAAATGTGTCATTTGGCACCCAGGTTACACATGGCATAATAAGTTGTATACTTTGTGCCTCCTTTGAGATAACAGATGGATAAAAGGAGGCACAGAAAGGTAATTTGGCTGGTGCCCAACAGGTAGAGGCAAGATTAGAACTCAGGACTTCTGCATTCTAATTTTGATCTCTGATCACAGAATCATACTTCTCTTATTTGTGGATTTGGCAAAGTCAAAAATATTGTTTAACTAAATTACTATTTTATGTTATTAGACTTCCAGACTAGAAATTAATAAGTATGACTAAAAAGTGATATATGCAGGGAAAAAATAGTGAAGGAGTTTCTTTTGTAACCATCTTAATAAATCAAAAAAGATCCAGGGGTTGTATATGTTTAGTTCATACAAAAAAAGCCCATAAACTTTTCCCATATATACTGGATTTATTATATTTCTCTAAAGCAATCTGAAGGGCACTGAATTATGCTCCCTTTCAGCTTCTAAAAGAACTTTAGTAATAAAAGCAGAAAAGTTGCCTCTGAAATTCATTTTCATATAGATTTATAGGAAAACTGCTTTGATGTCATTTGCATTCCCTTGCCAGTAAAAAAAGGAACTTCTATTAAATTTAACAACACCCGCCTCCTTCCCTCCCCCTCCCCCCAACCTCATTTATCTTTTATGAATCCTGGGCATCGTGCCATAATAATACTGTGCATAATAGTAGAATTCTATGATCATTTAGTTTCTTCTTTTTTTACCCCAATCAACACAATATCTTATTGACTCTTTCATTTAAAACGTTAGTGTGAACAGTCTAACACTTTTAAGCACTGAGGGACGCTGTCCAAGATGGAAGAGACTTTTGTTTGGAAAGGGGATATTGTAAGGATAGCAAAATTTTGTGGCCTAATTGAACATGACTAGTGTACAATACACTTAATATTACTAAGTTATATATTTCAGAGGCACTAGACAACTCTCAGTGCAATGGGCATTCAGGTTTTTAAAAATATGGCTTTGCTGAACTTAAATCTTATTTTTCTTTTAGAAAATGCATTAGAGAATGAAAACCTTCCTTTTCTTAACCTGTCCATAGTACAATGGAAGTATCTAGAGTACAACATCTAGTTTATTCTTGCTAGCTACTTTTATAGAATGGTTAAAAAAATTAATCTCTAGTAAATTACATATGTTTTGTATAGCTATTAAAATTCTGTGCAACACAGTTTTTTTCTCTAATATTCTTTCAGAATTACCCACAAAAGTGTATTATATTGTTTGTGGGGTTTATATCTCCTTCGGATTTTGAAGTAGATAGAGCCTATTTTTTTAAAGTTCTAGTTCAACTCTTTTATTGCTTTGAAAATTTTCTGTTGACTTCCAATGAAGTCAATGCCAAATTTGAATTGACTTCAGTTTCAGATGGGTTGGACTATTTTTACCTTCCTTTCCAACCAATAAGATTTTTTCCACCCAATAAGATTTTTTTGACATCAATGGAAATAGAATGGGACCCAGTACTGAGACTGTAATGTAATAATGTTAGTTCTGTATTCAAGATTAAAGCATGAGTGCTGATGCTTGAATACTATTTTTCATATTATAGGAAAATGTAAAGAAGAAGGAGTTATACATGAAGAAAATGCTGGCTGATGCTTTTTGGAGGGGAGGAAGGGAAACAGCTATAAATGTCACTAGTAACACAGTACAGAAGGCCTGTATTTACTGTGTATAAGACAAATGAAAATATAGAAAAGAAAAAAATGACTACTTTTGAAAATGCCCTTGTATTGATAAAGCTCAGATGGGAAGGGATACAGTATTATTGGAAAGGCGTGACACGACTTTGGAGACCCTAACTGGTCAGTAGCGAACAAAGCATTGGCTGTTTAATTCGTGTCTTCTCTTGAACAGGTGTGTAGAGGAAGGGCTATAAATTGGAGTTTGCATTGAATATCACACGGAAAGGCTTTATGCTCAGGATTATGGAGCTGGGTTTAATCTGGGGAAAAGGGGTAGGACCTTTTTAGATTTTTATGTTGATTTCTGACTACAAACTCAATCCTCTGAAGAAAATGGTTAAATGGTTTTCTCTGGGCTTTGTTTTTATTGAATCTTCCCACCAGCATGGGTTATCTTATGATCATGTCAACAGGTGTTATTTGACTTAAAACCTAATGCCTTCAGATAATGTACATAGATATTTTTTAAAATATTATCTTTGGGAGTTTATATTATAGGTTCAGGGATTTTTACTATTACTATTTAAGATTTTTATTGTATATTTTTTCTAAAACTCTTAACAGTCCTGTTTTAAAATGGTAACTGCCAATGAAAATGAATCTAATCAATACCAGGCTTCAGTACTCATACTATAGCACAACAGAATTTAAACTTCCTATGTATTGATTTCCCCCCAGTAAGACTCAGGCATTAGGACTACATCTTCTATCACACCAGTATAAATTAGGAGTTTATAAAGAAAGGCTGTTGAAGTAGTTGAAAATAGCAGCTTTCAGATGAGTGCCTTAAGTCCAATTCCTTTTTGTCCTATAGATGACCTTGGATATAACACTTTTCTTAGATGACCTTGGATATAACACTTAATCTTTCTGGTTACCTGTCTGTAAAATGAGGATAATCATACTTCTTTACCTCACAAGTATATTGTGAGGTAAATATATTTAGAATGTGAGGTGCTTAGATATTATGAAGATAGACACCATATATGTGTCACAGATAAATCTAAAACAGATGTATGAGGGAAGAATGTCTTTCTGAGAGGCTGTGATACTAGTTCTGATGCTGAATTCCTATGATGGGTCAGGGGTGTAGGTTGTAGCTGTGTTGGTCTAAGGACATAGGCAGAAAAAATCATGGACTAAATATAGACATTGGATTTATGACACATTATAACCTGCCTGACATCTGACTCCCTAGGTATCTCTCCGGTATTCATCCCTCTTCTCTCTCTTCCCCCCTCCACCCACCTGCCTCTCATCCATTGACTCCTCAATCTACATTTTCACTGACTGCCTGTCTTGCATGCAGACCAGCCCAGCCTCTGGCTGCTTTACTTTTCATTCCATCCAGGAAGAGCACACACCGACTGCTGAAACTTCCTTAGCCTGACGAAGGGTTTTTGAACCTGAAAGCTTGCTTAATAATTGTTTTCCAACTATTTAAGTTGGTCTAATAAAAGTTATCAGATTCATGCAAAGAACCTTGTCTGCCTGTGATGGGTCAAACATATGTAGCCAGATTATTGAGCCAATACTACCTCCTTGAGGAATATTCCTTTTCCCTTATTGATGGAACACCTCTTTCTGGTAGGGGCCTACATTTAAGTCTTTTATCTCTTTCTCATATATAGTTGATAAACTGCTTTAGGAGAAAGGGTGTCTCAGTACCCCAGGTAATTAGTCAAAACCCAGCCATCCTGTAAGAGCCTCAAATCTAGTGTAGAGACACAGGGAATCCTGCCACCTACCTTTTGGTAGAGATAATGTTAGTTAATAACCTACACCGTTTGAAGAAGGTATAATTCAGGAAAAACTGTCTGATGATCCCTGCAAGGTATTCTACCCCAAGTTTTTCCATCTTGTGGAAGCACATAATTCAAGTCTTGATCCTGATGTAATTTTATTAACCTTAAAGGACTTGCATCAGAGGTGAGCACTGACCATGGTTACTGTTAGAGCAAAATGAGGAATGTCTCATCGGGCGTGCTTACATGAGATGCGTTAATGTGCAATAGCCTAGTTAATGCACATTAAGGGCATACATCTACACAAACAAGCCCTTAATACACATTAATTTAGGTTAATCATACCTGAATTTGAAACCTGCAAGTGCAGGTACCGTATTTAGTTGTGATTAGTTAATGTGCATTAACGCAGGTGTAGATGAGATCTGGCACTAACTTTAGTACTCCCCTCCAGTGGCCACAGGGGCATATGGCTAGGCTGGAGTGACTTAGGACTAACTTTAGTGTCAAGTCTCTACTTGTGTAGACACCTGCCAAAAATCACTTTATGTCCATTAAATTTAGTCCTGCTTAAATGCATGTGTAGACCTGTCTATTTATAACATATTTTGAAATTAGCAGAACTGTTTTATTTTAAAGATTTCTTATGAACTTTGGGCAGACAAAAGTTTCCCTGTGACCTAATCTGTTTTTACTGATAGAAAAGGTATGTTTTTTCTATATAGAATCCTATGATCCCAACTCCATGAAGGTTCCTTCACCTCTTCGTGGCCAGGAATTTGATTTCTAAGAGCCAGGCAGAACACAAATAACTTTAGCCCCTTTTCTGTCTGTGTTTGGAGTTGCATTTCAGTTTACAAGAAGAGGCAATGCTGCTTTAGAAAAATAGAGTTGTGTTCAGAGATGATATATGTGCATCAAAATGAGTCATGCCAATATTAATATAAACCAAACCTTCTGAGCAGTGTTAGCTGCTTAGATCTATCTTTAAAGTTAAAACAAAAACAGGTTGTATAGCTACAAAAATAAGGGGGATAGAAGGTATATAAGTTACCTGTAGTAGAAACTGATATTTCCATATATGTATATTTCCTAGTAATAGCTTTCTGTTTTGTATTAACCCAGCAGCTGGGATGGAACTTATTAGAACAAACTGCTGTCCCCCAGGGGCCTTCAGTTTTTGAAGTCCTTGGATTAATGCTATATAAATAAGTGGATATTTTTATTTAGTCATGGTGTCCATATCAGCTTCTGTATGTAGCATCACCTCTGGTATAATCTCCCTGAGGGCTAGGAACATAAATATATTCTGCATTTAGTTCTGGCTTCGATTCATTTCTATGCTTTGTATCTGTGTGCCATATCAATGCAAAACAAATCAGGAGAGATACAGCATACACACTCCCAAAAGGAATACAAGCAAAATGAACAAACATAAGTTCCCAGTCTCATTGCAACACTGCCAGCATCAGCCATTCTGCTGTAAAAAGAATTTTGTGGTATATTAAGGTAATGTCAACCTGATGAATATGTTTGTACAATAATCTTCCTTTTTTATCTCTTTTCTTTCAATGTTGTAAATATGTTTTGTAGGCAATATGCTTTTCTATGAAAAAAAGAAGCACTTCTCAGTTCCTTTTTCCATTGCTAATCCTATTTGTCCTAACTTTTCTAAATTTATATTGGTTTTTAAAATGCCTTTAGTCAACTTAGTATCGATTGCATTTGCTGCTTATGAAGGAGGTGAGTGAGAATTTGCACTAAGAAACACATCTTGACCCTGTGCTTCCAATCTGTAAGTTTAGCTAGCAATGTATAATGACATCCATCAAGACCTGGTTCTGGCTTTGTGACCCTTGATTATTTGGATCTAGCATATGTTACAACAGCAATGGAAAAGCTCTAACTTTTCCTTATGTCAGCAAAATATCAGGGATCAGTTGGCTCTGGCATGCCTCCAGCTAATGCTACCTCATCTTTGACACATGCTTTCCTGCTGCATAATGTGGTATTAAAGTCAACTTGACAAGACTGAAAAATCTATCCTTTTGTGAGGAGCCTCAAAATTTTCCATATTGCTTTGTGCAACTTTATTTTTTTCTTAGGACATTTGAGAGAGATTTGTAGCAGCTTGCCAAGTAGACCAGTTCATATTAGCCATAGACGATGTGTAGGGGGGGCATAGGAGGAGCACATGCCCCCCCTGAGATTGGCAGCAATGGGGGCAGCAACTACCCACAGAAGCTGGCAGCAGCTTCAGCAGCAGCCCATGTGGCTGTTGGTGACTGTGGGCGGTCACTGCTCACCACCACTGACAGTGTGGATGGCAGCTGTGGGTTGTCCTCGCTTGCCGCTCACCCTCCCCCCCACTGGCAACACTGCCAGTGACAGCAGTGGGCAGTCCTCACTTGCTTCTGGCTGCCATGCTGCCCTGCCCCAGTTGTGGGAGACACCAGTCATTCAAAGTCCATATTAGTGGATATAGGGTCTCAAGGAGACCTCATTTCCCACTTACAAATGCAAGGACAGTTCTCCTTCCAGCCATCCTAGTATAGTCTAGCCATTCACAAGCTTGAGCAGAGTGTCTTTGCTAAATAACATTTTCAAGGAAAGTATTATTAGAAAACTATTAATATATTTATCTGCATTTAGTTGATTTAAAAAAAATGATCACTTAGGCAAAAATGAGGAAGAAAATTGTTCTTCATGAGCCACCAGAGGTCCATGTTTCACAAAAGGAGAATAGGTTCTTTGGGTAAATGTGGTACAAACACCCTTCTTCATAATTGTCATAGATTTCATAGCCATTAGGGCTGTAAGTGACCTCATAAGATCATTGTGTCCAGCCATATTATTGGTTCTGTGTAGATATGTATGTTGGTCCATGGGTTTCTTGCTTATGGTAGTCTGTATTTTACTATTCTGGATATTGATCATTATGTCTAAAAAGGAAATGCTTGTGCTGGAGTGTGCAAAAGATGGTCTGATGGATTCATAGATTCGTAGAAGTAGGGTTGGAAGGGACCTTGTAGATCTTCTAGTCCGACCCCCTGCCCTGGACAGGAGAGAAAACCAGGCTCAAATGACCCCAGCCAGGTAGACATCAAGCCTCCTTTAAAAGACCCCCAGGGTAGGAACCATCACCACTTTCCTTGGAAGTTGGTTCCAGATCCTAGCCGCCCTGACTGTGAAGTAGTGCATCCTGATGTCTAATCTAAACCTACTCTCTAACAACTTGTGGCCATTATTCCTTGTTATCCCGGGGGTGCATGGGGGCAAAAGGTCTCTCCCAAACCCTGCTGGTGCCCCCTAGTGAGTTTATAGATGGCCACCAGGTCTCCCCTCAGCCTTCTCTTGCAAAGGTTGAATAGGTTTAGGTTCCATAGCCTCTCTTTGTAGGGTCTGCCCTGCTGTCCTCGGATCATGCGGGTGGCCCTCCTTTGGACCCTCTCAATGCTGTCCACATCCCTCCTGAAGTGCGGGGCCCAGAACTGGACACAGTACTCCAGCTGCGACCTGATCACTGTCGCATAGAGGGGGAGGATCACCTCCTTGGCCCTGCTTGAGATGCATCATGACAAGGTATGGTTAGCCCTACTGACTGTGACCTCGCATTGTCAGCCCATGTTCATCTTGGAGTCAATAATGACTCCAAAATCTCTTTCTTCCACCGTGTTCTTGAGGAAGGAGTTTCCCAGCTTACAAGTGTGCTGCTGGTTCCTACTGCCCAAGTGCAGCACCCTGCACCTGTCTGTATTGAAACCCATCCTATTTTTGTTAGCCCACCCCTGTAACCGGTCCTTCCCTACTAGCTTGCCCACCTCACCCCAAATCTTGGTGTCATCAGCGAATTTGAACAGGCTGCTTTTCACCCCATTGTGTGAGTCACTAATAAAGAAATTGAACAGTGTGGGCCCAAGGACCAAGCCCTGGGGGACTCCACTGCCCACTTCACTCCAGGTTGAAAATGACCTGTCAACCACTACCCTCTGCATACGACCCTTCAGCCAATTTGCAATTCATCTGACTGTGTAGGCATCAATGCCACAGTCACCTAGTTTTTTAATGAGAATGGGGTGGGAGACCATGTCAAAGGCCTTGCTGAAGTCCAGAAAGACTACATTCACCACGACACCTGTTTCCAATGCTTTTGTGACCTGATCGTAGAAGGCAATCAGGTTGGTCTGACAGGACCTGCTCCTAACGAAACTATGCTGGTTGTCCTTGAGTATCATCCCTGCTGCTGGCCCATCCCAAATGTGCTCCTTGATAATCTTCTCAAAGAGTTTCCCCAGGATTGAAGTTAGACTAACAGGCCTATAGTTGCCCGGGTCCTCCCTCTTCCCTTTTTTAAAGATGGGGGCCACATTGGCTTTCTTCCAGTCATCTGGCACCTGGCCAGAGCACCATGAGTGCTCATAAAGCTGTGCCAGGGGCCCCACAATAACCCCTGCCAATTCCTTCAAAACCCTGACCTTAGGCCTGGCGGCATTTCTCCGAGTCTGTCTTGAATCTCAGTAGGGGAGTCCCAGTCCCTGCACAAGAAAATGGAGGTAAAGAATTTGTTAAAGAGGAGGTGTGATGGTTATTGAATTTGTGATGGAAATCAATCAGGTTTTCTGTCCAAATCATAAAGATGTCATTTATATATCTTAGGTATCTTAGTTCTTGAGGCATTCTACTTATAGATGGGCCATAAAAAGGTTGGTATATTGTGGGGCCATTTTGGTGTTTATAGCAGTGCACACGTTCTGGAGGAAGTGTTGGTTTTTGAATCTAAAGTTGTTGTGCGTGAGGATGAAGCTTGTAAGTTTTGTAATATCTTTGTGTCTGTACTCTGAGTTGTAATTTTGCTCTTGTAGATATGTAAGGCAGGCTTGGGTAGTTGGATATGTAAGGCCTACTACCAACAACCCTAAAGCACAATAGGAGAATCACTGTTATAATAATTTATTTCTTCTTTTGTGTAACAACCTATGGTTATTGAAGGTTGTTAACAGACACAGATGGTCAGGACCTAGATTTTTACATCTCTCATAAAATATGGAAAGGCTGACAAGTCCTTTTTGAATCCATAGCTGTATACAAACTGTACTAAAAATGCCAACTACCAGAATAGCATCTAGTTCTAGAATTTCTCTTATAAACAAAAACTTTTTTATTACACTCCCAGGTCCTTCAACAGCATTATTTGGAATTTGAGGTTATGAGCTGCTTTTAAAATACAGCACTTGCCTTCTCTCTGTCTGTTGTATGATATTCTACAAAAAGATACATCTTCAAAAATAAAAATGGAAACAACAACACTTCAACTTTTCTTGTTTCATTTTTGTCCCTGTTTTCCTACTCATAAGTGAATTTTTTCTCCATCTTTTCTCCTTAAAATGCCACGGGCTAACATAAAATAAATCTCTCAAAACAAAAAGAAAACAATAAAGCTCTTGAGAGGCTGTTTGATTTCTGTTTTAGGCTCCTAACAGCTGTTGAATTCTTCTTCACTTATTCAAAATTTAATAAGGCCAAAGAGGTCTACAGAAAACAACTCTAAAACTATTTATATATAAAAAAATTGGTTCCAGATTCTAATTGAAAAGTATTTGTTTTCTGCTGTTTACCTGACTAATTTGAAATATAAAAATGAGAGAGAGAGAGAGAGAATCCCAACAGAAAGCAAATATGGCTCATGGAATATTAGCATGTAACTCCTGTTGGTCTGAGAACTCCCACTGGTTTTCCCCTATGTTGGAAAAGTGAAGTAATTTAATTGAAATCAACAGCATTTTTCTGGATTTACAATGCCTGACTCGCACTGGAATCTAGACTTTAATGATTCTATTATCTCTTCCATCTAGCAATGAATCAAACAACAACTTTTAAGAAATAACAAAAACTGAGGAAAAGCTTTTTACCAGAAATGAATGGTTCTCCAATATTAGCAAATCAGGTTTTTCAGAATAATATCTGGGCTCCCCTTGCATTGTTACATTGTTGTGCTTGTCTTTGTTCAGTTCTGTATAATTGGCCCTGGATCTCTCTCAACTGCATTGTCATGATTTTGAGCTAAATTTGGAGAAACCCAACCCCTGTGATGGATTGTGGCCTCTGAGATAGAGAGGGACTGAGGCAGGACAGGAAAAATAATCTGGCTGGCTGGATTTATAAAGTGGTACAATGGCTTGGAAAGTTTGGAGTATCACAGAGTTTTTATCTTTTCCAAGTAAAAAAGCCCTTGAAAAAAAATCATTTCCCTCTCTCTGAACTTTCCCTTCTTTCTTTCACTGCTGCCATGTATTTAGGCCCTGCTGTTTGCTCGGTGTGTCAAAAATAAATCATATGCCATGTGAAATCATGAAGCAGTAATTGCATTTTGAACATTAGAGTAAGTTTTTGCAATAGTGCTGGCTCCCAGTGCTGGGAGAGTTCAGCTTGTGTGATACTGCCTGCTTCTCTTTCAGGAGGTGGCATTCTCTGCTTCATGCTTAATGGGGTATTTCAGGCTTGAAAAAGGGAAATTGGGTGAATGGTACCTGTGAAACTAGGAAGCTTTAGGGACTTATTTGCCTCTCTAGTGATCAGCTCATTGCAGCTCTAATTATAACAATAGTGGGGCACTAATATCTTAAGGCAGCTAGAAAATATTTGACTGGTATTCCATCATCACCCTCCTGCTGCTATATCTTTAATAGGATTTGTAATCTCTCCAGTCATCAAATAGACTTCCACTTGTATTTTATCTTTACTCCTCCCCTTTGTGTTCAGCCAGAAGCAGGTAGAAAAGTGCAGAATATACTTTTGAGGAAAGTCTTCCTGTGCTACTCCAAAATATATGTTCTCTGTTATTTTAACATTACATCACTACATTAAAATGAAGTTAAAATTAAACTTGAATTCTAGATATAACCATATAGAAATTAAAGAGGACATCACTAGCTGAAAATCATTTTTTGTTTTATGATTGCTTTTCATGCATTAGTAATCTTGGTGTTCCCAGTTCTGGGATGCTATTTCTGAACTTCCAGTATATGCTGTCTTGTGTATAGATTTTCCATGTACAAAGGGAAACTTGTAACTTCCAATCTAAATGATATCTAGCTTAGAATACAGACAAACAGGAGATAATTCTATTCTTTGGGGAGATAACAGAGTATGCTCCCTGTATAGTCTACCCACAATGGCAGCCAGCCTATATAAACATTGCTATACTCCCTAATAATGTAAAGGCCAGATGCAAGGATAAAATAGCCATGGGGTACATATACATGCACCAGGAGCCTGCTCAATTAATAGATTCTGCTGGAACATGGTAATCATCACACTCCAGCCAGCCTCCACATCTCATGTATCAGCATCCCCATGCTTCAGCATGGTGATGGGGGTGCTTTAAAGCTCATTTGATGAGCTTTAGATAAAGCACCTTTGCTGTCATTTTGAAGCATGGGGATGCTGATACACAAGACACTCCAGGCACTTTAATTAATATGGCACCCCACAGTCCTCCTTAGTAACCACAGAGTAAGTCATCATGCTGGCCTGCCACTCCTGGGTGTCCACCGTGTGCTTGAGGAGGGCAACATGCCTCTCCTTGATCTCCAGGAGCTAGGTATGGTATGCCCTCTCCTCCCACTCCCTTTCCTGCTTGAGGGCTGCTGTCCCCATACCTTCCTCTGGCAAATGTGTTCCTTCCTCTTCTGCAGCTATGATTCAGCCACCTCGTGCCAGACCCAGGAGTCAGCCAACCACTCTTCTGTAATGGTGACCAGCCTGTCCAGGAGGAAGGTTTAATCCTGAATGCGCTGCTGGCAGAGGCAGTGCATGTGGAGGGTGCTGGGGGTTGGAGGCACCATCATTGACTTCACACCCCTTGTGGCAGCTGGTCCCTTTCCCCCATGAGCAGGTGCTAGACCTACAGAGCAAGGACAGAGAGGTTCTTTGTAACAGTTTGCAACATTTCAGAGATAACATGCACTATACTAAGGGACTGTGTGCCAGTTGGCCTCAGATTGGGAGTCAGGCATTCACAGGTGCCCAGGAACCATGGTAAATTGGGCAGATATTCCCTGCCAGAGGCAGCCACCAGTTGAGCCCTCCATCCATGCTCCTTCCACTGGGACAGGAAGCCTGTTTGGCAGTTGCCACAAGCCAGCCTGCTTTCCTGATCCCCTCCCCAGACCAGGCCAGGCTGGCTCCTGGCAGTTGCCAACTCCCTCCTCTTCCTCCTACAGGCCAAGCAGTTTGTTCCCATGAAGCCAAGCCCACATGGGCTGCAGTGAGAGGTTCACCCCCAGCTGGAACACAGAGATGGTGATGTCCCAACTCTCCCCCCCCAGTGGGCCTCCCTGGAGAAGCAGCTTAGGCCTGCCCCGCCGCAATGTGTAGCCTGTGTCCTGAGTGTGCCCTGCTGAGAGTCTCCCAGGCATGCCACAATGAGTTCTTTGAGTGCACCAAGGGATGCCCGACCCACTATGCTCTGGTTCTGTTGATCACCATGGGGTCCTGGTGCAGCTGAAAAGCTGGCATGGGGCCCTTAGCTCTGATTGTGCCCCAGGGAAGCCATGCTTCCCTGCAATGTGCACTGCTACCTAGGGGGTACCTCTATCTATGCTATGAGTCCCTGACCCCCACAACCAGATTGCCACTGCCATCAACAAGTTTCTCTGCATGTGACAGGTGCCTGTTTGCCTAGCCAGGAGAGCACAGACTGATCAATAATGTTCGCCACTACCTTCTGCCTCCCTGTGTGCCACAGAGGGGAACTCTGAAGTGTTGGAGTGCAGCCAGGTGGGGTGAGGAGGGGAGGGGCAGGAGGGGGATGGGCCAGGAAGGGGGGGGTAACCCTGTGTGGGGCCCTTGGCTCCAGAGCCTGGATGGGGGTGGGACCATGGCATAGGCACAGATGGCTGTGGTGCCCTCAAGTCCCCCAAACCCTTCTCCCTGTGTGGGACTTACAAGCTGGCTGTGGCAGGTGGTCCTGGCAGATGTTCCTGGAGCCTTGGGGTAGGGAAATGGCCCAGATGCTGGCAGGGTGCCAGGCGGGGGTGGAGGCCTAGTGCCTGGCCACATGACCAATGGCCCTCTTTGGGAAAGAGATGGAGCTAGCCAAGCGTGGGGCCCTTCTTGCCCTGTCCTCCCCACTCTTGCTTCATGGGCACAGTTGTGGGGCAGGTATCGGCACAGGATGCCCATGCTAGAGGAGGAGGCCATGGGTGGGGCTCTGGCTATTGGTGCTGCTGGTCTAAGAGGCCCTGCTCTGGGAGTCCTTTTCAGGACTGAGCCACAGCAGGGGCTCCAGCAGACCACCAGGATCTGGGTTAGCTCCCTTATGCAAGGCTTGCTCCTGTGGGCTAACCCAGACTGTCTGTTGTGGTCTGTTATCTTTACTCACTGCATCTGCAAGGCCTTTGCCTTCTTTTTGAATTGTAGCCCAGCGCAGTCATGCCCATGCTTCCTCATTCAGGCTGCCATCTGTTCATAAATATGGGTATTGGCCCACATGCCTCAGCCAAATAGGCACTGGACCTTGACATTGTCCCATATTGCCACAAAGTCTGCAGACCCAGTCTCTTGTGCCTCCCAGTTTGAGCAGTAGGCTGAGTGCCCTGGGGTTAGGGAGACTGTCATATCTGCATTGTGCCTTCAGACAGGTGCAGCAGGGGGGTCTAGGAACAGGGCCAGGGGCTGGGTTGAATCCTGGAGTTGGCATATGCCCATGGGGCCTGGCAGCAGACAGCAGACCTCACTGCTTCCAGCCATAGCTAAGCAGCACTGCTTTTGCCCAGGCAGATCCACAAAAGACAGGTCCAGTGGCCAGGAAGAGGTAGCAGCTGACCCCAGGGCCCAGAGGGCAGGCCAGAGGGCTAAAGGCCAGACAGGGGATGCAAAAGAGCCATCCCTGCCCTTTGGCTAGAGGGGCTTTCAGCCATGGTTCTCTGCCCCTGGCTGGAAGCTGGGCTACTTGTGGACTGGATGACCAGGAGCAAATTGGCTCCCAGTCAGCATCTACACATTTGTTAATGTGCATTAGCTACTATGCATTAAATCTAGTATCTCTGGACACTTTTATGCATGCTTTGTTGGTGGTGGGGGAGCGGTGCTTTAATTAGAGTGGCTGCAAGAGATGCTCTAATTAAAGTGCTTCAGTGTTTTTTGTATCTGTGTCACCATGCTTAAAAATGGCAGCAGGTGTGCTTGAACCAAAACTCATTTGATATGTCTTTCACCAGCACAGCAACAGAAAGGGATCTTGGAGTCATTGTTGATACTAAGATGAACATGAATGGTCAATGTGATGAAGTGATCACTAAAGCTAACTGCACTTTATCATGCATTAGCAGGTACATGACAAACAGGTTCAGGGAGGTGATACTCCCCCTCTATGTGGTATTGGTCAGGCTGCAGTTGGAGTACTGTGTCTAGTTTTGGGTGCGACACTTCAACAGGGATCTGGACAACCTCAAAAGGGTTCAGAGTAGAGCCACTCATATGGTTAGGGGCCTGCAGGCAGAGCCCTAGGAGCAGAGATTGAGGGACCTTGGATTGAGGGACCTTCATCCCCTTCAAAAGAAAGCTGAAATGTGATCTTGTGGCCGTCTACAAATTCATCAGGCGGGGGTGGGAGGAGGCAGCAAGGAATAGGAGATGATCTGTTTACCAGGGCACCCCTTGGGGTAACTAGGAACAACAGCCATGAACTGCCAGAGAACAGATTTAGGTTAGGCATCAGGAAGAACTTTACAGTAAGGGTTGCCAGAATCTGGAATGAGCTTCCAAGGGAGGTGGTACTCTCCCATACCTTGGGGGTCTTTAAGAGAAGGCTAGACATGCACCTGGTTGGCGTCATCTAACCCCAGCGCTCTTTCCAGCCCGGGGTAGTGGGTTGGACTCGATGATCTACTCAGGTCTCTTCTGACCTGACCATCTATAAATCTATGAATCTAAGTGCCCCTACCACCCTTTTTAAGCACAGGGACACTGATACATGAGATGTGGGAAGCTGCTGAAGCAGGGCAATTACCACACTTCAGCAGATGTAATTAATCGCAGCAGCCTCTGCACCGATGTACAGATACCCTCTTTTTACAGGTACTAAGAAAAAATGCGTTAGAGCAATGTGATGTGCATTAGCTTTGTGCAGTTTTTTAGTGATGCTTTTATGCACATTAGATTAGTCTAATGTGCACTAAAATGTCTCATGTAGACACACCCAGTAGCTATTTTTTGGACTCTAAAATGTTACACACATTTGACAATGGTCTTGAGAGTCCAAATATTTTACTAAATCACCACTGCATTATTCTCTCCTATTCAGTACAAAATACCTATTTATTGAGGATAAAACTTTCCTGTCATCTCTGGGGTATCTTTTTTTAAACACAAATTCTAGTTATCTGGACAATCCCTCACTATAATGGGAAATATTTCCCTAGGGGATTGGTAATTAGAAATGGATGGACCATTTTAGATATGGCAGTTTGGTTCTGTTCAGCATCTAAAATTCAAAATCTAATCTCAACCTCTTCGGTCTTTAAATCTTGTGAGGTCAGACTTTAAAGATTTTCATTCTTATTTGGTTTGTCAGTCTGGAAATATACATTTGCTTGTGGAATTTGATATTTACTTTAGGCTTCTAGATAGAATTATAAAGTGCTGAGGTGCACAAAAATGGAAGTAATTCGGTGAACTGAATTATTTTCAACCTAAAAGGATTACATTTGTTTCAACCTTAAGGTTAGTTTCCATAGTCCCATGAACAAGGCCTTGGGCTGACAGACTAGAGATATGAGTCCTCCTCCTAGCTCTAACTATAATTTTATTAGCCTCTGTTAACTCTTCCTGCCTCATACTGCCACAGAAACAGAACCTAGCCCAGAGTGTTCTCTTTAGGAACAGAGATGAGCTCTGTGAAATAGTGCATATATTCTGTTTTTTATTTCAAAATATCTTCTGGACCATTTTTTTTACTGTTGCTAAATCATACAGTTCAACACATCCCATAGAGCAGCACATCCTTTTTTGAAATGGCAGAAACACAACTTAAAATAAGTTTGGAAATCCTTCTACAAGGCTTATTCACTTTATTTCCAGCACTTCCTAGTTTGGATTAGCTATTAAATATTATAAAATTGGCATTCTTCCAGGTTTTTTTCTACTTTCTGCCTCAGTCAAAAGAGTAAATGCAGAGATATACATCTAGATAGGTTTTATTAACAACATAATTATTATTATTAACCTTAAGATAAGGATATGATTTGCTCCAAAGGATGAGCAAAACTTGGATTAGTTCTTACATTATGCAAAGTGACCTGCAGAACTTCTTATCTTCAAAAGCTGTTTATTCTCAAACTGCTACTGTAAGGGTACATCTACACATGCAATTAATGTGCCTGAATGTTCTGTGCAGAAATTTCAGGTGCATTAAACTGTGCCTGCACACACATCTGAACAAGTGCCCATTGAGAGAAAATTTGCTCCCAACAGGAACACTTCAGTCCAGGGCTGCTCCTGCCTTGCTCTGCCCCCCTGCAGCATCCAAGGGGAGTTCCATGCTCCTCCAGGTGCCACCCCTGGGTTGGCAGGGAGCAATGGGGTCAGGTTTGCGCTCCACGGGGTAGGGGGAACTGTTCCCGGCTCCAGGGCAGCTCCCTCCTAGCTGCATGGAGATTGGGACTGCCTTGGAGATGGGAAAGTTCTCCCCCACCCTCTGGAAATTGTGGCTTAGCCAGGCAGCAGTTATGGCTAACTGGGTTGACCAGGAGCAAATTGCTCCCTAGCTGGGTCTACATGTTCACTTTTGTTCGTTACTTAATGCACCATTTTCCTCGTACCAGTATGTATCGGTACTAGCAAATGGCACATTAGATTAATGCACAGTAACTGGTGTACACAAATAGATGATGATGCTTTACTGTGCATTAGATTAGTTTAATGCACAGTAAAGCATCTCATGTAGATGCACCCTAAGAGACCTTTTTTGTAAGACATTTATTCCTTTTTCAGAGGGAGAAGGGTGGTCAACCCCCCCAGGTGCTCTGTCTTCTCCTGTGGTACTGCATCTACTGCTGGAGCCGACTCCTTGGGAACGCACATTATGGACTTTTTTGGGATGGAATATCCCCAGATCATATTAAATAATATGTGTTCAGTTGTCATCTGACTGCTCCACAGCGAGAACACCAGTATAGCTTGCTGCTTGTCAGTCTTAGTCTCCTTGAACTGACTCCAGGGGCTGGGAGTGACAATGAGCTGACTGTCAGTCCCAGCCCCCACACCACACAGGAGTCTTGAATTGGCCCTGGCATTGCACTGGAGTCTTGAACTGTGCATTCCTGCACTGTATCACATATTACACATAGTGGCTGCAGTAAACATTACCATGATACTGACCAAAAGATATTTCTAACTCTTATTATGACATGATAATTATTACTGTGATCTAAAAAAAAAACTTGCTAAGTGCCCTATGCAATAAGGTCCTTCAAGTGCTACCTCCCTTGACTTACAGACTTGTGTGTATGCACGATAGAGACAAAATTCAAATTAGATCCTGAGTTAATGCTACCAGGAAGAAGGAAGGAAAGCCTTAGATTCCCTCTAGGTTTCTTGGACTCCCTTCTGATGTTTTGACCCTCTAGTCCTGTTGAACTGACACCTTTCACAAGCATCATATTTACATAATATTACAGTTCCATAGATTTCATAGACATTTGGGCTGGAAGGGACCCTGGAGGATCATCGAGTCCAGCCCCCAGTTCCCGGGGCAGGAAGTCAGCAGGGATCATAGGATCCCAGCAAGATAAGCATCTAAATGCGTCTTGAAGGTGTTCAAAGTGGGAGCTTGAACAGCCTCCAGCGGCAGTCTATTCCAAACCTTGGGAGCTTGGACAGTAAAGAAGTTCTTCCTTATGTCCAGCCTGAATCAGTTGCGGTGGAGTTTGTGACCATTCATTCATGTTATCCCATGGGGCACTCTGATGAACAGACGTTCCCCCAGATCCTGATGAGGACCCTTGATAAACTTATACATGGCCACTAGATCACCCCTGAGCCTGTGCTTTTCCAGGCTAAAGAGCCCCATGGCTCTCAGCCTGAAGTCATAAGGTCTGCTTTCCTGACCTCTGATCATGCATGTGGCTCTTCTCTGCACTCTCTCAAGCTTCTCCACATCCTTTTTAAATTGTGGAGCCCAAAACTGGATGCAGTACTCCAGCTACAGCCTGACCAAGGCCGAGTACAACGGGAGAATGACGTCCCGGGACTTGCTTGAGAAGGATCTATGGATGCAAGCCAGCATTTTGCTCACTTTAGTTGCCGCAGCATCACACTGAAGGCTCATTTTCATCTTGTGGTCAATCATGATCCTCAAGTCCCTTTCATCTGTGGTGCTAGCCAGCGTAGCACTGCTGAGCCTATAAGCATGCTGCAGGTTTTTCCTCCCAAGGTGGAGACCCTTGCATTTTTCGGCATTGAACACCATCAGGTTCTCATCCATCCATTTCCTGAGCCTGTCAAGATCTGCCTGGATCACCCTCCTGTCCTCAGGTGTGGATGCTCTACCCCAGAGTTTGGTGTCATTGGCAAATGGCCAGTCTGCTTCTGACACCAATGTCCACATAATTGATGAAGATGTTAAATAGTATAGGCCCTAGGACAGAGCCTTGAGGGATCCCACTTGTGACCGCGCACCAAGACGATTGGCTTCCGTCAACACTCCTACTTACTTCATTATCCATTTTTATTTTTATCTCATTTCATTTTTACTTGCATACATTAATATTTGTGAATGCAAGCATAACTGACACATGTATAACATTAGGTCTTTAGTAGGACATTTACTTATGAGATGCAGGCCATGTCTAAACAAGATGCTGTTTTTACAGTAGCCCATGACTACTGTGCAGTAGCGTTGCATGGCAGAAAGTATGATGTGTGCCTTGGGTTACTGTGCAGGCAGTATCACAAAAAAGCTGCTTGGTGGTGCTACTGTACAGTAACTCTACAACTTGTATAAACAAGTACTAAATGACTGAGTAGTAACAACTGCTCAGTCAGCATCTTATGTAAACATGGCCACAGTATCTAGACTTTTACAAGAAAAAGTAATTTATCTGTTTATTAATTTGTCTAAATTGTAATAATTCTGCTCTTTTTGGCAACATTAGTAGTTTTCTTTTAACCTTTTGAGTCCCAGCAGGTAGGCTTGAGACTGCAAAACTTTATTTAGCTTACTATGGTGGATTGTCTTGTCTTTTTTTTTTAATAAAGTAGTTTCTCTATTTACTACATTCTACTTTATAGTCATTATTCTCATAGAAATATTATTTCTAATACCTGTGATCTGTACCTCATGGTATAGTTCATATCCTGGTAGATCTCCTACTGAAGTTGTTAAGGAAGTGACTTTGTTGAGAAAACACTTAAGAAACAAAATGTGTAGTATAATGATGAGTTATCCACAATAGTTAGTATCTATGCTTCTTAAATAAAATTATCTTAAAAAATTACTTTTGTGTTATGAGAGTGCCATTTGTGCTATGGATATTTGGAATAAAGGACTTGTAAATTCTCATATTGCTAAAGTTCTGAACAGTGATAGATTGACTCAAGCCTGATATACTCATCTCCTGACACCATGGCATTGGTCTTTTGAATCCATGTAACCTACTGAGGGCTATAAATAAGTTACTGCAGCCTAAGGACAGGAGTGACATCCCCATAAGCTATCATTGGTGTATATACAAGTACCCATTGCTGGCCTTAGCTGTAGGTTTCTCCTGATCCGAAGACCTTAAGAGTGCTCTCTACTCACAGATATACTGAAGCAAATTCACTCTGTCCTAGTTTCATGCTACAATATGATTTCCCTGGTCATGGAAGAGATCTTTGGCACTGTACAGCCCTTTTTACTTGTTACAGCTACAGACCAAAAGGGAAGAACTTTTGCTTTTAATATGATGAGTCTCAATCAGTAAACTGGAGTTCTCCAGTTTTCTTCCAAAGAAGCTAATGCAAGTAAGTAACAGTGCTAGCCAGTCACAGATTCCACTGCTTTTTCTGTTTTGTATGTATAAATTGAAATCACACCATTTACTCTGTCCGTTAACCCTTTGATAATGAATAATGCTTAGACCTTGCCACCTATTCTGTTGTGAAAATCACCTCCACATCAAATCAGTTTGAAGCTTGTTTGTCTGTCTATGGAGGCAAAACTTGAACCTCTGCTGCATGTACCTCTGTGAGACAAGTCAGTAAGTTTTGTTATCACCCTATAATACATGGAAAATATGAGACAGAGATATGTTAAGTGTATTGCCCAAGGCTGCACAGTGCGTCACTGTGAGAATTGAGATCAAAATTCAGACTGCTTCTGTGTGCCAAGTTTTTTCTACATGACACTGTTGCTGAGTCTCTTAGAAGTATAAGCCTTTTCTCTATGGTGGCAGATAATATGAGCCACACATGCTTGGATGCTTTCTGATTTTATAATTTTACAATAGTTTTCATACAGCGGTATTCCGAAGTTTATTTATCCAATATGGTCCAAATTTTGCCTACCTGGTACACCAGATGTAAAAATCCCTGAAGGGAGAAGAGGGAACTTTTCTGTCTTAAATCCAGAACAGGCTGTTTGATCAGCTCTCAGAAACAGCAGTTGGAGGGGCGGATTTTATGGTGGGTTTTACAGGAAAGAGTGAACTGTGCATATGCTTCTTTGTTCTCTTCCTTCCTGTAATTGTGACTGTGTAAATTCCTGTTCCACCTGGTGAAAATTATTATTTTAGCAACCATATTAGTTCCAGTGCATTGTGAGACTGGGAGTGAATGATATGGTGTCTTCTGGCTGGAATAGAGGAACATGCTACTACTGTAGCGTTAAGGTATACTCATTTTTATCGGAAAACAAGACAATAATTGTATCAGGTTGTATACCTTCCTTACAAGATATAAAGAGCTTTTTAAATTTATAGTCTAGTGTGCACCATCACACATTTCAATCTTGTATTTCTCTCTTCATCAAACACAAGGTATTGAGTGTGTTGTGAAAAGATTGCATGCTCAGAAGAAAACACATGGGAATTTTGCTATTGACTACAATGGGTCTAGGATTTGGTATTGATTTACAATAAATTAAAGAATAATTCTTTGTCAGCAGGGCTTTCAAATACCTTATTTTTTGCATGCTTAAGTAAACAGCTTGTTTCAGAGGACTATTTCACTGATTTTATATAGAATTTCTAGTATCTCAGAAGAATTTTTATAACAATAATACAATTTACAGATGCAGGTAATAAGTGAAAGATGATTGCATTTGATATGGGGATTGGGAATAGTGAAGAAAAGAAATAAATTATGTGTTGGAATATTAAAATTTTAATATTTTTTTCCCATTGCAAGAGTAGTACTACTTATGTTTAAATCTTGTAATCTGCCTTAGGAGTTTATTCTGAGTTGGCAAAGAGGTTTCTTTTTGAGCTTGTAGCCGTGTGCTTTTTTGTTTTCTTTCATCCAACTGTTTTATTTATCCCCTTCTGCTCTCCAGTTTTTATTCTCTTATGCATACTCTTGCTTTCTGATCCCCTGCCTTGTATTTCATTTTCTCAGTTCTTATCCCAGCAGATTTCTTTTCAAAATACAGGCACGGCTCTGAGAGAATGGCTTGGGAAGTAGGATCCCTGGGGAGGAGGCCTCAGGAAATGAAATAGTTCAGCTTAAACATAACAATGAATTGGTCACAGAACTGGTACAAATGCAGTTAAGTGTGTTTTTTTGTTTGGTTTGTTGTTTGAATAGCAATTATAATTTCCCCTAACCAAATAATCATTTTGAAACCTTATCCAAAAGCAAAAAAAAGTAGTTATTTTTAAACATTTGGTTAATTAAAACTTTAATTTCACTTGTAAATCCAAATCATTTGACTGGTCTTCCTGGACACATGTCAACAAACTTTGCACGAAATGATCATGTCCTGGGGTATTACAGAAGCACGTTATCAAGATGATTATGGATGACAGCTGGGGTGGTTGATGACAACTGAAAGAAAGCAAGTTTTGTTAGCTGGAAAGATTATTATTGAAGGCCTCCCAATGGTGTAGATCAGGGGTAGGCAACGTTTTTTGGGCAGAGTGCCAAAAACCCCACAATGTCTACCTTGGAAGGTGCCAGAATGCCGACATGCCAGAGCCCAGAGCAGCTGTTTGCAGCCTCCCAGTTGCAGCCAACCCCTGGAACGCTGTCTACTTGCAGCGAGGCTTGCAGCTTCCTAGCTGCCTGCTGGGAGCAGCCTGGGCTTCGTGGCTGACAGCAGCTGCTTAAAGCCTGGGCTGGCAGTGGTGTGCTGAACAAAATGGACTTGTGTGCCATGCTTAGCAAACATGTTGGGGGTTGCTGACCCCTGGTGTAGATGGTAAAATCAAATATAGGCTATGCCTTGAGCTACTGGCATTGTAATTCCCATAATCTTGAAATCTACATATACAACCTGATGGTTCCATTTCATTGTTTCTTTCTTTCCACTTCTGCATATTCAAGATAAAGAATGAATTTTTCCCATTCAGGTGGCACTGAACAATTATCTAGGTAATCTGAGTTTCGGTTTTAGTCATTCCTGGATGATGCAGGAGATGGACCAGTGATCACTAACGTGATCATATACAAATTCTGAAGGCAGAGTTATGGCAACTTCTAATAATAAACGAGAAAATAGGTAGGGAAGAACTGTAGCATTTAGTACAGACCTTTAATTACTAATTATGTACAGAAAATGGTTAATGATTATACCTTCCTTACCTGATATGGGATGTGGCTCAACTGGCATCATATAAAACCAATGAGAGCTGAATTCTACTGTATAACCTCACTGGTTTGGATAGCATTACAAAGGGCATAAATTAAGAAAGACTTGACTCTTAGTTGTTTTAATGGTATATTCTGTGACAATTAGCCAGTGTGGAAAAGGGGCTATTTCTATTTGCATGGTAATGAAGTATTCTTTCAAAGGGACATTGAATTAAATCAGCACACTAATGAGCCTTTATGCAAAATACCTGATGGTCAAAATTAGTTAGAAGACATAGGGTGGGGGGCGGGGACCCTTTCATTTAATGCATGTTGATATTTTTGTAACTATTAGACAAAGAAAAGAATTAAAAACCTAATGTAAACGAATCTGACAAACACTCTCAGATTGAAACCATGGCGATTTCTCATTCCCTCTTAAACATAATCAGAGTTGGAAAAGGAGACAAATTGTCTACAGGAAAGCAGTAATTCTCAGAAAAGTGTGCTATTCATAGTGTATTATGCAGATTGATATGTGTAATATACTATAAGGTATGAAACTATTAATTCAGAGAAGTCATAATATTTTGTACCTGCTGCTCTAATTCTACATAATTGAAAAAGTCTGACTGTTTACCTGTGTTACTGAAAGGAGATACCTTATTCATGATGAAATAGTGTGAAGGACATATGACTTTGCTCCTGTGCATTAATGGCCTGCTCTCAGCCCTATGGCATATTTACTAAGTGTCTGTTGCCCTTGGGGCTTGACCATCAGACTGTGGTGGCTGGTAAAAGGGAGTTTATACAATTGGTTATTTGACTACTTTTATTCAGGCTCTTACACCAAGACACTAACAATAATGATGCCCAATAATATGTAGTTGGAAAATGCTAATCTTCTTACACTGTTTTCAGAAGTAACATTTTAGCTCTGCTGCAAAATGTTTAAGTTTACAAAGGAAACGTCATAACAATACTATACCAGATAATAGTTACAGAGACTGTGAAGAAGGAGCTGCAGAGATTATTGAAGTTCTGCAGCATCTTGAATGTATCTCTAGAATTATCTAAAATCAAATCTCATTTCTTTTAATAGTACAAACTCATTTCATATATGTTTTATTTTTATATTTTACTTTTTTCCCAATTGCATTCTTTTTCCCTTCTAGTTTTCCATTACTGTTGTCATTCAAAGATGATTTTCACAATTTCACATATTTATTGTTTCTTAAAACTAGATCATATTTTTTTTTACTTCATTTAATTTACTATGCAAATGTGTAGTCAAAGACTGGATTTTTGGATAAACGTATTGATTTGGAAGGCACAAAATTATTTACGGAAGTTTGCTGTTGATGTAGAATTAGATGTTGCGTTTGGTTTGCTAGATGCACACGGGGGTAGCAAGGTGTTAAAAGAAAGCTTTCTTATAAGAACAAAATTGTCTTCCAATGAGTCAGTAGTAAAAGAAAAGATAATCGATATTAACCCAAACTTGATATTAAGACCAAATAAAAAATCTAATCATTCTTCCTTTTGAACAGTATTTAAGCTCTAAACAGAAATTACTGATGACAAATTGTAACTCAGCAAATATTTTAATATTAATTTATGTGTCTGTTACCCATATACCTTATACCAAAATAACCAATATTTTTCTTATCATCACTTTCTCCTGAATTACATAATAATTTATTGACCTCCAAGGCCAAACATTGTAAAGGAAACTATTTGGCTTCCTCATGGTAAAATGATCAGCATTAACTGTCCCTTGAAGATTTATAATACATTGTTGCTCTATTTTTGTTAAGTCTTAAGTGGAGCTGGGTGAAAACAGCTTCATGTATGACCTTTGGGAGTATCATATTCCTAATCCATTATGGATTTTTTTTTCCCTTTATGATAGTTGAAATGTAAACCTGGGATGATCACATTGTTCATTTTGACATTTTAATATATATATGGGGGCCAGATCTGGCCTACAGGCTGGGGTTGAATACCCCTGGCCTACATTCATGCATGGGCATGCTTTGGATTCCTGTAAACCTCAGTTGTGGAGTGTTATGATCATGCTATATGTTTTAAGATATATTTATTTAACCTATTGAATAATATATATTAAAGTTCATGTATTAAATAATGCGTTACATAATAATAACATGTATATACTAAAATGGCAAAACCTAAGTTGTGATCATCCTTGGTTTACATTTCAACTGTCGTAAAGGGAAAAAAAGTCCATAATGAATTAGGAATATATATACTCCCAAAGGTCATACATGAAGCTGTTTTCACTCAGCTCCTTTTATAAAAATAGAGCAACGAGGTATTATGTATCTTCAAGGGACAACTAATGCTGATCCTTATTCTTCCATGAGGAAGCAAAATAGTTATTTTTAAAATGTTTGGCATATATATGTATGTGTATATATATATATATATATATGGATCAAGCACTCTACCTTAGGCCTATCCAATAAATTAAGCAAAACAAGAATTATTTTTCTTTAGATTTACCCTAGGTTTCCCCAGGTTTGTCCTGGAAGACAAGGCATATTCTAATGGAAGTCTCAAAGTTAAGAACCAACCAGGTGATATTTAATTTATTAAAAGTTGGAGGGATTTTTTTTCAAAGTTCCTTTTTAAACATTAAATTCTTCATTAAAATTTTAAAAAAACAAACATTAAAAATATTTTCAATTTTTCTTTCAACATGGTAAAATCCTGACCTTCTGTAGTCAACATTTAATTGCTTAGGGTCAGATTGTGTGCCAGGATTTCAGAGAAGCTTCTAAACACTTATTTGCAATAGTCTAATGAAGTAAATGTTATTTTACAGACAAGTTCATGGAGTACAGAAAAGTATGAAGCTTACATTTTACTAAATGTTCATTAATTTTGGACGTTCTACCTGAGGTGTGAATTTCTAGTTTTCAAAGGTACTGAACATCTGCATCTGATGATTTCACCTGAAGTTCTGAGAGTGCTTTGCACATCTGCAAATCAGGCTACAGGTCCCTTAATTCAGACATCTGATTATACACTTAAGTAGTTGCTATGGAGAAGAGTTGTCTATAGTGTGCCATCAGTGTAGCTAGTTAACTACCTGAAAAATAAACCCCAGCCATCTGCTCCTGCTATATGCACATCAACCCTCCAAAATGTGGTGAGATTGCCTAAGGTGTATCCCTGGCACCAAGCTAAAGACTTGAGTTCCTCACAAGATCAAAAGTAGCAGCATGGGCTATCCCCAGGGTATCCGCATTGTGCTATTTCTGTGGTTGATGTAGGTGGAGCAAGAGAGGAAAGGGTAGACAAGGTTTATTTCCTCAGTGATACTACTGAACACTATGCTCCTACAGCAGTATGCTTAATAAATGGAACAGAAACTGGTTTTAAATGTTCTTCTATACTGTGCTTTCCACAGCACTCAATCCTGACAGGACATTTTGGCACTGTTGTAAAATAAATGAAGAAAATTTGATTTTTTTCTTAGTGTCTAGATCTAACCACTTCTTTCACACACTTCCACAATACTCCGCTGTTTGCACGATTATGGTGTAAGATATCTTCCCTAAATTCAGTTTAATGGAAATTCAAGGTCAGATTTTTAATAGGGTGTAGCAATTGTAGGAATACCCATTCTACAATCCACAACTGAGGTTTGCAGGAATCCAAAACATTCCCGTTCATGAAGGTAGGCTGGGGTGCTCAACCCTCAACCTGAGTGCCAGATCCAGCCCCCAGAACCAGCCTGTGGGGCTCACCACTAATCTGATCATTTGGTGGCAGAAGAGTGTCCCCTACTGGCTAATTTCCAGACCTGTGGGGAGCCCCTGGGGCCAGATAGCATAGTCCTACATGATGGATCTGGCACAGGCCTGATCCTGGTATGCAGAGCCAGGTGGGTGAGGCATACGGCCCAGTCCTGCTCATGTACCAGCCCCACACTATTCATCTGGCCTGTGGAACCAAAATTTTAAGCACTGCTGATATAGGCAGTTGGGGTTTTAAGTAATTTTAATTATCCCAAAATATATTGATTACATTCAGAATAAAAGAAACACTGAGCTGGGGAAAAAAAAACCCTGTTATTTTGTTTGATTATAATGCACTCATGGTACACGATTGCATTGTATTAAAGCATTGCTTGTTTTTTATACCGCAGTAAAAATGATGACTTTCAAATCCAAGAAAGTTCAAAGGGTAATCTTCACCTCTGAGTTCAACAAAAGAACTCCCCTGCAACATCTGTAAGGCTATCCATGTGGCCCTTGCATACATATGTAAAATCACACACTATTTGAGTCTTGACTGGCCCACTGTTGATCAAAGCCATGTTTTAATATACCATAGAGCACTGAAATGACACTCACTTACAGCATTTGTTGCTAATACCACTAAAATATTTTTTATCAACCTCTCTGCTTCAGAAAACAGCTGACATTCAGATTGGCTGACTGAGCTGAGATATTTCTGAACTGACTTCAGTGATCTTTCTGTGAGCTGACAGTTGCCTTGCAACAGATGAAGCTGAGTAATCAATTGATCGTGGCTGAAATTAGAACCATATGCTCCAACTATGGCCTGAACATGTGTTTTTGTTGCATTTGGAGCATTTATGAGAGCTTCAAGATTTTGAATTTTGTTTTTACCTTGCTGTCCAAATTTTGATTGAACACTAGACATTGTAAAATCAATTACTTTGAAGCAGATGGATGCTACAGATTCCTTCACTGATTTTGGGTTGCTGGGATTGCCTGTCCCTGCATTTGCTTTGGAAATTGTCTCCTTGTTGAAAGCTCAAGAAGTCCAACTGCCTCAAACTCCCAGCATATGGGGCAGTTTTCATCCAATTAGGTGGCTGGATGGAAGAGAATTAATTGTCACGTTCATAAGACACTGATCTTTTGCCCTTGCAGCATTTTGGATATTTATCTGCCATGTTTAGGACCTTTCATCCTAGCTGAAAACCAAAATGGAAATTGAAGCTTTCTATTGGGATTGCAATTCCACCACTTCAGGATCTGTGGTAAAATCATAAATTGCATGTAGAGCAGGCAAATTTCTGAAATTGAAACAAATGCTCCTTCATGCAAGATCCATATTATTGAAAAGGACATTGGGGACTGATTACCTACCTGAAATCCTGAAACATAGCAATTTGGGGCATCTTTTTAAATTTGTGATTTCATAGTTTCATAGTTTGTAGGGTTGGAAGGGACCTGAGCAGATCATCAAGTCTGCCCCCCTGTCATGGCAGGAAAGAGTAC
>NW_017728947.1:64333989-64382369 GCF_001723895.1 Crocodylus porosus | reverse complement strand
TGCTTAGGGGAATGGAGGCAAAGAAATCATTAAATATGTTGGTTTTGTCGTCTGATGTGACGACCAGATTTCCTAGCGTGTCCTGCAGGGGCCCCACATTACCCGGAACCTTCTTTTTGCCCCCTATGCATTTAAAAAAGGGCTTTTTGTTGTCCTTGATCCGGGAAGCTAGTCCCAGTTCCATCTCCGCCTTGGCCTTCCTGACTGCCCCCCTACATCCCTGAGCAACCACAGTATAATCCTTCCTGGTGATGGCCCCTCCCTTCCATTGGGTGTGCACCTCCCTTTTAGCTAGGAGACATTCCCAGATGCTTTTGGTGAGCCATGGGGGCTTTTGTACCTCCTGCCCCCTTTGATCTGTGTTGGGATTGCCTAATTTTCTTATTGGTACAAATACTATTGCTGACCTATATGCTACATTATACAATCCAATGAATTCTGCAAATAGTTCATATCCTCATCCACATATCACAGGCATTAAATGACTTGGTCTTCATTGTAGAAATCTGTTGTTTATGTGCCATAATTGTGTGCCAACTTTCAGAAATTTCCTCAGAAATACCCTCATGTTTTTAAGAGCCGGAGTTTCCATTATTTTTAATAACTGGTTCTGTGAAGTCATCTTGTGTCTTTTTTACCCAGTTTATAATATTATGTTTGTATTGAGCCTGTGAACAAAGCAATGGAATAAAGTTGCAATTAGCATCTTCATGTGTTCTCAGCTGGTTCCAGCCAGTGTCCTGAACAGGGCAATTGCCTGTTTTGCAAGATAATGCCTACTACTTAGGCATTATCCATTTTCTTCCTTCTTTTTAGAGTACTAAAACTTAGCATGTCACCAATATTCTTTATGCTGTTTTGAAGAATATTAACTGCTTTATAGTGTCATGAAGGATATTAATTGCTTCATTGTGTCATGAACTTTAGCACCTCTCATATTTGTCTCAATTTTTTTTTCCACTTGGAGACTCTAGATTGTGTAAAAGGTTCATCTGCCTACTTTGTCACAAAGAGTGCCTATACATGTGCATGGAGGCTGCTCCAACATGCAACATGTGGTAATTACCACGCTCTGGCAGACCCCAGCATCACATGTATTAGCATCCTTATACTGAAAAATGGTGGCAGGGGTGCTTTAAATAAAATTTGCTCACTGAGCTTTAATTAAAATGCCCCCACCACCATTTTTCAGCGTGGGGATGTTGATACATGTGATGCTCCAGCCTCTTTAATTAGAATGGTTCTTGGACCTGCTCTAATTAAAGTGTCCCACCCTTCCAGGAGCATGTGTATAAATTCCCAAATAGTTTGCATGTAAAAATGAGACAATGAAAACAAGGTATGTTACCACTAGCTTCTGAAAAATGGAACCACTGAAGATCATTTAACTAGGATGAGTGAAAAGAATAGAAATTACTCTCCAGAGTATACACAAGGAAAAACCCATTCTTCTCTGCAATAGACTCTCCCCACTACAATAATTAGATAATAATTGTGGGCTTAAATAGATGACACATTTACACTGGTATAACTGATGTAAATTACACCTATATCCAGAATACAAAATGAGCAGTTTTTCTAAGGTATCTTTTTGTAGTTCCTTACCATTTGGTTGCAGAGATGCAAATAACAGCCTGTATGCCTTGAGCAAGTGGCTATCCCAGGATGGAAGTAAACAAAAAACACCAAGATAGCTTTATCCCTGATTTTTTCAGCAGCTATCTTATATTGAATCCTTACATTGAATTATACTGGGGTGGGTTCATACATGGTCTGTCCATTTCCTCTTTACATGAGTAAAAACATGTCAGGCTCTATAATAGGCTAATCTTTTGGTTACAGTAATTAGATAGAGCTTTTTGTTACATTTTACTCTTCCTGGTAATGTTCATTGGCTGCTTTGGGGACAAGTGTGATTAGAGGTTGATGTGAATCAATGCCTCCTTTTCTTTGCTGAAATACTGTCCCCCAAACCTCAGAACACTGACAAGTTTTCCTCTTTCCTTTGTATTCATTAAGGCAGGGTGGAACGGGGAACACATGTCCTTTCCTTCATCAATAAAGTTCTTAACGGGCATTTCTACACATGCATTTAAGTGTAACTAAATTGGATGTGTATTAAATGATTTTAGGTGCATTCATTGATTTTTAGTGCATTAATTTATTTTTGGTGTCTACATGTGCAGAGACTTGGCTCTAAAGTTAGTGCACTTAGCCCTAAAGTTAGTGTCAAGTCCCTGCAGCCCTGCCAAGTGCCCCTAGTGGCTGGGCAGACCCAGCACTAAAGTTTAGTGCCATGTCGTGTCTACATGTGTGTTAATGCCTAAATCTGATATCTGCACTTGCACTTGATACCTGCACTTCCCACTCTTAAGTGAGAGGGTAAGCAGTGACTTTTGACCTATGCCAAGCTGATCAGTTGTAGCCCTTTTGAAGGATTATGCTATGCCAGGGGCATTTGCAAAGTGGCTTTTCTCTCCACTGCTACTGCCCCTGCAAAATTATGTCCATCAGAATTGCTGCAGCCTGTGAATCATGAATGATCTGGTTGTTCTTTGTTGGCTTCACCTAGAAATTAAGTCCTCAACAGTCCATTGTGATTAGTATTCTCTTTACTTTGCAGAAACATCTCTCATATCTGACATGGTTTGGAGACTGCCTGTTTAGCTGCAGAGCCTCAACTGGGCTAGGAAGCTCAGACTTGTTTGTTCTATATGGACCAGTTTCAACTGTTGTCACCCATCTACGCAGAGCATGAACTTGGGGGGGTGTAGGTGACCTGTTATCAGCTGAACCTTTTGACAGAGATGGGACACTGGGAGCATATTACCACAGTGCTTCTGAAACTGCACTGGCTTCCAGTAGCTTTCCAGGTACAGTTCGAGGTACTAGTCTTGATCTGTAAAGCCTTAAATGGACTGGGCTCTTCACATCTAAGGGAGTACTTCCTCCCTGATACTCTATCATACTTCAAAAGCAAACTCTGTTCTTGGTTAGGTGGGTGGCAAGGGGAAGCTGGTGAGATTGGGAACTGGGCTTGGGGAAAGCCTCTGAATACCAGGCTCCTGGCATTTTAAATCACCAATCCAACTGCTCAGCTGAGCAGTGGGGGGAGGGGGGAGAAAGGGGAGGGGCAAGCTTGGGAGGCTTTTCTTAAGCCCATCTCCCACCCCCTCTGGTTTTTTAACTATATCCCCCATTCCTGCTCAGCTGAGTGATGGCGGGAGACAAGGGGAAGCCAGTGTGGGTTTGCAAGTGGCAAAGTGAAGCAAGGCAGTGAGTAGCATTCCCAGCTCTCATTGCCCGGGAGCAGCATGACAAAGCTCCTGGTTTGAGAATCAGGCAGGAACTCCAGTGTGAGAAGTATGTAGGGAGCAGCTGGGGATGGTCCTCCCATCCCTTTCATTTCCTTCCCATCTACAAGATGGGGAATAGCAGCTGCCCGCTCTTGACTTTCCCCCACCTCTAGTCCTCCTGGTCCCCAGGAGAAAGTGTGAAAGACATCCAGCATCCCAGGTGGACATCCAGTGTCCCACTATCAGGAGTGTTTTAACCCTGCCTAGTCACTCATGGATTATTTTTCTCCATGAGTGACTACTTTTGATCTGGGAGAAAAAATTAGAACATCTGCACACTTTGCCCTCTACAGTGAAAATGGTGATTTTCTCAATAGAAACTGAATGTCTACACATGGCCTTAGCTGTGATGACATTGAGATTCACAGCCTTCAATCCCTTTATGCACTTGGTCAGCTATCTAGGTCTGATTAGGTCAACTGTTTGGATGTGGATGATTAGGTCAATCTTTTCTGTTACAGCATACAGACTTGTGTTCTTTTAGAATATATAGAACCATATACAGCATCATTGAGTAGATGGAGTAACTCAGCAATTGTCATACTTGATTTTGAGATCCTCTTCCACATGAGGGGAGATCAAAACCTGATCACGACCTCCTAGGAGAGTGTTCAAACCACCAGGTTTTTTGCTGGGCTGGGGTGGGAGCACACTGCACTAGTCCTATAGAAGATAGGTTACAAGTGGGACATCTACCTGTACAATGAATTGGAAGCAATAAACTCCAGTACTTATTACACCAGAGTTTATTGCTCTTGGGTGTGCTGCCTGCATGTGTGCCTGGGACCACAGCAGTTTGAACCAGGTCAGAGAAGCCCCAGCTGGTACGGATCTAAGGGGTCAGCCTGCCAGCCCAGGGCTGCTCCCTCTGGCTCAACACAGTGCAGAGGGACTGGCTGGGACACAAGAATGCTTCAGTGTGGGGCTAGCTGGCAGGCAGGCAGACCCTGAACTGATGCACCCTTGTTTCCCCTTCAGCTGGAGCAGCATCTACATGTGCACTGCTGCAGAGTAAAAAACTCTGAAGCAGGGTAGCACTTGTATTTACAAGTACTATCCTGCTGCAGAATTAATTAATTTACTTCAGCCCAACAGGGGCACATGTGTAGATGTGTGACATTTACTGCAGAGCTAATTAGTCTACTCTACAGTAAACATCTTGTACAGATGTGCCCAAGGAGTTCAAAATGAATAGGGCCTAGTTTCAACAGGAGTGGAGAGTGCCCCATCCCAGCTTAGAATTTAGCCTGGTGGTGACAGTATTCTCAACGGAGTTGGGGGTTTGAACACCTTCAGGTGAAGAGGAGCCTAAAATCTAGTCTTCCCTAAAGGCAGGTCTTGGAGCCCCTCTGGTGCTTTTAGTGGAAATAGCTGTAGCTGCTGGGCATTGTGCTGAACTCAGGGCTGTATTAGCTGAAAATGCTCACTGGATAGTGCTTCTTAGGGGATTTAAGTGCATGGATGCTTAATTTATGAATTCTAAGCAGCCGTATGCATGAGAGAGGCTTTGAGATGCTCAGCTCAGCTAAGGTAGCAGCAGTTCTGGGCATGTACAGTTTTTTAGTACAACTAAGGTGCTTACAGCTTCTCAGGTACCTAAGCAGTTGAAAAGTTTGTTGCTGCTGCTGCTTTTTGAGAAGTGGGAAATCAGTCACTGGACTTAGGTGCCCTAATTTCACCTTTTCTGCACTTTAGGTGCCAAAGAGCTTTTATGTATCTGTCTCTTGACTTCTCAGATCCTTATAAAATCTCAGCCACAAACTTTGACCCCAGTCTTGGTCCCCAATCTTTGCCAGCCCCTGGGCAGCAATACTGAACAAGTACTGTGCTGCAGGTAACATCATAGTTTACTGTCTCTGTCAAGTTCAGTTTTAACTTAATATCTCATGGCTGTAAGCAGTGAGAGAGAGCCTTGTATGTAGCATGTTGCCTGTAAGTCATAGGTTGGGAAGCACTCTGGTAAAGCCTGAGTTTACACTTTATTTATTTATTTATTGACTCCTCATCTGACTTGTGCTTGTGTCATAACATTGTTTACAAATTCTGATTTAGTTCTACAGAGGCATTTTTATCCATGAACAACTCGAGAAGGCTGCACTGAAATACAAAAGTGTGTTGTTATATTTTTCTTTAAATGTGAGTGTCCCCTCTGGGAGTAGCAAACAAGCATTGAAGTGTTATTCTATCACTGTATTTGCAGAGCAAAAGCTCTTTGTCTTGAAGCCAACGGCTGTGAAGTAGACATTGTTTGTTGAAAGAAGAACAAGAAAAAATGGGGAAAGAAGGGGAGATGCTGCTGCAGTAACCTCAGGGAAACATAGCTTTTTCCTTACAAACCTGCCTGATAATGCCAAAAAAGGGGGAATGTTATGTAGGCCATGTTACAGATTTTAGTTTTGATAACTAAGAAATTACACTTTTGGCAGTGACATTTTAGTGAAAGAACATTGAAGGTCTGATTTGGACCTGTGCTTTTATCTGCAACTTTAATCTGTATACAGAGTAAGGTTTTCTTTGACATTTGTAACAGCATTCCTGGTACTGATGTTGCCACCCATTATTATACAAGAGAACGTTTGATACTAAAATTTCCTGGACCTCCCATCAGCTTTCTATGGTATGTCTGTTCTCTTGACATTTAATGTTCCTTAAGCCTGATATGTTCTGATAACTTCAACATGCCATGTATTTTGGGGGAAATAAAGAACTGCTTTTCCATTGAGACTGCCACTATCTGCATTCACGGTGCTTAATTCTGCTGTTTCTTTAATTTAAAAAAATCAAGTACAAATGAAGGACCAGGAGATATGCCACATGTAAGTAAGTATATTATGCTGAAAATTTAGACTGCAGATGGAATAAAATATTTAAAAGGAAAATAGACTCCTTTTCCCTCTGGAATATAGGAATGGATGGATTAGACCAATGTTCCACCAATTTCAATAGCCTCTCTTATGCAGTGGCCAGCACCAGACGTTCCAGAGGAAGGTATTAAAGCAAACTGTCTGTAGAGGCTGTTTCTTCTTAATCCCAGGCATTGAATCTTTGGCTTATGATCTGCAGCAGAGAGATCAGAAGCTGGGGCATCTCACCATCTGGCTTTTCCCCAGCTTTCAGAAGTGTCCTTGAGGTCTTGGGCCTCTGAGTCATATGTTCTAATTTTTTGCCAGGCACCAACCTAGCCTGGCCAGGACTGATAGGCTTAATTCATAAAAGCGGTTTAAAGTGCCATCATTACCACCATTCTGGTACAGCACTTCGGAGAACTTGGCTAAACCAAAAAATAGACTGTCTCACCTCCTGAAATATAATGATAATAGCTAAAACCATTGCAAACAAATGCAACATGTTCAGTCTCTGGAAGAGTGCTACTCTTAAGGGATATCTCAAATGTAACAATAGAGCAGTGCTGTGGAAATCATCTGTCCCATTTCCCCAGGACACAGACGTGATTACAATAGGTTCAAGAAGAAGTCCAGATAAACACAAAGCTTTTAATCCCCAACTAAGAACAAAGCAAAATAAATATTTAGTTCTTCACAGTTGCTTTGTATGGTCTGTTGACAAAACAGAACATAGTTTACAGGAAAAGATGTGGCATGTGGTGTTTGTAAGGTCTTTTGAAAGCATTCCAGTCCTGGTTGCATGGATACATTGGAATAAAGCACCCAGATTATTTAGGGAATAAGTGATCAGACAAAAATTTATTTTCTTTTCCTTTTCTTAGGGTAGAGGGGTATAAACCATTATCAAACTGTTACCTAATCAGTAAGTACTAAAAAAGAATCCCTTTTACTAATATAATATCTCAGTGCCAATATCATCACTTAATAAAGGAGGCATTTTGTATTAGCTGCAAATTTTCCAGCATTCCCATGATTTGTTTTGTAACATTATATACAGACCCACCCCAATTCAATTTATCTATATTTACAGTTGTATAACGCTAAATAGTTTGCTGTTTTTCTTGAACTAGTAGTAAGTGGCACTTCGAGCACCAGTTTAATGTCCTTAACACATTATGAACTGTACTGACAGCAGTGTTATGTGTCAGTGTGACACAAAGTGATACTATGCTGTTGAATGCTGTAGAAATGCCCATAAATAAATAATGAATGTAAAAACAGATACAAATAATTTAGCTTCAGCACCAAACAGAAGCCTAAAATTGAAGCTTATCTATATTGAAATATTGGTGAATCGGTATACATGTGCTGACCCTCTTACAGTATGTGCGAGTTTTTTATATACCAATCTCTGAGTCTATAAACTTAAATATACATTTAGACACACATTCTCCTCAAGCATTTGTCTAAAAAAGTCCAGCATTCCAAAACTTAACACTGAAATTCATAAAGAAGAAAAATAGATACCATTTTGCTACATTTATTTTCTGCAATAGTGACATATAGATCATTGTGAAGCTGCAGCGCTTTTATTTTAACATGCCAGCAGAGAATGTGAACTTTAATAATCATTTTGGTTGTGCCTTGAGAGTTCAGCATGACCTCATGGGTCACTGAATTCATTTCTCTACCTCATCACAAACTATAATGACAGCAAAGTCACCTACTGTGCCACCTTTATCTGAAATAAATAACATGTAGAAATTAAACAGGTGTTTTGTTTTGGAAAGTTGCAGGAGCAGAGTGACTCTGTTGGCCTTTTTTGCTTGACTCTTCTCTGGACTCACTAGGGAGGAATGTGTAGTATTATCTACATGAGGACTGCCCACAGAGCCCGCAGGAGTGGATAAACCAAGGCCCATGAGGACCAAAATTTCTGCAGCAGGGTAAGTGGCAGTGCCATTAACCTCCACAGCCACCAAAGCCACTGAGGCAGCAGGGGCAGCGCTAAGGGATTTTGCTGCTGCTCCTCATCCCACTGCAGAATTTCTGAGGTGAGATCCCCGTTGGGGAAGCCTTTTGGAAGAGGTGGGGCAAATGGTTGTGGCATTAACCCCATGGGTGCTGATTGGCCTGCTGCCAAATTTCTGGGCTAAGATCCCCATTTGGGACACCTTTTCACCCTGGGCAACTGGTGGCAGCATAGCCAGCACATTGGGCTTAAAACCCTGCAACTCAGCCCATCATTGGAAGTGGGTTGTGCAGCCTGTAAGAAGTCTTGCAGTCCAGATCTGGTCCACAAACCCAAATGACTTTAGAGAGCCCCAGTCTATATCATGTAGGCACATTCATCATAGACATCATTTAACTGTGACTAAAATGCAAAATGCACCTCTAAAGCAGTAAATCAAAGATGTCCTTAACTTTTTGGTATCAGGAAAGTGCCAAGACACAAAGTCTATATCCAAATCCTGATCCAGATATTGAAATTTCCCCATGATTTTTAGGTCCAGTATTTTGCTGTTGGCAAAATAGTGACTGCTACTTTAGCCAGCCTGTCAGATGGAATAACAGCTGTGGGGCTAAGAAGACTGTGCTTACAGCCCTATATTCTGGCCTCTGGTTAGGGCTTTGATTTCATTCCCTCAACCCACCTGTACTTGTCTTGCATAGAGCCCAATCACTCAGGTTTGATACAAGTGAAGTGGATATCACAGTGCAACAATTGCTGCCTGTGCCATCTGAGTCCATCTGTAGACTCCATCAGCAATAACAGTGATTGACTTGTAATCTTTGGAAGTGTTGTGCTTGAGTTCCTCAATACCAAGTTAGTATCTTTTGCAAACTCTGCACTGAAGACTGAATATGAATAAAGGAAAAGCAGTCCTGTATGGCAGAAAAAGAAATCCATCATTTTCTCCCTTTCTTTTTGTAAGGCAAGATTGCTTTTCTTCATTTGCACTCTTCAGAACCCGACAGGGCACTCTTCACTGAGAACTTTCTACAGAATAACAAAACAAAATGTTCCTCAAATTCCTAACTTATTCTGTTCCTGCTGCTCTCTTTCCTTCTCTTTACTTTTTCTTGTCTGACTCTTTCTTATTTTCTTCCATAGTTTTATGTATTTAGTCTTCTAATTTTGGAAGTTAACATAGCTACTTTGAGATGTTATAGTTTTTAACAGTCTTAAGTAGGTCATAGGCCCTACATGTCTGAAGTTGTGTGATAACACTTTTCATGTTTTGTTCTGGAGGGCAGAAAACACTCCTATGCAAAAAAACTAAATTCACAGCCAGTCTCTGGGGGAAGGAAATAGAATAATTTGTTGTTCCCCTGGGGAACCATTTTTTATCCCTTCATATGCTTTCCTAGAATAATTTAGTCCTTTTTAAATATTCTTCTGTTCTTTTACTTTAATGCGATCCTCTTATCTACTCTGTCTTTTGTACTGAAAATTATATATCTCTGTTTTTTCGGTATTTATTTTCTTGTTAACAGGGGTTGTTGTTTTTTTACTAGATAGAAGACTAGAAGCCTCTGAACTTATAACGATAAGTAACATATGTCATATGAGAAATGCAATTTATTTTAATATGACTGCTCATATGAATATAGGTAATTATGTGTTTATTTGCAGAATTTGGATTCTTCTGGGTACTGCTCTTTATTTTTTCATGCCTTAAGTTTCTTCTTCATTCCTTTTGGGAGGCAGTCTGGTCAACAGGATAGACCACAAGACTGGGTAGAGTTTTCCCTTTTCTAGTGATTTGTTCTGTGAATATGGGCAGTTCCTTCAACCTCTCTTTTAATTAAATTACCTATGTAAGTGGAGATGATAATATTTATTGGTGACACAAGACTTAATGAATATTTGTCTTCATTAATAATTTTGCTTTAGAAACATCAGGTGAAGGCCCAACATAAATGATTTTCAGATGTGGATTTCAGAACTTTGGAATAACTACAGCTCCTATGGACTTTAGTTAAAATATCAGGATACTCAGAACGTCAAAGTATACCACAAAGGGTACATGGAGACGTTAAACTTATATGTTACTGGGGTTGGGTCATTCTAAATGCCCATCTGTGCAGATGCTCAGGGGTTTAGATTGAGCCAAAAATGGCAAACCTAATCTAAGTTAGTTCACCTGAGTAGGCAAACTAACTTAGATCAGGAATGGGTTAACCCGAACCACTGAATGCTTGCATGGGTTCATAGGACTGCCCCAGGACTAGGAAAGCCCAACAGTTTGCATCAGTCCTGGGGCTGTGTTCTTCCTACCCCACCCCTCTGATCCTGACTGGGCTACTTTTAGCCCCCTAATAATGGACTTTTAGCCCCCTAATTTAGCCCCCTAATTTAGGCCCCTGCCATGGACCTGCTGGGCCTCCAATCCCCCCAGCCCCCTACCTTCCCTGCAATTCCCATCTCCCAATCCCCCATGCCCAACCTTCAACCTCAAATTACTTACAGTGGGTTCCCCATACAACTTCTGATACCAGCAAAAGCCTGTACAATCTGCTCCCAATCTACAACTATACAGTTTAAAGTAAGCCACATTATTGTAGACCAGGTGCAGCATGGCAGGAGGCATGACTGTTGATTATGCATTAGATCCCAACACGCTTGTACCTGTACATGTAGAGGGGCCCATAGATGCAGTCTAACATACAGAACAGCATATTTCCCTTTTTGTAGTCCTATCGCTCCGCCCTGCAAAAACATGAGTATTTCAAATATATGTTTAGGTCTCCCTTCCTCCCCCTTTTCCATCCTCCCACAGGTGTAACAACTCCTGATCATTTGAAAAGTACCAGAAGTACCTGTTTGACTGACAGTCCTAATTAAGCAAATCTAATTTGTACAGTATTTAAGCTGCAACATTCAGCTTGATTTATTGGTCTTTTTTGCCTGTGAAGCAAAGGATTGCCAAAGTAGCAATTATTTTACCCATCTAGTCTGGCACGTGTCCCTCAGAACATGTCTGCTTTTCACATCAATGCTCCTACTGAGGTTTTGGTTTTACCTAACCCTATCAAGAAGCTAGTTATCTCAAAACCATTTAGTGGCTCCTTGCATGTCAGTCTTTTCACACATTAATTTATGGATCCTTCTCATGCATGCCTACCTCCTTTGAACCATCATCCATGGGAGATAACCTCCTGCCTTGAATGAACAAGAGTTTATGTTGGTGAATAAAGTCTCCAGCTTATGAAGGTTCATTTGCATTCTATTGAAAACATCTGTCATATAGCTAACATAACTATTATATTTGTCTGACCTATTTAGTAGTTGTCTTCATCTTCATTAAGTGTTTGGTATTCACGACATCACTTTTTCTGTGGTAGAATAATTTTGGACCAAGCATCTAATTTGTGCAACTATTATCTCCTAGTGTTTCATTCAGAAGCTGTTTCGTACTGAATTACACAAAAGCATTTAAACCTTATCGTCCAATGACATTATTAACCCTAAAAACACATGAAAATTTTTGCAAGTTTGTTATCTTAACCAACTCTCTGCATGAAAATCTCTGAAGATGTACTTTAAAATCTCTATGTTAGCAAGCTGGCTATCATGTCAAATTAAATTTTATAGGGCCCAATTCTTTCAGATTTTGCTGATACTGTTATGCTACAAAGCAAAAGGTCTCAACTGCTTTTGAGACGTTCAGCATATTAAAGGGTTGGGCCTCTGTTTAATAGTGTTTGCAGTAAAGGTCTATGCTGTCACTCAGGTAAGAGAAACACTGACAAATCCTTCTATTAACTTCTTCATGATACTAGTTGGCACATTTATAGTGGATTTGCATCTAGATAGTTAGTTATACCTTCATTGGAGACTGCTGAAAAGTAAACTTTGTTAAGTTTAAGTTTATTAATCTTAAATTTACATTAAAAAGTAACAGGATAAAATGCAATACAGGGACCACAATTCAGTACTCACCTTCTACCTAGGCACTATTCTAATCACTAGCCTATATGATTATGCTCCCTCTTGTAATCTTTATCTTTGGCCCAGTGTATCTTGCTTTCCTTTCTTCACAGTGATACCACTTCAGTGGGAAAAGTAGAGAGTGATTGTGTCCAGGATAGCCTAATAGACGGTGTTAACGGCATTCACCTGGAAGGAAAAGGAGGATTTAAATTCCTGGCCACATCCAGATAAGCACGGGCATTTAGTTCCTCCCGGACAAGTAGCAGTGGCACGCCTATAGATGTGCCACCCAAGTCAAAGTCCTCTAGTATTCCAGAATCTCTGACACCCTACCCATGGAGCAAGGATAGAAGCCTGTCCTGGCTGAGCAGCCCTCTAGTGGCTAGCCCTGCCCTTGCTCACTAGGCTCTAGTGGCAAGTCACAGCTGGGCAGGTGGAGACAGTCAGAGAAGGTTTCTGGATGAAAGGTAACTGCTCCAAACTCCAAGCTAGCACTAAAACCAGGCAACATTTGTGCAGACGACAGTGTAAGGTGTAGCCAGGCCCTTAGGAGCAAGGCCTTTCTTATGTCAGTGAAAGGCATAACAAGGCCCTTAGCATATAGCCTAGGAGCAGAGCTTCTCAAATTGGCACAACTCCAGTACAAGAGGACTTTCAAGTACAAAAAAAAAAAAAAAAAGAAGCTAAGGAGTTCAGGTGCCTGCAGGGTTAGATGGCAACTGAGCAGGCATTTTTTGCATCATTTTCTTTAGATGTAGGCATCTAAGCTTGGTGTAGATCTTGTTTTAGGCACATAGGGTGCTGACAGATGTGGAAAAAAACAAAACAAAACATGCTTTGTTGGAAGCAGCAGCACATTACTTTGACCCAGCTTTGCAGCGTCTGTATAGATTGGGCACTTCATTGGGGGTATTTTGTGCTTTTCGCTGAAGCTGATTCAATCAGCTATTAGATAAAAGTGCCAAAAAGCCCCACTAAAGCATCCAATCTATACAGATGTTGGAAAGGCTGGGTGCAACTAATCTGCTATCTCTTCTGGGCATGTGCTAGGCTTAGTGTGGGGGTGCACCAAGTTTAAAGTAAAGCACCGTTTGTTTGTTTTTCCTGCATCTGAAAACATCCAATAATCCATTGCGGGAAATAGTCCTTAGTCACATTCAAATAGTTGTGGCATTGTGGAAATTAATGTTTCATACAAAGACTCCTAAAATGTACTGTTCTGATTTCACTGTGCTCTCTGGTACTCCTTAAATATTTTGTGTTTAGGAGTGGGAATATATGATCTTTTTTTTTTTTTTTTGAGCCTGGGAGAGATTATAATATCCTTCCAAGTTAATAGAGAGAGACTGAGATTGGGTCTGCTTCCCTTTCTCTTCAAAATCTGCATCACTCTATGAGATACAGAGATTCAGCCTCATTGACATACCCCAGCTGTTCTCACTCCTGCTGAGTTGTCAGACCTTTTGTCTACTGTATGTGTTTACAAGTTAAGTCACAGGTTACACAATAAGTCCATTACTTACTTGCACATCATTGTGTAAGTCATTGTCTAACTGATGATTGCAGTAAATTGAATGAAATATTCAAAAGAGTATGCAGTCTCTTCTAACTAACAAAGGCACATTGAGGTAAATCAGCAGCTCTGTTACCTCTATTGACTTTCATCATGTTCTCCTTTCCTTTCACTGATTTTATCTTAGAGTTGTAGAACACTATTTCACATTGTTAATGGCCTCCAGTCCCCAGAAGACTATGCTGCAGTGACAAGAACATACCTTATTCCTAGCTACTCTGTCATAGGCCTATTGTGGCCACTCTTCTTACATTGGACATTCTATTTAAAAAAAAAAGAATGTTTTGTTTTGTTTTTTTTCTTTCAGAGGTGTAAAATATTGCCTTTTATAAATGAAAAATAGAAACCTTGTAACAGCTACTGTAAGGTTCTAATGCAGGAACAAACAGAGGAAGTTTTTGTTTTATTAGTTCCTCCATTTTTATGTGTTTTTCTTTCTATTTCATTTCTCTAGCTTGCTGATCTTTCTACCTTTTCAATTTTTCTTCCTACCACCTGATCCAATTTAGCTGTGTCTTAGGGTCTCTTCTGTGTGGTAAATAAAAGGTAGCTACATTACATCCCTGTGGAGTTCTCACTGTCAGTACTTCAGATTTAAGGCTGGATATTGATATTTTATAGCCCTTTGTTTCAGGTCTACCCTTAAAACAAAGGGTTATATTCCTCCTCTGCCTCTGCAATAGACAGTGAAAAATCTATGTGTCTCTTAATTCAAGCTATAAAGCATTCTGCCATCTACACCCAGAATGGCTTCTGGGACCTCTTCTCTGTTTTCCATATCATTACCTTTTATTTTATATCTTTCTTTCTAAGGGCCTCTTTTTTCCCTCCTTCATCTCTACTGCTCTGGTTGTGAAATGCTTTATGTAATTTATTATATTACAATCACTGTGCCTATCTTTATAATTTTTTTAATCAAGTCTGTAAAGCCTCCCATAATTGACTCTGTCCAGGCTACTGTCTGTTCTGGGCCAATTTACTACATTTAAAACTGTGTTTTATCCTGAGACTTAAATGCACATACCAGTACTTTTTAAGGGGACTGGATTCTGGCCCTTTCATTTTCAATGCAGAAGGGATGAAGGCTGTAGGAGCAGGCAAGTGTGTGGTTAGGATGTTTTTCTTACTGAAAACATATATCAACTTGAGATGTGAACATATTTTCTAAGATATTAACTTAGATAGTTTAGTTTTCATAAATTGTTATTTCTGTTTTTGAATTTCATTTTGACCTTGTCTATAGGCTGATCCATGCCTGTTGAAATAAAAACCTGTTTACCAGCTTCATTGAGAATTGGAGCCATTCTATTCAGGTTCTTCTACATTGCCTTACACCATGGTACTCATGATACCCTAAGGTCTAGTTTCCCCTTTTCTACTAGTGCATGCTACATAATGTTCCCAAGCACTATTTCCAAGTGAATGTTTATTTACTGAATGATGACAAGGTGTTCAACATTGTACAGAGCTGAGAAATGAGGACTAAATTTAAAATAAAGAGCCTTGTTACACAATAATTTTGGGCAGCTTCTGGAGCTCTTAGTCTCTGCTTTGTCCACACATTAACACCTGAAACTAATTTTAAGCACACTTTACGTGGCTTAAATTTATGCTGCTCCAGGGCAGATTTATCTCTGATCTGTGTTATCCAGCTTGTGTTCCATTAATGTATGGCTATTCTCCACAGATGGGCTGCCCAAGTTGCAGTCCTCCAGGTTGCAGGATACAGTGTTCCCTTTCCACCCTCCTGTTCAGTGTGGACAAATTTTCCACCCCGACACCAAAGCATCTCCCCGTTCCACCCCTGGGGATGTGACTTTCTTGCCTTCCAGGTGTGTAACCCCATGAAAACAGCCTGCAGAGTACATGCCAGATAGCTAGCTCACAGGGCATAGAGAAGTCCAGGAGTGGGGTCTCAGAGGGGTTGTGGGGAGCAAGGAAGGGGGCTAGATTGGGTTCCCATGAGCTGGGGCTTCCTTCCTGGGGAAGGGGTAGTAGCTGCACCAAAAGTGCCTTCTCTCACTGCTCCCACTTCTCAGTCAACCTGGGAAGCATAAACCAACATAAAACATCACAATCCCCAAACCTCAATTTAGTAAAACAATGAGACCTTCTTTTATTTACTTCCTCTTTATTTCTTTATATTTTCTGAAAACTTCTTTTTATGTTAACCTTCAATGGCTGCCTGCCTTCATTTCGCCACCCTTCCCTCAACCCCATTTCCTTTCCACCTCCTGTTTCATTACCCTCCTCCATTCCATTATCTCTCAGCTTCAAGCTCCTGTCCTCTTTCCAACCTGTCTCTTTCACACCCACACCCACACCCACACTTAGAGCAGGGATAGAAGCCTGTCCTGGTTAACTAGCCCTGTAGCTGCTCTCTAGACCCCTGCTCGCCAGCCCTTGACTGGGATATCAAAGCTGTGCAGCTGGAGGGGGCGCAGTTAGAGAAGGTTTTTAGCTTTAAGGTGTGACTGCTTAAAACTTGAGCTGGCACTGACAACAATAAACATTTAAGTAGCTCAATGTGCAACATATACCAAGCCCCAAAGACTCAATCAAAAATTGAGCTGCTCTTTTTTAAATAAACATGTTTGACAATGCTGATAAAGAAATAATTCTAGAATGGCTACATGTTCTGAGCACAAGTAAATATACTGACAAATATTAAGAAAAGAAACACCCCTCTGGCAAGGTATTTCATAATTACCTGCTATAAGTTTCCCTATAACCATCCACTGAAACTGGCAATTGAAATTGTACCAGTTAGATGAACCACTGGTCTTTTCCAGTATAGTAATTCCTGCATTTTTACTTTTTGGCACTATTAACCTTTAAAGATTGTATTTCTTAGTCAATTCATTTCAAATATATTCTCCTGGGTTTTTTTTAAAGATTGAATTATATATATATATCACCATACATGAATAATCTTGACATCGCTGTCTCAACTGATAACACATATAGGTCAAAAAGTCTAGTATCTGTCACGGATGAGCACAGGTAAATCTAGACATATTTTAGTTTGCTCAAGCAGCATTTGCAGAAGTAAATGACACTGCAGAAGCTCTTGAAGGCCTCAGAGCTTGGTTTTGCAAACTGCTGAATTATTGAGAAAAAAATAGAAGCAATATCACTAGGAGGGAGTCATATGGCCATTCTTATGTCATGATATCTGATTCAACAGGATGAATAATATTTCCAATGTTTTTCATAAAAGAAAGAACAAGGCTTGCCAAATCAGATGAAAAACAGATTATTATCCAGTCAGTAACACCTTATACTAGCCAGATAACCTTAAATTACACAGTACTTGAACTGTAAATTCATTTTTTCTGGACATTTACTTCTTCATTTTCAAAATGTGAAGAAGTAGATGGCTAACTATATAACTGCTATCAAAAGCAATGGCACTGCTACATAAAGTCCAAATTATTTTAGAAATTGGTGGGATAATGTAAATTGTTACCTAATTCAAACAGTAATAAACATATGTCCTTCCAAATTTAGCTCATCTACAGACAGGGCTGGTAGGTTATTTGATTTTCATTACTTATTAAGGGCCTAGTTCTTCCACATGATTTCTCATTACTCTGTGAGCAGTCCACCTATGGCTCTAATTTCTACCAGGTTTGAGAAGACAATACTCAAAATCTGGGCCTAGTTTCCTACAGCAGTGGTTCTCAACGTTTTTAGACTCAAGGAACCCATTGTTAGATTCAAGGCACCCCTCAGAAAATGCCAGCTCTTAGCTTTCACTTGTAGTAGAGCAATTCTGTTGCAAAGAATCAGAACAACCACAACAGGTCAGAATATTTTTGACACTATGGGTTCCTGTTTGAAATCTTTGGGTTTATCTTCTGAATTATACATAGGTGTTTCCACCTTTAACTATAGTAATATTGCATGACATTGCAACACCATTAAAAAGCTGTCATCTTAGTTTGGCATCACTGCCCTAGATCAACCACAGTCGCTACAGCTTAGTCATAATGGATAACTTGGACCTATATGTCTGTAATGCTGAAATAGGCATCTGTTTACAAACAGCAATATTATGTTTTCTTTGGACATTGTTCTGGGCCACACAATAGGTACATCTACACATGTAGTTAGGCCAAGGAATAAACTCTGGAGCAGTTCAAGCTGAGTAAACTGCTCACAAGAGCATATATCGACATGTGTGCCTGGGACATCAGTAATTTGAGCCTGGGTGGAGCAGGTCTGGGCCGGGAGGGGGCATGGAGGGCCAGCTCTGGGATCTGGGTGTTGGCATCGGGTGGTCGAGGGGCTGGCTGAGGCACAAGGGAGCTGACTCTGCAGAGTGTTAGGTGGCAGGCAGGAGTCTGCCCTCCACCCATTTACCATCTACATGTGCATTGCAGCACAGTAAATACTCCACCGTAAGTTAGTACTGTCCCTGACTATCTTATAGCAGAGTTAATTAGTTTACTGTGCCATAATAGCAGCACATGTGTAGACAATGACACTTTACTGCAGAGCTAATAAATCTATTCCGCAGTAAAACGCATGTGGAGATTCACTCAGTCTAACACAAAGAGGAGCCTAATTCTGTGTCTATATTCAGGTAAAATGCCTATTGATGTTGAACAAGCTTTTTAAAAGGAATTCAAACTCAGACCTTGTCTTTTTATTTTCCCCTTGTCACTACCAGTATAAAGTAAAGAAGAAATCAATAGATGGTAAAAAAAGTCTCACGTTGGAGTAAAATTAATATATGTGAGAGGAGAAATTAGATGCTGACTGCAAATACACAAAACTATCCTTCTTCATTTGGTCCCTTATCCAACTCTTGCTGAAGCCAATAATGTATCCTCAACTGGATGGATGAATCTCTACTAGTCTAGTAGCTTCAAGTTAAAATTGTAATAAGGATGGCTCATGATAGAATGATTCACTCGTTTTATTCTATTTTAGTCATCTTTACATTTCCCATTCACACTGTCATATACCATCATAATACTGATAACTACATTTGGGAAAATTCCATCCGCATGTTAATCCAGATAGTTCAATACTGTATTTCCCAGTGATTTCTGTCTCTGACAAATTGTCTACAAATGGAAAACTTTTCAGTTTGGGACTTCATCTAGCACATAATGACAACAGGTCACCTTAAATTCTTGAGAATATCAGCAATACTGAGTTCAGCATGAGGCAAGCATACTTGTTTTCTGTTTTTTTTCAAAAAGTATTTTATATAAATTAAGAACCCTGTGTTAATTTTGAAAAAAAAAACTAAACATTTTTTGCCACAGTCTTCCAAACATCAAGCACAACAGTATCATTTTTCAATGGGTGTTCCAGTATAGACATACCCATAAAAATGTAGCCTGATCTTCAAAAATGGTAAAAGAATGAAAATCTCTTGGTATAAAAAATCACTTTTGTTTCCCACGGGAAACAAACCCCAGAGGCCTAGGGTCCCTTACATGCCATTTGATTGCTTCTGTAAAATAATAATTTGGGAAAACCTAGTAGCACTTTCAAGTGCCTTTAGAATTGATCAACAGGCTTTAGTGTATCAAAAGACTTAGAGAAACCAGGCTGCAATGTAGTATTCAATGGAAAAAGCCCAATAGTCATTTGTCAACTCTGAACTGGATTCTACCATAACTTATCATATAAATGGAAAAAAATGAGGTGCTAACAGCATAACTGATTTTCATGAAGTGATATGTGAATTTTCTGGAAAAATCACAGACTAGTGGTAGGTTTCCCATGTTCCATTCTAGTAACTTAATCACAAAAACATCCTTTTCTGGGGTACATTAAAGAGATACTATGCTGCAGGTCCCAGGAAAAGGCACATTAGGAGTCATGTGGTCTTTCTGCAGTAAGTCTTAAGTCTTAGAGGTTGGAACAGTAAGACTAAAGGTGGGAAGAACAGCAGGCCACTTACTACCAACAATATGAAGGGTGGAACAGGATTGATGAATCTGAAGGGAAAAGTGAGTAGAAAGCTATTGGTATGCGCCTTAGGGGGAAATGAAAGGAAAGGGAAATAGGATACCCCTTCGTGTATCCATCATTTTTCTTTGGGAGAAAGGCAGAAATGAAGGTGGATCTATTTATACTTAATTATTTCAGGTTTATAGCCACCTGAAAATGGAATACAAATGTCTATCCTGTACATTTTAAAATCTAAGTCAAAATCTGGCTCCATTCAGATTGAAGTTGTGGCCAAATGCTGAGGAGGGAGATGGTTATAAGGGAGAACCTGCCAATTCCTATTAATAGAATTCTATTCCATTGTATACTATAACTGTGATTACTTCACATGTATCATATTAGGATTTACTATTTCTCTGAGCATGTGTAACTCACTGGTGAGTTTATTTACAAGTTCTTCTCTATACCCAATCCACAGAGGATATGGATTGCTCTATCTGCTAACAATGTTATTTTACAACCCCCTTTGCTGACCATACTCAGAAGAATGACTAATATCTTTCTCTGCCCTACTCAGCAGAGATTGCCACATGCTGAAGTCTCAACAACAGGGAAACCATGCTGGGAAAAGTTATTTTCCTCTGAGTTAGGTTCTGTGGTAGCTGTAACTTCATGTAGCTGTATCATATTATTTTGAAAAATACTAGACAGGTCCAACTTCACTAATTAACCAAGTAGGGCAGCACATTTGGCCCATTATTATTGAGTATATCAACCACATATAGTATTCAATTCTCTGTATACCAAACCAACAAAAAGTAAGCTAGGTCACCTTTAGATTTCTTCAGTGAAAATGTACTTGACATTATCAAGCAAAAATGAAGTGTAGAAGACTAATATATGTGACTGGATAAAAGACTGAAACATATACTTAAAATTATTCTTTTTCAGTTTCAAGCTTTTCAATGAATATTTAATTAAAACTAGAACGAAAAATAATCAATTTTGTCCTTGGTTACTCCATGTATTTAAAGGGCAGTTGTGGATTTGAATATTTGCTTTAATGTCATGCTGTTTCTAAAACTAAATTCCTTGATTATTATTATTGATTTTTACTACCCACATTTTTTAAATTTAAATGCAAATCTGTTTGACTTTAGCCCTTTGTATTTGGAGTCACATCTCTTTATGGCTATCCTCTGTACTGTCAGAAAACTCTTTGCCCAGAGAAGATGAATCAATACCAATTTACCTTGTAGTATTGTGCTACCACACACCTTTAATACATGGATTATGCCCTTTGACTCGCACCTTGCTATAATAAAAAGGTTTTCAGAATAGATAAAAATCAGATAAGATGCTTCTGGGACTTTGGCACAATAATCTGTGTCTATTTGTGAACACGAGGAATAAAGATGAAATAAAGCTTGTCAGGCAATACAGTTTAAAATAATCAGAAATTCATTGACCACAATAAGGAGAAATTGAGAGCTTTTCTATTTTACATTTATAATAATTAATTTAAATTAAAAAAAATGAGACTGCCAATAAGCTTGTTCAGACTGTCTTAGTTTAAGATTTAATTACAACCTTTAATTATAACTTTATGAAAATTAAATCTATTTTGCAGTATGTGTTGGACATCTCCTAGGCTAATCCATTACCGTTCAATATCTGAAAATGACTTTTTTTCCTTCTGGGGTCCATGATCTTATACATGGTTAATTGTCCACCCACAGAGTTTTGTTTACTTAATATATATTTTGTGGACTAATATTATGGACATATTCATATCTTCTGGGTTTCCCCCCCCCATAATTGTTTGTAAGGTAAAAGAACAAGTGGCATATTAGATTTTTATCATAAATAATAATCATAATATAAAGATATTTAAATCATATGCCAGGATAAAGTCCACACTTAGATATGAAATATACATCTTAAAAGAAAATTCACCATCTCAATGATAAATTGATGGCATAGTTATGTTGGTATTGCCTAATTATTATTGCCCAGGTCATCAATGAAAGAAGATTGAATTAGGTATAGTGATCACACAACCTTACAGCCTGCAATGTAGATATACCCTATGGCCATGTCCCCATGAGCAAAAATGGGTGCCTTGCAGTGCCTCAGATGCTTTCAAGGCATTGCAAAATGCATGTGGCACACAGAAATTGGTTTGCTGCACTGCATATTTACAGCACAGTGAAAAAGTAGATACCAAGAAATCCCAATACCTAAAAAAAAAGCGCAGAGAAAAAAAGGATGGCACATGTGGCTGAAATTGGAGCCTGGCTGGCTAGAGCTATACTTCAGCTTCTGGCCAGGGTCCACACATCTGGATCGCTGCTGCTGCAGCCCCAGGAGGCCCTCAGGACTGCAGGTAAGGCTGTTGGGACCAGTCCAGGTGCTGGCCTCAGCCTCCCTTACCCCACATGAGACAATTTGCTGTATGCCAGAGCATGCATGCAGAGGAGTTCCCAGGGAAAACTAGCAGTGGCTTATGGGGATGCGTCCTATGGGTATACCATCTCTTTAAATCTGAAGGCAGAGATGACATCTATCTATCTATCTATCTATCTGATTTAGGAGAATTCATAAGCTGCAAAAATATTTTAAATAAATTAATAGCTGATAGTTATTATAATACTTGATTCTTATGAAGGATTTTTCATTTGTAGATCTCAAAGTAGTTCCCAAAAAAGCTATCATTATTTCCAATTTGGTCTATTTAGCGTAATAAAACAGAGCTTGAGAGGGGATATGATCATGCTTTATACATACATTTGTAGGGTGAATATTAAGTATGGGTAAGAACTTTTTAGGTTGAAAAACAACACTTAGCTAAGACCGATATGTAAAAGTTGGTTATGGATAAATTTAGATGGGAAATTAGAAGATTTCTTACAGAAAACTGAAGTTCTGAAAAGGTTTTCCAAGAGAAGAAGTAAGGGCAAAGAAACTGAATCACTTAAAAAATGAACAAGATAACTTTATGTAAGGAATGGTATGATAGGACAGGAAGTTCTAGCTCAATAATCAGTGTGTGTGATTAAGTGGAACTGGGATTTGCAATCTTCATATTGGTGTCAAGAGGCAACTCTGATAGTGCAGAAGGTATCTGGTTATTGAATACTTCAGGGCTTGTGCAGGTTGCCAGTAGGGTCCAGGACTGGTTGTTTTTTTTTTTTTTCCTTTTGTGTACCACTGACTTCTGCTTTATTTTTACCTTCCTCTGAAGTAGGAGTGTTTACCACAGACAAGACTAGGGCTTTGATTGGGGTGAGCTGATACTCCTGCAGTTACTTAGAAAACCCAGAGGTTCCTGGCTAGAGCATCTTGCTTTTCTGATGAGAGTAATACCACCATACAGGATGCATCTACATGCGATGCTTACTTAGCGGGAGCCTAATAACACTGCACAGTAGCGTGCTGGTCAACAACGATGCTAATAGGCTAGCTGTGCAGCCTATTAGGCTGCCGCACAGTAAACATCACAAAAAGACTGAGCTGGTGCTACTGCGCAGTAACTGCAGTTACTGCACATTTATTTAGTACTTCATTAAGGAAGGACTAAACTAAATGTGTGGTAACTAATGCACATTAATGAATGTGTAGACATGCCCACAGGGTCCAGAAGGAATTTTTCCTTTAATTCAAATTGGACTGGGGGGGTTGCCTTCCTGTTTAGCATAAAAAATATCTTCGTCCTAGAATCAATTGAGGATATATTAACCAACTGCTTCCTGGTTGCAATGGGAGAGCATTGGTGGTACCTTCATCTCCCTTTTATTTTCTATTGCATGTTATAGGGCATTCTTGTTGTTTCTGTTTTTGTACTTCGTATGAGTTTGAAGAGGTGATATGGGAAGTGTAGAGGATTGGACCTAATGGCACAGGATGTCTCTTCCAATTCCACCCTGGCTGGCAGCTAGAGTGTGGCTCTAGTTGGCCAGGGTCTGGTTTCAGGCAGCATACTCTACCACTACATATGCCACCCTGCTTTTTTCAGGAGTGGGATTTTTTGACACTGGAATCCTCTGGTGTCAACAAGCAAATTAGTAGTGAAGCAAACACCTACATGCGTGGTGCTGCAGATGGGTCTTTGACATCACATACTGCACACAGGCACTTGTGTGGCCATGCCCTTAGGGACTAATTCGTTTAGAAAGGCATAAACTTTGGTAGACAATAGCAGAAGCAGATCCAGGGCGGGGTGCCCTGGTACACTTGCACCCCGCTTCCCACCCCCTCCCCCTTGGATTCCTGGTCTACCCAAAGTTTAAAACCAACTATTCTGGTTGGCAGCAGCTTTTCAAGTCAGGCAGTGCTGAGGGAGTCAATTGACCTCACAGCTCTTTATAATCTCTCTGATCCTTTCTAAACTCTTAAATCCACAACTGTTAATGACCCTCTCTTCTTTTTAAAGGTTTTGATGTCTCAACAATCAAGCTATTCCTAGTTCTGCAATTCTGCTGTCTGTTAGCTGCTCCTGAAGCTCCTATTTCAAGCCCTGCAAGTTGTTTTTAACTCATTCCAATTAAGTTATATTTGTTTCTGTTTCAATCCAAAACATCCCTAGGCCCTAGCATATTAGTAAAGCTTCTAGTTTACTTTTAACTGGATAAAAATATGTGTTATTTTATATGTGATTAATTATGCACCTAACCATCGGCACCCCCCTTTTCAGATCTGCCCATGGATGACAGTCTCTAAGGTGTTACACCAAACTACCTTCTATCTCTTTTTTGACTAGCACAACTACCTACCTACCTATATTTACATATATGATTTACACATAATAGGTTCTATTTCTCCTATTAGGCATATAAATGGATTTAGGTGCCTAAATGAAATTTTAGTCTACCTTTATTCAAGTCTCTAAAAATTCATACGGCATCTACCCTTCTAGTACACCACCAGCTGATCCTTAAGATGGAGTCACAGTAAAAGGGCTGAGGAGGCCCACTCTGCCATTTTTCAGTCTTTCAAAGACAGAGAAGGGGGAGACAGAATTGTACTTACCTGCCTAAGTCCACTTGCATCCCAAATAAGTAAAATCAAATGCCACTCAGTGTATTGTGTAAATTAAGGCTTGCTTCTAATTTCTAATATTGGACATGCACCTCAGCTACTGAGCAGAATTTGGTCTGCGATTATTGAAGTTGCCTCCAGAGTCTCTCCAAGTCATGCTACCAAGTTTTCTTGGAGAAGCACTCTTTCACTGAGTTCTAAGACAATATTGGCAGCAATTCATTTAGCTTAAGAACAGAAGTGGGTAAAAAATCAGTATGCATTTTTAATTTGTCCTCTTGAATATACAGTATATATGTGAATGCATACGTTTAGATGAACATATGAACACACACATATGCATGTATGCAGTCCAATTTAATGCCCAGCTTTCCTTTTATTTTCCTTCCTTTTTTCTGATTTTACTGATCTTTAGTTATTGACTTCTCTGGGGGAAAAATGATAGAGGATTTTGAGAATATGACCATTGTATTAATTCTGTTTAGGTCAGCCTATCTCAATAAACAATATAATAAAAATCTGAGGTAAAACTTAAACTGGAACTAGTGAAATATGCTAACAAGTATTATATCAGATTTTTTAACATGCCTTTAATTGGCAAAGCTTTAATGTCATTAAGAGTTTTGCATATGCTTCAACTAGTGTTCAGGCAGATGAGAACAAATATCAATATCCATCTGTCAAGTAAGCAGAGCACATATGGTACTGCAGGACCTTAAAATAAGTCAGGTATGGTTTACAAAATATGATTCAAGCCACTGTGGTATGCAGTAATACAAGCAGAGGGACTGGCACATCTTGGTGTGCTTTCTAATTAGACATAGGTCTGAATCTAAACCCTGAAATCTAAAACTCTGACATTTTAGAAAGTTTGGATCTTGAACTGAGCTTCATATTATCTATAATGTGTTCAAACAACTTTCTGCATCTAAACAATCTGAGACTTGGGTAAAAGTTAGCTTACTTTTAGATTACATGCTATTACAGCATGAAATTAAATGAAATGTCATGGTTTTGCAATGGATTCATATATGTGAACCAAAAATATAGGCCTATACAAAACCTGGAATTTGAAAAGTGATGAATTTCCTGTGATGTGCTTCTGTATTCAAAGCCCTAGCTTTAAGCACTAGACACATTTCTTTCCAAAGAAAAGAGCAGATGGAAGAGTCCCATATGAGTTGACAAAGGTTGGCAAGTTTCAGGCGTTTGTTATTTTCAAGAGTTTGTATTTGGAACCACAGCTGTGTCAGAACTATATTTGCCATGTAATTTTTCATCATTGGAGCCTCTGTATGCTGCTGCAATACTCTATTTTCTAGCAGCTGGAAATAAATGGTAAAAGAGAGGGAAGAACAAAAAAATGTGAGAGAAAGAAGGAAACTTAAACTATATTGTGTTTTCAATCCTTCATCAAACGTCTGAAAAATTCAAAATAATGAAGATTTTCTGTGAAAAAGCAACTTATATTAAAGGTTATTTTAATCAATTTTGACCGACTCTAAATCATCAACAGTATTATTATTGGACTGAAAGGTCCCAAAATTGGTAGAATGCTATTATCTCTAGATGTGTAAAGAGGCTAATGCTTAGAAATCAGGTCCTGATTTCCACATGGCTGGGAGGCAGCTTCCCAGCAGCTGCGAGAGCTTTCCACCTCTCCCCTCTACTCAGGGCCAGCCTGATCTCCCCCCAGCTGGGATGGAGCTGCTTGCCCAGCCAAAATAGCTCCCCCTCCTCTGGAGTCTCCCTCCGGAGCCCTGCCAGTTGGGGGCTGGCACTTGTGGGGACAGAAAAGGGTAGGAGCAGCCCTGGATTGAGCTACTCTTGTTAAGCTCAATTTGCACCATTTTTGTTGCCTTCTGCTGGACTCTGTCTCAAAAAACATTAACCCCACACCCCCACCAAAATCAGATAAACAACTAGTTGGACTCTTTTCATTTAGCATTATGACATACTGACAGTTTTAAAAATGTTTCTTTCAGTCTTTGCTTTAATTTGTCCACATCTTTCCTGTAGTGGAAGACCCAAACTGAGCATAGTACTTCAGATGTGGCCTCACCAGTGCCGAATTGAGGGGAATAATCACTTCCCTTGACTTATTGGCAACACGCCTACCAATGCAGCCCAGCTGTTAGCTTTCTTGGCAACAAAGCACACTGTTGACTCATATTCAACTTGTTGTCTACTGTAACCCCCAGGTCCTTTTCTGCAGAGCTGCTCCCCAGCCAGTCAGTCCCCAGCCTGTACTGGTGCATGGGATTGTTCCATCCTAAGTGCAGGACTTTTCAGTTGTCCTTGTTGAACCTCATGAGATTCCTATTGACCCAATCCTCCAATCTGTCTAGGTCACTCTGAATTCTAGTCCTACCCTCCAGCGTATCTACTACTCCCCCCAGCTTGGTACAAACTTGTTGTGGATGCACTCTATCCCATCTTTCAGGTCATTGATGAAAACATTGAACAAAACCAGCCCCAGGACCAACCCTGGGGCACTTTATTTGATACTGGCTGCCAACTAGATATTAATCCATTGATTACTAACCTCTGAGCTGGATGCTCCATCCTTGTTTTCTATCCACCTTACAGTCCATTCATCTAGCCCATACTTCATTAGCTTGCCTGTGAGAATGATGTGGGAGACCATATCAAAAGCCTTGCTAAAATCAAGGTACACCACATCCACCAGTCTCCCCACATCCATACAGCCAGTCACCTTGCCATAGAAGGCAATCAGGTTAGTCAGGCATGATGTACCCTTAGTGCTGACTGTTCCTAATCACTTCCACCTCCAAGTGCTTAGAAATGGATTCCTTGAGGATCTGCTCCATGATTTTTCCAGGGACTGAGGTGAGGCTAACTGGTCTAGTCCCCTGGATCCTCCTTTTTCCCTTTCTTAAATATGGGAACTATATTTGCAATCATTTAGGACCTCTTCTGATCACCATGAGTTTTCAAAGATGATGGCCAATGTATCTGCAATCACATCAGCCAACTCCCTCAGCACCCTTGGGTGCATCCCATCAGGCCCCATGGATTTGTTCATGTTCATGAACAATATGTGTAGGCATAATGCCTAAAGTCATTGCAGCAGTGACCACAATGTACTTCTGGGATACCCTAGCCAGCTTTAAACTTCCTAGCTCTAGTACCAGTAGCAGCTATACTAGTGAAACTTGACACTCAATTACTCAGTTAAAAAATGAATTAAGTGACTGTTCTTCAGAGATACCCTAAAGCATACAGGAAAAAAATCTTGCAGAAGTACTTGGCAGAAAGAGGTATCAGTTTCCATCAGTAAAACATATTAAGGTCTGTAGAAATTATATATACATAAAAAGTGACTGTTTCTTCTCTCTTCCACAAGTTGTACTGCTTTGTGGCTCCAAGACTTAAATATAATTCTATGATTATAAAACAAGAGTAGATAAGCTAAAAATAAGACAAGAACGGTTTAAATTTCTAGATGTTGTATCTTAAGAGGCAATTTAATTCTTTGAAACTTATCTCTTTTAGCCGTCCACTGAAATACTAAGCCTCATTTAAAATCTGTCAGAAGCCTATGTATGTTATGGTTTCCTAGAATCAGCTTAAATAATATTTATTTTGCATCTGTTTTTTCAAAGATTCATACTCACTATATTTCTGTAAATGTGGCACTTATACACAGTGATTGACTATATCATCACTCATGTAACTGCATTGACTCTAGGGTGAATCTGGCCTTATTTGTTAAAATATACTTTTCAAAGTGTTCATTATCTCATGGCAATTTTTTATTTCACTAAGTATATTCAGAAATACAAGGGATCCAGAGAAAGGCAACAAAAACAATCAGAAGAATGTGTGACCTCTGTTATTCTACATCAGGAAAGATTTGAAAGCCCATTTTCAGTTTTCTGAGGGTAAGTGGAGAAAAAAGATATGTTGTAAGGAAGAGAATGTAATACATATATAGAGAACCCAAATCAAAAGCCTTTTTTTCCTCATCTCTATAATGAAAGTAAACAGTGGGTGCACAGTGAACAAAAATTTGAATGGCTAAGACTAAAAATAATTTACACAGTACATAACTGATCCCTGGAACTCCCAAATGCAGTATTTGTGGAACTAATTATCTAAGTATACATGGAAGGGATCAAGTCACCAATGGAAACACTTTCTTAAAGGGTGCTTTTAGTGAGTTTCAAAATGTAGTATGTCCTTTTTGTAATCACTTTTTATATTTGTCCCTCTACAAGCAGGGAGAGGTCATTACCCTCCAGACCATAAAGTCATATAAGAGATTTTGCACAAAAAAAATAAGAATTTTACTATTACTGAATATGAATCAAGATAGCCCCTGCAGTTAGAGTCTATATTTTGTGCTCAGTTACAGCGACTTGTGTTTCAGAGCAGAAATTAATCACTTGCTGAAGTCAAGTAGAAATTCCGTTTCTACCCTTACTAATAGAAATGTACAATTAACCAGGTGTACTAGGGGTTTCCTTCCTCCCACCTAAAACATCTGGTAGAGGCTGCTTTCAGGATGTTGGGAATATGGACCATTAATCTGTTCTGGTATGGCAACTACTATATTGAGATGAGTTAATTAAAGCACTAGATTAAACTCCTAATTCTTGATCCTAGCATGTGGAAATCAGGCAGGGAAAGCTGCCTTCACCTTCTCTGTTTCACACATTTACAAGTTTTGCCATAGCTTGGTTCTCCTTCCCTAAGATAGAATTGTAGCCAGATCTTGAGCTTGCATGCTGCCTTATTTTAGAAAGAAACTTTGGCTAGGGACAGAAGTTACACATAAACTGGTTTTAGTCATCAGAAACCGGTTTAAACCTGTAACAGAACAGAAGTTCAATGTACATAAACCAGTTTCAAAATCGCTAAAACTGGTTTAAGATAAACCTGGTTGAATGTAATTTCAGACTTAACTGATTTAAGTCAAACTGGTTTATGAAACCTGTCCGAAACCCCTTCCTGGTACAAGTTAAATCACAGTCTCCCAGCATCCCAACATGCTTTCTAGCATGGGGCTGGACTGTGCTGGCTGTGCTGTGCTATCTGCTCCATAAGGGTGGGGTGGGAGGGAGGCAGGGATTGCGCCCTCCCTTCCCCCAGGCAAACTCCAGCTGTGGTCTGGGGCCAGGGAAACACACATTCCTCTGCTCAAAATTACTGCTGGCTGTGACTGTGGACTACAAATCCCAAAGGCACCTGGAAGCAGTCCAGGCCTGTGCCTGGAATCAGAAAGGGTTCTGCTGTTGTGAGTCTGGACTGCAACTTTGAGAGACCTCAGGGGCACCAGGAAGAGGAAGTGAATACACAGCCCATGCTGGCTACTTTCCAGAGAGCCGTGCTGTAATGCCCCCTGGCTTCTGGCCTGAGCCACTGCAGGTATGTGGCTGCATTTCCTGAATCAAAATTAAATGTGTGTCCAGTTGTTTCTCAGTTTAATCTCTGCAGTTTAGACTAACCTGCAAAGACTGAATAGATTCAGCTTTGGACTTTTTGCCTGTGTGTACTTATCCTTTATAGCAAATCTACATGATCCCAAACTCACAAATATTTAAATATTGGGGGAAGAAGATGGGGTGCAGATTGGGAAAGATTTCTTGTATCAGAACCTTTTTATTAGTCTTGTGCTATGGAGCCAGTTCTATGGACACCAACCAATTCACCCTGAGAAATGAACTTGAATTACTGGTCATGTGTGCAGAGCAGTTAATTCACCTCAGTTTGCCAGAAGGACAGAGTTGACTGCAGATTGTCTAAGACCACACCACATTACCCCTTTATTATATTTAATAGGAAAAAAATCTGTTGTAAATGAAGGATTTATAAGCCCTTTACTTTGTCTTTGTTCTTTTGTTTTGCTTGCAATATCTTGTTGTCTATAATTCATTAATGAATAGATATTCTGTAATGGGTGCATGCATTAAAACATCTCCCTTTTCTGCAATCTCAGACTGACTTTGCTGCAGTGTGCTAGAGTACAGAATAGTGAACTGTCAGCAGCAACTGATTTATAAGAGTGATTTACCTTCTGGAGAGTGTAATTATGTTCATAGTTAAGAATTAATCAGGTGAGAGAATTATAGAATAATCACACTCCTGACTTTGGAAGGACAAACTAAATGGAGACTGCTCCAGCTCCATTGAGCCATCTCAACAGATGGAGAGCTCTTTGCTCTTTAACAGTTGGAAGATCAGGTTTCTGGGGTACTTGTCTTGATTTTAAAAAGAGACAAAATGTGAAATCATGGTTGTAGATTCTGAAATTGACACCTGGCAGCTCACACAGGTAAAAGGAGGAGAAATTGGATAGGGAAAAATGCTGTTAGGAACAACTGAAAAAACTGTAACACTCCCCCGCCCCTCCCCCCGAAATCAGATAAACAACTAGTTGGACTCTTTTCATTTAGCATTACAACATACTGAAAGTTTTAAAAATATTTCTTTCTGCCTCTGCTAGATAAAACTCTTCCCTCACCTCAGTAAAAAGTTTGATGCTTTCTACATTTCAACCTTTCTTGCTTGTGCTCTTTTGCACTTACATTTTATTTAACTTTTATTTCAATTATCCTTAGCATTTCTTCTCTGTTAGAAGGCTAGAAATTCAGATAAAATATAGCAAATAAATTATGAGACTTTCTGGAAAGCACTTTAGGGAGTTTAGGCGAATCTCCAGAAATATATCTTACTCTGTGGTTGTCTTGTCCTTTGCTACTTTTTTAATGTGGAATCTTACCCCTGGCATTGCAACATGACATATGCTATGTGCAATCAGGAGGTGGATATTAAGAAGTTCTGGAAGATGTAGGATGTCCTCAGTTCCTATTGACTTTGATAAAAAGTTAAAAGAGTTAAAGAAGTTCAGCATTTCCTTTATTTACTGACCAAGGTTGCATCCCATATATTATTACTGTAGATAATAGTGTTATTTGACTTGTACAAAGACCTGGAAACACACAGCCCATGCATCAAAGAGCACTACAGCTTAAATTTGTCAATATATGTATTAGATAGACTGCCCTTCGGGCCATCGGATTAACTATGTGATCAATGACAGTGTTTTGTGCCAGGGCAACCTTTCTCCTTCAGTACAGTACCATCTCCGGTGTGTTGCACCTATCCCTGATCCAAATCAAATTGAAATTAATGGGCATTATAAGTCATGAGTGGAAGGGCCTATTTTGTGTCAGGAAACTACAGCAACTTGGCTGGTTGAGCCTAATGAAAGGAAAGCTGAAAGGAAATATGATTGTTCTCTATCAGTGCATGATGTAGTTGTGTGTAATAAGTAAGCTGGCTTTGTTGATCCCAAAAGTCTCTCTAGTACAATGTTTCATTATTTTAGTAATGGAAATATTCTCATGGACCTCCACGGAGGCTGAATCAGGTACCTGGAAAATAGTTCAGTGGTATACAGTGGTGAAAAAGTTGTGTTTCTGATCATTTATTCCCAGGAGCTGAGAGTACTAATTGGTGTTCTGCCCTCTCTTGACTGCCTAGTAGGCAAGATATGACACCAACAACTAGGTACCTCCCCTATCTTGCTCTCTATGGGACGAGAAAACAGTGTCATTTTTCCCCCCATCCTTAGAGAATGTTGAGCTTAAATTAGCTCAGGTTTTTCCACAAACCAGCTTTGTGCATTTACTGGTAGAATTTACTGTTTTCATCATTTACTGTTTTCAGCAGCTCTATACTGTATAAAATAGCAGGGGTTATTTCATTTTTTACATCTTGACAGGGACAGAGTAAAACCTAAGATGACCTCTAAGTTCTTGTAGCTGACCATAAGACTTACCATAAAAACATGGAAAGACCTTATGGACTCAAATGTTGTGTGAAGAAGCAGAAAATCCTGAGAGACAAAATGCTGGTAGAGGAGGTCAGAAGATAAAATGTGTCTCTCTTTGATTATCTCCCTAGTCATTGTACATGAAGGCCAATAGTCACTGTGTGACTAAATTGTGCCATAATAAGTGAGTCCTGTGGGTGGCTGATGTGGGAGTTAAAGAGCAAGAAAAGCAGAACATTTTTGCCTAATTAATTTTTAGGATGAGGCTGCTCTTCTCTTTAGTTGGCGTTATCTCCCCCCTCCCCCCGAATCATTTTAGATTGTGTCATGCTGCAGCCAAGGCCTCAGTTGCTGATGCCGTAGTACTACAGTTACTCCTAAGATTTACATAGTTATCTTCAAGCTCTTTTATGTTCAAGCATTTTTAAATAAACTTCCACCAAGTTTGTGCACAAAAATGGATTCAGTGAGCTGACTGCATGCATGGTACTCTTGTGAGGGGTCCCATTACCCACATTTTAGACTTTTTCCTATATATCCCAGAAGATCATTCGAATCCCACAAAGGAGAACTGCTCCGGGTTGGGATGGTTGGGGCAGATGTTCAAACTCTTTGAATAATGCAGGACTGCTCCTGGGAGAAGAGATGTAGTGTAGAGCCAGGTATAAGATCTGGGAAGACATAAGCTTGCCATGCTTTTTTGGGGGTTTACTTGTGTTTCATATTGCTTTGCTAGAGTTTGCAGACTGTTAAGATACAGGAAGAAAATGTAACAAAAGACTGGAAACTGACAAGTGTGATTTCTACCCCCATTTCGTTTCACTTTGTCATCTTCTAAACATAGACTTGGCTGTGGCACAATACCCCAGACCTACAAATGGTAACAGCAGGCTCAGCTACATATCTGCCCACTACACTACAGAGGACCTATTCAAAAGACTAACAAAGACAGTTAAGGTTCTTTGGGTGAATCTGATATCTTTTATTAGACTAACTTAAATAGTTGGGGAAAAAAATTGAAGCAAGCTTTCGGGTTCAAAAATCCTTCATCAGGTTGAGGACATTTCAGCTGTTGGTGTGTGCTCTTCCTGGATGGAATGAAAAGTGCAAAGAAAAAAGAAAATTGAAAATAAAAATGAAAAGAATTTTTTTTCCAACTATTTAAGTTGGTCTAATAAAAGATATCAGATTCACCCAAGGAACCTTGTCTGCCTATGTTCTTAGACCAACAGGGCTACAACCTACACTACTAGAATATGTACTTATGGGGCTGGGCACAGGGATTCAATGTTGGGAAGCAGGTACTCTGGACAAAATGCATTAGGGCTAGGCACAAATCTAATTGTAAAATTTCCTGGCAGTTCCTGGCTCCACCAGCACTTATTCCCTCGTGGCTGAAACAGAATAGGCTTTTTTCAAATGTACCTGTCATTATGGATTAAATAGCACCTTGTCTTCCTGAGTGAGCTGTGCTGCCATACAAACATGAACGCCAGCACACACATGGACACATTTGCATCTTATGAGAGTCCCAATATCTCCACAGATTTTGTGGTATGTGGGGCACAAGAGGTCAGTCTCCTAGATTACTTTATGGATAGAGATGGTCTGCAATAAATGTATTCAGAGGAGTCTTTTAGCCTCTCTACAGAAATCATATATTATAGCCCATATTAACTAACATGTAATTTATCTATTATTTTAGTTTTTCAAGACGTCACGTCAAATGTTAAGCTCTTTGGTGTGGACACTTTATTGCCCTGTGTGTTTATACAATACCCAGCTCAATGGGTTCTAATCCTGGTGGAAGCCTTTGGGTGCTCCTGCGATATGAATATAATAACCTTAACTCATCACCCCCAAAGGAAACTGTTGTTTTATTGCAAAGAAACAGAACTTTCTTGCATTCAAACAGGGGAAATGGAAGAAACTCAGCACATTCTTTTCATGAGAGCAGAACTCCTGACAGGAAAGGTGAACTTTCACTTTCTAAATCAAATATGCTGTAGTGTGTGGGCTGAGCTTCATTTGGCTTCCCTGCCTCATTATGTCTCCTTATCCCTACAGCAGATTTTTTAAATAGCGTTTGAAAAGTCACCTTTGGGACTAGACAAATTATCCTTTCTGTTATGTCATGTTCTCAAGGAGACTGTGCTATAGTGCTTCATTTTGGTAAGGGGAATAAAAAAGCCTGTGATGCCCACAATGCCAAAATAAATGGTCTAGTATTTACCTAAATATCTGCAAGCATTTCTCAAAGGTTTCATTTACTGAAATTTCATGTCCCAAAGGAGGCAAAGGTGTGCTGTGCCCCATTTACACAATGAAGGATCTGAGTATTAAGGGAATAGCCTGCATATCATTATATATAATTACAACTATAATTATAATCCTTTATTTCTCTGTCTTTCTAAGATTCTACCTGCAATAATTTGGTTCACTCCTATTTAGCATAAATCTAATCATTTTAAAGTGTAGATAATAGCATATTTTCTTGAAAACAAAGTGCTCTATAAAAATAACAAAAAACACTGTCCATAGCATTGTTTAATTTTAAGGCATCTGGGTCTACAAAATTGTGCTGTAGCGGTACAATCTAGTTAGAAAACAGTAATATTTTTGCATTATAACTATATCCAAACAAGAAAAACACAAAAAAATCTGGGGTTCTCATATCTAGAGTCTAGATTCCTCAAATAGACTAATGATAAGCCTTGCATAAGTTCTGAAAGGATAATAATAATAGTTTAACATGTCTTATGTTTAAAGCACTTCTACTTACATTGGGGTAGATATTTCATTGTCTCTATCCTGTTGGACACCATCCTTGATGAAGTCAACAGTCTCACTTGCAGTAGTGATGTCTTGCCTGCTTTAATTCTTCAGGGTTGTATAGTTACTGACCATCTTGTCTTGATGATCCCTTATCTCACTACCATGGTACTCCAGTTCTAATAGTACTACAAGTGTTTCCTTCACTTTCCAGCAGCTGTAGCCTGTCTCACTAGGAAGACTACCAGGTCCCTTAACATTTTACCTCTTGGAAGAAGACAGGTCAGTGTCTGCCTGTGTAAGTAATCTTGAAAATCTCAGAAACATAGGTACTACATCTGTAAGGTGGGCAATGTAACAAATGGTCGTTTATTTCATACTCCCCTTACAGGGAAAAAAAAAAATTCTGATTCTTTCTTCAAAGTCTCACTGGATGGACCCAAACCATAGTGAATTATCATTGTCTGTGCAAGTTTTTGGGGCACCCCAGATCCTTTCGGACCTGTGGGAAGGGGCTAGTTAAAGGGAAGAGGCCACTTCATATACTCCCTGGACAGCTAGCTCCTTCCAAAGATTACTGAGTGGGGTGATCAGTGGTAGGATGGTGGGTAGATGTCTGGGGCACAGGTTTTCAGATACTAGCAAGCCATGTCTCTGTTCCCCAACCCATGGATGTACTGGGGAATATTTCCCTGGTCCAGCTCATAAAGGGTCAGAAGAGATATCTATTTAAAAAAAAAAGGGGCAGCCTTCAAGTTGCAGTTCCACTTCTAAACTATGTATTCTTCAAGGATGCCATAGGGGGGCTGCCTGTTATTTGAGAATTGAAGAGAAACATGTCCTCCCACAGAATGTCAGGCTAAAAGTGCAAATATTCCTGGAGCAGCAGTTTGCCAGCATAGCCTAGGAGAATTGTTAAAATAACTGTCAGAGCATCAATACATTCCTCCAGGGTGTTTTTCAAATGTTTTGGATTTCAGGGTTCAGAACAGGGTTCCACTGGCTTTTTTTCTGATTAAGCAAATAAATAATTTGCATTTTTCTTTCTCTGCCACTCATTGCTCTTAGGAATCCAGTGTGTTGAGACGAGGACCTTGAACTAGCAGTTTACTTTTGGGACTGGATGGATTACCAGTAGTTTGCAATGGTTGGGGTGGCATGAAACTTCATAGTAAAAACTGAGTTAAAGCTGGATGTTGTGATGTCACAGAGGCGCCTTTGGCTGTGCAAATATTGTTGTGTGGTTGCTTGAAGTGGTGAGCAAGAGGTAGCATGGGGGTGTTGTGTGATGAGCCACAAAAGGGTCAAAATAACCAGTGCTAACAGTTTTGGGGAGTAACAGTGTTCTCTGTGCAAATGCAGTGGTATTAGAGGGCTCAGAAAGCTGTAATATACAGCCAAGCCCCCCGATACCACCAAATTTGCACTGAGTACACCTGGGATCGTCATCTCACAAATCTCAAAAAGGCTTTGACTCAACAAGGACCCTCCTCCAGAGAGATAGTTGAGACTTTGAATGAGCCACCTACATACTAGGTGAAGAAATGCTGCAGTACAGAGGGAAAACCCCATGAATTGCACACCACTGGTTATGACATATCTCACCCCTCCCTGGAACCTATATGGAAAATCCTCAAACAATTGCAACCCATACTAGAAGAAGACCTAATTCTTAAATAAATATTCCCAAAACCACCCATCCTAGCCTTTAAACTATTATTGAACCTCATTCACCAGAAGCAAACTTCCTGTAGCTCAAAATACACCAAATGGTTCAGACTATCCCATGACAAGAAATGTACAGACTGCCAATATATCTCTAGCACTCTCACAATTACTACACCCCACAACAGAACCATAAACATTCCTGGATCTTACAATTGTACCTCCAGAAATGTAATAGATCTCATCCAATGCACCAAATGCCCTGATGGAAAATATGTAGGAGGGACCAAACAACAACTGTATATCAGAATGAATGCACACCAGAAATCTATACCAAAGACAAAAAACCCAGTTACTTGTGGGGGCACATTTTTCACAAGAAAACCACTATCTCTTCAATCTCTCAGTTCTGATCATCAAAGGGATTTTACAAAACACCTTTGACAGACAAGCCTACAAGCTTCACCTTATCAATCTACTGGATACAAAAAATCATGGACTAAATATAGACACTGAATTTATGACACATAACCCGCCTAACATTTGACTTCCAGGTACCTCTCCATTATTTACCAGCTACATTCATTCCCCTCCCCACACAACCTCTCTCTCACCCATTGAGTCCTCAGTTTACATTGTCACTGACTGCCTTTCTTGCATACATACCAGCCTCTGGCTTCTTCACTATTCATTCCATCCAGGAAGAGCACACACCAACTGTAGATGCTTCCTCAGCCTGATGAAGGGTGCCTGTGTCCAAAAACTTGCAAGGAAGAATTTTTTCCAACTATTTGAGTTGGTCTAATAAAAGATACCAGATTTACCCAAAGAACCTTCTCTGCCTATGTCAGCAGTTCCCAACCTTGGATAATGACCCAAATGAGGATTGTGGGGGCAATTCTGGCAGTGCTGCACACAAAGGATGAGCTGCGCCATGTACCGAGCTCCCCTGCACCCAGGCCACCATTGCCCTCCGCTCCCAGCAGCAAGTTGTGGCAAAAAAGATTGGGAACCACTGGCCTATGTCCTTAGACCAACACGGATACAACCTATACCCCTTCTGGATGGGGAATCCTTGCCCAGCTGGGGACTTGGTGACAGATGCCCCAGGAGTGGGACAACTCCCAACCAGCCCCCGCTGAGTGGGAAACAGAGAGCTCCCCAGTCCTGGTGCTGCATGGTTCCCAGCTCCTGTGGGGAGCTAGGAGCCAAGCAGGGACAGGGGTGAGGGGTGGGGCAGAGAGCAACCCTGTACTGGTGCTGATCAGCTCCCAGCTCCTGGGGGAGCCAGGAGCTGAGCAGTGTCAGGACCAGGGACAGAGAACTCCTCTGTTTCCTTTGGCCCTCTGCCGGTGTGGCTGACAGGCAGCAAGTTTGATCATGGTCAATGTCTACATAAGTGGTACCGTGCAGTTGCTAATGCACAGTTAAGCTACTACCTGGGCTTACCACTCCCCGGGCCTTCTGCCACCCACCTGAAGTGCAGACTTACCAGCTGGAGGCAGCTGTGTCGAGGGAGGTAAAGGAACCAAACCCCACATTTATAACACTGTTCCTATGGGAGACTGAGTTACAATGTTTTGACTAAAAACGCAGTTTTCAGGAACCAGTTGCATCATAAGTCTGAGGACTGCCTGTATTAGCATAGCAAATACTGGAAAAATCAAGCAGAGTATGACAAGTCCATGCTTGACTGCTAGCAATGTTTACATGAAGGAAGAATATTTGTATGAGGGGGAAGCTGTGCCATTAATGAGGAATGGATATAAGGATGGCTAATCCCCAAAGAAGAGAGAATCGGATTTTTCTGCAGCTGGAAAAACATAACAAATGTTTTTTATTATCATGCTTATAATTCTTCATTATTTCCTGGCATAACCAGACCACCAATTTGTTACTTGGACTAAGCAATTTTTCCTTCCTTCTCAGAGCAATATAGCCCTACTGCATGAGTTTGTAGGAGAGTATAATAAAAGACACAAAAATGGGCAGAGTTTGGCATGTAATGGAAAATTTGAGCTGCTATCGAGAAATCAGCAACTTTACAAAGAGCATGTGATGTCTTCACAAGAGACCCTTACCATGTTATCCCCATGGTTTTTAATTTCCTATTTCAGATTAACTTTATTAATTTCTCAGCTGGTCAGTCACAGATGTTAACTGTGCAAAGGTCCTGAGTGATCTACCTAGACAGTTCATACTAAAAACTTACTTGCTGGAATTTTGCTTCTGAAAAAAAAGTTCTGCTTTGATTCTAGAAACTTGTCTTGTATTGTGACATTTAAATAAATGCCATGTGTACTTACAACAACTGGGCATTCCTAAAGAAGAAAGTCAAATATTTTAAAACGGAAGACAAACTTTTTTCCTTGGTTGTTATAGAGTATGTTTTCCCCTTTCAATAAAAAAGCGTATTGTACAATCAGAATAAAAAGATTGTTCAATAATGAAGAACCCAGGCCACGATATTCTGATCTGGATATAGAATCCCCAAAAGTTTGTAGTAGCATTTGCATTTTACTTCTCCAGGCCCTGACCTATCCTCGTCTCATTCAAAAATCCATATGTTTGAGGCTGTTCAAATTGGATTGTGTCCATCCATGTTATTTAACAGTCTCTTGCGGCAATAGGTGCAAGAGGGCATTATCAGGGAAAGGGCTTCCTGCCAAAATGATGATGTTTGATAAATTATGCAGGCTGCTCATCTAAACTCAGCTTCATTAAACACTTGTGCTCTAGTTCAACCAGCTTGTCAATTTGTAAGTGGACAGAATGAAAAGTGAAAACCTAACAAATTGACATGACTGTGGAGAGCCAAGTGATCATAGACATGCATTGATTATGGAATGTGGAAATGGTTGATTGGCCACAACTTTTTCACCTGTCGTTAAGGGAATAGGTTGCTGCTGCTCTAGCCGACAGAAAAGATTAACTTAAAATAAGAATTAAACTTCTGTGTTGACATGTGGGAACTTAATTTGCTTAATAAATCAGTGTAAGTGTCCTTCAAAAGAGGGAACAAAGAATAGCAATAGCTATTCTAGTGAAGTCATTGCCCATATGGGCCAAAGAAAAAGTTCCAATTCCAAAGGATAGTTGAATTTCTCTTGTTTATGCCAAGTGAATAGAGAAATGTGCTCGCTAACTAAGTGTTAACCTTCTGATACTTCTGCTGAAAAGACTTTAAACAAAAAATTAATCCCAAACCACTCACATACCGCATATCATTACAATACAGAATATTATTGACGTAACAGCATATGAAACACTGAAAAATATTGTACTTTGTCCAATATCTGTTGTTAAAGTTTGAGACTTTTTTGTTTGTTTCAAATTTTTTGAAGCAGAGGCTGAATTAAATAGCATAAAATAGACTAAGCTGTGATTACCATAATTTCAATATGGAGGTACAGCCAAAAAATCTGTAAATCATAATCAGGGATCTGGGCTTTCCATTTCCCATAGGGAAAAAATCCAGAGAAAAATATTACTTTTCCCCTTTACCCAAGGATTTAAGCATGGATTTGGGGAGGGTGGGGGTGCGGGGTTATCAGAGATTTTCTGATTTTTTTATGAGGAACCCTGGTCATAATAATAGTATCTTAGGGAGAAGGCAGGGCAGGGTGACACCTTATAGAATAACTTGCTCTACCTTGATCCAAGCATGTATACCTCAATACAAAATAGAGCCAGAAAAAGGACACACAATACACCTGTTTATACTGCATTTGACTTATGGAATGCATCTCAGTTACCACAATACCCACTGCAGGTACTATATTGTTGGAAAAAAGTCCCATAGCAAATCACAGAGCAGAATCATGCAATATAATGCTTTTATTACCTATAATTATCATGAAGATTGGGGACTATGTGATTAACCTCCTAAATTCAGCCTGGACACAGTTCTTTGTTGCTGGAGATGCATCTTGTCTCATCCCAGCACAGGGATAATAAAGACTCTTTTAATCCTTCTTTTCGTGAGTACATGTTGGCTAGGGAAACTGCAGCATGCAATATTATTGCAACATAAACACATTTAAACCAGAAATATTACAACAAAACCATCATCTGTCACAGAATTATTTCCAGAGAGCCCACAATTTAGGTGCACCCAGATTTGGAAATAGCTAAATATCCACATCTTACTTACACTTCTAGATGTATGTCCAAACCCCTGATTCCATTCGACAGTTTCCCTTTAACATTTTAATACTTAAGAGCACCCATTAATAAAAGGGTATTGTAATATCTGTCTAACCCAGAGGCACCTAGCAACTAACATTTCTACAGTACTTTGAGTAGTTGCTACACAGGCTGTCATTTTCAAAGGCATGTCGAAGGGTTAGGTGTCTGATTTCCTCTGAAATTAAATCAGATACAGGCCTCTAACTCCCTTAGGCTCTTTGGAAAAAATCCATACATTTTTAATTCTCCCTTGATATATATTCTAAGGCAAAGTAATGATTCATAAATCAAAACATTTCATTCCTAGTGTATTGGCATGATTTGTAATCCTGCTGCAGAGGTTGTCATTATGTTGAAGGATTTTATAAATCTGTTTCCTGACTTAGGTTAGAATCAATATAAAAATATTTTCAGCTTTTTAGTTCTCGCTAAAAACCCAAGAAGAAAATCGGTTTCAAGGGCTTCCCTAGCTTGGGATATCTTCAGTTTAGAGTCCAAAGAAATTGACCAAGTCCATAATTCTGCAACTCTTCGAACCTTTATAGAGGTACACAAGGAATGAGTCTAACCCACTGTTTTTCCCCACACTGTAATTATAATAAAGTATGACTAAAATTCTTAATGTTCAGGAAAAATGTTCTAATGCTAAAAGTCATGGAAATAAATTCAACCACTATATAAGCATGTATACTCCATTTGGGTGATTATACTCTACTATGTTACTTTCTTTTCCTTAATAAATTCTACAGCGTACTAGGGTCAAAGAGTACAAAAAACTAAAAGTAAACAAGAAATCAACTAGATATCTCTGAAGTAATTCCAAAATATGACCCTAAACAGGATGGATCTCATTTATAAATCAGCCCTCACCATCTTTTTCCTATATCCTGGGAAAATGTTCTACCTGCACTGCAACCTCATCTGCCATTGACCTCGAAGGAGTCTAGCTAACTCAGCATTTCCCAACTGGTGTGCCATCAGGCACATTCAGGTGTGCTGCGGCATTTTGGGCTGGAGCTACACCCCCTGCCAGGCTGGAGCCCCCCCCCACCTGCTACTACTTTGGACATAGACAGATGGGGAGCATGGCTCCAGACAGACAGGGGGCATGGCTCCAGCCCAAAATGCTATCTGGCTGGCTGTGTGCGCCTTCTTCATGTCAGTGTCCCCCCCCCCGGGTCAGTTTCCGGCTGGCTTTGAAAATGTTGGGAAATGCTGAACTAACTCCCATATATGAAGCATTTCATTTACTGTGAAGGCAAGTCAGAAATTCAATTAATTAGGTCTGATGTTGCCAGGATAAAGGTAATTTTACAGTTATTTTAATGTAGGGGTCATTTAAATCATTGGGTTGTACATAAATGAAAATCTAAGGTAGTCTATAAAAGCAGTCTTCTGGGTGAGTGGCAGTCAGTTAATATGTACATGACTAGCTTTTGGTTCTGTTTTACTTATCCAGGGTATTGGTATACTCAACCATTAAAATGCATTCGTGGTTTTGTATTCTTATAATAAAAGGAAATGTCCATACTGATAAAATCTTGGTGTTAGCTAAAACTCAGTGAAATGCAAAATATGTTTCCTCTGATAAAATTTACTATTCTGCCTAGTGTTGTAAAGATTAAAAATTAAAATATGATAATATATGATTATTTTTAAATTAAGCAAATCTAAACTATAAAAATTTAGATACCTCTGAATGTACTTCAAGGAATGTGATATCAGAAGTTATATAATTTTATTGGTGATGTTAACTCTGTGACAAACTCTGAATTACTGTTTGCATTGAATGTCAAGAATTGGCCTTGTGAATTTTAACGTATTTTTTACTTTGGACATTGATATATGTACTTTTCTACATACTAATATAAATAAATGGAATTTTTAATGGAACAATTTAAGAGCAGTGTCATTTCAGAGCATTTAAAAATCAGGCATCAAAAAGAGACTGTGGGAGCAGGAGATTGTTTTAAGCTATAAATATCACACGTGTCTTTACTAATCACAATAATTAAAATGATATCAAAAGGATACCCATAAATGCATGTATGTGTATGCTTAAGAGATCAAAACTAGCAAGTGTAAAAAAAGAACTGAAAGCCGCTTCTATAGGTAATAGGAAATAAGTGTATCTTCTAGGCTAGTTGAAGAAACAATCCTACTTCCAGCCTTGAACATACGCTTGGTTTACTTGGGTTTTCAGAAGAATTTGGTTACATATACAATAGGATTTGGCACTATGACTGGAAATAGACAAATATACAGTGCTTTTATTCTATGTCTGATATATGCAATTTCTTTGTCGTTACCCATTTAGTCTTGGGTATTCTCATCCTGTACTATGGGGTGCAGTGGCAGATGAATATGGATCCAGACAATAACTCCAGACTAGCACAAAAGGCCACACCCAATTGCTGCAATAGTACCTGGTCATTTAGAGATGGAATGAGAGGGGGTCAAAACTGGGTGGATATGATGTTATCATGTCATCTCATTGTGAATCTACAGCACAGAAGTATGCCACTTCTATGCTAGAAGGCAAGGTCACCTTATAGACTAACTCAGGGTGCTCAGCCTCAGCCCACAGGCAAACTGCAGCTCATGGAGCCATAACATCTGGCCTGTGGGGCTCCTCACAAGTCAGAAAATTTGGCAGCAGGGAAGTAGTAGCCATTAATATGGCCACACTCCTTGCTGCAAAATTCACAAACCTCAAGCCCCATGCGGTGAGCTGGACTAGGCTGGGCTGTAACCCCTTCCCCTGTAGAACCAAACCACACCCCTCCCTCCCCCCACCGCTTCTGGATTGGGGCTGGGCTACACCCCCTTCTCTTTCTGCAGGGATGGGTTGGGGTCTGGCCAAGCCCCTTTCTTCTGCAGGGCTGGGCTACAGCATCCTTTTCCCTGTGGGGCTGGGTTGTGGCCTAGCCATGCAGGGCCAGACCAGGTTGGGCCTGAGCCCCCCCTTCCCTTCCCCCCCACAGGGCTTGATCATGCCCCCTGCTATCCTGTTGGGCATTGGCCACTCTACCTTCCCTGTAGGCAGGGTTGGGACCTAACCATACGCCTTCCCCCTTCTGTCCTGCAGGGCAAGGCCAAACCCCATTCCTTTTCCAAGGGCTGGATAAAGCTCCTTTCCCCTGTGCCGGGACTAACCTGCCCCCAACCCCCACTGTTCACACAGCCAGATGGTGCTCACTATGCTCATCCATGCACCAGATCAGAAGCACCAGCCAGATCTGACCTGTGGATGAACCAGAAACTGTCAGTCTGGCTCACTGGGCAAAAAGTTGACTGGCACTGAACTAAATAATGTCTAGAGAGAGAATAAGTTTATGTAAGCTTGATTTGACATCATCAGATGCTGTAAAAGGACTGTCCTGTAAAAGGACACTGTTTTATAATGTCCTTTCAGAACATTTGATGAAGTCAACTCAAATTCATAAAATGTTGTGGTTTATAAGAATCTTAGTTAGTCTATAAGCTGCCTGGCAGATGTGCAGTTAAAGACTTAATGGGATCTGCTGCACAATCCAGATAATCATGCTTCCTGCCATATCACACATGCATGGCAGGAAGTGTGATTGTTGGATTGAGCATCAGATCCTATCACACCATATTGCCTGTGGAGGGGGATCAGAATCCCAGACTCCCCCTGCATCATCAAATAGCAAGCTCCCAAGACTGAGAGATCATTAGCTGATTTCCGGGAACACCGGAGTGCCTGATTGGCTGATTGGGGCAGCGCCGGGAAATTCAAACTGAGGCCTTTAAAAGCCGCAGTTTGACATAGCCCCTGGCACTTGGGAGCCAAGAGCAGCAGGGAGAGGAGGGATCCAGGGACACGTGTGTCCCGCATGCACATGTGCCTTCTTACCAGACCCGAAGCGGAAGCGGATGCAGCAGCAGCCAGCAGCAGGGGCAGCAGCAGCTGTTCCCCCTAAGGTAAGTGGACAGAGGGACCAGACACAGCTGAGCCGGATCTGGAGGGGAAGCCCCCTGGATCCCTCTTAGCTGAGCCGGTAGGGAGCCGTGCTCCTGAGCTGCGCTGCATGAACAGAGTGCGCAAACAGAACGCACTCTGTAAGAGCATGCCAGCATTTGCGTTGGTGTTCACACCAGCAGGCAAACAGGAAGGGCCAGGAGGGAGACTCCTACTAGGGCAGGGTGAAGGCACTGCACTAAGCTAAAAACAAGCAGCAACTCTTATGATGGTGTCGACTCAGAGTGCTGCTGGGGCCCCTTCCCGGGGGGAGCAGCCTACCCGGGGCTTGTCTGAGGCCTCTACCCAGACAGAGCCCATGGGGGAGCTGGCATCACCCCACCCTCTGGCCTGCAGGGGTTGCCCAGCAAGACCCAGGGGGGCAGGGATTGGGGAACCCCACACCTGTCCTGCAGGTACCCGCCTTAGGGCCCTGGAGGTACAGGTGAGGGAGCTCCAAGAGGAGGTTAGCAGGCTGAGGGAAATCAGGGAGGAGGAGGAAGAAATTGTTGGCTATTTCCTTTCCCTGCAGGGCCACACACCCAAGGAAGAAGCACCTCGGGAAGCGCCCTCCACTGCAGAGTGACAGATGGTCTCCTCCAGAACCAGGGCTGCATGTAACACAGCAGTACTAGTTCCTCCAGTCCAGCTGGGGAACGGGTATGAGGCCCTGGCAACACTGGAAGAGAATGAGGGAGAGGAGGCAACTGGAAAGGAGGCAACTCCATGCTCTCCACGCTCTGAACAGGTTGAAGGATCTTAGCAGTCCCAGAGGAGAAAGTGTCAAGTGATCATCATAGGCGACTCCCTCCTGAGAGGTACAGAGGGCCCCATCTGTTGCCAGGACCCCTCAACACACGAGGTCTATGGCCTACCCGGAGCAAAGATTCATGATGTGATGGGGATGATCCAGGCCATAATCCAGCCCACCAATTACTACCCCATGGTCCTAATCCATGTGGGCACTAATGATGCGGCCAGGAGAATCCCTGATCACCTGATGGTGGACTACCATGCTCTGGGGGGCATGCTGAAGGAGATAGGTGCACAGGTGGTATTCTCTTCTGTTCTACCAGTGAGTGGGAGTGGTAGACAACATGAGACATGCATCGCAGAGACCAACTGGCAGCTTTGGGAATGGTGTCTTGAGATGGACTTTGGCTTCCTTGACAACAACCCACACATTATGATGAGAGACATGCTTGGGTGGGATGGGATCCACCTTTCCCCTAAAGGTAAGCATGTGTTCTCTTCTAGGTTGGTGGATCTCCTCCGACGGGCTTTAAATTAGGCTTGTCAGGGGAAGGGGAAGACGAGGGAGGAGGAAGCCTTGGACCGCTAAACCAAGCAGCACTCACAAGTACAGCCCAGCCTAGACCAACGAGCGGAACATATACACAGGTAAGCAACAGGGGGTCAGGGTAATGCTATGATTAGGGGGCCAGTGCACACATCCATAGGAGGCCTCAAATGCTTCTACACAAATGCTTGTAGTATGGGAAACAAGCAGGAGGAACTTACCCTCCTGCTAGCTCTCACCAACCCAGACATAGTAGGGCTCACTGAAATGTGGTGGGACCCAACGCATGACTGGGCAGTGAATATCAAGGGCTATAGGCTGTACAGGAGGGACAGGACAGTAAGGAAAGGTGGGGGTGTGGCGTTCTACATTAAGGAGGAATACACATCCTCACCAGGTAGCACAGAGTCAGAGGAGGGGCACACAGAAGTGCTCTGGGTTAGAATACAAGGCAGTCAACGGGAAAGAGACTTAATGGTGGGGGTCTACTACAGACCACCAAACCAAGGGGAAAAGCTAGACCAGGAATTCTTAAGTCAGCTCACGGAGGTAGTTAAGTCAAAGGACGTGGTCCTCATGGCTGACCTGAACTTTCCAGACATCTGCTGGGAAGAGCAGTCAGCCAGGTCTGAACGCTCACATAGGTTCCTAGTCAGAATGTAGGACCTCTATCTAACCCAGGAGGTGCACAGCCCCACCAGGGGAGATGCCTTGTTGGGTCTGGTGCTGGCCACAGGTGACGACCTGGTGAGGGGGCTGTGGGTGCTTGACCATCTGGGTGACAGTGATCATCGCCTGCTGGAATTCACCATCCAGTGCAAGATGGTCAAAGCCTGCAGCAAGGCAGCAGACTTTAAAGAGCTAAAGAGAATAGTCAGAGAAGCACTGAGGTCCCGGATGGGATGGGAACTATGTGTCCAAGAAGAGTGGTTGCTCCTTAAGGAGATGATCCTCCAAGCCCAAGATAATCCCAACATGGATCCAAAAGGAGCATGAGGTCACCAAAGTCCCCATGGCTCACCAAAAGCATCCAGGAATGCCTTCTAGCTAAAAGGGAGGTGTACACTCAATGGAAGGGAGGGAGGATTATACTGTGGTTGCTCAGGGATGCAGGGGGGCAGTCAGGAAGGCCACGGTGGAGGTGGAACTGGGACTAACTTCCTGGATGAAAGACAACAGGAAGTCCTTTTTTAAATACATAGGGGGCAAAAAGAAGGTACTGGATAATGTGGGGCCCCTGCAAGACACGCTAGGAAATTTGGTCATCACATCAGACGACAAAGCTAATCTATTTAATGACTTCTTTGCCTCTGTTTTCCTGAGCAGGGACCAGATCAGCCCCCCCGCCCCCAACCGGGCCTCCCTCAGGCCCCAGAGTAGGTACACCTAGGCTCTGTGGGTCAGGGAGGATCTAGTCAAGGAACTTCTGGAGGGACTGGATGTATTTAAATCAGCTGGTCCAGATGATCTCCACCCAGAGTGCTGAGGAAATTAGCTGAGGTTATTGTGGGACCCCTGGCACAGCTTTACAAGCACTTGTGGTGCTCTGGTGTAGTGCCAGGGGACTGGAAGAGGGCGAATGTGATTCCCATTTTCAAAAAAGGGAGGAAGGAGGACCCGGGGAAGGAGGACCCGGGGAATTATAGGCCAGTTAGTCTTACCTCAATCCTGGGTAAGCTTTTTGAGAGAATTATTCTGGCACATGTCCATGAGAAGCCAGCAGGGGAGATTATGCTTAGGGGAAACCAACATGGTTCCTTAGAGGCAGGTCCTGTCAGACCAACCTGGTGGCCTGCTATGACCAGGTCACCAAATCATTAGATGCAGGGGTAGCAGTTCTTTCTGGACTTTAACACTGTCTTTCACCATGTTCTCATTAAGAAACTGGGGGACTGTGGTGTCAACACCTACACAGTCAAATGGGTCACCAACTGGCTGGAGGGCTGCACCCAGAGAGTGGTGGTGCATGGGTCATTTTTGACCTGGAGGGGGTTCCGCAGGGCTTGGTC